>NW_025408679.1:0-1200000 GCF_020360975.1 Hirsutella rhossiliensis | reverse complement strand
TAAGCCTTAATAGATATACCCTTTAGACGGATTACTTAAAGATAAATAAATATTAAGGCCTAACCGACCGCTTATTTAAGAGGGTCTTAGCTATAATCTCCGAAATATACTATAGTACGAAGGATATCGTTTAACGTTAGTATAATCGTATATATTCTCGTTCTTTTAACTTATACTCCTCGCTAACCTTATTAATAGTAAGGGAAATCGTTACTAATAATAAAAGTAAGTCCCGTTATTAGCTATATTTACTTATCCTTTCTAATAGACCTTTAAGGCGTATTAAAGTATAAGCTTAAGGCCGAAACCTATCTCGTTAACCTCTTTATAACTAACCTGCTTAAGGATAAAATAAACTTAAAGCGTAAGAAAGGAGACCGCGCTCGCGGTACTTATAAGTAGATACTTAGTATAGAAGCTCTTACTACTTAGCTTAGCCCTAGTTAAATAGAGCTTATAGAGAGCTAGGCAACTAATATTCTATAGCTCTATAAGTACCTAGGGATAGGAAAATCTACTATAGCTATATTCCTTACTAAGGCGCTATTAGCGGCTTTCTCTACTATATATAGGAAAACCTTAGCTTACTTTTTCTATAACTCTAGCTTTAGGATATAAAAGACGGCTATATTAGTCGTTAGAGGGCTTCTCCTCTAACTCATTTAGTAATACCTATAGCTTCTCGACTATATCTTACTAAAGTATAATAAGTATAGGGCGAAGCTATTTAAATCGTTTAACGCTCTCTAGATAATATTTATAGCCGCGGCGGCGGACTAGTATACTAGTTAAAAATACTATATTATTAACGCCTTAGATAAATATAATTAAGAATCGTAAAAGATCCTATTACGATAGTTATAAGAAACCTTTTAAAGCTAGCATGCCCCGTTAAACCTCTAGATATTAATTACTAGTTAGCTATATCCCGAGATCCGCGAATACTTAGAAATATTTACTAATAAGGACTTAGCTTCCTTCCCTAAGGTAAAGTAAGATATTAATCGATATATTAAGGAAAGGTAAGTAAATTTAGCTAAGAGGAAACGCTATATAGATAAGGTTAAAGGACGAGTTAGCGATATCCTTAGAGATAAGGCTAATAGAACTTTTCTCTAGGTTAGCTTAGCCTATAATAAGCTTAAGGATATCCCTTCGAAGGACGCTATCTTAGTCTTAGAGGGGATGCCTAAAGGGCTTTATTCGCTTTATAAGAGGCTTCTTTATATAGCCCTTAAACGGGATACGGCTAAAGCTAATAATATCTAACTAATCCTAAGCTTCGTTGCTATATATCTATAGCTATTAAGCGTCTTAGAACTCTTTAAAGCTTACTAACTATATATAAACGAAGATAATATAAAGACCTAAGCTTAGTTTACGTAAGAGTATATTAAGTCTTATCGCTTAATAGTTATTATCTAAGATAAAAAAGTACTCTTATTATATTAGTTAGTAAAGGACTTTTTAGCTAAGGCTAGGGCCGATTATTTTATTAACGAGCTTAAGGTATATACTCGCCTTGCCTATCGCTATATTAATCTTTTAATTAAGGAATTCCGTAATAAGAAGTAATTACCTACCTACTTCTTAGAGTATATAACTAAGGAATAGGCTAATTATACGCGTAAGGCATAGTTAAGATTTAAGGTTAAGTCTTTATAAGCGGACTTCTTTAAAACTAATTCTCTATTTTAGGAGTACTAGCTAAGTTTATATTATCGTAGCCTTCCTAAGTAGATAGAACCGATTTTACCGTAATTCTCTATTTTTTATATAGCTATAAAGTAAGGGGTTCCCGCTCTAGCAAACTATGCCTCTCGCTTAGATAATTAATATAATAGGGTAAGGGAGATAGTCTATCCTATTAACTACGTTAATACCTCTAGCGTAATACTACTTAAGTACGCTACTATATCGGAATATCTAAGTGCTATTTCTATCCTACTAGATCTAGGAGGGATAGTAACCGCGTATATAATATAGACTATAGTAGGAAATCTTAGGAATAGTAAGGAAGTAATAATACTCCTTCTTAACTATTAGGGAGACTAGATTACTATTATAGGCGAGGTAGTAAAGGCTATAGTAGGAAATTTTAAGAATAATAAGGAAGTAATAGCGCTCCTTCTTAATTAATAAGGAGACTAAATTACTATTATAGATAAAGTAGTTAAGGCTATAGTAGGAAATTTTAGGAATAGTAAGGAAGTAATAGCGCTCCTTCTTAACTAATAAGGAGATTAGATTACTATTATAAACGAGGTAGTTAAGGCTATAATAGGAAATTCTTAGAATAGTAAGGAAGTAATAGCGCTACTTCTTAACTAGCGAGGAGATTAGATTACTATTATAGACGAGGTAGTTAAGGCTATAATAGGAAATCGGAAATATAAGGAAGTAATAGCGCTACTTCTTAACCGGCGAAGAGACTAAATTACTATTATAGATAAGGTAGTTAAGGCTATAGTAGGAAATAAATATAAAAGTAAGGAAGTAATAGCGCTTATTCTAAACTAATAAGGAGACTAGATTACTATTATAGATAAGGTAGTTAAGGCTATAGCGGGAAATTCTAGGAATAGTAAGGAAGTAATAGCGCTCCTTCTTAACTAGTAAGGAGACTAGATTACTATTATAGACGAGGTAGTTAAGGCTATAGTTATCGCGAAGCGTAGCTTAATTTCGTAGTTCTTAGAGATATCCCTTAGTAAGAGGGACTAAGGAAGCTAAAAAACACCTAGTATAGAAAAAGGAAGAAGGAGCTAAAAAGAGGTATAGAAAGGAGGGTAGGGGCATAAGTAGCGATAGCTTCCTATAGAGGTAGCGAGAGATAAGACGGATATGCCGGCAACGGCTAGAAAGGAGGGGAAAACCTAGTAAAAAGCTCGGTAGTTAAAGGGATATTAGTAGCTTCTTTAAGTAGGATCTTCTTTATTAATTAAGATGCTAGACGGGTATAAAGAGGGGCGTTAGATAGAGGAAAGAGGGAGGATTAAGGTGATATAACGATTACTCCCTTGCCTTTATTGCTGCTCCTATAAGAATTAAATCCCTCTGCCCTGCCTATCTAACCCCTTACTTCTAATTTTACCTTCGTGCATTTTATATACACTTCTCGTATCTCTCCTCGCGAGAGTTATAAGCCTAGGAGGAATAGTATTCCTATACCTTCTAGCTACTATAAAAGGCACCCTTCTTATATCCCTCGTAGCTCCCTTTTACCCCTCTTACTAGAAAAACCGATTTTTAACCGACTTTTCTACCCTTCCCTTATAATAATATCGAAAAACGACTCCTCTACCGTCCCTACGGTCTATAGGACGATTCTTATAGAGCCCTAAGATTAGGATAAGTAGGTAAAGGAGCTACGGGCTCGTATAGATAGGACTATTTATAATTTAGTCTTTTCTAATAAGTAGGACCCTCTCGAGCCCCCTCTTTATCTTAGGGCAACGGACTTTATAGAGGGAGCTTCCCTCTTCTCCGAACTAACCTCTATATAATAGAGAGCTTTTTCTACTACCTTAGGCGACTACGAGAGTCACCGAAAGGAATACCTCTATAAAATAAAGCTACTAACGGCTACTTATACGGCGATAATAGAATCCGTTAGTACTATAAAGCTAATCTCTCTTTAAGAGGAAGAGACTCCTAGGTAGTAGCTTTTAAAGCTCGAGACCTTAATAGCTCCCTCGAGGGGCTATATAACTAACTATATTAGGAAGACCTATACGGTATACCTAGGAGCCTTTTCTACTAAGAACCTACTAGCTTCTTTAAAGCTAGCTAAGTAGGAAGAAATCCTTAAGGAAGCTAACTAATACTTCCTTATAGAAGCTCTTTCTAGCTAGTAGCTATAGGATATATCTCTGCTAATAAAGCCTATTAGTAACGGTTACTCGACTATCTTTTAAGAAGCTAGCCGGGAACTAGACAAAGAAGCTACTAGAGTATAATAGTAAGTAGTCTTATTCCTTCGTAGCTAGCACTCGACCTAGACGGCTCGACCTATAGCTGCTGCAGCCCCTATTACTACGGCCCCCGCTACTGCTGCTACGGCTGTTGCTCCTTCGGCTCCTCCTCCCTCGAGAGCCTTAACGCCGTCGTTAACTATAGCTACGGCCCTAGGCCCGTTCCCGGCTCCGTATCTTGCTCCGGGCCCGGCCCCGGTCCCGTTAGTTAGACCGGCCCGACTAGTCCCCTAATAGACCTTTTAGTCCGTTAGTCGAAAAATCAGGGAACTAGTCGAAATCGAACTTCTTTATTAAAATCAGCAATAAAGGGTAAAAAGGGGGGGTTTTTAAGCAGACCTTCTAGACTAGGACGAGGATTCCTCGAAGAAACAACGTACGAGGAGGAATCGACCTACCTACTAAGTATATAAAAAGCCCTATCGGCTAGAAGACTGCTAGTAGGTCTTTAAGGAAAACCGACTAAAAGGAGTTAACCCTTTAAAGAGGCTATAAGAAATAGTATAATAGTCTCTTAAGGAGGACCCCTCGTTATAGAAGAAAATAGACGAGATTCGGGTTACTAAGAAATAGCAACTAACGCCGCTGCCTTTATTCGAGCCGTAAATTTAAGGAAAAATCGTTAGTATAGCTAATCCGGCCTTTATCTTCCCTATAGATTAATAAGGCTAGAACTAACTATTAGAGCCCTCTAATTATCCCCTATAATAATTAGCTATCCTTAACTCTAGTACTTCCCTTAATATCTATAATATACTCTTATAATTCCGGTCCTTTAAGAAGGTATAAGGGGAATATCTTATTACTAGGGAATTAACTATATAGATAAAGGGATATAGAAGGGTGAATTTTACGATAAAATTACCTAACGGATCTATACGAATTCTTTAAAGAAAAAGGGTAGCTTTTTACCCTCGATTTTTAACGAGCCTAATTTCCTTCCGCCTTCTTCGAGAGGAAGGAATCTTTTAGGATACGACGTCTAAGCCTACGAGGCTAGTCTAGAAGAATTAGACTATCGGGCTTATCGAGGAAAAATTCGGTTAATTTGTTCTCGAATTCCGACCTATCCTTAGGAAGGAACTACTCGAGAAGTTAGCTTTCCCTGCTAAGAGGGTAGGATCTAAGGACCCTCTTCTAGCAGCCTAAGGAGACGGTCTTCTTTAGCACGTATAACTTAGTTACCTAGGCCCCCTAGCTTTATATAAGCTAGGTTAATAATAAGGCGTACGAATAAAGGGCCTAAAGACCGTCGAATATAAATACTACGGCTAAGGGAAGACTAGGAGACGAATTTCTAGACGGACCCTAATACGGCCGGACTAGCTATATAAGGAAATTTAGGTCGATTAGACCGACGTCTCTAGGGATTAGGAAAGCTTCGTTAAGGTAATATTCTTTATAGACGCTTTTTTAGGGATGGTTTTCCCCTATTTCTTACGGACCTACCTAAGTAAGTATAACTAGTTTGCCCTCCGGGACTTCGTTAATTAGATAAAATCCTACTTTAGCTACGAGGTAAAGAAGATACGGTCTAACGGAGAGTTATTTATAAAGGATATCTTAAATTAGCTTCGAAAAAGGGGCATTTTACCCCTCCTATTAGCACCGAATACCTAGGCCTAGAATAGAGGGGCAGAAAGATTAAGGGGTGCTATAATAGAAAGGGCCCGTACGATAAGACTTACTATAAGGCTTCTATACGACCTTTAGAGGGAAGTCGTTAAGACCGCTTATTACCTTCGGAACCGGACCCTAAGGGACCCTAAGGACCCTAGGGGACTAAACTAAGGAATAGACTAGAAATCCCCCCTCGAGCTCTTTATAAAGAAAAGGGCCTCGCTAGCCTACCTTTATACCTACGGCTATAAGGCATACGCAATAACTATAGATATATAGCTAAAAAGGAAGAAGAAAAGAAAGCTTAATCTAAGAGCCTTTATTAGGTACCTCGTTAATTATAATTCTACGAATATCTTCTAGATCTAGATTCCTCTTCTATAAAAGGTTATTTCGACTAGGGATATAATTTTCGACGAATCTAGCTTCTTTAACGGAAAGAGGGATTAATAGCCCCTCTTACTCTCTTAACGTTAGCTAATTTAGAAGATTTAAATCCCCCCTTCCTAATAGTCTTAAGAAGAGGTCCTAGACAAGGAAATAGAAGAAGAAACCGATATTAAAGTAGTCGAGGATAACGCCGACTTTAAAGAAGAAGAAGAGGAAGCTGCTAGATTAGATAATCTAGACGAAGAAGGAGACTATAGGAAAGCGGTAGAGCTAGAATACGCCTACCTACCTACGCCTCCTCCTACGTAAGAAGAAGATCTAGAAGCAGCTTTTTTAGTTAGTCTTCCCGTCTCGACCCCTAAGGGGGTAGGAAAGGCACCTCTCTCGAAGGAAAAGGCACCTCTCTTAAAAGATTACCCGGCTGCCTTTTTATCCCTGCTTCGAGAAGCAAAGGAAGGTATAGGGCCCGATATAAAAGAAGACTAGTTTCTCCTTTATTTCGATCGTTTTTCCGACTTCTATCTAACGCTAATAGAAGACGGTTCCTATAGAGCGTTTATAGCAGGCTAGCTATTTAAGCTAATATTAGCAAGGAAGGTATATAAAAGAGACCTCCCGGACCTACTAGTAAACTAGAAGCAGCTAGAAAAACACCCCTTTAAAGACTAGTTTTTCTAGGCCTAGAAAGACCACCTAGCCTTATATAAAGAAATAGGGTCTTTTAAAGAGGTCCTTAAGGAAAAGGCAAGAGGAAAATAGGTCCTTAGCTATAAGTAGGTCTTTATCTATAAGACTAATAAATACGGCTTCCTTTAAAAGTACAAAGCCCGGCTAGTTATCTATAGGAATTAATAGGAAAAAGGGGATCTACCTACTAAGGCAACCACCCTAGTAGGGATGTCTTTTCGGACCCTTATAGCTATAGTAGTAGAATTCGACCTCGAACTTAATTAGATAGATATAGTTAACGCCTTTATTAACTATCTACTCGAGGAAGAAGAAGAAGTTATCTATATACGCCTTCTACTAGGCTTCTAATAGCTAGGAAAGGTTCTATAGCTTAGGAAAGCTCTATACGGACTACGAAGATTACCCCTTCTTTAGCAATAGTATTTAATAGGTTCCCTCGAAGCCCTAGGCTTTACGAAAGTCCCTTAGGAACCGTATATAATATAGAAGGGTAAAATCACGGTCTTCTTCTACGTCGACGATATTATCTAGGCGTACCCGAAAGAGGAAGAAGCTACTATAAGGGAGGCTATACGAGGCCTATAATAAAGGTATAAGATAACTAGGCTAGGGGAGCTAAAGTAGTTCCTAGGGATACGAATCCTTCGGAATAGGTCCTAACGGACTATCTAGCTTACCTAGGACGCCTATATCGATAAGGTCGCTTATAAATTCCTCCCTAAATCCCTCGATAAGAAGCTTCCCTCTATGCCTATAATAGATAAAGAGCTTTTACTTAATCCGTCCTTTTAAGCTAGGGAGTAAGAGAAACACTAATATTAATAGAAGGTAGGCTCCCTGCTTTTTTTAGCTATTTCTACTAGACCGGATATCTCTTTTACGGTCTCCTAGCTAGCTAGGCATAACTAGAATCCTAGCCCTAGGCTTTAAGAAGTAGCAGACAAAGCTATCCTTTATCTTTATTTAACGAGATTATATAGTCTGCGCCTAGGAGGGCAGGGAAGGAAATAAGCTACCGAAATCTTCCTTTATTCGAGCGATTCGTCCTTTACGGATAATTCCTTAGATAGAAAGAGCTTATAGGGGTATATTATATCCCTTTTTAGAGGAACTATTGCTTAGAAAGCTTCGAAGTAGGCTACTATTATAACTTCTAGTACTAAGGTAGAGCTACTAGCTCTTTTAGAAGCGATAAAAGAAGCGATTTTCCTTAGCCGGCTACTAATATCTCTATAACTATAAATCCCGACCCCGTTAGCTATAGAATACGATAATATATAGACTATACGAATTCTTATAGAAAATAGTAAGTTATCGACCTAGCTACGGTATATTAATATCTACTAGCATTAGTTACGCTAAGAGGTCTAAAGGGGACTTATTTCCGTCCGTTAGGTTCTAATAGCATCGATAAAAGCCGACGGTCTTACGAAGCCCCTACTAAAGCAGAAGCTAGCTGTCTTTTTATAGTAAATTAGGCTAGAAGACGTTCGAGAAAAGCTGTCCTTAGAAGCCCGCCTTAAGAGTCTACGAGAGGAGCTAATAGCCCGTACGAGAAGGTAACGTCTATAGCCGAAGAAGAAGGAAGAGGTTTTTCCCTTTAGAGGGCCCCCTATTTTAATTGGGTTTTTCCCTTTAAAGAAGGCCCCCTTTCTTATAGGACTTTCCCCTCTTTAGGCCCCTTTTCCTTAAGTAGGTCTAAAAGAGCCTAGGGACCCGAAAGGGCCCCTATATTCCTCGAGTAAAGGGAGAAGTGCAGAGCTAAGAACCTCCTCTATACGCTCACTAGCCCGAAGCCGTATTAGCTATGCCCTTACTATAAGGGCAGGCTATAGCTAAGGGGGTATGTCGCGAAGCGTGGCTTGATTTCGCAGTTCTCGGAGATATCCCTTAGTAAGAGGGACCAAGGAAACTGAAAAACACCCGGTGTGGAAAAAGGAAGAAGGAGCTAAAAAGAGGTGCAGAAAGGAGGGTAGGGGCATAAGTGGCGATGGCTTCCTATAGAGGTGGCGAGAGATAAGACGGATGTGCCGGCAACGGCTAGAAAGGAGGGGAAAAACCGGCAAAAAGCTCGGTAGTTAAAGGGACATTAGTAGCTTCTTTAAGCAGGATCTTCTTTGTTAATTGAGATGCTAGACGGGTATAAAGAGGGGCGTTGGATAGAGGAAAGAAGGAGGATCAAGGCAATATAACGATTACTCCCCTGCCTTTATTGCTGCTCCTATAAGAATCAAATCCCTCTGCCCTGCCTGTCTGACCCCTTACTTCTAATTTCACCTTCGTGCATTTTATATGCACTTCTCGTATCTCTCCTCGCGAGAATAGTAGGAAATTAAAATAGTAGGGAAGTAATAGCGCTGCTTCTTAACCGGCGAGGAGACTAAATTACTATTATAAATAAGGTAGTTAAGGCTATAGTAGGAAATTAAAATAGTAGGAAAGTAATAGCGCTACTTTTTAACCGGTAAGGAGACTAAATTACTATTATAGATAAGGTAGTTAAGGCTATAGCGGGAAATTCTAGGAATAGTAAGGAAGTAATAGCGCTCCTTCTTAACTAGCGGGGAGACTAGATTACTATTATAGACGAGGTAGTTAAGGCTATAGTAGGAAATAAAGATAAAGGCAAGGAAGTAATAGCGCTTATTCTAGACTAGCGAGGAGACTAGATTACTATTATAGACGAGGTAGCGGAGGCCGCGGTAATATATAGTTAGCACGGAGTTCTTAACCTTTTATCTTAGAATAGTCTCGTCTCTATTTAAGAGGAATAGCGTTATATTATAAACTTTTATAACGCCGTAATAGTAGGTAATATTTCCCGTATTAAGCAGCTCCTCTATATAGGAACTATGCTAGATATAAGAAATATTAGGGCATAAACCCCTTTATAGATTACGGCAAGGAATAGACATAATACGGTCGTTAATATTCTAGTATAAAGGATAGATATAGACGTTAACTTAAGGTTAATTACTAGGAGATTACCTCTATTCTAGCTATCTTAGTATAGTATAGAACGAATTATAACTATCCTAATAGACGCTAGTGCGGATCCGCACCTCGTAGATAAGAATAGAGATATAGCAGTTACTATAGTAAGACGGAAAGGGCATAAGAAAGTCGCTAAGATACTTAAACGGTCTAGAGAGCTAGCTTAAATTCGATAGAAGAAGTACTAGTAACTATCGGAGAGACCGATACGAAAAATGCATAGTGTAGGGGTTATAATGTAAGTGTATTATAAAGTGTGTCGATGTGTGTCTGTGTCGCGGGCTATACCTAGTATAGTGGACTACGGTGAAGGAAATAGATAATAAGCATAAAAGGGTTTCCTGCCTTGATGCACGGGGGGTCGACGGACCAGAGCCTGTCCACGTCGAAGATGAGATTCTCTCCCGATTCACATGCCATGACACGGTGAAAGGAGCTCCAGCCGAGGTTTTGATGGGCTATCAGCCGCGGTCTAAGGGACATGTCAAGGGACAACTCGAAACCTTTAGCACTCGCGCGAGAGACCGAGTCCGAGGCCTCGGAGAACTTCATAAGCGTACGGCGCTCCTTATCACGAGGGCCCAAGAGCGCCAGGCGCGATACTACAATAAGGGACGGGAACCAATGTCCTTCTAAGAGGGCGATTGGGTTCTAATCTCCATAAAAACCCTTCCGCTGCGGCGTCCGACTAAGAAGTTAATAGAGAAATATGTCGGGCCCTACCAGATTGAGCAAATCGTCGGAGGGCACAGGCTAGCCTATCGTCTTCGCCTACCATCGACCGTTAAGATCCATAATGTCCTGCCTATCAGCAGTTTGGAACCATACCGCGGCCGGGGTCAGCAGCTAGTTGAGCCTGAGGATCACCCGTTCATGATAGAATCTACGTACGACGTGGAACAAATCCTCGATCATTGCGGACCGAGAAGTCGCCGAAGATATCTAGTGAAGTGGAAAGGCCACGAAGACGAAGAGAACTCCTGGGTGTCCCGAAGTGGCTTCGTCGACAAGGAGTTCCTGGTAGACTACGATCGATCTGTCGGCAAGTGAGCTTAGGAGTTCGGGACGAACTCCTCGGAAGGGAGGGCAACCTGTCACGCGCTTAGAAAAGGAATACCTCCGAGATATCTCGGAGTAGGCCGTTAGGAAACGGAGGATGCTATAATATAAGAAGGGTGCCTATTCTCGGGATTTTATGGGATCTTCAGAGATCAATGAATTGAATGATTGACCCCCCGTTCTTCACTCTCTGTTTAGTTGTGTGTGCGCCTAACAGGTGGATCAAGCCAGAGAACACGGTGAATGTTAATGAAGGGGGGATTATATCGGGCTTTGGTATGCAATTGACTCTCTATAGGCGATATAAGCTAATTCGGTCTCTTTGCTAGGTCTAGATAGTCTGGTGGTTGGCAGTTCGGACCCCAAACGGAAGACTCTTCTCAAGGGACCCCAGTCCCGAAGTTAGACTACTTTTATAGAGGCTATCACCGCCGACGGGCGCGCCTTAACTCTAGGCATCATATTTAAGGGTAAAGACCTTTAGGTATAGTGGTTTAAAGAGGAGTTTCGAAGATTTACGGACTAGCACTATATAACTTTACTAAATAGATAGACGGACAATCATATTGCCGTTGAATGGCTTAAGGAAGTCTATTTGCCTTAGACGCGACCTGACGACGACTCTAAGGCCAGGCTTATTATTCTAGATAGACATAGGAGTTATGCAACGGTTCGTCCTTTGTTTTTATGGCAATAACGCCCTGCTAATTTGACGATAGAATGAGTAGATGGCTGCGTGCTTTCTGAACAATGTCTACTATTGTTATCTCCCATCTCACTATTCTTATGGCCTCTAGCTATTAGACAACGGTGTTTTCAATGCTATAAAGACAGCCTACCGAAAGGAGCTTATTAGACTGGCTTCTTAGACGGATTCTACGCCTATTAATAAGGTTAACTTTTATACGTGCGTATGCCATAGCACGTTAAACGGGAATAACAACAAGAAACATCTTATCCGGTTAGAGAACTACTAGAAATTGGCCAATCTCGCGTTCTAAGGCGTTGGGGCATCCTGAGATCTAAGAAGATAAAGTTACGGAATCCCCGGAATATAGGCCGTTTTTAGACTCTAACGACACCCCGAAATCTAGCCGCTATATTCGTGATCTTGGCAAGAACAGAACACCTACGACTCGGAGGCGATATGCCAAGATAGCGAAAGGCTAGGAAACTCAAGAACAGACACTAGCAGAACATGGTAGTAAAATTGCTAGGCTAGAGGAGGAAGTAGATAGGCTAAAGAGAGGAAGAAAGAGGAGGGCCATCCCTAACCCAAATAGACGCTTTATGTGTCTCGCCGAAGCTTTGGCGGCCGGTGAGATTGTCCCCGAAATTGGGAGTCCAAAGAAAGCCGTTGTGGTGGATCTCGGAGGAGGTGGAGTCGGAGACGGAGACAGCTCCGGGGATTGAGGTCAAGGTATCTGGGCCTCCCCAGCGCACCACGCGACTGGGTCGCGTCATAAAAAGACCACGAACCAATTAGCGCGTTCAATTCTCTTTTAAATGATGTAGCTTTTATATTTTTATCTCTATAGTTTGCTGAAATATAAGCAGTTCAAAAATCGTATTTTTGGTGAGGTTTGTCTCATTTGGCGGAGCAAAAGGGGGGGTAAGGATGGGTAGTTCACTACCGTAAGCAATGTGTGAAGCGGCATTTGATGAAAAGTCACCAAATCCATCTGTCAGCGTCGTTGATTAAATCGCTGCCCAGCGTTTCTTAATGACTGATGTGGTTGCGTCGACCAAGTTCCATGCAGTCTGGGGTCCAGGGCCTGTAGCGAGATGCAAGCCGTCGCGAACGCCAGTTTTAACTCTTGTCATGTCCTTCAAGTCCGCCTCTTCGTCAACCACAGCTCCGGCTTCGGCGAGCACCTCGTGTGTCTTCCATGTGTAAAAGCTGAACTGCGGTTCCAACTTCCCCTGCGCATGCACCATGGGCTCTAGCGCCGGGAGTGCAGCTACTTCCACGCCTTTGACCAACTTCTCGCGCTTCCCATCAATATCAATGTCTAAACATGCCAAGAGCGTGGGACCGTGGCAAAGTGCTATAATGGGGAGCCGATGTTCAACTGCGCGACGCATCATTTGGGCGATGTTGGGTGACGCTTGAATATTAGCGTGCGCAGAATCGGTGACACTCTTCGGGGAGGTGACTGCCACATCCTCATTGAAACCAAGTCCGCCTGCTAGGTAAACGGCTCCAAATTTGCTCGCATCAAATTGATCGGCCCCGACTGCGTTCCCAAGCAAATTGTCAAGGCGGTCTTTGGGCAAGCGGAGAGGATCCAAGCGAAGGGGGGCTCCAAGACCAACGCCTGGAAGACCTAAGGCAACCGCAACAGCCTCTGTCGGTGGCTCACGGACTAGCATGCTATCACGCTGAATTGCGACCGGCCGTCCAAAAGGGGTAAAGACGCGCACCGTGTAACCTTTGTCGAGAACTCCGAGCGCCCAGTCGACAAGCTCCTGCCACTGTGCGCCGTGCGAGCTTGCAATAACCGCAATATTTTTTTGCCTTGGTGTTTCGAGTTCGACCGTCACCTTAGGTAGACAGCGCTCTATCTCCCTTAGAGCCTCATCGAAGTCCACGTCAGAGGCCTTCGACCAAGCCTTAACACGGAGGCGTCGCTCATAGGAATCGACGTTCTTGTTGCCAGGATATTTGCGGGCGGGCGAGTCCCACAAGCCAATGCGTGGAAGACAGCTATAATACTCTATCCGATCATGTAGAGTCAAAGACCTGTTCTTCGCTTTTTTAAGAAGTTGTCCGATATAAGCGACCTCGTTTTGGATTTCAGATTTGTTTAAAATGCCCAGCAACTCGCTGAGAATAGCAGGATCGATTCGAAGGGGGGCAAACTCTTGGTATACATCAAAGTTACGGAGGTGGTGTTCCGGGTCAACGTAGTAGCGATTTACGTAGGCCGTGCGAACCTGACGCAACTCCTTAGACGACAAACCACCAACTAGCTTCTCAAGAGTATCAATTTTGGACCTATCTTTCGGATCCTGGGTTCGCCCGATGGTAATCTCGTGCAGAGCCTCGATATTGATGGGAACATTCGACATCCTATAGAATGTTTGTTAAGAAGATAATGGGCAAAGTAGAACGTTAAGTGAAAGCAAAATTGAGGTAAAACAGGTTTAGATGTTTAAAAACTTCTTGTAAAATATACTGTTAGACGACAACTATTAGTACTCGTAGACGTGTGTTTTAGTCTAGCTGCTGAAAAAGGACGTTTCTTACTACCTATTATAAGTGCGCCTACTGCTTAGAAATACGTGATTTATCAATAAGGTTAACATGCAATTTGACTCTGCACAGGCCGCTGCAGCGGGCCCTTCCAGTTTAGCTCTCTGCACAGGCCCCTACTGCGGGTCCTTCTAATTTAGCTCTGCAGCCAGATTTTGACACTATCTAGTCAGCAAACCGTTCTTGTCACGCGCCAAGGCACAAAAAGGGGTGCGCTGACGAGGGCAGCGGTGTGAGAAGCAGAAAAGGGGCCACGCACCAAGGAGTGCGGCCACAGACGCTGGGAACGGTCGCTGAAAGGGGTAAGACGCCGAGGAAGTCTCATTACGGAAGCGGGCAACAGGCGCCCACCGGATTTGTATGTTAGATAGAAGCTTTCGTCGCAGCCGGTACATAAGGTCCGGGCTAGCCTCTTCCTTCACAGGGGGGGCAGAGCAATTTTTAATCCACTTTTGAGACCCTATGCATTAAGGCCGCGCTGTGCGACAGCTCTGACTAACTATTTTAACTTTAAAATGGAGAAGTGTGGGTGGTCAAGGCGCAGCGCCGATACTGCATAAGTAGGTGCGGCTACTTGTCGGAACTGACGGGTAGAAACACATGTCGGATCACGTGCATCATCACGTGCAGACACCGGGCAAATCCGGCAGCCAATTTCCCCCTTAGGGACGAGGCCTCCTTGGAGGCCTCAAGAAAAAAAAGAACACACAATCATCACAATCAATACAACCTCTTTTGCAGCTGCACACAAGCTGCTGCATTAAACCTTGATCCATCGTGCATACCTACCTATTTCCTCATTAGGCCCGAGCCGCAGAACCACCGTTCTGACACTACTAAACGCCGTGAGGAATGAAAACTGGAGTTAGGCGGGGGTTGCAGGGCAGCAGACATCAACGCGCCCGCTAGGGCCGGAAATGCCGTGCCTAGCGCTACCACCCACTATGTTCGCCCCCTAAGCTACCCCTAAGGCGGCCCGCCGAGGGCCCCGCCTGTCGGAAAAACGCGGTTGTCAGATATATGTGTCAATGGCAGGGCACCTGTTGGAGCGCGTTCCACTTTTGCCTGCATGGCGCAATGGTCTTCGCAACAGTTATGAGCCCGGGAGGGGATGGCACACCACCCCTGCAACTTCCGGTGACTGCGCGTTGCGGGGTAATACCCGTAGATAGCCGTGTACCCCTCCTTCTCTTGGATTTCCCTAGGTTATGGGCGCGGTGCTTAGTGTTCGACTCCCGGGTCTTGGGCTACTAAGGTCCAGGAATCCCGGCGGAGCCGCGATCCCTGAGAGGGTGTGTCGGAAAAACGCGGTTGTCAGATATATGTGTCAATGGCAGCGCACCTGTCGGAGCGCGTTCCACTTTGCCTGCGTGGCGCAATGGTCTTCGCGACACCGCCAACGGGTAAAATGTGAAATAAACGGACTCCATGGTTTAGTATTTAAATATATATTATTGTGGGAATTGTACCCATTAAATTCTATGCATCTACCTTTTACCTCAGCAGAGCTCAGGCCATCCTGGTCGTGACTACGCCACCGGAGCGGACTATACCTAATCGGTAAGTCACATGCGATCCTCGACCAAATAGCTTACCTCAGCAAGCTCAGGCCATTAGTGTCATGCCTTAGGCATCGAACCAGGCTATACCTAATCGGTACGGTCCTCGACCAAATGGCCTGAGGATTCTGTCATGGATTTTTGGCCTGAGTCTATCGAGAAGAAGGTCCGAACGAGTTGAGGTCTCTAGGTCTCTCTAGGTAATACAGCTTGAAACCAGGTAAGAAGGGAAGTCTGCAGACTGTTCTTTCTTCTTCCTAGACCACTGAGGGGTCCGGAGGATCTCCTATTCGAACGGGGACCTTTTAAGGAGTCCGGCATAACTAAAATACTGCGCCACACCTTGCACTTTAGTCTTTAGGGCTATAGTGCAAGGCGTACAATCAGCCGAAGGCTGCGAGTCTAGCTACTAGTTAAGCAGTCACCGAACAATTAGTTTAATCCGGTCTAAAAGTCACGGCAGGATAGATCCGTCACGATTATCTCCGGTAATGCTCTACGACTTATAAACTATAATAGTATAGCATACGATTAGGGGAAACTATATACGAGGGTAGAGCGTAGGCCCGACGAGGAAGTCCTTATCTACCGGCCGAATTTAGATAATCTTCCTACTATTTACGGTAGTTAGGAATACCGGCCCCAGGTACTTATTAAACTCTATTATAATTACATAGGGAGGGTCTTAAATAGGGTTAGCTCTAGGCGCCTAGGCGATATTATATACTATAACGTTACTACGTGCGTCGTTATAGAGGCCGACTAGCTACTAAAGGTTAGACGTTAGTATTAAACGGGCGCTAATATATACGGGAATCTATTTCGTAAGGTTGCCTGCCTTATCGTTAGGAGCAATAGTAGCGCTAGAGCTAACGATCTTAGCTATTACCTAGGATAATAGGCCGGCCTAGGCGGTCGGTAGTAGTTATATTTATTTACCCTATCTTTTATAGCGTATACTTATAGGGAATTAACGAACTTAGTAAGCTCCTAATTATCTAGCTTCGCCTATATATAGCTAGAGAGGAGCTTTTAGGACTCCTAGGATAGATAGTATAGTCGCCTTAGTAGATACCTTCTTTAGTAGCCTCCTATTACGACTACGGTTAGCGGGCCGTAGGAGAGCCGGCCACGTTTACGTGACAAGGCGGCTCGGAATAATAGTTAGGACGAGAAGTTACTTAGGCTTAGCTTACCTAGAGCGTACGTAAGCTAAGTAAGCCTTATATAGATAGATCACTACTTAGGAGCATAGCTTACGAGTAAGCTATAGTAAGCTACGAAGGGGATCACGGCTAGGACCGTGATCTAAGGACAGATAGCTTTTAATATAGATCTTTATTATAATTCTATCTCTAATTTTAATTACCTAGTTATAGTCTATAGTCTACGACCTCCGACTTATTACTAACGTAATATACTTATTATTGCTTAGACTACGCCCTATTATATCTACTAATATAAACCCCTCGATAGGTTTATCCCTTAGGAATAATACCGGTCGTTATATATTAAAAGCTCTTATTTAGTATAATACCGCGTTACTCTAAGTAATATTATAACTATTAATATACCTATATAGTAAGCTAGATTAACTAACTCTAGAGCTACTATATCGCCTTAAGATATAATATATAAGATTATTACCCTTTAATATAAGGTATAGTTACTTAAGAATAAAGGAGGTAACGGATAAGTTAAGGACCTTAGAGAAGTAGTTAAACTAAAATAGCTAGGACTATTCGATAGTACTTATAGCACGCTTCGAGACTTTCTTACCTAACTTAAGGCCTACTACCGGTTTTACCCTACTAAACTCTTAGACCTAGTCGAAAAGGTACTCTACGTAGGAAATTATTTATTTAGAACGGTACTCGCTTAGTTTAGACCTATTATAAGGGATTTTCTTAATAACTAACTAGCGCGACGAGATAACGAGATAGATAAAGTCTTTATTAGTTTCTAAGGGTTCGAAGAAGCTATTATAAAGGTATTTAAAATAACTAATAAAGAATAAGAAGCTAAATAGAAACTTCGAGAACTCTAATAAAGGATCTTAGTATCGGATTATACTATAAAGTTCTATTAAGTTACCTTAAAGCTTAATTAAGACGATAAACCTCTTATATTACGATTCTACGATAGGCTTAAAGAAGAAGTTAAGGACGAGCTCTATAAGGAAAATCGACATAATAACCTCTTAGACTATATTACTATAGTAGTATAAATTAATAATAGATAGTACGCGCGACGCTAAGAAAAGAAGTAAGGAAGAGGAAACTAAAACCCTTCTTATAAGAATAACTTTAACTAACGCGCTAACTATAAAAAGAAACGTAAAACTCTTATTACCTACGCCTATATAACTAACCTAGGTAAGATAGATCTAAATATAATATAGAAAAGTAAAGGAAAGTATTTTAACTATAGGAAACTTAGATATTACTTTAAAGAATATAGATAACCTTATAAGGAGAAGAAAACCTACTAAGTACTAGCCCTAGAAAGTAAGAAATACCTAAACGCTACTAATAGATAGGAACTAAAGTATAAACTCCTTAGTTAGACTATATACTATAACGACGAATATATAGTATACTTAAGCGATAAGAACGGTACTAGATAGTTCTTAAAGCTATTAAAGAAGACCCTTATAATAATATAATAAAGGGGTCTTAAAATATAGAAATAAGTTAAATTTATAGAACTAGAATACCCCTATCTTAAAGGAGTCTCTTAAGACTAGATTAGGAAGAATAGTAAACGATTCTAAGAAGATATACGAAATAAAAATCGATAATAACGATAGGTAGTCTATAAATAATATAATAAAAAAGATATAGATATAGCCCTTATACTTACGAAACTTAGATAATAACCTAAGGAGGAATAATAAAGTATCGACGATATAAGCTCTAAAGAATAAGAAATACCTAGAGAAATAGAAGACGAGAACGAACTTATATTACTACCCCTACTACTAAGGGAAAATACTATAATTAAAGAATACGCTTTATACTTTAAAGAATTTAAAGAAATACTTAAAATTAAAACCTAATAAATACCTTAAATTCTTATAGAAAACTAATAAGCTATACTAATTCGATATTAACTAGCACTATATAAAGGAGACTACGCTATAGCTATTACTATAGTTAATACCTTTATAGCTCTATAATAAGAATAGTAACTATAAAGAGAATTTAAAGATAATCTATAAATACTACTTACTTATAAGTACTATAAGTATATTTTATAGATATTATACGTCTACCTAGATTATATAATATACTTTTAGATAAAGGCATAATATAACGCCTTCTTAGTTAGGTTTAAGGGATAAGTACTTTCGAAACCCTACTTAAGTATAGAACTAAACTACTAGAAAATCGATTAACGCTACTTAAACGACTAAGTTATATTATTAGAACCTAATTATAGCACGCTACTTAAATACCGCGATAATTACGGTTTATTAACGAGATATCTTTTAAAGATATATAAAATCTATAAATATACTAAAATAAAGGAATAGTATAGCGCTACTCGCTTTAAGGTATCTAAACTATTAATCTTTTAAAGACTTATATAATAAATTAAATATAATAAAGAAGATTATAATAAATATATATACCCGAACTATAAAGTTTATAAATATAAAAAAGCATAAGTATAGTATAAACGATATAACGGTATACTAAAATATTATTAGTAATATATATAAAGGCTATAAGCTATATTTAACTAAGGAAAAATCGATATAAAAATACTATATAAAAAATAGAAAGATATAAAATAAAAACTTAACCTTTAGTACGAAAACGAATAGAATTATAAAGTATAGTATATAATTAACTATAAAGTAGTATAATATAAATAATATAGCGTCGAGAAATAAGAAATCTTTAATTAGCTATAAGAAATTAGTCTCTTAAGCCCCGATATAATACTACGCGACGAAAATATAAAGAAACGATATTAATAATAAATTAAAGAAGAATACCTAAATAAAATAAATAAGGACTAAGTAAAAAATAAGGTACGCTATTTATAAAAGGGCTATAGACTAGTATAATACGATAAGATCTAAGGACCCTATATATAGTAACGGTAAGCTATAGCGACTAAATAGTATTAGATATTTAAATCGCGGGATATTATATATATATACTTTTAAACTATAGCACGATAGGTAATTATATTTTACCTAAAGTCGTTAATTATTACCGACTTATATAGAGATATAAAATAGATCTATATAAACTTATAAATATTAAAGGAGAGGCCTTTAACTATAATAACGGAATTATTAATATAGAGATTAATTACCTTAATATTAATATCTAGGGCTATAATAAATAAGTTAACTTCGATATTATAGATATTAAAGAATATACCCTTATATTAAGACTTCTATAGCTATAGGAGAGCAACCTACTAATTAACTAGAAAACTAGCTAGCTATATTAGAATAAAGATATAAGTTTCTAGGACTAGTAGATTTAAAAGAAAGTAAAATTTTATAATAATTTAGCTACTAAATAAGATAAAAGGGATAACCGTTTAAGTAAATTATTATAGGCTTTAGCGATATAAACGAAAATAGTAACTAAACTAGTAAATATAATAAAATCGACTAATAAGACCTATATACTAACTAATATAGCTATATAACCTAGTATCTAATATAAATAGAATAAAGGATATAATATAAAGATCTAAAGAGTTATTACTACTTTAAGGAAAGACCTTAAATAAATTAATAAAGAGCTTAAGTTAAGAGAAACTAGCTCTTAAAAGAAAGAATAAAGCCTATAAGATAGAATAAAGAATATCCTATAAGAATACTAGAAATATAATAAACTCTTTAAGAAAGAACTTAAGATAGGGTTACTTAAATATAGCTAATAGGACCACGAAATTTATCTTAAAGATAAAATAACGCCGACGTTCTATAAGATCTATAACTTAAACGAAAAGTAATTATAAACGCTACGCGACTACCTTAACGAGAATTAATAAAAGGGATATATATAAACGTTAATATCTAAAGTAAGCTACCTAGTTATATTTATTCTAAAGAAAAATAGAAAGCTATAACTAGTTATCGACTATAAACGCTTAAACGATATTATAATAAAGGACTAAATACTATTACCGCTTATATCGGAACTATAAGATCGACTATATAGTAAAAAATAGTTTATAGCCCTCGATCTTAAAGGCGCTTATAACTTAATACGTATAAAAAAAGGGTATAAATAGATAATAGCCTTTAAAACGAAATTCGGACTATTTAAATATCTAGTAATACTATTTAGACTTATAAATATACTAGCTAACTTTTAATAGATAATTAATAATATCCTATATAAATACTTAAATATCTTTATAGTAGTATACCTAGATAATATCTTAATCTTCTTAGATACCTTAGAAGAATATAAGGAATATATCTATAAGGTACTCCGCGTACTTTAGAATATAAAGTTATTAGTTAAACTAAAGAAAAGTAAGTTCTATATATAGGAAGTAGACTTCCTTAAATATACGATCTTATTAAGAGAGATATAAATATAATAAGATAAAATTAACTTAGTTAAAGAATAGCTAACGCTAAAGAACGTTAAGGATATATAAAGTTTCCTAGGATTTATAAATTACTACTAACGATTTATTAAAGATTTCGGAAAGATTATAGTACTACTATATAACTTAATAAAAAAGGAAAAAGAATTTATATAGGACGATAAAGCTAATAAAGCTTTCGAATATATTAAGACTATAATTATATAAGAACTAGTCTTAATTACCTTCGATCTAAAATAATAAATCGAACTTAAAACTAATATATTAGACTTTACTTTAAGAGTATAAATCGGATAGAAAGATAATAAAGGAAGACTATAACTAATTATATTCTACTTAAAAAAGCTATATAGCGTAGAACTTAATTACCCTATCTACGATAAAGAATTCCTTATAATTATTTAAGCCTTTAAAGAATTTTAATACTACCTTCTTAAAAGTAAATATAAAGTTAAGGTCTATATAAATTATAAGAATATCTTATACTTTATAATAATATAATAGTTAAACGGATAATAGATTTAATAGGCCGAATATTTATTAGAATTCGACTATAAAATAATCTATAAAAAAGGAATAGAAAACGGTCGAGCTAATACCCTTAGTCGACGAAGTAACTATAATATAGGAGTACTTATAGTAAAAGGATAGCTCCTAGAAATTAACGAAAACGGGAACTACTAGTAACGATAGCTAAATATAATATTTAAAGTATAACTTAATAACTTAACTTATTAAAAGATCCTAAAATAGATAAAAGAATATAAAGCACTAAATAAATACGATATAAGATATTTAGAAGTTTTAATATATAAAAATAAAATCTAAATACTACTAGAATTATAAGATAAAGTTATATAAGATATATACGAATATTTAATATATAAATACTAAGGAATCTAAAGAATAATAAAACGGATTAAACGATAATATAACTTCCTATAGCTTAAAGAAGTAGTATAATAAGTTATTAAAGAATATAAACTTTACGTATAAAGTAAAGCTAAACGATATAAACTATATAGAGAATTATAACCGCTACTAGTACTAGAAAAACTATAGGATTTAATAGCTTTCGACTATATTATAAAGCTACTACTATTAAAAGAACCTATAACTAACGTTAAGTATAATAGTATATTCGTTATTACTAATAGACTAATAAAGTATAGATACTTCTTACTATATAAAGAAATAAGTAATATAAAAGAGCTAGTATATATATTCCTACGAATAATTATTAGTAATTATAGACTACTAAATAAGATTATCTTTAATAGAGGAAGTATATTTATAGCTAAGTTTTAGTAAGCTCTTATAGTATAATTAAGGACGAAATATAAGCTTAGTATAGCTTATTACCTATAAATAGATAGATAAATAGAACGACTTAACTAAACGCTTAAATAATATTTATAATACTATATTAGCTATAAATAAAACGATTAAGTTAAATAGCTACTAATAGCGTAACTAGCTTATAATAGCTTAGTTACGGAAATAACTAAGCTCTTACTAGTATACGCTAATTATAGATATAACCTAGAAGTATTTAAGGTTACTTAATAAGGACTATAAGTAGAACGAGCGATACTATAAGTAGATTAGCTATAAAAATTATATAAAGAAATATAATAAGAACTTTAATTTATTAGAGAACGAATATCTACTTACTATAATCGGAAAAGATTATAGGGACTAATCTTTTAAGAGGGAGATATAGTCTACCTTATTTAATAAAATATTAAAATAAAATAACTAAGTAATAAATTAGATTTTAAGAAACTTAGACTATTTAAGGTTAAGAAAATTATTTTAAAAGTTAACTATAAACTTTCGCTATTAATAATAATATAGATATACCTAATATTTTATATCTTATTATTAAAACTAGTACTACGAAACGCTAAACTATAGGAAAAAATCGAAGTTAACGATAATTAGGAATATAAAGCTAAATAAATACTAAATATAAGAAAATAAGGTTAGTAATAAGAATACCTTATTAAGTAAAAGGGATATAAACTAAAAGAAAATACCTAGGAACTACTTAAGCACTTAACCTACTATAGTTCTCTACTTTAATAGTTCTACTAGTAAAATCTACCCTAGGTATTATAAAATTATATAACGAACTAATAGCATTCTAATTAATTATATTAAATCTACCTATAGACTAAATATCGACCACCGCTTTAGATTCTTAGCGCTTAGCCTCGTTAAGGTTATCTAAAGAATAAAGGCCCTAACGGACTATCTTAGTACCCTTTATCTTTAGCTAGCGCTTTTAATAGTAAAGCCGCGCTAAATAAGCTAAGGCTTTATTTAGGTCGGCTTAAGCTTTTAATATTCGCTCCTTTATAATTTCTTCTTCTTTATCTAATTAATCGGACTCTAGATTTATTTAGGATACTAGGATATATATTAGCTATAAATAATAGGTAGGATAACGAAGTTACCTATAAGAGCTAATCGCTATACCCGACGTATTATAGGAACGACCCTACTATATATATTTAGTATACTTAGAAGATTTCTCTAGTATTTTATAGCGGAAGCCGCGCGACGAATAAAAAGAATATAGTATAACGTCGAAACTAAGACGATTAATAGACTTAGCTAAACGAATACGCTCGAGGGTCTTATAAGAACGATCTTTCGATACGCGACTAGATATACTATTAGTAGTATATCCTAAGGGATAGAAAGAACGAACGGGGAATATATATACGCGCGATAAGGATATATTTATATATAGCGGCTAAAGTAGTAGTAGGTCTTACGGATAAGACTAAAAGGAGGGGAGATATTATATTATAACTATAGTTAGCGGGCTATAGGAGAGCTAGCTACGTTTACGTAATAAGGCGGCTCGGAATAATAGTTAGGACGAGAAGTTACTTAGGCTTAGCTTACCTAGAGCGTATATAAGCTAAGTAAGCCTTATATAGATAGATTACTACTTAGGAGCATAGCTTATAAGTAAGCTATAGTAAGCTATAAAGGGGATTATAGCTAAGACCGTAATCTAAGGATAGTCTCTATAGGTATATATAGCTACCTACTTTTACTTCTTTAAATAGATAGCTCGATAGCTTTTAATATAGATCTTTATTACGATTCTATCTCTAATTCTAACTACCTAGTTATAGTCTATAGTCTATAACCTCCGACTTATTACTAATGTAATATACTTATTATTACTTAGACTACGCCCTATTATATCTGCTAATATAAACCCCTTAATAGGTTTATCCCTTAGGAATAATACCGGTCGTTATACCTCTAAACCTTAAAAGTTACTTAGCTAAGATATTATATACGTTAGTAATATAGTTTCCCTTATATAGCGTCCTAAACGATAGTCGCGCTAAATAGTAACGATCTTAACCCTTACCCTAGCTATAAAAGGGCTATCTTATAAGTCTTTCCCTATTAAATAGGTTATTTACTATATAGGAGGTAAGGGTGCTATTATTTAAAAGAGCCCTAAGCTTTATTAGGTTAGCGATAATAGTATCTCTAGCTATATACGCGGTTAGCTAATCGAGGATTTAAATAATATCCTCGCTATATAATATTACTATACCCTCTCTAACTATCTAATAATATAGGCTAGGTTCTAGATATATTATTTAGAGGTAATAAACTAGTATCTTCTTCTTTTCTCTTTAAAGTAGGACGAACTATTATTTAAGGAAGGGCCGATAGCGAGGTTCTTTAATATTTAGATCGTATACTTAGATCTAGAACGCTTTACTTAGTTAGCGGTAAATATCTTATAGTATAAGAGACGTAGCCGATATAAGAGTTATACTAGTTACGGTAATCTAAGTAGTTTTTAGTATTACTAGTAGATTTTCGTTTATATATAAAGTCGTCGTCGGTTTCTTCTCGCTATAGCGGGCATAGATAATAAAAGTTAAATAATCTTAAACTTATAAATAAGTAGACCTAGAACTTATTTTATTATAAAAGATATAAAGAGGTATTACGTAAATAAAGTTCTTATATAAAGTAAAATAAAATAACTTAGGGGCTACTCTATAACTTAGGGGCTACTAGATAATTAAGCTCTACTTTTTAAGTAGCGTTATCTAGTTACGCTTTATTTTATATTCGATAATATAAAATCTAAACTAATTAGATCTAGAAAAACTTATAATCCCTATCTAAACTAAACCCTTATATTAGGAAAACTTATCTAATTAATATTAAGTTAGCTTATAGCTAAATTACTAGCTTAGGGACCTTAAGAGACTAAACTATTTATTTAATAGCTAGAAGAGCTATTTAATTAGGGAGATAAAGCTAATATTACTAACGTAGATAACTTATATAGCCTTTAGTAAGTAGTAAGAAGTGCCCTCTTTTTAATAGAATATAGCTTATACTATACCTAAAAACGGGATATTAACTTAGGAGAAGCTTAGAGGGATATAAAAGGGGCTATTTAGACGGGAAAAGGGTAACTAGGAGCAGAGCAATTATTATATAAATTAAACGGACTATTAGATTATTTAAGAATATACTACGAAAAGTCTATCTATTTACTTTTATGCCTACTTTTAATCTCTCCTTCGCGAGAGCTTTATAGCCGCGCTTTAAGGTAGTAATTACGTTAGCGTAACTAGTTCTTAGAGAGTAAACGGAGTACTTAACTGCCTAGGTAAAATAGTAAGAGCTTAAGGGATTTACCGGTAGTTTGCCGGATTCTATAACCCGCCGGACTTATACGCCGCTATAAGCTCTATATTAATCTATAATAACTCTATAGTAATAGGGCTCGATTTTCCTAAATTTAAAATATAACGAAAATGTAATTATAATATATATATTATCTTATTTTATAGTCCTTAAGCTACTATAGTCGCTTACTATTCCGCTGCGAGCGTCCTAAGCTCCGATATACTACTACTATCTCCCGATTACTCTTAATAGCTAGAGAAGGTCGTTAAGCACGAGCTATCTAGTCTAGCGGAATCCTTACCTTCTTTACTAACCCGTCCTTTAGCTAATCTAGCGGCTGCGATATTACCGGAAGCTCTAGGGTTAGTAGAAGAGCGATAACTATTTCGTTTAAAGTCCCTAAACTCTTCTCTCGAGCTTTAAAAGGCACCCGCTAGGGCCGCGGCTTCTATTACGTACTTTCCCGGCTTAGACCTTTAAGATCGTCTCGAAGTTATCGACTAGCCGCTTTCTCTTACTTCTTCGCTTCTTTTTCCTATAATTTTCGCTCCTTTTTCTCCTCTCGCTACTTCTTTCTTTTTAACGCTTACTCTTTTTACTCCTCTGCTTTTTTCTATTACTAAACCCTTTAGAATTCCCTTTAGATTACTTCCTCTTTCTTCTAGACCTCTATTACCGCTTTCTTTACTTAAGCTTAAGCTACTTTTTATAGGCTAAAGACCTAAGTAGAGTTAGGATCTATATAGTTAAAGAGATAATCTTTTAGAGCTATACTACGCTGCCTACGCTATTTCTTATAAATTATAGTCTTACGGAGTCCCTTATTCTTATATCTAAGTAGCTTAACCTTAGATTAAAGGCTTTTAAGAGTGCTCTTTAGCTTCTAAGTACTAACTTTAGTATTAGCGGTAGATTTATTAACTACTTTATCGATAAGCTATCGTAATTCTTAAGCGGTAGGTTGCTATAATACTAGGGAGTCTTCCGAATCGCTGCTTATATCGGAATCGTTATATTCCTTCTTTATAATCTATAATAAGTATAAGAAGGTATAAGTAATAAGCGTAGAATCGGGTAATCGATAACGTAAGCGGAAAGATCGGTCGAAGGAGTATAGGGTAGGAATTCGTCCGGAATTTATAACGAGTATATAAGGGGCTAAATAATATATTAAAAGAATATCGTTGCAAAGGATGCTTATAAACTTACTTATTCTATCTACTACTCCTAGGGAAATCCTTTGTCTTTTATAGACTATTGCTCGCCTACTAGTAGACTAATTAGTTAGCTTTCTAGTATATTCTATAGTGCTTAAAAAGCTCTATCTATAGTATATCTTCTTAACTTAGTAGGTGGTCTGATTATAGCGTGATGGTTAACGTAAGACTATAGGTTCTAGCGTAAGTAGTAGATTTAACTAGAATATTCTATGCCCTACCTATTCTCATATCGCGGATATCTTCGGAACCGCTAGGCTAAAATAGGTAATAGGGTGTCCGTTCTACTCGTAATTAACTTATGTATTTTATATATATTTTTGTTTATAAGGATAGGCTTATCCTAACCCGCTTTTCCTAGAGGAAGGTATAGATGTTTAGTAGAGGTCTTTATCTTTTAATAGTTATTCCCTTAGACTATATTATAGAGCCTCTTTTTACTAGCTTATTCTATAAAGCCTCCCTATGCCTATTATTTCTTTATAATAGTAAAATAGGAATATAAGGGTATATTCTTATAATAAGATAACTTCGGAGTCTAAAAGTAAGAGGCCGGTCTATTTCTACCCGCTTATAATATTCTCTAAGGAGAAGGACGCCTTTAATACGTTCTAAAACAAGGTCTAGAATTCGCGTTTAGATAGCCTAATAAGTCCTTATATTTTTACTATCTACTAGATAAGCTAATTTATATATACCGTCGATAAGGGACTCGTTATAGCTCGGTCTTATCCCTATAAATAACCTTTACTTATTCTACGTTTCGAGAGTTCCTTACTACTACCGCGTATCTCTAAGTCGCCTAGCCTTCCTTTATCTTAACCTTACTTTTAATAACCTATTAGATCGAGCCTATTTACGCTTAGCCTCTATCTTATTCCTCTACTTATAAAGTATTAATTATATAGAAAAGCTCGTTTATAGTAGATGCCGTAGTACTACTAGACGAAAGCGATCGGACGGTATTACGTTATAGTAATAGCGATAAACGTATAACCTTAGCAAACGTACTAAGCGGGGTAACCGCTAAGCCTACGATAGTAGCTTTAAGTTATTATTAGATATACTTAAGTTAGTCTCTCGTTTACTACTTAATATCTTCTTAATAAAAGCTAAGTTCCTAATTAGTCTTCTCTTACTTCTTTACTTCTTCTTTTTATTTTCGGATTATATAAGGGAATATATATCACGGTATAATTAGTTAGGTAGTAGAGATAGCTAGAGGTACTACGCTATATATATTATATTCTCCTTATTATAATACTAAAGCTTATAAGAAGAGTGATTTTTCCTCTTTAGTCGGAGTAGCGAGAGGTCTATAATATATAAGCGGGGTAGGTATAATTCCCTACTAATACCCTACCGATATATTAGTACTACGTACCTAAGTACTTTATTAGCCTATACCTCTTAGTAGCGCTCTTATAATTATCTCCCCTCCTATATAAATATCTCGGCTATATCTTTAATATATATTACTTTCGCTATACTACGTATATTTAGTTAGGAAGAGAGGTAGTTTTAGTTATATATCGCGCGTATACGCCTATACAAGTATATATTAGTCTACGCTCTATAACGTTAATAGTTATTATACTAGCGGTTACCGCTAAGTAACCGTTATAGTATCGCCTATATATTAGCCGCGTAACTATAATATAAAGAGCGTGCGTATATATCTCCTACTTCTTTTATTTTCTTTTCTTCTTTAACTCTTCTACTTACGATTACTATAGAGTTTTATAGCTTTTTTTATTAATCCCTTATACCTTTTTATATTACTTTTTATCGACGATTTATTAATAATAATACTTTCTATACTAAAGAAGATAAAGAACTATAACGCTAATTTCTTATACTATATACGGGAGTAAGTAGCGGCGGGTTCGCCCTTAAAGTATAAGCGATTAGCCTAAAAGTCTTATAGTAACGCTAGTTCCCCCTTAGTAAAGAAAGCTAAGAAAGGTATAGGGGAATCCTAGTCCTAGGAGACTTCTAGTCTAGGACCTAACGTTAGCGAGGGTCGTGCCTTTATTACCCCGCCGAATACCCTAACTCTAGCTATCGATAAGCCTACCTTTATAGGCTAGGAAACTTATAAGTCTATTACCCCCGTTAGCGATATTAATACTAGTAAGGAGATCGTGCCTAGGCGCTCCTAGGTAAGTGCTAATAACCTAGCTACTCTATCTCGATAGGGCGGCTCTAGCTAATAAGAGATTATCGCTTAGGCTACTCCTTAAAATAAGTAGGCTAATATTAACGATGAGGCCTAGCTAAATAAGGGCTAAGACTATTTTAATACCTAGCTAAATAAGGGCTAAGATAATAATAATAGTAATAATAGAGACGGCTACGATCCGACTCCTCTTACCGATAAACCTAAGAACGGCGGCGCTAGAAACGAGGGCACCTAGGCGGCGGTATAAGGCGGTCGCGCTCTTATAAAGAAGCGTACCCGATCTAAGGCTAAAGCCTACCTAGTTAAGGCCTATAGGGTTATCCCTTATAAGCTCTAGTATATATATTATTTTAGGACGGTTGTTAAGGAGTATAGTATAACTAAGCCTAAGCCTATTAAGGTGCTCTTAATTAGCTATATTTTCTTGGGGGTTTCCTTAACGCGCTATAAGTAGTACTATAGATATACTATAACCTATAACTAGGTAAGTTTCCCCTTAACTTTAAATATTACGATTAATAAGCTAATCCTTCTTAAGGCCGCTACTCTTATATTTAGTAACTAGGCTAATATAGTCGCTATCGTTAGGCACCTATATAAGCTTAATAAGTAAGGGAAAAAAAATTATATCTTCTTAGCTAACTTTTCGAAACTAAGCCTAAAATATAGAAAAGGTATATGACTAGAACCGTTATAAATAGCGTATTACGCCCCCTTAAGTATAGCCTTATATAGCTACTAGTAGGTACGTAATATACTATTAAAGATTACGAATTAAGCGAGGTTCTCCTTTATATAGGTAGAAAACTCTTCCTTGCCCTTACTAACTAAGGGTATACGCCCCCCCCCCGCTAATAAGACTAAGCTTAGACCTTAACTTAGGACCCTAGCTTAGATATAAGGAGGGCCTTTAACTTAACCCCCTTAACTTAAGGGTCGAAATAAGTACCTTAGAGGCTAGGGCCTCCTTAAAAGAAGCTCTAAAAGGCTAACGCCTTCTAAGGACCTTAAAAGAAAGGCCTAGGACCTAAGACTAGGACCTAGAGGATATTAAGATAGAAGATAATACCTAGCCTATACTAAAGACTAGCCTCTTTAGGCCTAGCCTAGCCCTACCTTAGGCTAGCTACTTCTAGCTTAACTAGCCCTTAAAGTAAGTAAAGGGGCAAAAGAGAGCTATACTTAGTAGCCTTATTAGCCCTATACTTATCCGACCTATACTTTAACGCTTATAGTAAACTTAGCCCTAGCCTTAGCACCCCTTCCCTAGGGACCGGGCTTAGGGCTTCCTTTAGTAGGCCCTCTAGGCCCTTAAGGAAGCCTAAAAAATCGAACCCTTCTATAAGACCCTTATAAAAGGACTTAAAAAGGCAGCTATAAGGACCCCGGACCGCTAATAGCCCCTATAATAGCCCCTATACTAGCCTAAGGCCGCCTAGTAGCCTAGGGCTACTTAAGGAAACCTTAAAGCGAGCTTATAGGCTAAGGTTACCGTAAAGAAGGCGCCTAAGGCCCTAGCTAAGGCCCCGGCTAAGGCTCCGGCGAAAGCCCTAGCTAAAACCCTAGCTAAGGCCCTAGCTAAGAAGAACGTAAAAGAGGACTTTTAACTTATCCTAAAGCTAAAGAAGGAATCGCTAACGCTAACTATTAACTATATTACGCTTCGCAATAAACTTAATAAGGCTATAAGGGAACTAGCTATATTAGCTCTATCGACCTTAAATAAAGGTAATATAGTTATAATAATAAAGGCCTTATATATAGTAAAAAGCTTCTAGAGTAGCGGGAGAAGTAGTCCTTATACCTTAAGGAGCTACCTATTAAATTAGCTAACCTTCCTACTAGCTAGACTAAGCTAGTAGCCCGGAGCGTCCCTAACTTCCTAGAAACCCTTATCCTCGATATCTTTACTATAGAAGCTAAAACCTTTAGCGGGATCGATATCCTAGGGCAGCCTAGGTAGCTAGGCACCCTAAGCATAACGTAGAAGGTAGGATCGGTCGTCTTCGTAGTCCCTTAAAGGCTATAAGGGCTAAATACTAAAAAAAAGGCCTTTATATAGTAGGGCTATAGATTCGAGTTAAGGTATATAAGGAATATACTATATATATATAGTACTATAGGTGCCTTTCCTTTAGCTATAACCCCTAGACCTACTAGCAGCCTATTAGGTATACCTTTTACTTAGAAAAGCACTTAACTAAGGACTATAACTACCCTAGCTATAAAGCTAGCTAAGGCTGCTCTTACTTTAAGGTTTAATATTATAACTATAAGGGAGAGTACCTTACGACTAATAAAGTATAATATAGAGTTTATAAGGGAATAATTAATACTTAATAGCCTTAGCCCCTTTATACCTTTAGGGCCCTTAAAGCCCCCTAGGCCCCCTAGGCCTAACTATAACCTTATTAGTATTATATAGTATAATACTAATAGGTAGGAAATAGCTAACCTATCGATCTTAAAGTAGGCCCTAGAAATAAGAGTAAACCTTATCTTATTATAAGAGCCTTACCTCTATAAGATCGATAATAGCTATATCCCTATATAGTATTTAGCCTATAATATTATAATCCCTATCCCTTCTACTAACTTTCCTAAGCTCGCTAGAAGGCCTAGGGTTATAGCTTATAAGAGGAAGGAAGCTTAGATAAAAGCTAGCTCTAGCTTTAACCTCTTTTATAATCCCGATATATAAGCTATAAGGGTAGAAGGCGCTAAGCTATTTACCCTTATTAACCTATATAATAAAAAAGAAGTTAAAGGGGCCTTAGCTAGCTAAGGCTAGTAAGGGCCCTTTATAATAAAAAGGCTACTATTAATAGCCTAGCTCCTATAATAGCCCTTCTTACTAGTAAGGGACTTTAACTTATACTACCCTTATTAGAACCCTTTTATAAAACCCTTTAAGGCCTATAAGGTAGAAGCCCTTATTAGCTAGCTCGACCGCTATAAGGCTTCCTTACTAATAGATCTTAAGGTAGCTATAAAGAGCACCTATTAAAGGAAAGGCTTAAAAGGGGCCTTAGTTATAGACCTTACTTTCTATAGCCCCTTTAAATAGCTAACCTAGGCTAACTTCTACTTCTTAGAGGCTATAAGCTTAGATTATAAGCCTATAGCCTTTAAAGCTAGCTTAAGGGGCCTTAATAAGCTACTACTAGCTAGGCCTACTACCTATAATTATAGGAAAGTAAACTAAAAGGTATTCTTAGAATACTTAGCTAAGAAGAAATAAGACCTCCTTATAGCTATAGAGAGGGCTATAAAAAGAAATAACTTAGAAGGGATAGCTTCCCTTTTAATAGGAACCCTTATAAGGCCTCGAATATAGTAATACTAAAAAAGAGGCTTTATAAGGGATCTAAGCCTTATAAGGGATCTAGACTAATAAGCTAATATACCTTTAAAAAGCCCTAAGCCGAGCCTAACGAGCTTATAGGCTAGCCTAGGATAAGGAGAGCTAGAAGAGCTTTATAAAGGCCCGAAATAGCTTTAAGTATACTATTAAGGCTACTAAAAAGTAATACTAAGAGAGCTTCTTAATAGAAGTAGTAGGAAAGGACGTCTTTATAGCCTTTTCTTATACTAAGGCTAGAGCTAACCCTACCCTTCTTAGTATCTTATATATAAAAACGCTTATAAGGCTATCCCTACGGTCTTTAATAGGGCCTATAAAGCCCTATTTAACTAAGGATACTACCTTAAGGCGTAGAAAGAAGCTATAAGAATTATACTCCTTAAGTAAAATAAGTAAGACTATACTATCCCTAAGGCCTATAAGGTTATAAGTCTACTTAACTACTTAGGAAAAGTCCTTAAAAAGCTATATACTACCTAGCTAAGCTATCTAGCTAATATAGCCGGGCTTTTAAACCCTATATAGCTAAGGGGATAAAAGTAGCGGTTAGCTATAGACACGGCCCTCCTCCTCCTATACTATATCTAAAAGAAGCAGGAGTCTAATAAGAAGGCTATTACTAGTACCCTCTTATTAGATATAAAGGGCGCCTTCGATTTTATATTAAAGGAATAGCTTATAAGGGTCCTAAAGGAATTAAACCTCCCTAAGGCCCTTATAAGCTAGGTAGACTACTTCCTTACTAAAAGGAAGATCTAGCTAGCCTTCGAAGGCTAAGTCTAGCCCCTTATAGACCTAGTAATAGGAGTACCCTAAGGGTCCCTTATTAGCCCTATTTTATTCTTCTTATACGTAAGGGGGATACTAGCGGCTAAGGGATACTAGCTATCTTATATAGATAACTTTAGTATCTCTATAACGTTAACCTTAGCTAAGAAAAACGTTTAATAGCTAGAAGTAATAGCTACTAACCTATTTAAATAAGCTAAAGACTAAGGGGTCTACTTTAACCTATTAAAGATAGAACTTATCTACTTTAATAGGTAACGATAGCTTATTTTAAAGGGTATAATAGTAGGAGGCTTATTTTTTAAAGTAAAGCCCTTAGTACGCTAGCTAGGGGTCTTCTTTAATTCTAGGCTCCTATTTAAATAATATATTAAGAAGAAGGTAGTATTTATATAAGCTGCTTTTAAAGGACTATCTTACCTAACCTCTATATAAAAAGGCCTATTATTTAAAGCTTTTAAATAGCTTTACTAGGCCTATATAACCTCTATAATAGACTATAGGGCCTAACTTTAGTATAGGGGGCCTAAGACCCTTAAGAACCTTATAAAGCCTTTTTAAAGGCTATAAAACTAAGCTCTTTTAAAGGTCTTAGGGGCCTTTAAAGGATCCCTTATTAGGGCCTTAGAAGCTAAAGCGGCCCTACCGCTACTAAAGGTATAATTTAAAAGGGTATACCTCTCCTATGCCCTTTAGACCCTATACTTTTTACCTAGTTACCTTATAAGGTAGGCTTACGACCTAGCTATATAAGATAACCTCGCTAACTTAGGCTTCGACCTAAGGGCCTTAAGCTATATTAAGCTATATATATAGCTCTTCCGCCTCCTTAAAAGCTTAGTAGCCCTTATAGGACCTAACTATAACTTAGAAAGAAGGAAAGCTAGCTAGGAGCCCTTATAGGCCTTAGAGCCTAAGGCCTTTATTATAATAATAAAGGCCCCTAAGCCCTTAGCTAAGAAGTAATACTAACGCCTCTTAGCTAGCCTAGCTAGCCTAGAAGACTTTAGGTTATAGCCCCTAGCCTTTTATACCGACGGCTTTAAGGGGTGCCCTAAGGGGTCCCCTATAAAGACTAACGCTTACTCCTTTTACGAAATAAGCCTAGAGAATAGGCCTATTAAAGCGTACTACGAGAACCTAGGGCCCTCGATTAAAGTAGCTAACGTAGAGCTATTCGCGATACTAAGGGTCTTAAAGGACCTAGCTAGGAGGCCTCGGCCCTTAAAGCTTAGCCCTCTTAACCCCTTTATAGATACCTATATCTTTATAGATAGCTAAGCCGCTATAAAGAAGGTTATAGGTTTCTTAGACCTAGCTATATATATTAAAAGGCTCCTATTTAGCTTAGAAGCCTTTTATAATATATAGCTATACTAGTGCCCTAGCTACCTAGGGATCTTTAGTAATAAGCTAGCCGACTAACTAGCTAAAAGAGGCTTAGGGGCCCTTACCTAAGGGACCCCCTTAGTCTTTATTAGCTACTTATAAAGAAAGGTCTAGTAAGCTACTAAGGACTATTAAAAGGGACTCTAAGCTACTAAGGCGGCTAAAGGCCCTAAGGCTAAGGGCCTAAGTAAGCACTATATATTTATTTAAAAGACCCCCCGCCTAGCCCTTAGCCTAGAAAAGGACCTTATAGGGAGGCCTAGGCCGACCCTCTTAGCCTTTTACTAGCTCCTCTTTAAGGCTAGCTTCTTATTTTCCTTCTTAAAAAGGACTAATAAGGTAGACCGAGACGACTACCGCTATAGCTAAGGAAGGTATATAGCTAGGTACCTTATCTTAAGGTGCCCGAACTATAGGAGGGAAAGAGAGGTCCTTTACTAGACCTTTAAGAGATAGAAGGGGGCCCTTAGCTTACTTATTCTCTATAGCTCTAAGAAAGGAAGGGAAGCCCTTCTAACCTTCTTAGCTAAAATAGAGATAGGGATAGCTAAGTAGCTTAAAAAGGAGTAACCTAGGGGCCCTAGGGCCTATAAGGGGGAAAATTACCGTATAAGAGGAACTAAACTAACCTTTCCTTTATTATTACCTTTATAGCTACCCTTTCCTTAATTAGTTATAAGCCCCTAGGCTTTATAGCTAGCTAGGACTACTAATAAGGGCCTAGGCCCTTACTAGCCTCGCTATAGCCCTAGAGGCTATATATAAGTAATAATAATAATAAAAAAAAGCTTAATAAGCTAAAGACTAGTAATAAGGATACTAAGGACGATAGCTTAAACGCGGGCGTGCTTATTTTTAAGGAGGCTAATCGGCGCTATCTCGCTATTATAGTATAGTATTTAGCTAAGGCTTTTAACGCCGCCGAGACGGCCTATCGTAAGTCCTTTAGGACTATAGGTATATAGAAGTCTACTATTATAAGTTTTATCCGACCCTTTTATTAGCGACCGCTTAACGATATACTAAGTTAAGCGTGCCGACTACTATACGCTAATTAATAAGCGCCGCGAGCTTATTATTCGCCTTAACCCCGCGCCCTTATTTAATATCGCTTATATAAGCCCGGAGTACTAAGCCTAGGAATCCTAGTTAAAACTCCGCTTTATCGACGGCGATATAGGCTATACTTTATAGTAATATGCCTTACTATTTACTAAGGCCGAGGTAAGTACTATATTAATAGAGATAGGTCTTAACGTAGAGGATAAGGAAGGAGTAAAGGATAGGGTAGTTCTAGTATTTCTAGAGGTATTTAGTATAGCGGAGGGGGCGCCTTAGTTAGTTCCCGCTACGCCGGCGAAAAAAAGGGGTAGTTAGAAGTAATAAATAGGTCTTATCTTTCTTTTATTTAGCTATAACTATCCTTCTCTCCTTTATTATTAGGGCCTTAATAGAGTTACGGTTTAGTTTTATTTTCCTTAATAATATTTAATAGGTAGTATAGATAGTTTTCCCTTATTCTCTTATTTTACTATTTTATATATAGTTATAGGACGTTTAGGCGTACTAATATATTAATAAGTTAGTAGCGATTTAGTAAGGATTTATTACTAATTTAATAGTATCTCCTTACGCTAGTAGGATTCCTTACCTTACTTAGTCTTATACCTCTTTTTCTTAGTTAAGCGAGTAGTATATTCTTTAATAAGGTCTTAGCTATTTACTATATCTTCGGTATTAACCTATTAGTTATATTTAGCTAGCTATCCTTTTTATTTAATAAGGAAAAAGGTATCGCCCTTAGATCTCTTTTAGTCTTTAATCTCTTAGACTTCTTATTTACCTTTATTATCCTTTAAGTCTAGTATTAGTAGGGTTTTACTATCTTTATAAGTACCTTTACGCTCTATTTATAGCTCTAAGAGACTAATATAGAAAACGTTATAAAGGCATAAGTACTTCTTAGGGAGTATAAGATAATATACTTACTTTCTAATAGCTTATAGGACCTAAAACGGTCTAATATACTTAGGTAAGAGTTTTCTTTTTTCGTCCTTAAGGCGTAAGTTCTTTATCGATAATACTATAAGGTCTCCTACTTTTAGTATAAGCGGTTAGTGCTTTAAATCGTAGTATTTCGCTTATAATTTAATAGCCTTTCCTTAGTATTCCTTAAGCCTCTTTTATAGCTCCTATAGCCTAGTAACTCTTACTCTTACTTTAGGTACCCCCCTCTAAATAATATCGTCCTTAGTATTAATATAGAAGTTTAGTTAGTAACCTATTAACGCTTTATTAGGTAATAACCTAGTTATTACGTTATTTATATTATTATATATAAATTAAGTAATACGTAAGAGTAACGCTTAGTTAGTTTATTCCGAGTTAGTAAAGTATCTTAAGTAGTACTATATAGCTTAGTTTATTCGTTTTATTTACCTATTAGTTTATAGGTAAAATACTATCGATAGCCTATATTTTACTTATAAGATAAAATAAAGATCTAACTAAAACTTACTTATAAATAAGGACCCTTTATCTAAGATAATACCTTTTAAAGGTCTATATACTAATTTAACTTAGTAATAGAATAATTCTATTAGCTCTAGGGCTATTATTATCTTAAAGATAAGAAAGAAGAGGCAATACTTAGTATATCGGTCTATAATTACTAAGATTATATTAATATCTCGTCTATTATACTATACTTTAGGCAGACCTATAGTAAAGTCTATTAATAATTCTTCCTATAGTTATATAAGATATAGTAATAATTATATAGTGCTTTAAGGGCGATGCCTCTTAGATACTATACCTTAATATACTAGGTATAACTAGACGTATTTATTTACGTCTTTTATTATTCTATCCTAGTAAAAGTTCCTCGCTAATAGTTTACTAGTATATTAAGAGCTAAAGTATCTTATTAATAGATCGTTATAAAAGAGCTATATTAGCTCTTACTATAAGGCTGCCTCTAAAAGTACTATAATACGACCCTTCTATAGTAGTAGTTTATCTAAGCGTACTAACTAAAAACCCTTCCCTTTCGAGAAGTCTTTAGTCTCCTTTAGCCTATTAATCGCTACGTTAACCGACTAAGTACGTTTTAGTAACTCTAGTAACGGTTCTAGAACTTCTACTATATAAACCTTTATATAGTAGGCCGCTTTTTTAGCGGTCTTCCTTAAAAGTAACTATTTATAACTAGCTCTCTCTTTAGCTTAATCGGCTAATTATTTAGGTCTCGCGCCCGAATTATTATAGTTTTACTATAGATAAGCTTATATATTTTCCTTATATAAAGGCACTTTACTATACTTATATTAACTCGAGGTTAAGCGTTTCTTTATATATAAAAACGCTTTATTATTTCTTTATATAGATATAGTATTAATAGTAGCTAGTTTCGCTTATAGCTCTAGTAATAGTTCTATAGATAGGGGCTTCTCGCCCTTATATCTAGGTATTCTTAATAGCGCGTCCGCTAGGTTAGATTTACCTATATAATACTTAATTATAAAGTTAAATAGTGCTAAATATATATATTATCTTACTTATATCTTATTTAGGGAGGTCTAGCATATAAACGTTTAGAGGTTATAGTAGTTTAATAATACCTTTACTTTATACGCTGCCCCTTTAATATAATATTGCTAGTATTTAAATAACTTAATAATAGCGAAGAGTTCTTAGTCTTAAATACTATAATTAAGTTCGGCTTTAGTAAGCTTCCTTAACTAAAATACGATCGGATAGTAACGCCCTTTATTATTAGGTTAAGAGATAATCCCTACTATCGCAAATTATAATATATCTATTTCGATATAAATACGTCTTTCTAGATCATAATATTAAAGGAGTAAGGCTCCTTAAAAAGTATCCTTAAGAGCCTAAAACGCTACCCTTTTAGTAAGGTTTAGCTCTATACTCCCTAGCTTCTTCCTATTCTTACTCCCCTTTAGTAATATAGTTAAGGGCGCTATAACTCCTAAGTACCTATATATAAATCGTCGGTAAAAATTATAGAACCTAAGGAAAACCTAAATATTATAGTAGGTTATAGGTTTAGGCTATTAAGCTATTACCTCTACCTATTAAGGGTCTATTAATACCCTATTAATAGATAATATAAACCTAAGGAACTTAACTAACTATTAATAGAAGATATACTTTAATAGTTTTATATAGAGCTTTATAGCCCTTAGCTTTTCTATTACTTATCCTAAGTATTTAGTATATTCTTCTCTTATCTTAAAGTATATAAGGATATTATCGAGGTAAACTATATAAATTATATCTATAAGCCCCTTAAGCGCTTAATAGATATAGCTCTAAAATATAGCTAGTACGTTAGTAAGTTTAAAGGGTATTACTAGGTATTCGAAATATCTATAACGCGTTTAGAAAGCGGTCTTCTATTTATCTCTATCTTAAATTTAAATATATTAATACGCATTCTATATATTAATCTTAGAAAAATACTTAGCTCCTTAATAACGGTTAATAATCTCTAAAATAAAGGGTAAAGGGTACCGATTCTTTTATATAACCTAGTTAAGTCCTTAGTAGTCTATATATAGCCGTAAGGTACTATCCTTTTTTAAAACGAAAAGGATAAGCGCCCTAGCTAGGCTCTTTAACTCTTAGATTATTTTCCTTTTTATTACGTCTTAGATCTAGTCGCGTAATACTTAGAGTTCCCTTTATAATAGAGGGTAAATCGGTCTATAAGGAGGTTCTATATTAAGGATTAAATTAATTAAGTAATCTATTCCCTTTCTAGCTAGTAATAAATTAGATTTATTAACTAAGAAGGTATCTTTAAACTAGTAAAGAGTTAGTAGGATTTCGGCCTATTCTTCCTATAAAATCCCTTTATCCTTATCTTTATTTAGTAGTAGGATTAGCTTAAGATTAAGCGCTATTATATATACCCTTACCTTATTTTTATATTCTTAAAGTAATCTATAAGGATTTTATTAGGTTTCGCTACTTAGTTAATACTTAAACTACTACTATCGTTTCTATAAGATAATATAGATATATTTATCCTCTAAGGTAGTAACTAATAAAAGGATTAGTACCCGATTATTTAGTATTAACTTATTAGTACTAATATAAAAATAAGTAATTATCTTTTCGGTGCTTCTTATATCTATTATTTAGAGTAATACTAACTATACTTTATACTCCTTTACCTTACTATTACTAAGCCCTAATAACTTAGGGTATAATAGCGCTACTTATAGCAATCCCTACTATTAAGTAAAGTATATATCTACGAGGTTAACGGTACTATAAGTATCTAGGTATATAGGGACTTTAGTAGGGTTTTGCCTTAATATTATTATAGGAGTTTTAAGTAACTATCTTATAAGTATTAAGTTTACTAAGAGAGAGGCGATTACCCTAATATCTTACCTTTTCCTTATTTTACGGTATTAAGTCTAAGAGTCTTTACTAGGGTTTCTACCTTTAAAGAATTAGTATATTCTATAGATAGGTATCCCGGCTTATTATATTAGAAATATATAATTCCCGATTAAGTAAAAGATCCTCTTCTTTAATAACGTCCCTTAGTTCGACCCTTAGTAGGTATATCGCTAGCTTACTAGTTATTAGTCGAATCGGTAGTATTTCCTTAACGATTTAGCCTAGCTTATCGGCCTCTTTAATTCCTTCCCCTATATATACCGCCTTAAGGTATAGTATAACTTCTATTCCTAGTTCCTTTAAGGGTAAAAGTAGTATTAGTATATTACCTCTTATTAGTAGTAGTATCTTAATATTATTAAGCGACTTATATAAGCTCTTCCTATTAATAGGTATAAATAAGTATTAAATAAAGGTTAATTTAGTCTTAAAGTTATAGCTTTAGCTTAGCGAAAAATATAAGAGTATATACTTTTTCTAATAGGCGTTTAAAATACCTTTCTAAGGAGTTAAGGTATAAGCTAAACTCTAAAGGGGACTAGCCTTCTTATTAGCGAGCCTCCTTTAATTATATCGCTAATAATATCTCCTTATTTATAGTATCCTTAATTAAGATAAGTATTTATTCCTTAAAGTATACTTAATCTATACTATATTTAGTTCGGTTAATCGGCGTTTATTCTTTAAGGTATTAGCGCTATCTTACTTTATAGTCGCTATATATATAATCTACCGCGTAAAGGATCTTTATTTTATCGTAATAAAAGCGTTTAGGCGCTACCCTAAAGGCGTCCTTTAGATCGTAAGTCTAGTTTAGACGTTTCTATATATTAGTAGGTTAAGATAATTAAGCGATGTTTTTAATTTTAACCTCGCTACCGCGACTACCGTCCGATTTAAGGGAGTAGGACTATTAATGCTTTCCTAAACGGATAGCGATAGCGCTAGCACGTTTAGTAATTTCCTCCTCTAATTATATAACGCGGTCTTATAGGCGTTTCGTCTCCTCTAGCTCCTTAATACGCGCTTATAGGGCTATAAGCTTTTCTTTATAAGTTAACGGTCTTATGCCTATAGGTAGCGATATCTTCGATATAGTTAGAATATCGTCCGTAATAGGGGTCTATTCTAAGGATATATCTTCCGGTTCTTTATCTCCTAAGTAGATACCTAATATATATAATAAAGAGGCCTCGACTAGTTAACTACTACGTCGCGCTATAAGAGCGTTATATAGTCTTCTCTAAGTAGCTATCTTTACTAAGTAACTAAAAAGGGAAGCTTTAGAAATTATAAGGGAATATATATTATAGTACGATTAGTTAGGTAGTAGAGATAGCTAGAGGTACTACGCTATATATATTATATTCTCCTTATTATAAGACTAAAGCGTATAGGAAGAGGGATTTTTCCTCTTTAGTTAAAGTAGTAAGAGGTCTATAATATATAAGTAGGGTAGGCACGATTCCCTACCGATACCCTACTAATATATTAGTACTACGTACCTAAGTACTTTATTAGCCTATACCTCCTAGTAGCGCTCTTATAGATTATCTCTTACTACTCGCGGATAATCTTATTCTACCTATTAAGTATCCTTTTTAATCTTTAGAATTCTATATAATACTCTTTTAGTAACTCTTAGACCTTCTTAATTATCGCTATTTCCTCGTTACTACTACTAATACTCTCGTCCCTTAATACCCTTATATATTCTTTATTACTTATTTCTTTTCTTATCGCTCTTATCGTATATCGACCGCTTTTATTTAGCTCTTTTACTATTCTATCGAGTAGCTTACGTTTTACGATCCTACCTAATAAAGGGCCGCGCGGCCCCGCATTTACTAGCATGCTTATACTACCGACTAAACTACTATATAACTCTTTTAATATAAGGGAGTAGTAGTAGTAGGATTTATTTCGCCTAGAGGGAGGTCCCTATAAGGCCTTTATATAATCTAGTTATATTTTAGTACGTTTAGTACCTAACTCCCTAAACCCTACGGATTATTATTATATTACTTACTAGTTAGCCTCGTTACTATTAGTCCTATAATAGGCCTACTTAAAGGCTAAATTCTCTAAGTATTTAGCATCCTATTGGCGGTAGCTAAAGCGCGGTCTACTAAACTTAAAGCTAAATTATATTAATTAAGTCGCGTATTAGAGTTTAATTGTCTCCTAGTAGTTGCTAGTCCCTATTAAGCCTTTTCGTCTTAATTATAAATTTAATCGCCGCACGAATAGCCTATATATCTAGCTTTTATTTATCGCTATCCGATACGGCCTTTCCTCCTAAGAAGAAAGATAAGTTCCTAACCTTAGCTCTCGCGTATTTAAAGAGAAAGTTATATTACGTAATTTATTTTATATATCGAAAGAGAAAGTAATTAATTATTTCTCGTGCCTATCTATAATTATATAAATCCGAATCTATAGCTCCTATTATATATAGGTATCTATTTAGTCGCGATATATAGGTGCGAAGCTAGACGAGAATATCGGCTTCTTTTCTTAATAGAGAATCGTAAAGAGTATAGGTATACTTCCCTAGTAAAGCCCTATCGATGCGTTTTAAGTGTTTCTCTATATTTTCCGGAAGCTAGTCACGCTATTATCGAGCGAGTGCTAGACGAAGTATAGTAGATCTAGCTCTATACGACGGCTCCTCTACCACCGCTCCTACTTAAGTTGCTTTCTTCGCTGCCGTCTTAGCGGCCGATGCCTATACGAGCTATACTTCCTTAGCTAGTGCCTAGATAAATTTTATAGACTAGCCTCGCCCAACTAGTCGATTAATATAGTTATAAATTTTACGAATAATTCCTTAGCTAGATTACCTATAAGGACGCCTAATTACTTCTAGGGCTAAGCGACTGCTTATTATAACCGTTACTTCTCGATAAGGCGGGTCTATCGGCGTATATATTAGCGCTATAGCTATCGCTGCTAGCTCCGCCGTATACGGGTTCTGCTCCTCCGTAGTCCCGAGATACACGGAATAGCTAGTAAGAACGACGCCCGAGCGGTTGCGGTTTATACTACGCACCACGCCTCCTATCCCTACTATACCGTTTCTTTGCGAGCTAGATATTACTATTATAATGCCTTTAGTATTATTCGCTGCCTTAACGGCCTTCGCTTTATCGCTCTCTAATATTACTTAGATACGGGGTGTCTATAGTAGTAAGGCATACTTATATATATCTTCTATCTAGTCTATCTATACTATTTACACCGCTAAAATAATCTTCTATATTAGCGATATAAACCGCCTAGTTATATAATTTCTTAACGCTACTAGCGGATATACTATTAGTAGGGTATAAAGACTAATATAGAGTCTAATTATAGCCTATTTATATCGTTCCTCTATCGTCTAAATATTAGCCTTAGCTATAGCTATAGTCTTTACGACCGTATAAAACGCGCCTATAATAGCTTACGCCCCTATTATCTATACTTTATTTATCTAGCCTACCTATTTTATATAGAGGGTATACGTCTAGATATTAAAGGCATAATCTATAGCTAGCGCGACTATTACTTTAAAAAGTTATCTCGATACTCTTAGTAATAGTATCTTTAGCCTTCTTAGGCCTATAGCGGCTCTAAGTCTACTAGTAGCCGCTTTTATTATATATTCCTAGAATCGCAGCTTATTATCTATAATTACTCCTAGGATCTTAGTACTCTTCTTAGGTTAGACCTCTTAGCCTCGAATTAGAAATAGGCTATCGCTATTACGTACTATAGCTTATATAAAATAGATAATCGTCGTCTTTTCTATTTTAAACGTTGCACCGCTACGCGCCTCCTACTTAAGTACGTCGTCGATAATCGCTTAAATACCTTCTCGGTTCGCTATCGCAGTAGGTCTAGTTACCTAGGCCGAGTAATCGTTAACGAATATAATCGAGCCGCTTTCCGCCTTAATTCTTCTCTAGACAAGGTCCGCGTTAAAGAAGAGGAATAGGATCGGTAATAGCGGTAATCCTTAAGGGAGGCCTACTTAAGGTAGCTCCTATTATTCTAACGTATACCTATTAACTACTAATAAGGCTATTTGCCTAGAATAAAACGCATCGATCTATTATACTAGTTCGGCTAGTATCCCTCTTACCTTTATCCTCTTAAGCAGTCTATCCTTATAAACTCTATTATAGGCGCCCTTAACGTTAAAACTAATAAGGCTAAGTACCTTATAGTTGCGCTAGGCCTTATAAATATATTCCTATAGTAATAGCAGCGCCTACTTAGCGGATCGCCGCTTTCTCGCTCTAAAGTAATTCGCGGGTAAAAGACTATAGGTTTCTATAGTATATAAGATACGCTCGGCTACGACCGCTTTAAGTATCTTTCTAAGCGTCGATAAAAGCAAGATTAGTCGCTAAGCCTTAGCTACTATATAGTCGTTTTTATATAGCTTCTTTAGTAGGATAATTTTCGCGTTTTTCTATTAGCGAGGTACTACGCCGTCTTAGAGAGATGCCTTAAAGAGAGTAAATATTCGATCTTTTACCACTAGTTAGAGCTATCTCTAAACCGCTATCGGAAGCTTATCTTCTCTAGGAGCTTTCTATAGTTTCGCTATTATAACCTTTTCCTCGATCTCTCCTAAAGTTAGTATAGGTAAGGGCACTGCTTTCTACTATAGTCGCACCCTATTATCCTCGATTCTCGCAAGCAAGGGTAGGAAAAAGGCACTAAGTAGCTCGTCTACCTAGTCTACTTTATCCTTAGTCGTCGATCTATCTAATTTCCTTAAAGGTAGCACCCTATCGCCTATAGTGCTCTTACCGACTTTAAGATATTTAGTCGCCTTCTAGATATTAGCATCGTCGGAAAGGAAGTTATCCTAATACGCTTTCCTTTAGTATCGAATAGTATCGTAGAACTCCTTCGCTGCTTCTTTAGCCCGCTATTCGAGGTCTAGTCGCGCCTAGCTTACTCGTCGTTATATCTATACTTAGTTCTACTAGAACGTATATACTCGCCGAAGTTATATAAGATCCTAGGTCTACTATCGTTTTATATACGGTAATAGCCGTGCCCGAGGCGTTAGTTTATAGATAGCCCCTAGGACGACCTATATTAGCTAATCTATCTAGGTTTAAACGTCGATAGCCTAAGGTAGGAGTTATAGATTGTCTTTTACCTAGCTTCGTATAAGATTCTAAGGGGCGTTCTTAAATAGAAGCCTAGGTATCGCGCTTCTCTTTAGTATCGTAATATTAAAAGTCGTTTAAATAGCCCTATAGTCTAATCTATAATCGGTTAGGTAAATAGCGTATATTACTACTTCGTTAGCTAACTCTAATATCGTTAATACTAAGTCGATAGTACTCTCCTAATCCTTAAGTTACTACGTTTTCGTGCCTATTAAGAGTAAGCTCTTAAGGCTATAATCGTTTATTAGATTAATAATCGGCCCCGCTTCTCCTTATCTCTATACCGAAATATCGTCTCCTCCCTAAAGTAGGTTATAAGAGTTAAAGTCCCTAGCTAATACTATATCTATACGTATACTAGAGCCTTAAAGGAATCTTTAGATTAAGTTATATAATAGCCTAGTTATGCTTTTTAGCGCTTCTATGCCCTTTCCTTTTACGTAGACCGAAACTACTAAAACGCTTCTTTCCGGTAGTCGGAGCACTACTACTATAAGATCGGCCGATAGAATCGGAATCTATACCGCTTCTATGTTATATCGCACCTAAAGTATACTATAGATCGGCTAGAAGCCGTCGCTTATATACGTTAGCAATATTTTCGTTTAGTTGCTATATATTATAGGGCTTATTACTACCTTACTATCGATTATCCTAGCGTATAGTTCGGAGACCGCTAGCACTCTATAATCCTTAAGGTCCTTATTATTTATTAAACTCTACTATACTAATTCCCGTTTTTCTATATTATGCTATAAAATACTTAGTATCTTATATATTAGAGTATATACTTCGTATATAGTAGTTCCGGCTAAACGATTCGTGCGGTCCGCTATATAAAACGTACTTAGGCTCTACTATATAGCACTCCCTATAGTAATAACCCCTACCGGTATACCTTCTATATACCTAAGGCTTCTTATATCTAAAGGCTTTATAACCTATTTCTTAATAGTTAAAGTACTATATCGGTCCCTTATAGGGTTTAAATAAATTAGTATACGCCGACTCTTTAGCTAGATTAAAGTACTTACTATCTAAAAGCTTCTTTATATTAGTCTTTTTCGTTACGTAGACTACTATAGACCTATATACTTTACTTATTTCCTTCTTACTTAGCTAGGTAATCTTACCGATCGAGATATTATTTTCCGCACTAAGAGCCTCGGCCGTACCTTATAAGATATTGCCTTCTCTATCGAGGATCGCGATATAATTAATATTATCGACTCTAACCGGTAAAGCTAATCTCTTATTACTCGAGCTCTAATTACTACCATTTTCTACGTAGCTTCCTTAACTTATTATAGCTTAACTTTATCTCTATAAATAACCTTAACTTACTTTATATTTTAAGAGTTCCTTATAACCGCTATATACCTCTACGTCGCTTAACCTTCCTTTACTCTAACCTTATTTTTAATAGCTTACTAAATCGAGCCTATCTATACTCGGCCTCTATCCTATTCCTCTACTTAGGATATATCGATTATATAGAAAAACTCGTTCGCGGTAAATTCTATAGTATTACTAGATAAGAGCGACTAGGCGGTGCTTTATTATAGCGACGGCGATAATCGCGTAACCTTAGCAAACGTTTTAGGCGGGGTAACCGCTACGCCGGCGACGATAGCTTCGAGTTACTTTCGGACCTACTTAAGTTAGTCGTTTATCTACTACTTTATATCTCTTAGATAAATATTAAGTTCTCGGCTAATAGTTCCTTGCTTTTCTACTTCCTCTTTCTATTTTCGGATTGTCTCTTACTATTCGCGGATAATCTTATTTTGCTCTCTAAGTGCCTCTTTTAATCCTCGGAACTCCGTATAGTACTCGTCTAGCAGCTCCTAAACCTTCTCAATCACCGCCGCTTCTTCTTAACTTCTATTAATATTTTTATTTCCCGGTAGCCTCGCGCATTCGATTTCACCGGTTTCCTTTCTTATCGCTCTTATCGCATACCGGCTGCTTTTATTCAACTCTTTTGCTGTCCTATCGAGTAGCTTACGTTTCACGATTCTGCCTCCGGTCGGCGACGATGAGGGGCCGCGCGGCCCAACCCTAGGCCCCGCACTCACTAGCATGCTCATGCTGCAGACTCAACCACCAACAAAACTTTTCCGATTCAATAGAGAGGTAATAATTCAAGCTTTTAGAGAGATCCTTAGAATCCGCAGAATGTCCAATCCAGAATGTCGGTAGGTAGGTAGGTAGGATTTATTTCGCCCGGAGGGAGGTCCCTATAAGGCCTTTACACAGTCTAGAGTACAGTTCAGCACGTTTGTTCCTTGACTCCCCTAGTAGAACGCGCGCTCCCAGAATGTCGGTGTAAGTCCGGCGGGTCACGGGATCCGGCAGATCACCGGTAAATCCCTTATTGGATTTACTAAATCAAGGAGATATGCGACTCACTAATTTATCAACTTTTGTAACAATGAACTCATGATGGCTTATGAATTCTCTGCTTACAAAGCTTGCTCATGAAAGATTTTCATATTTTGCCCGATAATCATTTAGGCAGGTACGTAATTTAATCTTAGGCAAGATATGTAGATATTTTATTTTATACAAATTGGGGGATTAAGAAGATTCTATCGATATCTCGCCTAACTCACTGGCATTGTTAAAATGAATCTAGTCATTTTTTCCATGCGAGAGGCAACTGCCGGCGAACAGGCCGAAAAATGAGTAGATTCCGTGTAAGTAAAGCGGGCCAGATTCGTATGGGGCGGCACGTTTGTGCAGAGTATAAGGGGGGTTGAGCAAAAGGGGTGTGTTGGGGGCCCGGATAACGCACGAAGCTTTTCCACCTTTTTGGTTCTAGCAAGTCGCCTTATAAGCTGACCATTGACGGCGTTCGGTACGGGAACTTCAATAGCAGAGATTCGAGACCATTCTACGAGCTGCTTTCCCCTAAATCAACTAAGTTACAATATTCTAGGAAATTTGTCACCCTATTTGTTAGACACTTTACTTTAATCAAACGCAAACTGATGGTAACACCGTCAAGGTATAAGATAAGAAGTAAACCTAGCTTGGTCCTTAGTTTAGTTTTTATCAATTCGGCACTCGCGCCGAGTCGGACTTAGTAGGCAAATGTACTTCGTATATAACCTTCGGGTTTAAGAAACGACTTCCTTTCTATCTTAAGCCACAGGAAAGCAACGGCAGCGTTATGTGCGCGCTATAAGCTTTCCGGAGCCCATAAAGGAGACCAAAGCAGGATATCAAGTACGAAAGATCTCTGACGGTGATTATTGATCCTATAGGATGAAATGGGAGGTGCCGAGGAAGATCAAAATAGCTATAGCTTACTTAACAATCCCACAAAGGGACACATGTCTATGCAGATGCCACACCCAATTCCTTAACGACATTCTTATTTACCTTAGTTCTAATCGTGGCGTCGTCGCTTGACACGCCGACACACTCTAGGAGATAATCCTGGCAGCCGTCAACAGCATAATTGCGCAGCTTGGCCTTGACAGTCGTGTTATTGCACTGCGTGTTGTGAAACCAAGCGGCACTGCGTGTTGTGAAACCAAGCGGCACTGCCAAAGTTGAAATCGTCTAGCGTCACTAAAGAGAGTATCTCGCTCTTAACGCCATCGGTGATCGTGTCGGCATTTGGAAGCTTAGCGATCTTGCTAGGGACCTCAGGAAGCGCCTGTTGGGTATAGAGAAGGTTAAATTTAGCTATTTGCATGTTGGCAGTGCCTTGCCTAGCTCGACCCGGAATGATATTATGCTTGAACTGGAAACTAGACGACTCGAAAAGCATAAGTGAGACGAGGCATGCCGCTTCCTGAACACAGCTGATATTATAGCGGCGGAAAGACTGGAGGATCCAGGGTGCAGCCATGGCGGCAGTACGGCACCCACTAAAGGCGTCGGAGTAGCTCTTGGTCTAAGGGCTAATTCGCTTAATGGCAAAAACGAGATCGAGCTAAGCGGCCGAAAGTATTACCCGGCCGCTGAGGAAGTATAAGACAATGGGTATAAGGCGTATCTTGAGCTCGATAGAGCTAGGATAATGACGAAGAGAGGAAGAGAAAGGACGGGAAAGATATAAGTTTAGGCCTTTTCGGCCTAAATCTTCTTTGGGCCAGTTTCTCACGGAGGCATAAGAGAAGGAATCAAAATTAAGAGCGACCAATAACTTCGAATTTTGAGGGGACCGAACAAACTTAGGAATAACATATGCACTGTACTAAAGAACAATGAATAGGGGCGCAATCACGACGGAGCAAAGAGTGAAGAACTAGAGCCAATGATTGATTTGGTGATCTCTGAAGAGCCATTTGATACTTGAGAGGCGGGATCCTTTTAACGTAATAGCATCCTCCCGTTTCTGAGGCTCACCTCCAAAATATCTCGGAGCTCTGCTTTAGCCGGCGCGTGATAGCATCGTACTGTAGATTTGTATAGGTGAATCTTTAGAAATCAGCAATCTGAACCTTTCTCCCCTGCCCCGTCATCGCTTAGTAGACCGACATCCTTGTTGCACTTCTACGGTAATGTTAGAACGTATAATTTCTGCTGCAACTCGCAGAGCCCCGGCATACCTTTCGGTCCCCATAGTAATTAATAGCGGTGTTGGCAAGCCTTGGAGTAAAAGGCAAATGATTAACCTTGAGAGGGGGGCATAGTACGACGGGCCAAATGTCGCTTCCTAGCATGGCATATTTAAAACGAGGGGCCAGATGTCATAGCTGGCTCTGGTTCGGGTCTCGCTCAGCTTCCATATTTGGACGATCTTGGGGAAGATGTTAATGTAGGCACGTTTTTGAAGGAAAAGGCTCTAACATGCATGGAAACTCGTGAGAAAAGATGGACACGAATCCAGGGTGGTCAGTCGATATCGATATCGATTTGACCGCTGATCGATATCGTATCGATACAAGGATCGATATCGATGGTAGTCAATCCGACCTTTATCCGGTCCGTTTTCCCCAGACAGAGCCACTATGCATAATTATCATAATTTCAGAAATGGGACCTAAAAACGAGTTTAGCTTAAACCGATGACGGTAGGACTTGCTTCTTTCAGTTATGTATGCCCGGGAAATTGGATAGTTCGTGCACATCGATATCGATCGATATCGCTAGTCGGTATCGATATCGTATCGATCGTATCGATGACCACCCTGATCGCAACCCCCACTTCACTTTCGCTCCGTGGTTCCAATCAGAATTCCCCACGTTCACAAGGGGAACACGTAGCCAGAAGATATCTGCACAATTTGGTGTTCTCTTCCAAGGATTGCCACTGGAGCCTGAATGATCAGTGCCCCATGTTTTTAGGCGCGCGACACGCAAGCGCCTCCCTCAGTACAGCCAGTAACTTAGTTGGAATCAACCCGCCATTCACCGTGGTCGAGCACTAGGCCCGTGACATAGAAGCACTTTGGTCTGCGGCAAACAACAAGTACATACTAAAGTATATATACTTCCTGCAATTTCCCAGCCGTCTATCTACATTTCGTCTATCTACCGGACAGCCAGATAGATAGATATATGACCCACATAGACCTTAGGTAGTTAGATGTAGATCTATATCTATCTCATCTACATGTCATCTACATAAGTAGATAGATTTACCAGCCTGAATGATAGTATCATTCTTGCTTAATTCAACACTGCCTATTAACTCACTACAAACACTCGAGTGCACTCTCTTCACGCCCCAGGCGCTTTGACCTGCAGCAGATCTTCCAAACCCGTTTTCTGGTGCCACTTGACCCGCATCTGGTCCCTCACTTTATTCACGTTCTCGGCACCGTCATTCCATGGGTCAATGTGGACCCTGAATGGCGCCTTTCCTTGTCGCGCACCAACTACATCAACAACAGCCTTAGCAACGTCGGTGACATCGCCTTCCGCGTCACCCTTCTCCATACCCTTCATGGAGCGCTCTGCTACCCCGTGGTATGGCCCCTCAAAATAGGCCTTCTCGATGGCCTGTTTGGAACCCTTACCGGCGTGCGCAAAATGGTTTGTTCCAGATGTAAAGACACCAGGAACCACAATGGTTGTGCTGATGCCCCATTTGCTCAGCTCGGAAGCATAGGAAACTGCCAAAGAGTCCATGCCTGACTTAGCAGCAAAGTAAGGGCCCAAGAACGGAGGGGTTCCACCGCTGGTGCTGCTGGAGCCGATCCAGACCAGCTGGCCCGTTCCAGCCTTGCGCATGTGAGGCAGCGCAGCCGAGTTGACGCGGTGGGGCCCAAGAGTGTTGATGTCATAGTAGCGCGCCAGTTCCTCGGCCGTGAACGACTCCAGAGGCCCGAAGCACATGTGTCCGGCGTTGTGGACGATGACGTCGAGCCGACCACTCTCCGAGATGATGCGCTTAATCGCTTCATCTGACGACTTTTGCTCGCTGACGTCCAACTCCAGGGGTCGGATGTCAACCGAGTTCTTGGCGCAGAAATCCTTATAATCAGTCGCGACTTGAGCATTTTTGGACTCCAGCTGTCGCATGCTGGCGTAGACAGTGTGGCCGGCCTTGGCAAGATGCAAAACGGCAAGGTTGCCAAAGCCGCTCGAGGTGCCTGTTACTAATATAATTTTGCCGGGCATGATTGTGATTTGATAGCGTAAGTGAGAAGCGTGTAATGATGAAGTGGTCGCCTGGTACTTTGATGCTTTGTACGGTGGTTGGAGTGGTTTCGTTGGAGTGAGTGTTTTATACTGCCGAGTTTAGAGTTATTTTCGCATTAAAATCCTAGGCAGACGGTTTGCCGAGTCAAATCAATAAATAAAGTTTCCAAGCATAGCTGATGGATCCCCGGGACCGCGGGCTGCGACGGCTGATGAAACAGGGTTTGAGAAGAAAACCGAGCCTAGTTTGAGCAAGTCTTGTATCGCATCGCATGCATGGGCCTGTTTAGGTTAGATCTCGTGTGGGTTGCGACTCTGTTCGTACATCCGGACGTACAGTGAGTCGACAAAGGTGACGAGCACGCTTGGTGTGATATTGCACAAAACTACTCGTCACTTTTGTGGACCCACTGTACGTATACCTTAGTCGCCTAGCACACCCACCTGGATCTAAATGGAAATTGCAAAGGGCCTCAAAGGCTCGGTTTAGCGGCCTCGGCACAGACGCTCGGAATAGACGGCGGTCCGGCAAAGGCACTAGAGCCACTGCAGCATCAATGTAATGTGATGTGAGCAGCGGGTGGGGTAGGTAGGGCCCAGTACGATAGGGCTGCCCCATAGCGGTCCAAGTTGGAGGAGATGTCACCGGTGCGTTCCGCAGCCAGCTCGCTATCTTGAGGACTTCTACGAATAGCACTGATAATTAAGTTGCAGAGCGTACAAACAACTACTTACTAGTCAACTCTTTGAGTGGATATTATTAACTTAGCAGGGGCGCTACTCGGTTAGACCGGACTGCGCGACGATGCTCTCACGAAGGGTATGCTAGTATGTAGAGAAAGGTGATACTCATTAAGTGACTTGTTGTTTGAACAACAATGCTTCTTTACATTCTTATAGTTAACAATGTTCCGCGAGTTTTCTAACAAGACCTGTCTCCAGTAGGCCTGCTCCTTGGTATCCGATCCCACCTTTTGGCCCCACCTACCTCGCTTGGGCTCCGGTTTCTAGGATGTGGTTTTGCATTTGCCGAATCCGGACCCCCAGCCCGGCTCTTCACGGCGCCCCCGGAGACAGTTTACAATTTACAGAGACAGTTGGGTCGGAGAGCCACGTGGTCGTCACCTGGCCCATGTCACGACCCTGCGCGCCAGCGTAGAGACACCAGCGCAGAACCTCACCAGTGTCACGTGCCCAAGCAGCATCACGTGCCCACGTGCGACCTCGTGCTTACCTGAGCGCTGCTGAGGTAACCTCGTGCATATGCACATAAGGGCCAGCTCGGTCGTGTAGTCTAGTCTTTCTTTCTTGCTCCTTAGCTTTGAGTCTTCGTTCATAGTGCCAATACATCTTTATAGCCGTCAAGGCTCGTATGTGCCTGGCCGTAACAGCCCATACCACACGCAGTGGTGCAACGAGGGCGCCGAAGTCCATCAAAAGTAGCAGTATGAAGGCCGCGCTCCAAGAAAATTACACACGCATCGGTTTCCCCGACCCCATGTCACCGTGTTAGCACGTAGAGTGATGAAAAGCCATTGTACTGTAGACAGGATCAATATTCGATCCTAATTTAGCACCTTAGCAGCCTAGAAATATCGGTAGCTAAATGTTGCTAGATGACGTATTCTAATTCGAACAGTAAGACCCTCTACCTGTCGGGAACAGTCATTGGATATGTGTCAGTTGCAGCGCACCTGTTGGAGCGCGTTCCACTTTTGCCTGCATGGCGCCACGGTCTTCGCGACACTACCTAGAACAGAGATGCGTCAAAGCTTCATAGATGTCTATTGCTGTAGGAGCTGTAGCTAGTACCGTGCTTGGCGTGTAGCTATCCGGCCTCTCAGTTGATTTGGCCGCACTACTTGCGAAGCACATTCTTTCAGGCGTTGGGGGCTTATGCCAACGCTGCAGCTCTGAACCCCATTCGCGTGGTTGAGCAAGACTAGCGTCTACAAGTTAGAAAACAATCACAAGCACCAGAAAAGCAGTCTACATAAAGGCATTAACGACAGACTGCGTCTTATTACAAGCCCAACGAAGATGTACATTACTGCTCCATGGGCAAAGACGAAGGATAGCGCTGGCCTGCAGTCTCGAAGCTGTCGACGATCTTGTCGATTTTTGCCACCTCAATCTCTTCCAGCATGACGGCTTGGCCATTCTCCTCGACTCGAGAAACTGCAGTGGCTCCGGGGATGGGAACAATGGTCGGCTTACCAGCCCGGTTACCCTGATATCTGACCCAAGCAATCGCCAGCTGGGCGGGAGAACACTTCTTTTCTTTAGCTAGAGTCTCAACCTGGTTGACCAACCTGAGGTTGTGATTGAACGCATCTGGCTGGAATCTCGGGAATGACGCCATGACTCCGCGATCCTTGATTTGCTCGACGTTCTTGAACCTCCCAGTCAACATCTACACAGATTCGTTAACATAACTTTTGTACGTTTCTTGGAAGGGAGTGCGGGCTTACGCCTCGCCCAATTGGCGCATATGCGGTGATGGGAATGCCGTGCTCGGTGCACGCCGCCACGACCCCGTTTCGGAGAATGTCTGGGGAGAACATACTGAGTTCAACCTCGGCGGCCCAAATCTTGGCATGTTTGGTGGCCTCGTGGATAGTCTCCACACTGCACTCAGAGAGGGCGATGCCGCCGAGCTTCCCAGTGTCGATGTACTCCTTCTGAATTGTGCCATACGTTACATCCAAAGGAACCTTGTGATCCCTCCTCGAGTAGCTGAACAGGTCGAGCTTCTTCTTCCCATCCAGTTGCTTTAGGATATTGTCGAGCGAGCGCCGCACTCCTTCCGGAGAGCCATCGGGTGCGTGGGTAGCCAGGTCCATGCCACCCTTGATGATGAGGGTAACCTTGTCGGCGTCCCCGGGGTATTTGGTAAAATACTTGTTGAGCAATGTCATGGTATTATACTGCTGAGTTCCGTAAAACTCGGCCCCGTTCCAGAGCGTGCAGCCGGAGTCCACGGCGGCCTTTAGGGCATCTAAAGCTTGCTCCAGCGGGGGGGGCTCGGGCCGCCAGGTAAAGCCTTCGATCCTTGTCAGCTGGGCTCTGTTAAAGCCTCATTGCGACCCCAGAGCTTGGTCGGACCTACCCATGAGACCGAACCCCACGGGACCGACTTCCTTGCCAATGATTTGAGGCATTATTGCTATTGTGACAGTATGTATGTGCGAGTCAAAGAGGGAGGTTAAGCACTTGCGTTGAATGTAAAGGATCAAAAGAGTAATATTTGCTTGGGCAGGAACAGATTTCTTTTCCAAGCCAACGGGACTCGAACAGTATTTATAGCATATTGGCCCGACCCGGCGGTGGTCCGGAGCAGGCGCGTGTGGTTTCCCAAGTGGGGATAGCTACAGAGACGTCATGACCCCGCTGCTTTTCTACCAGAAGCCGCTCTCCTCTGACAACTAGCTCTGCCGCAGAACGTTCGAGGGTGTAGGTAGGTCTGCCAGCAAAGGGTTAGGGTTAATAGAGCAAGTCATATTTCAGCCTGGGCAGGGAAACTCAGACGGCGGGCCGGGTAATGTGCTCGGAAGAAAAAAGACTTTCTCTCCGCAAAGGCGTGTTGCACGAATGAGACCTTCCGTAGCGCCAAGATCACTGGCCTTTATAGGAGCTTGCTTGATGCGCGTTGTATTCGTCCTTTGTAAAACACGCTTCTACTAGTCCATGCTACTCCCTGCATGCAATTGCTCTACATTCCCCCTACTCTTAAAAAGAGGGGCAGCCCGAACCTTACGACGGCCTAGCTACGAAAGCAGTCGTGCATAGATCCGGCGTAGGCTTGCTCTTCGTAAGTTGACCTTTATCCCGTGTTTCGGCCGCCGACGCAGTCTAGATCTGTATAGTAGACTGGCGTAACTACTAAACATTTACGGCACTAATGCTCAACTTCCGCGTATAAGAGCTTGCTCTAACCCATGTGCACAAAGCCCTTACGTATCTGCCTTTACCAACTACTCCAACTCAATAACAGCCTCAGCCCTGCTGCTACAAAAATGTCTTCGTATGTGTTACATAACACTGACTGCACCCCTTGTGATCTTGAACTCTAAAAAGGTCCAGAATGGCTGACAGAATGAGTCAAGAAACCCCAAAATGACGATGTTTGTTAAGGTGACCGAGGTCATCGATGCTCCCATCGGTGAAGTCTGGGCAATAACTTCATCCTTCGGCTGTGTGAAGCTTTGGGCTCCGTATGTCGTAAGTTCGAGCATCGAGGGCTTCGGAATCGGCTGTGTCCGAACTATGGTACTCAGCCAGGGTGAAGATTTTTCGGACAGTGCTACTTTCAAGGAGAGGCTTGACTGTGTCGACGTGGTCTCACACAGCATCTCTTATTCTGTGCTTGACGATGATCCAAAAAGAAAAAATTCTCGCGTAAAAATTCGCTTATATGAGACTGACCATGGGAAAACACAGTTTGAGTGGTCTACTGAATCGGAATGGATTGAACCAAGTTACTTGCCCGAACTTAGGAAGGGTCTTGAAGCTACTTATCGTAACAATATCAAGTCTCTTCAGGGCCTGCTGAGCAAAGGGAAGCAGAATTAGATGGCAATTTGTCAAGATCAGACGCTCATTCACGGTGCTGCCTACTGCCTAATAGGCAGTCACGACTAGTCAAGCTGCTGCCTGCAGGCAGCAGCTGCCCTTAGTCTCTCTATTCATGTATAAAATACTACGTCACACCTTGCACTTTAGAGCTGTGGTGCAAGGCGTACAATCAGCCGAAGGCTGCGAGTCTGGCCAACAGTTAAGCAGTCACCGAACAATCAGTACAGTCTCTACAATCATACATTCATTACGTTATCTGCGCCTTGGAAAGTGTCGTTCTTGTCGCGGGTACCATCAAGTAGAGTTACGTAGACCCGTGGCCTATCTTGTACGGATTCTGAGCGAGAACCTGTCGTTTGCGAAGTTGCTGATCCCTCATTTTCATCTTGATTCCTTCCGGCGGCGACGCGTAAGTCAGGTAATTGCGGTCAAACGGGGCATCCAGCATCAGACCCTGCAGCGTTTTCACACGCGAGACGGCCACGTAGCTCAAACCGGTCTAAAAGTCACGGCAGGACAGATCCGTCACGATCATGTCTTCGGTGATGCTCTGCGACTTGTGAACCGTAATGGCGTAGCATATGATCAGGGGAAACTGCGTGCGAGTGCAGAGTGTGGATCCGACGAGGAAGTCCCTGTCTACTGGCAGAATCGGGACAATCTTCCTGCCATCTGAGGTGGTCAGGAATACCGGGCCCGTATACTTGTCAAACTCCATCATGATCACGCAGGGAGGGTCTTGCATGGGGTCAGCTCCAGGCGCCCAGGCGATATCGTACACTGTACCACGTGCGCCGTTGCAGAGGCCAACCGGCTGCCAAAGGTTGGACGTCAGTATCAGGTTTGTCATGAGCGCCTTTGAGCCGATGAAATGCTGGATAGTGGGTGAAGTGTACGATATGTAGCATGTAGACACCCGCTAGCTCAGCACGTCCTGTGCTTCCCTGCGGAGACCCGAGCAGCCGAAAGCTGCTGGACGGAAAATACACTAAACTAAACTAAATTCTATAGTCAAGGGTTTAAGTAACTAAGGGCTATAGGATCTAGCTTAACTGATGACGTCCATCGTCCAAATGTCCAATACCTTAAGGAACTATACTCCAACGCTTAAAACCGGACACAGCGAAAGCAGATAACTGATTTCCATACTATTCTTCGGCTTAACGTTCGGTTCGGGCGGTTCTAGTTCGCGAAAAAATGAGCTAAAAAGAGCTCATGCGCGCCGCATCTTATTCGTACCTAGACTTATCTCTAGCTGCTACTACGAAATTTAGGAAACCCATATTCATAACATGTTTAAAAGTATAGTAATGATCTAATTTATATAATAGTAAAAAATAAACCGTAGAAGTGGCTTTCGATTCCTCCGCTCCAACTACCCAATATCGTCTGCAACGTACAGCTGTGTCGTCAAGTCTTCAATCTTCCCCTTGACTTCATCTATTAATACCCGCTACTGTGCTACGAAATGTCTCTGCAAGGAAAAGTTATCCTTATTACTGGCGCCTCGAATGGCATTGGAAGAGCTTGCGCCGACCACGCGGCTGAGCAAGAAGCCTCGATAGTCATCAACTACCATAGCGACGCGGCTTCTGCTAATAGCATGGTCCAGCGCATCAGAGCCCAACGCGCCATCGCTGTACAAGCCGATGTGTCCAAAATTTCCGACCTTGAAAAACTCGTCGAAGCCGCAGTGACTAAATTTGGCAGACTTGACACTATCATGGCCAACGCCGGCATAATGCCAATGCGCACAGTTGAGGACACGACCGAGGCCGATTTTGACAAGACCTTCGCCATGAATGTAAAGGGACCCTACTTTCTGGTGCAGGTAAGTTGTTTGTCGTGCTTTGCACAATCACAAGTCCCCCCCCCCCCTCTTTTTTTCACTCGTCTCTGACGCCGTTCTGTCATAGAAAGCTGCTCCCCACATGGCGTCCGGATCGTCCGTGATCCTCGTCTCGACCGGCGTTAACCGCAGCACCGCGGTGGCGCCGAACTACCTGCTTTATGCATCTACCAAAGGTGCTATAGATCAAATGACTCGCGTGCTATCCAAGGGGCTAGCAAGTAAAGGCATCCGGGTGAATGTCTCACGAAGAAAGTCAGCAGAAAGGGCATATAATGTAGTAATGAGGTAGTTGCATTGTATTCCGTATCTCCGTCCTCCTCTCTTTCTGACCTAAACCCAAGCCCCTATTTATATCCCTCTTTCGTAGTATAGGTAATGGGCTGAGGGAGGCTGGGTGACCCCAGCCTCTCGACTGGAGACGTTCCAGTCTCAAATAGCAGCTTTTCCAGCCTCTCGTTTGACTTGGTTGACAGCTCCCTTGTTGGCCCAGCTACCCATGTGTGACCCGGCTGACTCAATCGAGAGACGTTCTTCGCGACAGAATGCTGTGGCTCCTGGGCCAACTGGCACCGACCTCTTCTTCAAGGGCAAATCACCGGGGCTTGTAAACACGGTCAAGGGGTTCAGCCCCTTTAATCGACTTGGAGAGCCAGGTGAAATTGCCAGAGTGGTTCGTTTTCTCTCGGGCGAAAATAGTGCTTGGGTGTCTGGACAGGTCTTGGGCATTAATGGAGCCACATTTGTCTGAGGCTGTCACTAGACTACTTCCACAATAGAGCCTTCTGCACGGTACGATAGGAAGAGCAACGTCTTCCCGGCCCTTTCTACATGGCACCTATAGCCCATTATTTCCAGCAGTCTCAGTAGGGTACTTTGCACAGTCGCAGTAGGGACACCTCGTAAATACACCAAATCACAGCCATCGATCGGTGCGGTAACACGCTGGCGCTTAATTCTCTCCCGTAAAGCCCTTATCTAGCGGCGGGCCGTTGGCAGCCGGTAGCGAAGGAGCTTTTGCAGGCCAAGCTAAACTCGGCTAGCTTATAAAAATAGATACTTCGTGCTACTTTAGGACGGGGAATGACAAGCCATAAAACCGCAAGCGGCATGCAACTTTAAGTCCGGTGTCGTTAGCTGTGACAGATACGAAGTACTTGGTGCAGTTTTAGATTGAGCATATGGACGGAAGAGAAAGGCACTTTAACTATGAAACCCCGTAAGCTAAACCAGGCATAGTAATAGTCTCGCTTCTCGTCTCTCTTAATCATTACAACGAATTGCCAACCTATTGTGGCTTGGAGTAATACCGGCCAGCAGCTAACTTCAGTGTAATTAAGTGAAAGTTTAACAGTGGGTTCCTAGAGTACATTTCCGTACAGTTCCATTTGACTCAACCAGAGCGGCGGTCTATAAATGAATATAGAAGTATCGACCGCCTCCGCGAGCTTAATGTACCGAATTTCCAAGCTTCCCCGAAAATGAATTTGATCAAAGAAAGTACGACTCCGTCAGCTCATGAAGAGCCAGACCATCATCATGGCAGCATCCATAGAAAACTACGGTTGGCGAATTTTGATGGTTCCTTTCTTCCATCTGCTAGACCGGAAAGAACTCCGGTCGTGCCGTATTATAAAAACCGAGAGTATCTCTTCGGTGGCTGGCTGGACTCATCAATTTGGAGATCGGCAGTAGGTCAATCGGCACTCCGACACACGATATATATTAATAGGGAAATACTAACGCTCTATAGGTTATAGAAGCTATGGGTATCGCATGTCTCATATATACGGCGGGACAGATCTCTGCAACGCTGGCGAGTTATGAGATAACACAAGTAGGCGGCTACGTTGGCATACTAAGCGCGGTACTCTTATCCTTGTATATCTATGCGACTGCCCCGGTGTCTGGCGGCCACATTAACCCGATGATCACCTTCTCATCCGTTCTCGTGGGTCGCTGCCCACTCTCAAGAGGTTAGCTTGCATCGAATACTCCTATTAATAAGCGATTGCTGAATATCGTCAAGGAGTTCTATACATGCTCGCTCATCTTGCTGGTGCATCCATCGCTGGCGGACTCTTGACTGGCGTCTGGGGCCGCAGCAAATCATTAAGGTACTTTCACCGTCACAGAGCTATTCTATATTCCCGCTGGTAGCTAATTCAATGAAGTTTACGTGGGGGCGGGTGCTACTACGACATGTCTCAGATATCGACTGGTCAGGTCTTCCTAAACGAGTTCTTCGCATCATTTATTCTTCTCTTTCTAGCGTATGGCGTAGCACTAGATCCTCGTCAGCCAATGGTATATGGACAGCGTCTAGGGCCTCTTCTAGTCGGTTTATCCTTAGGCCTTACTTCTTTTGCCACGAGTGGCATTGCCCCAGGATACCCCGGACCTCAGCTCAACCCTGCTGTATGCTTCGCATTTGGGGTTGCAAGGCGTGACTTGTCTGGTAAGTTCAGTTTCATCACTTTCTGTTTAGTTGCATACCTTTTATTGAAGTTACATGACGCTTTACTAAGTCAGAAACAAATTAGGCCAATGGATTTGGTGGTTCGCATCGGCTGCTGCTTCGGTGTTGTTAGTGGTTATGTTTGCAATTGCGCCGCTGCCCCAAGGTCTGAAAGATTCAACGGACGCTATTACAGCTGAGCAAGAAGTTCGGCAGACCGTAGTTTGATGGCTGGGCATTTGCGTTTCATTCTCTAGTAGTACCGGTAGTAGTAGTAGTACCATGCTTACCCCCCCTTCTGCTCACCCCCTTTGGGAGTAAATGAGTCGAATATGTTGGCTTCCTAGCGCCTACTGACCTGACTTCTAAGTTCCGGATGGCGTTGAATTAACTTTTCTACCTAATGACGTCCCAATCTTGAGTCGCAGCCTTGCTGTTTCAGAACGGCAACAACGCAGGCGCGGATTTGACTCTGGGACGGAGCGTAACCCAGAGATTCTTGGCGAAGAGTCCATGCAACTAAGTTGGCCTCCTGGTCTCTGGATAAGAGTTTTCCAGGCTGTTCCAGGTCGGTTAATGCCGACTGACCTCGCATTCTGCTGGAAATAGTTCTCTGGGGTATCCCCTATTTCTGAGAAGCCTGGCGCTGTAACAGGCCGTTTTCAGTGACATCAAGAATTGTCTCAGCCATTACTTCCTCTGTTTAGATCGAACGAGATCTTTTTAGAGCCATTTATAACAGGTAGTGGAGAATGAGCAAGAGTAGAAAGCAAAGGAGGCAGGAGGAGATTAGGGGTCGAGATTGCCATTTTGCGATGCCAGGGTGTCACGGGCCACGACACTTGGGGTCATTAGCTGACTTCATAAAATGTAAGTTCGGTCATTTCTATACCTGCTACAGGTGACTGCTCGTCAGTAGCTTTTAAGTTGAGTAGATTCTGTATAAGTGAAGTATCAGTTCGTTTCGTGGCCGGTCAGATTATTGTACGGCATGATCCAAGCTTACCTGGGGACCTTTTCGCTGTCAAGCCCACGATCTCGTCGGGAGGATGTCAGGGCTCGCTTTCGATGGCGACGTGCTTTGCGTGGACCTTTTGGCTGGCCTTGGAGAGCCAAAAGATCGGGACTCTTGGCCGTGATTGGGTGTCCACCAAATAAAAACTGTTGATGATGCAGAGGGAGCGAGTGGTGCCTTCGTTCAATTAAGCCTCGTTGGCCTAGTTGATCGATTTCCCGCTGATCACACATCGCTGAGACTAGCACTCTGTCGTTATTGGACATGCTGCTTTCGGGTATGCCACTTCCGTCACAGGACCGCTCTCATCCCAGGTCCACTCACATCCTGGGATCACTTCCGTCCCAGGACCACTCTCATCCCAGGACCGTTCGCATCCTGGGATCACTTCCATCCCGGGATCATTCGCATCCCAGGACCACTCTCATCCCAGGATCACTCGCATCCCGGGATCACTCGCATCCCAGGACCACTCTCATCCCAGGATCACTCGCATCCCGGGATCACTCGCATCCCAGGACCACTCTCATCCCAGGATCACTCGCATCCCAGGACCACTCTGAGCGGCGTGATACCGCTGGACGAAAAATACACTACTTACTACTACTACTACTACTCCCAGGACCACTCTCATCCCAGGACCACTCGCATCCCAGGACCACTTTTTTCCTCACATCCCAGGACCACTCGCAAACCAGAGGCCGAGAGATTTCCGCGTCTCGTGAGGAAGACACAGTGTCTACGCTGTATCAGCGATGAAGCAATGTCCGTTGATGAAAGAGCTTTAACCGGAATTCATGTCAAATAATTGGCGCTGGCAATTGTCGCGAAGAGAGGATGCGAGTGATGAATTCATTAAGTTCCTTGTCCTTAGATTCTTCCTCCTCTAACCAAAAGTAACTTCTTATAGTTCTGTCACCTGTGGCTGCCTTGTGGTGGCGATGTCGCCATCCAGGCAGCCTAGATAACGTTGTCATCTAGAAGGTTCGATACCACCGCTTAACAATAACATTATTCATCCTTCTCAGTCACCTTTGCCAGAGTCAGCCCGACTAGGTAACCTTCGGACTTAGATCGTTAACCCGTTTTCACGACAGCAATGGCTGTCCAATACACTGCAATACCGGTATCCAGGGTAGCGATCAACGCAACTAACTCAACCTCAGCCCTTAGTTAAGTGAGTTAGCCGATTAATAAGCTTTTCCTCCGTTAAGTTAATCAACCTTGGCCCTATATTAAGTTAGTTGGCGTTGCGTTAATAGTTAACTAGCTCCCTATGCCCTATCTTAGTGCTTTAATCGCTACCTTAGAGCCCAACGACCTAACGCAACTCTACTCCTACCCTGCCTCTTCCTCCCGTATCTATATTAGCAAACCCTAAAGCTATCCTCTTACTGCCTTCTCCTCGACCGGCTGCCTAGTTACTGCTTTATCCGCCTTATTTAATAGTATTAGATTAACTTCGTCTATAATACCCGCCTATAACTATAATTATAGTACCTAGTAAATAGCGATCGTGCTTACCTCTAGCCGACTCCGAAGAGGCGTTACTATACGACCTACCGCCGAGAATAGCCTTTTATACTCTACGCTTATCGCCTAAACCGTTATAAAGTCTATAGCTATTCGCGAAAGCCTAGGGTACTTAAACCGCTATATATGCTAATACTTACGCGGATTACGAATATCGCTATCTATAGGCAATAGGTTCTTTTACTACCTAGTATACTCGTCCTTTGCTTTATTAATATTATTTTCTTTATAAGGATATATCTAGGCTTTATCCTTATATTATTTAAACGGAGAATAGTACTATATCTGCTAACGCTTTATAGCTAGTTCGTTATAATCCTCTAAAGAGATATTTAATATCTTATATTCTCTATCTTAAACGGACTATACTATATCTTTCGCTTTAGAAACCTATATCGGCCGTTTAGACTATACCGTTTTAAAATAACCCTATTAATAAGTAAGGTATAGGGCTAGTACTATATAATATATCGGAGTCTTATCTAGCTTATTATAGTATTCGTTAAGCTTCTTCTAGCTAAGATTAATATTAGCTCTAAAATACTTAGGGTTAAGATACTAATCGATCCTAGCTTTAGCTTTCTTTAATCCCGCTAGTAGGAATTTATATCCTATAATTACGTCCTATATATTACTATAGGACTCGAAATATCCTTACTTATACTTCTATTAAATCCTATTACCTTTAAGAGCCTTAACTATATCCTTAAAGCTCTATAGGATATCCTTAAACGCCTTTAGAACGGACTAGTCCTTATTATTTAGTTTATTCTTATCTCGATATATAGTAGGTATAATAGCGCTTGCCTTAATCCGCTTCGACCGCTTCGACGTATTATCTTTTTCTTATTCTTACTTATACTTTAGGACTAGCGTCTCGAGATAAGGTCGAAGCTTTAAGGCCCGCCGGATTATATATAGCTACGATAGCTAGTGCGTTTCGTTATCGATAACTATATTAAGGGGCTTCCGAATTCTTACGCTTAGGTCCTTAGATATATCGAACTCTAGCCGTTAGATACTACGGAGAAGCGCGGTAAGTATATTAGATCGGTAGACCGTAACTATAAGATTATAGAGCTTGCCGACCGGGCCTCTCTTCCGCTAAAGCTTATACTTAGTCGTAGCTAAAACGTCTCTATATTATAGCCGGGATTTAAATATATCGATATCCTTTTTAAAGAGAATAGCTTTAACTATAAGATTAATTATATAGCTAAAGCAACGGCCCTTTTATTCCTTACTAGAGAAACCGAATCTCTCCTTAATAGTATCTATTATAGTATTATTATTCGGTGCGTTATTAAGCGTAAAGTACCCTATTTTCTCGTCTAAGATCTCGTATAACTTAAGTATTTCGATAATCTTATATTTAATATTAGCCCCTAAGTATCGAACTATTAGCTTAGGCACTCCGAGAATAAGCTTATAGGACTTACTATCCTTATTTCGAAAGAAGTATATAACGCTATATAGAGCGTGCCTATTCCGCGATCTTTAACTATTAAACGAGATATATATTAACCTATATAAATACCTTAATACCTCGACGACCTTCCCTTTATACTTCTTAAATTTAATAATAGCGCGCTTATAAACTATATTATAGCTAATATAAGTATCTACGCTCGCAATAAACGGGTTAAGGTACTTAAAAATAGCCTATAGCCTTATATTTTCGGGTTCTTAGAACGATAGGTTGCTCTCGACGATCTATTCGACTACTAGACGTTAGAAGACATTCCTATTAAAGCTCTTAATAAGGCGATTCGCAATAGCTTGCTCTTAGGGCGCGTTTAGATCGAGGTTAAAAGCATCCGTTATCGTCTAGTATCCTATAAACGGTTTCTTTTAAGGCGCTAGCGTAGAACGTTTTCTAGAGGGATCTTAGATCTTATAATAGTCCTAGAAATACCGCTTAGCGTTTTAAGTGCTAATAGAAATTATAGTGCTAGGCTTCGGCCTATTTTATTCGATATAAATTTTATAAACCTATCGCCGATCTAAGCCCTTCTCGATATTAAAGCTATATTCCTATACCTATAATTTTATATTTCGGCTTTACTAGGCCTATATATAACCATAGAAATATCGGAATAATCGATCTTTATCTCGTTAAGTAGCGCGGGCCTCGGCTAGTATAGACGGCTTAGGTATAGATAGAGCTAGCGTTAAGGGAGCCGGTAATAAAGGGGGAAGTAGTACGAAATCTATAGCCTCGAAATCTAAACTTTTTAAACGTATAGAGCGGAAAAGTAACGGTCTAGAGAAGCGAGTTATAAAGGGAGGCTAGGCTAACGCTAGTATTAAAAAGACAAATCGTATTAGATATATTAACGCGTTAAGCCTAAAATAAGTTAATTTATAGTTATATAGTATATTAATATATAATATTCTTAGGTATAGATATAGGTACTTCTTAATAAGCACTAATCCCTAAGTAACTTAGGCTAAGCTACCCGGTACTAAAATTTATAAATATCGCGGCGATACTTAATTAACCTTTATTAACGTAACTAACTTAATATCGTTATAATATTAAGTTAGTTAATTAGTAAGAATCGGCTCCGTTAAGTTAGGTTAAGTTAGTTAATATTAACCTAGTTAATAACCTCGTAATTAACGTTACGTTAATCGCTATACTAATAACGCTAATATTAATAAAGAGATAGGCAACGTATACTACTATATAAAGACTAGTCGCCTATAACTATCTAGAGCTAGTTAAGAGATAGTATTAGATATATCGAGCTAAAGAGAGCGTAGTGCTTAGAATAAAGAGCTTGCCTATCTAAAGGTTAGAGCTATGCCGGAAACCTAAAGAATGCGATTAAGTATAGTATGCTTATATTAAGACTTATAATAAAGGTGCGTATATATTACTAGGAGAGACCGCTCTAGTATCTTTATAGACGAGAAACTAGTTAAATATAGCTAGTCTTTAGGTTAGACTTACTATTCTTAAAAGAAAGCTATTTACCCCTAATCTAATAGTCGGCTCCTTTAAAATTTAAAAACTTAATATAATTCTTTTTATACTTATTAAAGACCTAGCTTACTAGGTTAAAATTAGAACTTATTTATTTTTAGACGGCGTTTTCGCGCCGCCGTCTAGATGCCGTAACCTCCTATATCGGGGCAGGTCCCGGTAGCCCTATAATTTCCGACGCCGCCTCCGCGAGTGCCTTCGACGCTAACTTACTCTTATCCGGCTAATATTAAAATAGTAGCTAGGTCTATATATACGACTAATAAATACTATAGTATATAATCGTTTAATTAAGTATATTTAACTAGATATAATATCTAAAATCCTCTATAAGCGATAGACCTAATTTTCCCTTAACTTCGATTACTCCTTCTACTCTCGTAGAAAGATAGGTATACGCGCTAATTAGCTTAACCGGAATATTATAAAGTGTTTTCGGAATAATTATCTTAAGAAGTCGCGTATCTACTCCCTAGCGACTCTAGCTATTCCTATATAGGTATTAGCCCGGAAGATACGATATATAGAAGTAAAAACGCATATACGCACGAGTTAGCATTATCTAAAAAAACACTTAGGAGTAGATCCGATAGTCTAGAGAGCTGCTTCTAAAGGTCTCCTACTCTCTTATATTCTAATAGGATAACCCTATATAACGAGTCTTCGTTAGAGTATCCCTAGGTATTAAGATACCTATCGATAGCAATAGTTACGTCGCTCTAGCTCTAGTCTATATAAATTAGACCTTTCTCCCTATCTAGTCTAGTTTTCTACTCTAGCGAGTCTAGAAACCTTAATAGCTATACGTAACCGAGCCTAGATAGCAGCTTAATACGCTTTATAAAAGGCCGCGTTATCGGCTATTTACCGGCGATAATATCCTCTAGAGCGCGAACTATAGTAGTTATAAATAAAGCTATAAGCGGACCCTCTACTAGAATTATAGTTTGCTTAAGAAGCGAGGTCTAAGTAATAAGAATTGCTTCCTATTTATCTATAAAGTATTTAAGCGCGTCGTATCTAATAAACTCGCGATATTAAAGCGTTGCCTTTAAAAGAGTAACCTTATAAGAAAAACCCCTTTTACCTAAAGGTCCTTCCTAAGTCTTTATTCCGTTAATAAGTATAATTGCTAAAGGCGTAACTAGCGTAATACTTACCTAAGTAATTAGGTTATATAACTCTAAGGTAAGAGCTAAGAAACGGTTAGCTTATAATCTACGAATCCCTTTAGGTAGCTTTATTAAGACGCCCTTTAGCGGGTTACTAAATATAAGAGAATAGCGGCCTATTAAATCCTTTAGCTAGCTAAAAAACGCATAACTACCCGCTAGGCCGTTCGGTCGCCCGAAAATCGATCGGCACCCTATTAGGTGCTTCGGCTAGCTAAAAAATAATTATTAGCCGGCTATATTAGCTTATAATCTATAGAATCCTTAAGCTAGCTCTATTAAAACGTTCTTTAGCACGCTACTAAAGAGACTACTAGATATAAGAGTTTAGCTACTCGTTAAGTCCTTTAGCTAACTAAATAAGGATTAACGGCCGGCTATATTAGCTTATACTCTATAGAATCCTAGAGGTATAGCGTTTCTTAGTAGGAATAAAGACAGTTAGGACCTAGAGTAGTTAGCTACTTAAACGAAGTTTAATATAGTATTGCCCCTCGATATTACTTTAGATTATAGTATACTTATAGAGCAGCGAGGAGCTTTTAAGTAAATACTATCTCGGCGTTCTTCGTTAAATCTAGTACCTTATCTATATATAAATATAAGCGGCTTAAGTTAGACTTCTCTAGTATAAACGGCCTCTTAAATTAAAGACTTAGCTTAAAGTTAGCCGGTCTATAAAATTTAGTAGTATATAACCGGGTAACTTAGTTAGTAAGCGCCGTTAACTTAAGTAGTATATATAAGCGCGGGGTCGTAGTTATAGCTAGATTAAGCTACTATAAGCTAAGTAATAATTCGGCTTAGAGGTACCTATAGCGGTTTAAGAGGTAAATTATAAAGACTGCCTAAGCACTATAGCATTTATATATACCGTGATTAAATTAGTAGCCCTAAAGTCTTTATTAAGTTACTCCTATTTTTATTCGGCCTAGATAGCACGCGAATGTTTAACGCATAGCACGCCGGCCTTATAGCGCTTAACTGTCTACTAATACCGGCTAGCTTATATATTATCCACAGCGCACTTAACGCTTTGACCGATGCTATCGGGAAGAAAGACAGACATCAGATATGTGTTAATTGCAGCGCACCTGTTGGAGCGCGTTCCACTTTTGCCTGCATGGCGCAATGGTCTTCGCAATAGTTAAGAGCCCGGGAGGGGATGGCTAACCACCCCGGTAATTTCCGGTAACTGCGTGCGGTGCGGGGTTCGTTCGATCCCCGTAGATAAGGATCCCGTAGGGGTTGGCCTATATAAAAATTCCTAGAATGCAAGTGTCTATAATTACACTGGTTGTTGGATGCGTGTAGCGTTGTAGTGGTCTAGGAATCCCGGGATAATCCCGGCCTCCCTGAGGGGGTGTGTCGGGAAGAAAGACAGACATCAGATATATATCAATTACAGCGCACCTATTAGAGCGCGTTCCACTTTTGCCTACATAGCGCAATGGTCTTCGCAACAGATGCCCTCATAGTACCAGATAGAGTAAGTTCTAATAGAGAGCCGCTGTATAACTCGTTTATCGAGGCGTCTGTATTTTAGCTATGCGTATCTTAATAAGATATAGGCGAACGCCTAAGGGAGTATTAATAAACGCGAAGTAGTAGGACTATCCGCCGCTCGAGCGATTAGCGGATAACGGTAAGATACTAAAATAAGAAGCAGTTTTTCTTACGTATACCTTTTAATCTATTAAATCGCAATATCTTATATTTAAGGCTATTTATCTAAGTTTAAAGTACCTATAAGCATTAACCTAGTAACGTCTATATAACCTAGTTATATATATTATCCCCTATACTAAAATAATATTATCCCTTAATACTTAACTCTCTCTCTACTTATTTAAATAAATATAAATATACTACTACGAGCTTAGATAGGATTCTAGTACGAGCCTCTTAAGCTAAATTCTTAAAGGTAGGGTTATCTATTTTCTAAGTAGCTTTCCTATATTAATATTAAGATTAAATATTAAAGTAAAATACTACGAACTTATATAAATAATTTAGCTTTCTTTAAGTAAATTACTAGTAGAAATATAGTATTAAGTATAAAACTATTTAATCGTCGAGTAAATTCCTTTTATCTTAATATTTACTACCTAGAAGTTATTATTCTAAAGAGTCTATTTATATTATATCTAAATATATTAATAGCTTAGGTAGCGTCCCCTTAGCCTTAGCCCGATATAATTAATCCTTTTTATCGAGCTTATTTTACGCGCTCTTATAAGGCATCGAGAAAACTTAATAGACGTATAATACCGAACCTTAATAGTAAAGCTTTCTCTTTACTATTAATAATACTATAGAGAGCTCGGATAGTATTACTTAGGTTAAGGTCTTCTATTAACGCCTAAAGCAGCGTCGTTATATAGACGAACGATATCTATATAGTAAGCATTACCTCCTAAGTCTAGAGAATATACTAAATTAAGTTATCTATAATAAATATATAATAGAGAGTAAATACTTACTATAGTAACTTATTCCTTTTAGGGCCTTTTTTAGCGACGGTACGCTTTATCTTACCTATATATAGCGATTTCTTTACTTTTACTTTATATAATAATAGTATAGCCCTCGGTACTCCTTATAGATTATTACTTAACTCTATATTTATAAGAAATATAGGTGCTATAGATAGATATAGTAGAGTATCGGGTATTATAGTTTTACCGTCTTACTTATATAGCGTGGTATGTTTCTGCTAGTAAAGCTTAACTATAGGAGATATTAGCTACCTACTCGCGGGCTTACTATTAGATAAAGCTAATCTATTTAGCGATATATTTAGTTCGTCGATCTCGCTATATAAGGTTTTCTAATAGTAGAACTTCTATATAAGGTAGATTCTCTATTCTTAACCCTTAAGAGCTATAGTTTATTCTAGGCGTTGCTTTTAAGAGGTTAATTAGGCTTATCTTAAAGCTATTAATATTAATAAGTAATAGAACTAGCTATTATAAGACTATAGAATTAGTTATATATTTTAAGCGCCTATTAAGGACTAGAGATCTCGAAGAGGTCTTCTTTATAAAGAATTTTATCCCGGCTTTTATCGCGTAGTAATAAGTTAGCCTATACGCTATAGCGGGGTCTAGTATAGGCTAAGCCGTAGTAGAATAAATAAATAAATTTATATCGCTTAGAGGGACTATACCTTATAGGGCGTAGATACTTAGCTAACTACGCTTCCTTGCTTTCGTCTTACCTATAAGTCCCTTACTTCTTATACTTTATATTACCTAACCTTATTAATATTAGTAATAGGCCTACTTAAAGGCTACTTTCTCTAAGTGTTTAGTATCCTATTCTTAGTATCTAAAGCGTAATCTATCGCCGTGTAAAGCTATCCTCTATTAAGCCTTCCTATCGCGATTATAAATTTAATTGCTGCTCTAACTACCTATATATCTAGCGCCTAATTCTTTAAGTCGTATACCTATAACGGTTAAGGACTAAGCTAGAAGGCTATAGACTCTATTATAAAGATTCTACTCTAAAGAAGGAAAAGGAGAATAGAATAAAAATATATCTTTTATATATATAGGCCGTTAGCTTAATAATATATAGGTTATATATATAAGGGGGTATAACGGTGCTCGGCCGTTATAGTACCGTTTTCCCCTTATAGAAGTACGATAGGTTCTTAATCTTTTATTTTTACGTATCGTAGTATAATTTCGCCTTCCGCTATTTACTTCCGTTATCTAAAAGGTAAGTACGTAATTATCTCTAGTACTTAGCCGTAATCGTATAGCTCGGATTCTACTACCCCGATCCTATATAAGGAGTTATTAAGCCTCGATATACTAATATATAGCTATATTAGTATATCGGCTTCTTACCTATTAAGTATATTATATATATATAGCTTGCGTATACTTACTAAGCAGCGCTTTATCTACGTTTTTAAGTATTTACCTACTTTTTCTAAGAGTTTCTATCGTCTATATATATAGACTAGGAAAGACTAAGTAAATAATCTCTTAATAATAATAATATCTCTCTAGCTATAAAAGGAGTAGGAGGCTATATCTTATATAGATATAGCTAATAAATATTAATATAATAATATAACCTTTTAGAGACGACTAGTCTCTTTTAATAGTTTCTAGTAACGATAGCTAGCTATTACTAACCTAGCGATAGTCGGCCGGGCTTAGTAATTACGTCTTTCTAGTATAGCCCGTTATATAGTTGCCTTTTACGCTACTACCTTAGCCTTAGATCTTAGTACGAAGTTATCGGTTTTAGCTAGTACCTAAATTATCTTAATTCGAATGCCCTTTCTCCTAAGCTGCTTCGTATAATAGTAGATCTCTTAAATCGAGCGCTACTTAAACGGTTATAGAGGTTTACGATCGCTTATAAGGCCGATCGATTGCTCGTAATAATAGATAGGTCGCTATACCGTAGTCTAACTAGTATATATCTAAGTGCTATCGCTATTGCCTTAAGCTCGGCCGTATAAGGGTTTTGCTCTTCCGTTAATTACTATATCTTAAATATAACCTCCTATACCGACTAAGCCTCTTCTCTACGACGAAGATATAGCGATTAAAATCCTATCCGTTTTTGCTACCGTCTCTATAGCCTTTCTAGGTTCTATATCGTAAAAGATATATATTTTAGTTTCCTATAGTACTAAGGTATACGGCTTAACTACCTCTAAATAATCGATCGCTAAGCTAACTTATATCTAACTAGTCTATTATATAGGTAATATAAATCGTTAGCTCGCTTTAAGCTTAAGTCTCGTTAGCGGATATATCGGCGGTAAGGAGCGGATATTAGCCTAGGCTATAGTAGCTGCTTAGATATACCGCTCTCTTACTAGCGGAATACTTACTTCCGCCTTAGCTACTATAGTTACTATTATCTAAAAGGCTCTTATAATAGCTTATACTTATACTTTCTATCCTCTTTATAGCTAGCTTATCTCTCTTAACCCGTAAGCGTATATCTATATACTAGCGGCATAGTCTATTATAAGCGAAACTATTGCTAAAAACAGCTATCTCGCCGCGCGTAGCGGTAGTATCCTAAGCCTTCTTAGGCATATAGCGGCCGAGAGCCTATTTATAGTAGCTCTAGCTATATATTTATTATACCGGAGCTTTACGTCTATAATAACTCCTAAGACCTATATACTTACCTTACGCCTTACCTCTTATTCTTTAATAATAAATAGTCTATCGTTAGTCCGAGTTATATTTCGCGTAAAATATAGGATAACTATCTTACCGCCTTTAAAAGTCGCTCTACTACGCTTCTCCTATTCTAATACCTTATTAATTATTAACTAGATCCTTGCCCGATTCGACTCCGTCGTCGGTCTAGTTACCTAGGCCGAATAGTCGTTAATAAAGGTAATAGAGCCTTTATCGGTATATATCCTCCTTTAAATAAGGTCTATATTAAAGAAAAGGAATAGGATCGGCGATAGTAGCGATCCTTAAGGTAGCCCTACTTATAGTAAGTCTTATCGCTTAGAGAGATAGCCGTTTACTAGTATTAACGCTATCTATTAAGAGCAAAAGGCATCGATCTAGTATATAAGCTATCGAGGGATACCTCTTACTCGGAGCCTCTATAATAGCCTATCCCTAAAAACTCTATTATACGCCGCCTTAATATTAAAACTAATTAGGCTCGAGACCTTTCCGCTTCTTTAGGCCTTATAAATAGGTCCCCTTTATCTAGCTTCTTAAGTAGGATTATTTTTGCGCTTCCTAGTTAGCTCGGCACTCGTTTATCTTTTACTAAAGTTTAGAAGAGATATAGAGCCTAGTCTTTAACTACCGGCTAGAGTTACTTCTATACTATAGCCGGTAGACTATCTTCTCTAGGCGTATTCTATAGGTTAGCCGCTATAACCTTACCCTCTACTTCCTATACGGTAAGGTTAGGTATAGGCAGCTCCCTTTATCGCGGGTGGTCTCCTTCTTCTATAATTAATAATAGCAATAGCGGGAAGAACGTTTTAAGAAGTTCCTCCGCTTACTTAGCTTTATCTCTTATAATACTTCCGTCTAACCTTTTTAGCTAAGGCACTCTATCGCTTATAGTACCGTTTCTAGACTTAAGGTACTTAGCTGCTCGCTAGCTACTATTTTCCTCTACTAGAAAATCATCTTAATACGACTTCTTTTACTTTCTATTAGCGTCGTAATACTTCTTAGCTGCCTCTTTAACCCGGTACTACCTGGTTTCCCCGCCTCTACTATCTTACCTAATTTCTTTAATATAAGTATACCTACTAAAGCTATATTAAGGCCGTTATCTACTATCGCTTTATAGGAGTTAGAGATCGGTAAGGATATAAACGCCTAGGAGTAAGCGTAGGAACTAGCTATTATAGGATAGGGGTCGTAGTAGGGTTAGATATATTTAATAAAGGTATAATTAGGAAAGTTATAGGTAGGAACGGTATAGTCGAGAAAGTATAGTAGGGAAAGATATAGTTTAGAAAGTTATAGTTATAGTAAAGGGTATAGAAACCGGTCGTAGTTAAGGGATATATAGTTTAAAAACATATAGTTTAAAAACATATAGTTTAAAAACATAAAGTAGGAAAAAATATAGAGGGGGAAATATAGAGGGGGAAATATAGAGTAGGAAAGGCCCGGTTAAGTCGCGCTTCTACTATAGGTGCTATCGCCGCCCTTAGCTTACGCTAAGCGTAGTGCTTACGCCCTATTAGCAGCTATATATATCGTCGGAGTAAACTCGGAGCTATTTATAGAAGCCCCTTACCGCCTAGGTCTTATTTACGCCCCTTATTAGGTCGGGCTGCCGGGGGGCTTAAAGTCGGGGCCTTAGGGCTTATACTATTATCTTATAAAGGCGGAGCAATCTTTAAGGCATGCCGCTTCTAGGCCGCGTAAGGGGGATATATACTATACTTCTATATTAGCTACCGGCTAGGTAGGTGTTAGGAGGATACTTAAGTAAGGCGTTAGGCGGTGCTATATATTTAAAGAGCGTAGGCGAACTACGGCGCGCCTCGAAGTATTTATAATTAATAGCGTAGTAGGCGGTATCCCGGTCTCTTAGTAAAGAGCCTATCGTATATTAAGCCTACCTAGGATAATTACCCGTTAGTTAAGGTATAGGGCCTATAGTAGCCTAACTAAGTGTCTTCGCTACTTAGTTAGCTTAAAAAATCTAGTATAGCTTAAAAAAGCTAGTATAGTAGCTTACCTCTAAAATATTAACCCTCTATATCTTAACCGCGTTTTCTTACGTAACTTAACTTTATTTATATATTTTTTCGCCGAAATATATTATAATAGATAATCTAGTTACCTTAGAGGCAGTAAAAGCCGTTCTAGCGTCTTATCGTATTAAATTTATCCTTCCTTATATTTTTACTTTCTTAGTATATAAGTATTAAGAAAGTAGCTTATTCTTATATACTTCCGCTTAATAAGTACTCTTAATAAAACTCTAATTAAGCCGCGCGTAAGCGCCGGTAGCAGCTATAGTACTAGCCTTAGGTTCGTATATCGACTTTAATACCTTAAGATAAGGTATACGATTACCGCTAAATTTAGCGGCTTATATATTATATCTCTAACCTCGCTACCTAATAGAAGCTCGCCGATATAACTCGTTTCCCGCGGCTTAGTAGCTAGCCTAGTTAATCTCTTCTACTAAAACGCCTAAAGCTATTATTATAGAAGGAGTATAGCTAAAAGAAGCCCTAAATCTCCTTAACTTAGCTTAGTCTATTAAGCACGCGCTAGTCTTAATCCTTAAAGCGGCTATAAAGATTGCTCGCGATAAAATAGTAGCTTATAACGCTAAGCTAATAGTCTTATAAGTCTTTAGCGAATTATTCGAATAAGTAGTAAAGTAGTTTACGTTTAGTACTAAAAATAGTATCGCTAAGTAAGTTACTACTAAATTTCTTAAATTCTAGACTTAATCGCTTACCGAACTTAAGGAACTACTAAAGCCTATATATAGTAACGTTCTTATATCTAGTAAGCTAAAGTAAGGATAGCTAGCCTTTATAGTCCCCGCCCTACTATAGCGAAAACTATAGACTACTACTCGTTTACTAGGACGACCGCCTATAGCCCTACTAAAGGAAGACCTCTATATCTTTATCTAACTTAACGCTAACGCTCTAGCCCGAAACTACGAAAGATATATAATCTAGACTTATATCGCCGCTGAAGTTAGTATTAACCTACGCTATATTTAGTAGCCTTCCTAGTAAATATAGGCGAGGCTATCTAGGTATTAGATATAGCTATATATAACTTATTTATATAATAGTAGGCGGAGTAAGCTATAGACCTAGAAGCCGCGGCCGTAGAGATAAGCTAGAAATAGTATTTATATATAGTAGCTAATTATCCTTATAGGCTTATAGACCTATAAGGTATCGTAATTAACTATAAGGAGGCGGTTAAAAAAGAGATTACCTACTAAACCGGACTAAAGCTTATTAGTATACGTCTATCGCGATACGACTTAGGTAATATACCTACCTAGACCTTAATTATATCCTTCCTAGAACCTAAATAAAGACCCTAGAGACTTTTTAGTGCTAGCCGTCTCGCTTATTATATCGATAAACCTAGTATTCCTAGCTAATACGATAAATACTAGGATTTCTACGCTCGCTATAGCTACGACTAAACGGCGCGCTATAGACGTTACGGTAAGACTAACTCTAAAGGTATATAAGTAAAAAGCGGGATTTTAGGAAATTAAGGAATTACGTAAGACTACGCAATAGAGGGGAAGAAGGAGTATAAGGTAGGATTTTTAATAGAATTTATTAGTAATATATTAGTATATAGAAGAGGTGTTAAAGTTAATAATTCTCTATCTATTTACTAGCGGACATACTATCTTATATAGATAATTATAGCTAAACGGAAGAACCTTTCGGGACTAGATTTAGGCTGCCGTATAGCCTTAAGACTAAGGAATTTTATAATACCTCGAGTATATTAGGAAGTGTCTTAGTTCTACTAATATTCGTGTTTAAAGGAGGTTAGTCGTGCTAGTATTCTTAAGAGGTCTTAGCTAGTATTCTAAGCTAGCTCTATTTCTTCGATTCCTAATTATACGATAACCGGTAACCCGTTTAATATATAATAACATGTAAAATAACGAGCGATTCTTACTCTATAATATTAGATTTTGTCTATAATTAATATACTACTTATTAGCTTATATAATTAGGAGAGTATATTATAGCTGCTTTATTTATAGTAGGAACACTATTCCTTATAGCCTCCCTTAAAGAGTAGATTTATATACTCTTTACTAATTTATTTATAGTAGTATATATATAGGGTAAAAACCTAATTTAGGAAAACTATTCTTATACCTTAATAGGATATATAAAAACCTATTATTTCTTAGGAAAAATAATCCTTAGGTATATACTAATAGAAAAACCTATAGTAGGAAGAATCTATAGTTATAATAATTATTTATAGGATAACCTTATATAAGGTAAAACCTATTATTACTAGGGAAATCTTAATAGATTAAAACCTAGTAAATATTTCTCTAGGAAACCTAAAAAGGAAAAACCTAGTAAGGGAAAGATATAGAAAGTATAAGAAATATCTAAAAACCGCTTTTAATTACTTAGGAACTTATATTAAGGATAGACCGTCTCTAAACTTATAGAGTAATCTAGGTCTTAATTCCTTTATAAAAATATTAGCTATATTATCTTCTAATTTAATATAAAAAACTCTAATTTCCCCTTCTCTTATACTAGTTCTAATATAGTAATAGGCTAATCTTATATACTTAGACCTTTTATAAAATTCCGGATTTTCTACTAATTTAATAGTAGTAGTATTATCCGTTAAAATAGGAGGTATATAACGACCGGTATTATTCCTAAGGGATAAACCTATCTAGGGGATTTATATTAGCAGATATAATAGGGCGTGGTCTAAGCAATAATATATATATTACGCTAGTAATAAGTCGGAGGTCGTAGACCGTAGACTATAACTAGGTGATTAGAATTAGAGATAGAATCGTAATAAAGATTTATATTAAAAGCTAGAGAGCTATCTATCTAAAGAAGTAAAAGTAGGTAGCTATATATACCTATAGAGACTGTCCTTAGATTATAGGCCTAGCTATAATCCCTAACGTTAGATCGTATAGAGCGTAGTAATCTCGTTAATCCTAGATTACTTAGATCTCTACGATCCCCTTAATCCTATATCTATTAGATAGTCGTGCTAACTATTTATCCGTTAGACCGTGTTACGTGCTTAACGCGGTCGACTGTTAGCGGCCTAGTAGCCGTAGTCGTAATAAGGTATAGTATTAGGAATCTTAATAGATAGATCCTTAGTAATATTTTTAAAAAGTATATTTAAATAAATAGCTTCTTTATTTGCCTCCCTAAGGCTAATATATTCTACTTCGTAGGTAGAAAGGGCAACGGCTTTCTACTTAGAGTAAGCCTAGCTTATTATATTATTATATATATAAAAATAGTAACCGGAAAAGGATTTTCCGTCCGTTAAATCCGACGCCTAGCTAGAGTCGGTAAAACCCTTTATATATAGATAGGTAAAAGGGATATTGTAATTATATTTAATCTTTAGGCTAGGGAATTTATTTAAATATTTCTAAATTATATTTAAAGCCTTAAAATACGTTTAGTCGGGCTTAGCCGCGAATCTAGCGCAGGAAATTATAGAATATAAGATATCTAGCCTAGTAAATAAGGCTAAGTATAATAGAGATCCTATTTCTTTCTAAAATTATAATATATCTTCCTTAGAAGGTAATTCCTTTACTTTTATAAGCTTAAAGCCTACTATAGCGGGTAAATTCGAAGTTCCTAAACCTTCTTTATTAAATTCCTTTAATCTATTTAAGGTATAGTTTTCTTAGGATATATATAGCTCTTTATCTTCTCGGTTTATTATAATATTTAGACCTAAGAAGTCTTTTATATCTCCTAAGATAGTAAAATCTAGGAATTTAGATAATTCTTTAAATAATCTTTCTTTTATTATAGATTTAGACGGCCCTACTATAAGAAAGTCGTTAACGTAAATTGCTAAGGCTATACTATAGTCCTTATTTATAAATACTCCTTTATCTATTAAAAGAGGAAGAAATCCGAGATTATTTAGTATAATTTTTAAATAATTATACTAGAGCTTAGGACTTTGTTTTAGGCTATATAATGCTTTCTTTAGCCTTGCTTTAATTTGACCGGTTTTATATAGGTCTAGGAATTTAGTTAATTTAATTCCTTTATCTCTATAAGCTAATCTATATTTTAAATAATATTATTTAAGAGCGTATTCTTCGTAGCCTATAGGAAGATTAATATATACTTCGCTATCTATATCGGTATATATAAAGGCATTTATTATATCTATCTATAAAGCTTTAAATTCGTAGATAATAGCTAAAATAAGTAGAATTCTAATAGATTTAGGTCTAGCCGTAGTCGAAAAGGTATCTAGGAAATCTAAGCTATAGATCTACTTAAATCCCTATATTACGAAACAGGCTTTATATTTTATTATATTATTTTAACTATCCTTCTTAATAGTATAGACCTAGCGGCCTCCTATAGCCTCCTTATCCCTAAGGAGGTAGGAAAATTCCTAAGTTTTATATTTAATTAGCTAGATAATTTCCTTAATTATAGCTTCTTTCTAAAATGCTACTTTAGGGCTATTTATTGCCTATTTATAGGTCTTTAGAATTTTTAGATCTTAATTTTCTATACTAGCTAGAATTAACTCTATAAAATCGTAGTTTAGAGATAAATTAATATTAAGGTATTCGATATAGTTAGAATCGAACCCTTCCGGCTTCTTAGGTAATTCTACTACTATTTTACTAGTAGTAGGAATAGGATCGTTATTTAAAGGCTCTTCTTTTATAGAGGGCGAGGGACTTTTATCTCTAGGTTCTTTAGTAGCTTCCTTTATAGGGATATAGCTTTCTAGCTTATCTTTATTTAGAATAGAATTAAAATTAAAGGTATTATTACTACTAGAGATTTCTAGATTTTTTATAAATTTATTTTCTAGTATAGTAATATCTCTAGAGATAGTAATCTTTCTCTTAGTAAAATCCTAGATTTTATATATATTTTCTAAAAAGCCTACTATTATTCCCTTAAAAGCTCTATTATCTAGCTTATCTTTAGGGTCTTTATTCTTATAATATATAAGGCTTCTAAAGGTCTTAATTTTATTTAAGGTCTCGAAGGGTAGTATTATATTATCCCTCTTTTTTATAGGACTTTTAAATCCTATCGTAGAATACGGTGATCTATTATATAAATAGGTAGCTGTTAAAACAGCTTCTCCCTATAAATATTTAGGAAGCCTAGCAGTAAATAAAAGAGCTCGTACTTTTTCTAATATAGTACGATTTATTCTTTTTATTCTACTATTAGATTCCGGCGTTCTAGGAGGATTAGAATTAAAGGTAATTCCTTCTTTTTTATAATAGAGCTTTATTTTATATATAAATTCTTTAGCATTATTAGAAAATGCTTCTCTAATCCTAGTATTTTTAGGGTTATTTTCTACCCTATTTTTAAATTCTAGGAACCTATCTAGAGCTTCTCCCTTTTTTCGAAGAAGGTATATTTCTAGATATTAGGTTCTTATATCTAGGAAAGAAATATAATAGTAATATTTATTATAAGTAGGCACTTTAATTAGCCCCTAAATATCTAATACTATTTTTTCTAAATAAGAATAAGACTTATACGAATGTTATTTATTAACCTTATTCGTTGCTTTAGCTTTAATATATATTTCGTATTACCTTATTTTATTTTCCTCTTTTAGAGGCATTTTTATATCCTTATTATATCTTTTTAATATTTCTAAAATAGCCCTACTATTTATATGCCCTAAGCGTAAGTGCTAAGTATAAAAATCTATATCCTTTGCTTTTAAAGACGTAATAAGGATCGATTAGCTTTCTAATAAAGGTTCTATAGGAATATAATATAATTTATTTCTAAGAAATCCTTTAGTAAGGACCTTAGCCTTATTATCTAATAAAAGGACTTTATTTCCTCCTATTAAGGCATAGGTATTATTAAAATAAGATTAGGATAGTATATTTACCCTTAATTTAGGTATATAAAAGCAGTCTCGAAGGATATACCTTTTACTATTATATAGGAACTTAAATACTAAGTCCCCCTTTCCTTTTACTAATATAAAGGAAGCTTTTCCCTAGTAAACTTTAGACTTAATTTCTTTATAGTTAATAAGGAAATTCTTATTTAATACTATATGCCTAGTAGCTCTAGTATTATAAATAAAATTAAAGATCCTTTTATTCTTATAACTTAGAAATCCTCCTTTTCTTACCTTTAAAACTAATTCCTTTATTCTAGGAATCGAAGCTTCTAGAGGTCCTAAAAGAGAGTATTTATTACCTTTTACTATAGGGGTATTTATAAAGGTTAAAATTACCTCTAAATCCTTAGACGTTTATATAGGGGTTAAAGCCCTAGAAAGGTCTAGAAGGTTAATATCTAGGTTTATATTTTCTTATAAAGCTATATTTAAGACCTTATTACTATTATCTAAATCGGACTCTAGCTTTATAATTCGAGCCTTCCTTCTTTTATTAGTAGTAGAAATACTACTAAAAGGGGATTTCTTCTTAGAAGAAGAAGATAAAGAAGATTTTCTCTTCTTAGAAATTTAAGTCCTATCGTCCTTTTTTCCTTTATTTAAAACCTAATAAATAGGAGCCTTATTTAAGTATAATTTATAGCAATTTACTATAAAATGCCCTGGTTTTTTATATTCCTTATAATAAGGAGTATCTATAGAATTATTATAGGATTTCTAAGGCTTCCTTTATATTAAGAAGGCTTTCTCTAAAGATATATCTATATCCTTTATTCTTTTAGTTTCGTTTAAAAGACTAGCTATTAAGGATTTAAGGGTAAACGCTATAGAATTATACCTAAGGCTCTATATAATATTTATAATATAGCTTCTAAATTCCTTATTAAGGCAATTAAGAATCTATGCTATAAGAATAACTTCCGGAATTTCTATATTATAGGATTTTAAATCCTTATAAACTTCCTTTACCTTATAAAGGTATTTCTTTAAATTAGAGTCCGAGGGACTAAGATTAAAGAGCTGCTTAATAAGCAGATAATTTAACGAAAAGTTCGACGGATTATATAGCTTTTTAAGCTTATCCTACGGTTCTTTAGTATTTTTTAGATACCGAATTTATATTAAGGGACTATCTTTAACTTAAAGGAATATTATAGAAAAAGCCTCTATAGTCTATATATAATTTGCTTGCTATAAAGCAGTAATAAGCCTTTCTTTTATAAGGATAGCTTCTATCCTTATAGTCTAAAGAGTATAATTTAAATTTCCCTTAAGTCTAGAGAATTTATATTCTTTTTATCTACCTATTTTATATAAATTCGGTATTATTTCGTTCGTAGGGATCGAGAAGTTTAGACGGGAGTTTAAGAGCGTAGGAAGGTAAAAGCAGCCTAGGGGAATTTTAAAAGGAATTCTAATTAAATATTTCGACGAGGAATTTTAAAGGTATAAGTAGTTAATTTCCCGGCTTAAAAGGAGTAAGCCGGGCTTATAACCTCTAAAGGTATATAAGTAAAAAGCGGGATTTTAGGAAATTAAGGAATTACGTAAGACTATATAATAGAGGGGAAGAAGGAGTATAAGGTAGGAATTTTAATAGAATTTATTAATAATATATTAGTATATAGAAGAGGTATTAAAGTTAATAATTCTCTATCTATCTACTAGCGGACATACTATCTTATATAGATAATTATAGCTAAACGGAAGAACCTTTCGGGACTAGATTTAGGCTATTATATAGCCTTAAGACTAAGGAATTTAGTAATACCTCGAGTATATTAAGAAGTGTCTTAGTTCTACTAATATTTATATTTAAAGGAGGTTAGTCGTGCTAGTATTCTTAAGAGGTCTTAGCTAGTATTCTAAGCTAGCTCTATTTCTTCGATTCCCGATTATATAATAACCGGCAACCCGCTTAATATATAATAATATATAAAATAATAAGCAATTCTTACTCTATAATATTAGATTTTATCTATAATTAATATACTACTTATTAGCTTATATAATCGGGAGAGTATATTATAGCTGCTTTATTTATAGTAGGAACACCGTTCCTTATACTAACTATTATAGCTAAGAGTACGTAGCCCTTAAGTAGTATATAAACTACCTTAAGCTATATTACGCTAATAACCTTAAATGCCCTATACGCCCTAAGCGCGTTTATAGTATTATATAGCGCCTAATAAAAGAGGAGAAGGGTCTAGTAAGATAGGCGGGAGCTTAGCTCTTTACGTAGTAAAAAAGATAGATACTAAACTATAACGTGCCTAAGTAGTCTTATTAAAGCCCTAATTTAAGTTAGTTACGTTCTTTAGAGTTATAGGTAGCTAGAAAGGATAGAAGCTCTAGTAAAAGCGCTACTTTAAAGCGAGACGCTTCCTTACCCCCTTATATTATTATAGCTATAACGCCGCGTACGCTAGTAATAATAACTAGTTTACCCTTATCGTCCTATTAAAGAAATAACGTACTAGCCTTATAACGCTACCTTAATATATTACCGTTATCTTAATAATAAAAGCGATAGGAGGGCCTTATAAGTCTTCTAAGCTAATATAAGTAAGATCCCTTTAGCATATAATACTATACTCGCGCTAGCTAATTTAGAGCGATATAATATTATCTTATTATAGGAACTATAGATAGGACTTAAAGGCGGCTAATACCTTACTAAGACGTATCCGGCCTACGATATATTCTTACTTATTACTAACTAAGATAGCCGCGATACTTATCTAAGAGTTATAATATATATCTAGCGCTCTATAAGCCTTATTACTAATTAAAGGAGACCTATAGCGACCTATAATATTCTTTAGCTTACTATAAGCGGTATTACTATAGTTAATTTCTATTAGGAGCCGAACTATAATAAGGCCCTAGAAACGCTGCTTTAGTAGACCGCGCTAAATAAGTATCTTATTATAGGTGATTTTAATACTAAGTATCCTAGCTAGTAGGCCGTTCGTTAAGAGGACCGCGGTAAAGATATAGCGTTTTAGGTATTAGATAATCGACTTAGCTTACTAAATCCTATCGATGTCCTAACTAACTCGCACGGTAATACGGTCGATCTCGCCTTCTTAAATATACCCCTAGCCGACGCTATTATCGAGGACTATTTAGTAACGAGTTCTAACTATTTTACCCGTAGTATTATACTATTAAAGTATATTCTGGTACCTCTTCTAATAAGGAAGATCCGTCTTAGCTCTAATAAGGAATTAAAGCGGTTTATTAAGTTAGTAGAGGTTAGCGCCGCCGCTATCCTAGTTACTACTATATCTCTATTAAAGCTTAACGACCTTACGTCGGCGCTTATAAACCTTCTTAGGTATATAGCTAGAGCTACTAGTCGACCTACTTATAAGACTATATATAGCGCGCTATAGTAGACCGAAGAATATATAAAGGCGGCGGCTAGTTACTACGTATAAAGGAGAGTTTACCCTCTTAGCTTCGACTAAGAAGTATAGCTAGCTAAGATAGAGTTTTATAAGGTAGTATGCTAGGTAAAACGCCTTTACTAGCGCGACTTAATCGATAACTTTACTAATAGCGCCTCTATATTTAAGGCGGTCCGCTAGCTAAAATCTCTAGGCTCGTTTTAAGCGCCTCCTTTATAAGTAGATAGATAAGTATATAAGATATAGCTAGAAAAAGCTACCGCCTTATAATAGGCTACTCTAGAACGGCGTATAGTAAACGATAATATCCTAGACCTATAGGTTCCTATAAAAGTAAGGACGATAATACCGTTCGCTAATTAGGTCTCTATTAAGGAGACCTATAATACTATCTTACGTACTAGGAATATATCCCTAGGCTTTAATAATATTATAGTATAGATACTACGCGCTATTTAGTATATAATCGGAAGCCTTATCTACTAGCTATATTAAGGCTGCCTTAGTATTAGCTACTATCTAAAGCCCTTTTAAGAAGCAAAAGTAGTTATAATTACTAAGCTAGGGCGTAGGGATCTCTTTATACCCTACGCTTAGCGCCCTATCTCCCTTTTATCCTATCTCGGTAAGGGTCTCGAACGGCTTATCGTACGGCGCCTAGCGTAGGCCTCGGTCTATTTTAGTGTATTATACCCTTAATAAGCTAGCGCGCTTCTAAAGAGGTTAGCTATAGATCTTATAGCTGCCTTAGTTTACGATATTAAGGAGGCATTCGCTAATAAGTAAGTCGCGATATTAATAACCTTAGATATATAAGGCGCCTTTAATATAGTCCTATATAATAGATTAATCCTTCGCTTATAGGAGTAAGGCTAGCTACCGAACCTCGCGCGCTAGGTCGGCTCGTTTATATAAGGTAGGTCGGTATATATCCGCTACTAAGATATTATAATAGATTTATCGCTATTTTAGTGCGGTCTACTATAGGGATTGCTAGTCTCTTCGATCCTCTTCCTACTATATATAGAACTAATCTACTACTAGGGCAGCTTAAAAGGGCGTTTCGGCTATACGGACGATACTACTATTCTCTATATCGGTAATAGCTTAGATAAGACGTCCGCTAAAGTATCTTACCTTATAAGTAAGCTTATATTATAGGGCGCCGCTAATAGGATCTCCTTCGACCCTAAGAAGATAAAAGTAATATACTTCTTTCGAACGACGCCTAAGACGGCGCTGTTAGTACTCTATAGCGAATTTAAGAAACGGCTAGACCGAGTAATACGCTAGCTTAGCGTCTAGCTTAATAGTATACTATCTTTTAAGATTTATATTAAGAAATAGATAGCTAAGGCGTAAGTAGTTACCTTTTATCTTAGGAGACTAATAAATACTAAGTATAGTCCTCTACTAAGTACTATACGATGAGCGGTCTACGCCTACGTTATTTTAGTACTTTTTTACGCGGCGGAAGTCTAGTATCCTAGTTCTACGTACCCGCGCTAAGCTAAGCTAGGTAAGGAAGGACTATCTAAGATCGGACACCTCGTAAAGAAAATAAGTAAGGCACTCTATATATCTCTTCGGGCTATCCTACTAGTATAAAGAACTATACTAACGAATATTTTATACTAGGAGGTAGGGATACCGCCGGTCCCTTTACTACTTAAGGCGCGCCGGATTATATTTACTATACGTCTTAAATCCTTAAACGAAGCTTATCCGCTTATAAAGCGTACGTTAAAGCTAAAAGCCCTTATTATAAATAAAATGATTAAGCTAAAGTACTAAAAGCAGCTAAAACCCTTCTAGACTAAGCTATAGCGCTCCGACGAATTACTAATAAGCTGCTTAAGGCCTGCCTTACTATAGCGCGGATTTATTAAAGAGTAGACTATGCTTCTATAAAGTATATCGAAAAATAAGATAGCGAAGAAATTTCGCGATTAGCTCTAGGCACTATTACCCTAAACCCTAGTCGTCTATTTTAATAGGTCCCGTTCTATTAAAGGCTACGCTAGATATAGCTATATTATTTATTAGGATAGATCTACTATCTTACGCGATAAGGGCCGTCTCGGGCCTACTAAGGTTTTCGACGCTAAGGTGAAAGGTATATTAAAGGGGTTAAAGGCTATAGTAAGCCTTCTAGAAACTAACTATATCTTAGTCTACCTCGATAACCTCGCGACCGTAATATACTTATAGGGCACGCCGAACGACTCCTTATAAGAGGTCTTCCTTAAGTTTTAATCTTTAGCGTAAAAATATAAAGCTATAAAGGTCTATTAGATCCCTAGCTATACTAATATCCTAGGTAATAAGGAGGCTAATAATCTAGTAAAGGTAGGAGTATTACTATTAGAACCCGCTAATAACGTCCTAATGCTAGTATACCTATAAAAGATTACTTAATAGTAGCTAAAAGAGGCTTTTAAGGCCTAGTAAGAAGCTTTTATACCGGAGCAATATAGAGACCTAAGGCTTAAAGCTATAACTAGCTATCTATTAAAATTAGCGCTCTCTTAGCCCTTACTTTATAACTTACTTATAGTAAGAACCTATTATAGGGATTTTACTAACTACTATAAAAGGGTTAGTTACGATAATATATAACTAATATACTTATATAGATAACGAAAAGAGCTAGTATATATCTTTTACTATAAAAAGGTTACGCTATAGTATTATATATAGCTTATACCTTTACCGCCTATAGCTATTAGCCGCGTAATTAGTAAGGACTTTAATAAATTCGTTAGGCTAGTAAAAGCGAGCTCCTTCTTTAAAGGGATCTACCTATACTACTAGACGGTTATTATTCTCCTCTCTTACCTTACCTTTTCCTCTTAATTCTTTCTATTACCTACTCCGATCTTAGGCAGCGTTAAGGTCTCGCGACTATATAATCGCCGAGGTTATTAAGGGCTATAAGGCCCTAAAAGCAAATTAGCTAATCTAACTATAGTATAGCTTTCTCTTTATACTTAGACGTCCCGCTAATAGGTAATAGGTTTATTATAAGCGCCGTTAAGCTAATAAAATACTAGATAGTAAGTAAGGTATACGATATATAGTATATAGATACCTACTAGCTTAGCACGTCCTATACTCCCTTACGGAGACCTAAGCGACTAAAAGTTACTAGACGGAAAATATACTAAACTAAACTAAACTAAGCGTCTCGTCGCGACCCTAGAGCCGATATTCGTCGTATAATAATACTAAAAAGAACGCCTCTTTCCGTATAAGATACGGCTATCTATTATAATATAAAGAGCTTATCTATATAGAAAGCTATTAATTTTATAAGAAATCCCTTTTCCCGTGCTCTAGGGCGTTTATTAGCGCTAATAGAGGACGAAGATAACGCCCTAGTTACGTACGTATAGTAAATAGAACGCACCGGTATACCCGCTACGAGGGAGCAACTTAAAGCTATTATAAATATAATAAGAATACGTCGAGATCCTAATACTAGCCCGGTCTCGTTAAGTTAGCTTAATAATTAGCGTAGGAGTTATCCTACGATCGCTAAGACGTATCTTAAAGTAGTTAAATAAGCCTAGAAGTCCTTTAAAGCGTAGGGGGTAGAAGAAGTCGAAATTTTCTACTTAAAGCTATAAGAAATTATTACTAGCTACCGTATTAAAAGTTTAGAGGTCTAGAATAAAGACGAGGCCGGTATATATATTAGATACCTCCGAGAACGTATCTAAGTTCTTATTATATATACTACTAGAGTTAAGAGCACCTAGCTCTAAGTTTTAGACCTAGTAAACTAAGAATCCTATATAGTAATTGCCTATAAGGAACGGTGTTCCTACTATAAATAAAGCAGCTATAATATACTCTCTTAATTATATAAGCTAATAAGTAGTATATTAATTATAGATAAAATCTTATCCTATAGAGTAAGATTCGCTCGTTATTTTATATATTATTATATATTAAACGGGTTGCCGGTTATTATATAATCGGGAATCGAAGGAATAGAGCTAGCTTAGAATACTAGCTAAGACCTCTTAAGAACACCGGCACAACTAACCTCCTTTAAACACGAATATTAGTAGAACTAAGATACTTCTAGATTTACTTAAGGTATTACGGAATTCCCTAGTCTTAGGGCTATACGGCAGCCTAAATCTAGTCCTAAAAGGTTCTTCCGTTTAGCTATAATTATCTATATAAGACAGCATGTCCGCTAGTAGATAGATAGAGAATTATTAACTTTAACACCTCTTCTATATACTAATATACTACTAATAAATTCCGTTGAAAATCCTACCTTATACTCCTTCTTCCCCTCTATTACGTAGTCTTACGTGATTCCTTAATTTCCTAACATTCCGCTTTTACTTATATACCTTAAGATTGCCTTAGTTAACGTAGTAAGGGACTCGCTTCTACCCTAGCTTGTTTTCTAATATTACCCTACTACTAACTAGGCCGGCATCGATATTATAATAGGCGTACGGTTTACCTAGTTACTAACTAGCTTTTCTAACGTAGAGATATACCTTAAGTAGGCAAGGCATTTTAACCGCTAGTCTTAGGCATCGTTAGCGTAAGTAAAACGGTTAAGAAAGTCGCTAAAAGAGTAGTTCGGCTATAACGAGTATCTTCGGCGCCCTAATATAGGGATAAGTCGCGTAGAGGCGCCGCTAAACTAATAGCCTAACGATAAGAGGATCTACTGGTTACTTATTATAGATAGATTTATAGGGCATACTACCCTTAAATTTACCGAGTATTATATTAAATTTAATATTATTATTACTATTTTCCCTCTATATTCTACCTATATTATATAGCCGCTTAATATTAAGGTATTCTAGCTATTAAAGTTAGTATATTAAAAAGCGCTTTAGAAATCGCTCGTAGAAGGCAGTATATTATTTTCGCGGGTTAACTTTCTTATAGCTTTTTAGGACGTCTATAAGGCTAGCTTTACGCGGTATAATATTATAGCGGCATTTAAAAAAATAAGCCTCTTTCCTATCGACCTAGCGCCGGTAATTACTAAGATCCTCTACGAGCAGCTACGATAATAGTAGCCGATTAATCCTACGTACGCCTCGCTCCTACCCTTAGAGACGCGTTTCTAAGTCGCCGCGGATGCCCTTAATAATATCCGGCAACGGTATAGCCCCCTTATAAGTTAGCTATTACGAGAAAACTTATAGGTTCTTACGAAAGTAAACACCGAGTTAATCGCGATAGCGTTATATTCCTAGGGCATAGGCACTAATAAAAATAGCCGAACCTAGGCGTATACGAATTAAATAAAGAGAGGCAAGATTATTAAGCCGCGCGGAGAGTTTATTACGAGCTCTAGTATAGCCGATATTACCCGGGAGTATAAGGAGCTCTAAGTAAAGTAAACCTAGCTTTAAACGCGCTAGGAGATAAGGATATATCTTAAATAAGTTCGTAGAGAGATATAGAAGATCTAAGAAGACTATAAAGTTAGGAAGAAGTAGTTAGTTAATAGTAGAGTTAAGATATTAAACTTTAAGCCCTAGCTAGCGTTTACGAGACGAGACGTTAAGTTCTATACTCTAGAGTAAAGTTACGATACCCTTATATAGGAGCTTAAAGAACTATCTAAGGATTCCTTTTTCTATAATACTACGAAGAGAAATAACTCTACTAGAGATATTAGGGCGCGCGTAACGACCTAACCTCGCCTACTTATAGATATATCGTCGTTGCCTAGTAGTAACGATACCGCCTATTTTATAGGCCTCGATATTAATAAATATAGTAAGGATAGCGCCGACGATAAAGACGATAATAGTTTCCTCGATATATAAGAGAATATACCCTCCTCGCCGCCGTTAGTAGCGGTTAAAGCGGTAGTCGGTATACTATGCCCTCGACCGCGCACCCGATCGTATAATAAGATATAGTAGACGCTCTAGGAATATAGATATAGATAAAATAGCTTTTAGAGACGCTTAAAAGGTAAAATTACTATATAATACGTTTATTTAGACTTATAAATATAATCTTCCTATCTCTTTAACTAAACGGCGGTAGCTCTTAAATAGGCCTAAAGACGTACTTTTTTTTATTTTTCGTTATTATTTACGTCTTTAGGTAATCCGCAGCTATTAATTATATATAAAATTTAGCTATTTAAAGTCGTATTAACGGCACTATAAAGCAAAGCGTAGAAATTCCCTTAATTTTATACCCTAAATTAAAGGCCCTACTATACTAGCTTTTTTAGGTTATACTAGATTTTTTAGGCTAACTAAGTAGCGAAGACACTTAGTTAGGCTACTATAGGCCCTATACCTTAACTAATAAGTACTTATAAAGTAGCGATATTACTACGTAACCCCTATTACCTACTAGGCAATAGCTAATACGTAGGTAGGTAATAAGCCTTTTATTTATATATAAAGAGCTATATAATTCTCTATAGCTCTTTTACTTACTTCTTATTCTTTAGATAATTCTTATTAATTAACTAATACTATTTAGGTCGCGTTATATAGCCGCTATTATACTAGGTATAGGCCGTAACTATTTAATAGAGCCGTAATAGGCGTGGTACGCTAGATAGGGGCGATAGCACGCATCGCTACGTTAAGGGTCTACTAGATCCTATTCTTTAAGTAGGCAATTCGCGGCGGAACTAGGCGGGACGATACCTATATAGGTCGGAGCGCTCCCGGATACTATATATAGGCGCCGTAAAGGAAGATCGGGAGTATTCGTATCGATAGGGGGTCGAGTGTCATAGAGTAGACCCAAGAGGGCACAGGCTGTGGTCGCGCCACTACCCCCCTCTGCCACGTACGGCGTGTTGCACGCACGCGATAAAAGGTAACGAATTGACTAAGCTGCCTAGCTTGTCAATTGACCACACTTATCAACTGTCTAGGCAACGCCTAGACTCTTACATCGAGCCGTAAAATAAAAGTTACTTAAGTCGGCGAAAGAGCCGAATAAAAGCAGCCGATATATAATAAGAGCGACAACGAAAGGGATAAGGAGTAAAATTAACTATATAATAGAATTAAGAAATAGAAATAATAACGATAGTTATAAGGGAATAGCGATAAGAATATAGACTAGATCTTATATTAATATAAACTAAATCGTAATAAGGAAGAGTAAGATCTAGTTTAACCTTTTTATTTTATTTACTATTAATAAAACTATAGGCCTTTACTTAATAGTAGGTACTAGATACTTTAACTTAGAATACGTATATTTAGTTAGAAATATATTAAGTAAGATCTTAAGAATATTAAAAGAGCTGCCTTAGCGTAATCGTAATCGATCTATTTCTCCTCCTTTAAAGTTTAACTATCTACTTAAGTACCTAAATAACGCGGTAGAGTAGTAGGTAGGTAAGTTATTCGGTTATCTTCGATAGCGGCCCTAGATATCGCTCTATATTATTAATTATTCTATTCTTAAACTATCCCTCTTAGAGTAGGTATATACTAAGGAATCGTAATATAGTATCGTTAAGTCTAAGTACTTTAGTAGAGAACTATTTAAGTTTATTACCGGATAATCGCCTATAGCCGTAGCTTATATCGTAGCTATAGGCTAGTTAGGACTATAGAATATCGACGGAGGCGGTGGTCTATTATAGAAGCGGGTTTACTACGTAGTGCTCGCGCGACTTAAAGGGGTTATCGGTAAATATAGGGGGTAAGCCGCCGAACCTATAACTACCACGCTTATGCGATTACGATAGCTATAGAAGGACGTCGTAGGTTGCGACGGCTCCTATTTAGACGAACTTATCGTCGAATCGCTAGTAGTAAATAGCCCCTGGTATAATTATTAAGACGAAGGGACGAAGAAACCTTTATCTCGACTAACCGGTCGTCGCGGTATTAGAAGCTACTCTAGCGACTAGACGGCTACTCTAGGGTCGCCGGCGCGAAAAGTACGGCTCTAGTCGGAATTAAGTAGCACGAAGGTACTATTACGCGCCTAAAGTACTTAACTCCGGTAGGTGGCTAGTTAATTCTAACTACTAGCTAGAGTAACTATTCTAGAGAAAGCACGGGGCTAGGAGGCATCTCGTAGTTATAAAAGTAGGGTAGTATAACCCTTAGAGGAGCTCGTTAGAGATCAACGAATTAAATTATTAGCCCTGTTATTTACTCTTTATTTCGTTATATATATACGCCTTATAAGATACTAAGGCTAGATCGAGGAAGCTACTTAATCTAATTATTAATAACGATACCCGATAGCTGTCTTAGTTATATATAATTAGGCGCGCTATTAGACTGCGCCCTTTCCTTAAGCAGCTTATTTTAAAGCATCGCTAGTAGTAGGAATAGGAGCATAGATCGAAAAAGACTAGTATGCTAAGGAGATTAGCGAAGGAACCGCGAATCTATTAGGAGGAAAACTAGTTAACTGCTAAAGATTAGGAGGTCCTCGAACATCTTATAAAGCTTCTAGGCTTTTATAAGGATGCAGTTAAAACTCTTAAAGGTAATAGTTAGCAGCGTAAGCGGAAGAGAGGATAGGTTAGTTCCTATAGGAATATTTTAGAGGTTATTTAAGGGTTTAAGTTCCTCTTAGGGTATCACGCGCTTAGAGACCTAGGTTACGTTATCTAAAACCAAAGTAGGGATCGCGACGCGCGGCAGGACCTATATAACGATATAGGGATAACTATAGCCCGCTAGGCCGCTAGGGGAGCTCTTTAGAGATTAATAATTATATTACTAGCCCTTATTCTTTACTCTCTATTTCGTTATAATTATACTCCTTATACTAAGCTAGCTAGCTACTATAGGTTAGTAGTAAGCATTACCCTAGCGCCCTTAGTAATAGGGAACTTATTAAAGAGATTACTAGTATTATCGCTTAGTGCCTACCCCGCGCCCTTACCCTAATTCTTTGCCTCTACCTATATTGCCGGGGCGTTAAGATATATTATATACTCGTAATTATATTCGTTAACGCGGGCCCTTATAGAATATACCTATAAAGCGGCCCTAAAGCTATTAACCTCGCTCTACGTTAGCCTAGCCTATACCCGACTACTAAGGAGGTTCTAGGATAGTATAGATAACTTAACTTTACGTAGTTCCTATAACGCCTAACGGAACTATGCCTAATTATTACCAGCCTAGCGTTATACCGTAGTTAGGAAGACGGTGCGGTTAAATAACTGGTAGGCTATATGCCCTCTCCTTTTTAATAAAGATAGGCTAGTGCTAGTCGAATATAGGGGCTTTTACTAGACTAGTAGTACCGTAACTAAAAGAATCGCCTATAAGTAAGACGCTTATACTACTAAAGAACTCGAGGCTACGCTATAGAAAGGCCTATCGTAGATAGGAATCGATCCGCGCGAGCTACTTAATCCCTAGCATACTCTTTTTATCGATTACTAGGTATTTAACGTGCTATAGGCGGGACTAAAGGGCGGCTACGTCGGCTAGGGGAAGGTTAGTAAAAGCACTACCTACTAAGAGGCGTAGTAATAAATAAATAGTGCTGCCCTATATCTAGTTACTCGCAACGCCTATTAGCGCTACGCGGTAAATAGGGCTAGGATTCGGTAGAGCGGCCGCCTAAAGATAGGAGGAAAGCATCTTAATAAGGAACGACTTACCGGTGCTACTATTACTATTAACGTAGAGAAGGATTTAAGTAGGATTTTTCACGGCAGTAATCTAGCTACTATTAACCCTCTAGATTAGCCTAATAGCGAGGAAAGTAAACTAATATATAAGGCCTACCGTTAACGTTGCCTAGCTGCTATTGCTTCTACTTAGAAGGGTCCCTAGGACGGAAATTCTAGCACTTAAGGAAGGAGACATAGCATAGGTCCGCTAGGGCTTCCGGGCGTTAAGTATACTTTTCGTAAACGTTAGGGGCCTCCTTAACCTTATCGCCGTTAATATAGAGGAAGCGGGAATGCTTATTAGGATTACGGCAGTTAACGTATAAGTAGGTTCGTAAGCCTTCCTATAACGGTAGGCCGAGGAGTAAGTAGCTAACCTCCTACTTTAAGTAATCCCGCTTAGCAACTAGCTAATTAAGGAGCTTTAACGTAAAGGAAATAAGGGGGTTATAGTCCTTAACCCGGGGCATTAGGGCCTTCCCGATCTAGGCAAAAGACTCGCTCTTTTTTTCCGACTTAGAGCAGTATTTAGCTACGTAATCGATTACCTACTAGAGGCTCGTATAGGGCGAAATATCTATATTAGCTAGCCACGCAACGGTAAGTAAGCGGTTATAGTGGTTAATCTAGCTATCGTTCCTCTCGCCCCTAAAGTTCTAGTACTTAGAATAAAGAACCTTTTTAAGGGAGGCTAGTAGGCGCTATCCGTATAGAAATCTAAAGCGGCACTCTACCTACTTAGTATGCTTATTAAGCTATATATAGTAGTTATTGCAGCGGTAGCGTTGCACGCGGTTAACCACTATTAATAGGAACTAAACCGTAAGGGGCTACTCTAATAAAATACCGATTAAGGGATTCCCTTCCCTAGGCGCCTATATTCGCTAAAGCTCTAGGTTAATAGTAGATCCGTGATATCCCTAGATATAGGCGAATTGCTCTTAGGACGAATCGTTGTCGGCATCTAAGTCTAGGTAGCTACTTAGCTAAGATAGGCCGTGGTAGTAACTAGAACCCCTGCCCTACTACTTATAGCAGCCCTAAGAGTCCGTTAGGTTAAACTTCTACTTTAGGATAATAGTCCTAAATAGCGTATAACGCTTATAGAAGCGGTAAGCAGCGATATAGGCGTTGTCCTATAGTAGTTACCGGGATAGAGTTATCCGCGCTACCTTAGGAGCTATTTACTACTTATTAAATCGAGGTAAATAACGGTATATAGATTCCTAGTAGTAATCGGCTATACTTATAGTAGCGAAAAGGCTAGGCTTACTTAGATTATAGGCATATACTTTTAATTCCTTCCTTTACTTATACTAATATAGCCGGGTGCCCCTAATTACTATAGCTTAGCGCGTAATTAACTAGATCAGCGCCTAAGCCTATAGCTCGTTAGGCTTAGCTATCGCTTCCTCTAGGTCGGCGCGGGTAAGGGGTTAACGGCGGCTATCGCGTTGCTTAACGAAGTAGTTACTTCGCTTTCGGGCCTACGTATATAATATCGTGTTAAGGGCGACGAAAGGCCACGTCTTATAGCGGGCAAAACGTCTATTATACTATCTTATCGCATAGCTAAGGTAGTCCTAATACGTGATGCTCTATAAGCGAGGCTCTACGAAGTCGGCCTTACTATTAGGGTAGAGGGTAGGGAACGCGAGCGTTAATAGCGGCTAGAAACGGTTAAATTCGTCGATAGGGGTCCTATAAATAGAAGGCAGTAGCATCTAGTAGTAAGTCTACGCGCTACGCGGCATATACTCTAGATTAGTTATACGCTTAGGGTTAGGGGTACTATTAAGAAATCGGGACTATAGAGCGTTTAATTTAGTATTAGTAACCTATAAATTTAGGATCGCTAATATATCGGCATCGCTAGGGTCCTCTTCTATAACCTCCTTAACGGGGCCTTAGGGGACCTCGCCGTTAGGTATATTAGCTACTTAGCTGGCAATAGAAGCAACTATGCTGCTATTAAGAGGAATTCGTTGCAGGCGATTCTGGCTTACAACGATATCGCGATAGCCCGGGTAGTAACGCTATAGGTAATGCAGCTAGGCCGACAGGCATAAGCGACGTACCCGGAAATCGCGAGCAAACTATTGCCGGAAGCGAGGGTCGCCCTCTATATTAGGAGGCCGTAGGAGGACGATATCTAGCTCTTTAGGTAGGACTGGGAGCTCTTTAAAGAGCCTGCCAACATTGCGAAGGAAGTGGGCAACGTGACCGCGATATTTATATTAAGCGCCACGCACCTGCAAGACTTTCACATATACGTGAACCCTAGCGATAAGCATCTCCTCGACTATCGTTAGATTAGGTAGAATGGCGGGGACTTCCCTAAAGTCAAGGTTATTCGCAGCGCTAAAGAAGTAGGGCTCGTCGAGGGCTTTCTTCCTATCTCGACCAATGTAGCGACTGCAGATTTTCGAGCTATTTCGCTTCATATCGAACCAACGCTCCTGGCAGCGAATGCAACTATGCATCTTATCGTCATTCAGGGCAGTATAGGATGTCCGCAATATAACCTCTGCCGGTACGTTAAAGTGGGCAGGCGCTTCAGATTCGATTTATTTTAAGTCCACGGCCAGGAAAGTTCATGTGGCACGTGCTGCAAGATGCCAACGGGTGTCATTGGTGCTCGCCGGCCCTTGGTGTCCTCGCTGTATGGCGCGATTGCTGCGCTGTATGGCGGGTCGCTGTATCGCTGTATGGCGGGTCGCGGTGTCGCTGTATGGCGGGTCGCTGTGGCGCTGTATGGTGGGTCGCTGTGGCGCGGTCGCTGCAAGCCGCCTTGCGTAAAGAACTGTCTTACAGCACTTGTATCGTCTGATCCTTCGGTTGGCGCACACACTAGGATTAAGCGCAAACGCGCTAAAGTTGCAGCGCTTACAGTGGTTGTATTGCGGCTGACGTAATTTGGGCACCCAGGGTGCGCCGTCTGAATGGGCACCCGGGTGCCCATGTATCTTCCAGCTTAACGTACGCAAGCGAGGGCCAGCGACGACTCTCACCTCCACGCGGTGCTGGCTGGGAACCTGGGAATGCCTTTTGCCTAGGGGCATTCTCAGAGCCAAGAAGAGTCACCACCAGCCAGCACTTATCCGCTAGTTTAGGCTACGGCTATATATAGGGCTCGTTAGCCCTAGGTACCGGCCATAAGCCATAAGGGAACACTTTAAAAACCATCCGACCTACGACCGCGAAATCGAGCCTATATACGATAGACAAACGGGTTATAGAATAGGACACCCTTAGGGTGCTTTAGGCTGCTCTATTAAGGTAGAAATAAGGTCGCGCTAGGTAAACGATAAGAAATAGAATAGTTATAGCGAAACGATCGATAAGCAACGGCGTACTTATAACCGCATAGAGAATAACGAGGTACCTTAGTTAGTAGGAGGGACGATACTACGTCGCTTAGCTATTCCGGGTATAGAGAGGATATAAATAGACGAACTTCTGCGAGATACGGTCGGCCTTACTAGAGAGCTCTTATAAGGCAGCGCGAAATAGATCTAATAATCTACGGGGCGTAGTATATAATAGAAGCGACGGAAGACTAGGTAGGCGGGCTATAGTTATAATACTTTCTATATAGCTCGAGAGGACGAACGCGCGTGTCGGTCTACTAAGAGGACGGAATCTTATAGGTGGCCATCGAGGATAGAATCTCTAAGTTGGCCGTTAAAGGAGGCTTAAGGAGCAAACTAGTATTAACTTACGAACCGGCTATGCCCCGCAAGGGAGCGGATAAGGATCGAAGGGGATATAAGGTAGAGGGTCTATGTAGGTAGACGTGCTGCCACCTCTACGACGTATTTCGAAATACGAATTAATACTTAGCATTGGCAATAAAACGGCTCGACATGGTTCAGCGGGCAGACACACATTGACAAGACAAGACGTAACTAACATTCAATAGCCTCAAACGTGGCAGACCGCGCTTCAGCTGCTGAGGGTAGGACGCTGAACACTTAGAGAAATTGGCCTTTAAGCAGGCCTGTCATGGAAGCATCGGCCAAGGCTGGACAACGAGCGAACAGAATCGTGGGGCTCTGGGTGCCATGAAGCAATGTACTGTTACCGTAGATCACTTAGTGCAGTGGCCCTCTAGGAGATTCCCTCCGGGCGTAATACAAATAATAATAATACGCAAGCGAGACACGGTACAGCTCAGTGTTATGAACGACGAGGAATTGAAGGACTGCGCGGTGCTGGCGATTGCTGAGCCCTACGCGCGCAAGAAGGACGGGATGATCGTGACGGCCCCGATGGGCCATAGCAGTTGGTCAAGGATACTTCCGACGCAGACCAACGACGGAACTGGGCGGTCTAATCACCCGTTTCCGTAACGGCACTGGCAAGCGAACCGATGTGGTGTTGGCAGGGGACTTCAATCGGCACGACCTACTCTGGGGAGGCGATTGTGTCACGTCTAGGAGACAAGGTGAAGGTCAACCTAATCATCGACCTTATAAACGAACATGGCCTTTGTAGCCTGCTCCCCCGCGGCACGAAGACTTAGCAGGGTCTAGATAAGGAAAGCACGATTGATCTGATATTAGTGTCGACGGAACTGGCGGACGACATGGTGAAATGCGCCATTCACCTAGCGGAATGAAGATCGGACCACCGGGCCATTTATATAGCCTTTAACATCGACCTACCAGAAAGAGACCTCACACCGAGGCTTCTACTTAGGAACGCGCCCTAGACAGCAATCAGGAATAGGGTCGAGCAGGAGCTACGACTAATATCTTAGGACGGCAGTTTATAAGACTAGACCGACCGCTTCATAGAAGTAGTGCTTAGTGCGATTAATGACCTAACGCCACGGGCGAAGCTATCCCCGTATGCAAAGAGATGGTAGACGACCGACCTCACCCGACTGCGACAGGTCTATACCTTCTAGAGAAATTAAGCTAGGTTAAGAAGGCTATTAGGACAGCTAGTATTGCTAATAATATAATAATAAAGTAGTATACTATAGTATATACTATATAATATATGATTTCCTATATTATACTAATATAATATGCTCGCTATTATATTATAATTATATAATATAAGGCTATCTATACTAGTAATATATTACTTATATTATTTATATTAGTTAGTAGCTATTTATCTTTCCGTTCCTATAATTCGCGCTAATATAATAACGCGTAAAAGAAAACGCGTAAATATAAGTATATTCGATATATTATTTTTTATTTAGCGGACCTCTAGGCCGTAAAAGTTTCCTATTAGCGCACGGAAACGCGTAAATATTTAGTTTTAGTTTTAGTTTAGTATATTTTCTATCTAGTAACTTTTAGTCGCTTAGGTCTCCCTAGGGGAGCATAGGACGTGCTAAGCTAGTAGGTGTCTATATACTATATATCGTATACTTTACCTACTATCTAGTATTTTATCGGCTTAACGGCGCTTATAATAAACCTATTACCCGTTAGCGGGACTTCTAGGTATAAAGAGAAAGCTATCCTATAGTTAGATTAGTTAATTTACTTCTAGGGCTAAGTAGCCCTTAATAACCTCGGCGATCGTATAGTTATAAGACCTTAACGCCGCCTAAGATCGGAGTAAGGAATAGAAAGAATTAAGAGGAAAAGGTAAGGTAAGATAGGAGAATAATAACCGTTTAGTAGTATAGGTAGATCCCTATAAAGAAGGAGCTCGCTTTCGCTAGCTTAACGAATTTATTAAAGTCCTTACTAATTACGCGGTTAATAGCTATAGGTAGCGAAGGTATAAGCTATATATAATACCGTAGTATAACCTTTCTATAGTAAAAGATATATACTAGCTCTTTTCGTTGTCTATATAAGTATATTAGTTATATATTATCGTAACTAAACCTTTTATAGTAGTTAGTAAAATCCTTATAATAGGTTCTTACTATAAGTAAGTTATAAAGTAAGGGCTAAGAAAGTACTAATTTTAATAGATAGCTAGTTATAGCTTTAAGCCTTAGGTCTTTATATTACTTTAGTATAAAGGCTTTCTACTAGGCCTTAAAAGCCTCTTTTAGCTACTATTAAGTAATCTTTTATAAGTACGCTAGCGTTAGGACGTTATTAGTAGGTTTTAGTAGTAATACTCTTACTTTTACTAGAGTATTAGCCTCCTCGTTACCTAGGATATTAATATAGCTAGGGATCTAATAGACCTCTATAGGTCTATATTTTCGCGCTAAAGATTAAAAGTTAAGGAAGACCTCTTATAAGGAGTCGTTTAGCGTACCTTATAAGTATATTATAGTTATAAGGTTATCGAGGTAAATAAAGATATAGTTAGTTTCTAGAAAGCTTACTATAGCCTTTAACCCCTTTAATATACCTTTTACCTTAGCGTTAAAAACCTTAGCTAGTCTAAGACGGCCCTTACCGCTTAAGATAGTAGATCCGTCCTAGTAAATAGTATAGCTATATCCGATATAGCCTTTCTTAGAACGAGACCTATTAAAGTAAACGATAAGAGTTTAGGGCGATAGTGCCTAAAGCTAGTCGCGAAAATTTTTCGCTATCTTATATTTTAATATACTTTATAGAGGCGTAGTCTACTCTTTAATAAATCCGCGCTATAGTAAAGTAGGTCTTAAGTAGTTCGATAGTATTTCGTTAGCTTACTATAGTCTAGTATAAAAGGGCTATAGCTATTTCTAGTACTTTAACTTAATAAGTTTATTTACGGTTATAATAGGAGCTTTTAGTCGTAACGTATACTAAATAAGCGGATAAGCTTCGTTAAGAGCTTTAAGGCGCGTAGTAAAGGCCGTCCGCCGCCCTTTAAGGCGCGTAGTAAAGGCCGTCCGCCGCCCTTTAAGGAGTAAAGGAATAGGCGGTATTCCGGCCTCCCTATATAGCACGTTCGTCGGTATCGTCCTCTATACTAGTAGAATAGCCTAAAGAGATAAGTAGAGTACTTTACTTATCTTCTTAACGAGGTTACTAATCCTTAACGGCCCCTCCTTAGAAGGCTTTATTTAGCGCGGGCTTTTCGGACTAAGGTACTAGGCCTCCGCTACGTATAGTAGTATAGGGATAACGTAAGTATAGACGGCTCGTTATATAGTACTTAGTAAAGGGCTATATTTTATATTTATTAGTCTCCTAAGATAAAAGGCAATAGCTTATACTTTAGTTATCTATTTCTTAACGTATATCTTAAAAGAGAGAGAGCTATCGAGCTAAACGCTAAGCTAATATATTGCTTAATCCGGCCGTTTCTTAAACTTATCGTAGAGCACCGGCGGCGCTATCTTAGGCTTCGTTTAAGAAAACTATATTACTTTTATCTTATTAGGGTCGAAAGAGATCCTATTAGTAGCGCCCTATAAAAGAAGCTTATATATATAGTAAGATACTTCGGCGGACGTTTTATTAAGGCTATTACCGATATATAAAATAGTAGTATCGTCTATATAGCTAAAGCGTCCTTAAGAGTAACCTAGGCAATATATCGGCTCTATATATAATAGGAAGAGGATTAGCGAGATAGGCGACCCCTATAGTAGACTATACTAAAGGGGCGATAAATCTATTATAATATCTTAATAGCGGATATATACCGATCTATCTTATATAAATAAGCCGACCTAGCGCGCGAGGTTTAATAGCTATACTTATTCTTATAAGCGGAGGACTAATCTATTATAGAGAACTATATCGAAGGCGCCTTATATATCTAAGGTTACTAGGGTTACCACTTACTTCTAGGCGAATACCTCCTTAATATCGTAAACTAAGGTAGCTATAAGATCTATAGCTAACCTCTTTAAGAGCGCGCCGGCTTATTATAAGTATAGTACGCTAAAGTAAATCGAGCCCTATACTAGACGCTATATAATAAGCCGCTTAAGGCCCTTACCGAGATAAGATAAAAGAGAGATAGGGCGCTAAGCGTAGGGTATAAATAGATCTCTATATCTTAGCTTAGCGATTATAACTACTTTTACCTCTTAAAAAGGTTTTAGATAGTAACTAATAGTAAGGTAGCTTTAATAAAGCTAATAAATAAGACTACTAACTATATACTAAATAGCGCGAAGTATCTATACTATAATATTATCTAAGCCTAGAGATATATTCCTAGTATATAGAGTAATATCGTAAGCCTCCTTAAAGGAGACTTAATTAGGAAAGGGAATCGTCTTATTTATATTTATAGGAATCTATAGGTCTAGGATATCGTCGCTTACTATACGCCGCTCTAGAGTTACTCGCTATAAGGCGGTAGCTTTCTCTAGCTATATCTTATATACTCGGCCGTCTACTTATAAGGGAGGTGCCTAGCACGGCCCTAATAATTTTAGCTAGCGGACCGCCTAAAAGATAGAGTCGCTGTTAGTAAAGCTATCGATTAAGTTACGCTAGTAAAGGCGTTTTACTTAGCGTACTATATTATAAAGCTCCCGCTTAGCTAGCTATGCTTCTCGGTTAAAGCTAAGAGGGTATACCCTCCTTTACGCGCGATAATTAGCCGCTATCTTTACGAACTCTTCGTTCTACTACCGCGCCCTATACGTTATCTTATAGATAGGTCGGCTAGTAGCTCTCGCTATATAACTAAGAAGGTCTACTAGCGCCGACGCTAAGTTATCTAGCTTAAAGGGAGTTAAGGTTATAGTTAAGATAAAAGCTATACTAGCTTTTACTAGCTCGATAAATCGCTTTAATTCCTTATTAGAGTTAAGGCGGATCTTATATAATAGAAGGGGTGCTAGGGCTTAACTAGGTAGCGTAATACTAAGGGTAAAGTAGTTAGACCTAGTTACTAAATAATCCTTAATAATCGCGTCCGCTAAAGGTATATTAAAGAAAGCGAGATCGATCGTGCTACTACGCGCGTTAGTTAGGATATCGATAGTATTTAATAAGCTAAGTCGGTTATCTATAGCCTAGAACGCGATGTCTTCGCCGCGGTGCTCTTATCGACCGGCTTACTAGCTAGGATACTTAGCGTTAAAGTCGCTAGATATAAGGCATTTATCTATCGCGTACTAGCTAAGTAGTATTTCTAGAAGCCGCGTTATAGTCTAGCTATTAATAGAAGTTAACTACCGTTATCCTATTTACGGTAAGCTAAAGGATATTATAAGTCGCTATAGGTTTCTTTAATTAGCGACGAGGCCTATAGAGCGCTAGATATATATTATAACTCTTAGACGAGTATCGCGGCCGTCTTAGTCGGTAATAAGTAAGAATATATCGTAGGCCGGATATATCTTAGTAAGGCATTAGCTAACTTTAAGTCCTATCTATAGTTCTTATAGTAGGATAATATTATATCGCTTTAAATTAGCTAGCGTAAGTATAGTATTATATACTAAAGGGATCTTACCTACGTTAGCTTAAAAGACTTATAAGACCCTCCTATCGCTTTAATTATTAAGATAATAGTAATATATTAGGGCTATATTATAGGGCTAGTATATTATTTCTTCGATAAGATAATAGGGGTAAACTAGTTATTATCGCTAGCGTATAGCAGCGTTATAGCTACGATAATATAAGGGGGTAAGGAAATAGCTCGCTTTAAAGTAGCGCTTCTACTAGAGCTTCTATCCTCTCTAGCTACTTATAACTCCGAAGAACGTAACTAACTTAAATTAGGGCTTTAATAAGACTACTTAGGCACGTTATAGTTTAGTGTCTATCTTTTCTACTACGCGAAGAGCTAAGCTCCCGCCTACCTTACTAGACCCTTCTCCTCTTTTATTAGGCACCGTATAATACTATAAACGCGCTTAGGGCAGGCAAGGTATTTAAGGTTATTAGTATAATATAGCCTAAGGTAGTTTACGTATTACTAAAGGGCTATATACTCTTAGCTATAATAGTTAGTCTTACTTTAATATCTATAGCGCGCTATCTAGTTATAGTTATAGTAAGCATAGAAATCCTAGTATTTATTATATTAGCTAGGGATACTAGGTTTATTAATATAATAGGCGAGATAACTAGCGCTAAAAAGTCTCTAAGGTCTTTATATAGGTTCTAAGAAGGATATAATTAAGGTCTAGGTAGGTATATTACTTAAGTCGTATCGCGATAGATATATACTAATAAGCTTTAGTTTAGTTTAATAGGCAATCTCTTTTTTAACCGCCTCCTTATAGTTAATTATAATACCTTATAGGTCTATAAGCCTATAAGGATAATCGGCTATTATATATAAATACTATTTCTAGCTTATCTCTATAGCCGCGGCTTCTAAGTTTATAGCCTACTCCGCCTACCGTTATATAAGTAAGTTATATATAGCTATATCTAATACTTAAATAGCCTAGCCTATCTTTACTAGAATAGCTACTAGGATATAATATAGGTTAATTCTAACTTTAGCGGTAATATAGGTCTAGATTATATATCTTTTATAGTTTCGGGCTAGAGTATTAGCGTTAAGATAGATAAAGATATAAAGATCTTCCTTTAATAGGGCTATAGGTAGTCGTTTTAGTAGATAAGTAATAGTCTATAATTTTCGCTATAGTAAGGCAGGGACTATAAAAGCTAGCTATCCTTTATTTATTTTACTAGATACGAGAACGCTACTATATATAGGCTTTAGTAGTTCCTTAAGTTTAGTAAGCGATTAAGTCTAGAATTTAAGAAATTTAATAGCGACTTACTTAGCGATACTATTTTCGGTACTAAACGTAAACTACTTTACTACTTATTTAAATAATTTACTAAAGACCTATAAGATTACTAGCTTAGCGCTATAGGCAGCTGTTTTATTATAAGTAATTTTCGTAGCCGCTTTAAAGATTAAGACTAGCGCGTGCTTAGTAGACTAGACCGAGTTAAGGAGATTTAAGGCTTCTTCTAGCTACGCTCTTTCTATAATAGTAGCTTTAAGCGTTTTAGTAGAAGAGATTAACTAGGCTAGCTACTAGGCCGCGGGAAATAAGTTATTTCGGCGAGCTTCCGTCGGGTAGTAAGGTCGGAGATATAATATATAAGCCGCTAAATTTAATAGCGATTATATACCTTATCTTAAGGTATTAAAGTCAATATATAAACCTAAGGCTAGTACTATAGTCGCTACTAGCGCTTACGTATAGCTTAATTAAAGTTTTATTAAGAGTACTTATTAAGTAAAAGTATATAAGAATAGGCTACTTTCTTAATACTTATATACTAAGAAAGTAAAAATATAAGGAAGGATAACTAGACCCTTTTCTATATAGAAATCTAGACCTATAAGGTAACCTTAGCGGCTTGCCGTCTATATACTATTTTCCTCCTTAACCTTGCTTCTCCTACCCTAAGATATATAAGTAATCTCGATGCCTTAATAACGCTTGCCTTTTATTTAAATATCGCTGTAATAGGATTCGTTAATATCGGACGAATACTTAGAGATTTCTAGCCTATAGTTATATAATCTAGATAAGACCTAATCTACTTAATACTAATCGTCGCGACCTTATACGGCCTCTATAACCCCTTCGGCTAAGCTAAGAATATTATAGGTCTTTTCTTATATACTAAACGAGGATATAGAGATAAAATACTATAATTAGCGGACCGGAAAAGAAGAATAGCGCTATAAATACTATAATAAAACGTATTACTATTCTAGTAGAACTACGGCCCTAGCTAAGCACCTTATAGATCCTCCTCCTAATAGTTACGGCCTTTTAAAAGGCGCGCTACGAATAGCTAAAGTCACGAATATATAAACTATTCTTAAGCTAGCTTATATTACGGCTAAAGAATATCCCCGAAAACGCTATTAGCTTAACGATTAATCCGGAGACTTAATCGATCTAAACTAGCTCGAAGCTTTATACGTAAGATTTATTACGTCCTATTCTCTCTTACTTAGGCTTATAAAATACCTAGAATTCTAAGTATTCTTAGCCTGCCTTAACGCCGATATCGATACTTAGCTTTTAAATATATACGAGACTATTAAGAAATAGATTATATAGTAGTATAAAGGTTAGAAAGAGAAGGTTAAGTAGTATATCTAGTTAGTAAAGTTAAAAATCTATATTAGCTACGACCTATAGACTTCCCCTAACTCTTTAGCTCTCTTAAACGTAGTTACTTATTACGTTATAAAAGACAGTTAATTAAAATACTATATCTTAGCTTTAAAAGATATCGATAGTAAGCATAATAGATATTACCTTACGATAGTAATTTTAAAAGTAGTTAATAACTAAGGGTTTGCTTCTAACCTTAGATATTTCGTAATAGATAATATAAGTAATAACGATATAATAATAAGATCTCTTTCTCTTAGTAAGTATAGCGCACTATTTCTTTTAATTAGCCTTAATATTTATACGCCTTCTACGTTAATATAGTATAATATTCGATATAATCCTAAATCTTACTAACTCTGCTACTAAGGTTATATTATTAACCTTACCGCTAAAGCTTTCCTCTTCGTTACTAATAATAAGAAGCTTTAAGATAACGAACGTAATATATATAATCTAATACTAAAAGAGATCGAGGCATAGCAAAAAAAGGGTCCCCTTAGTAAGCTCTATAACTTTATAGTTTTTATCTAAAGTAGTATTTAGTATCGCTAAAAGTTTCTAGCTATTAGCTATAATCGTAAGCTTACGTAAGATAACGATATAAGGTAGAGTTCGTAGTATACTATACTACGAGCGGCTTTATATCTTAGAGGCGTAGTCGAGGGATATTTTAATATATAAGTAGAAGTAGATTATACCGGAGACGAGCTCTCTCCTAAGGAGTAGGTTATCCTCGAAAAGATTAAGTCTTTCTTAGAGAAGCTTAAAATAACGATAAAGGCCCTTAAGTCGTCGTTTATAACTCTTAATAATATCCTCTTAGCTATAGACTTCGTATTAGCGTAATTTAAAGTAGGAAAAGAGGTATATATTAACGATCCGATTATAGCACCGATATATAACTCGGGCTAGGTAAAGATAGATAAGTACTATTATCTTACTAACGAATCGCTTACTTACGTTACTATAATTATATTTTACCCTTTATATAAATAGTACTATATATACGAAAACTAAAAGAAGGAGTAGGCTAACTCGTTAAAGAAGCTAATAGAGATACTATAGGATTATTATAAACCTATAGAGCCGCCTTCTCTATCTAAGGTTCCGTTAATAACTATAAACGAGTTCTTAAATTAAAGAAATAAGCACTTATAACTAGTATATATTATAGATAAGTATAAGCGATATTATAAGTATAAGCGGGTTTATAGGTTTATAAGCGCCCTTATATAGTAGCTAAAGGAAACTATCGATAGACTATTATTCTAGTACTTATAAGGTAAGGGTAGTATAAAAAAGGATAAAGATATATAATCTAGCTAGAAAGAATTAGCTATAGGGCCCTATTTATACCGTAGTTAAAAGGGCCCTTAAGTAACTTATATAGGCACTAAACTAACCCTATACGTAAGGTCTTTATAGGTCCCCGATATATAGCCTTATAATAATCCTTTAGGTAGCCCTTTAATAGCGGTGCTTATACTAGCTAATAGAAATATAGTAAAAGAACTACTTATACTTAAGTAAAATAGCTATAGATATACTATTAATTCCCGTAATATCTACCGAGCCCGAAAGACTCTTCTTTAGGGTAGAAATGACTATTATAGATCGTCGAAATTAACTTAAAAGTAATATAATTAAAGTATTAAAGTGCTTAAAGTTATAGTTTAGGATATAGGGTTTTTAAGGTAACGATTTTTAGTAACGACGGTTAAATAAATAAGGGTTATATAGGATATATAGGATATACCTATACCCTACCCCCCTTTTAGTAATACCTACCTTTTAGTAGCGTATTAGAAAATATCCCTACTAAAAACTATTAATTTTACTTATACCGATTCTAGCTAGCTTTAAAGATATTTATAAGCCGTTACTTAGAGTAAATAAAGGATTAATTAAATTCTACTTTTTAATAGTTAAATATTTATATAGGGGTCTATAGCCTATACGTACCTTATACGCGAAATTACTATCTAACCCCTTAATCTCTTTCTGCCTCTTAACGATAATTCTTCTTATTATTCCTTTACTATATAACTAAAATAACCTTAAAGCGGCCTCGGAGTATTTATATAAAGGATATTATAGCTAATACGATAATTAATATTATAAAAAACGGCTTATTATAGTACCGCGCCGCCTAAAAGTATAATATACCTTAGCAGTCTATTTCCGATAGACTTAAAGGCTAGGTAGCCCTAGCTAATTAGATCTAGCCTTATTAACTCTTAAGTAAGTCTTAGGAAGCTCGCTTAGTTTCTTAGATCCTCCGCTAAGAGTCTCTTAGCTATACTCCCTCCTATAGTTAGATCCGCGTATATATAGAGGCTCTTATAAAGCAACTAAATAACGAGCGGATAGTAGGGCGTAACTAGGTCTCTAAATTTATTAATCGCTATCCGGATATTAAGAATAAGCGTAGGAGATATTAGGAAGCTAACCGATTTAATGTTTTTATGCCTTAAGCGGTTTACTAGTTCTTCGATATTAAGGAAAAGGAGTATAGATAGATTAAACTAGAAAATACCGTAAATATTAATAAAGGCGGTATTATATCTAGCTTTAGTAAGTATTTAGCTTATCTTTTATTACTTTTACTAACTAGACTCTTTTTACTAGGTTTAGATAGTCTTATAGTTAGGAGTATAGACCTAAAACGGAAGGCCCTTTTAAAGGGGCTATAGTCCCGTAACTAGACCTTATTTATCAAAGCTATTACCGCGGACGGCCGTATCCTTACCCCTAGTATTATCTTTAAGGGCAAAGAACTTTAGAAATAATAGTTCTTAATAGAATTCGGTAAAATAGCTAACTAGTATTATATAACGTCGCCTAATAAATAGACGGATAACTATATCGCTATTAAGTAGCTTAAGAGGGTCTATTTACCCTAAACGCGACTAGCCGATACCTTAGATACTAAACTAATTATATTAAATAGATATAAAAGTTATATAACGGTACGTTTCTTTATTTACCTCTATAAGAATTACTATTAACTAGGACTAGGATATATAGATAGCTATATACTTTTTAAATAATGTTTATTGCTATTACCTTCTTACTTACTACTCTTATAGCCTCTAGCCTTTAGATAGCGGTATATTTAATACCTGTAAAGTAGCTTACTAGAAAGAACTTTAGAAATTAACCTATTTAACCGATTCTACGCTTATTTATAAGGTTAATTTTATATAGGTATATACTAAAGCGCGCGAGGTTAGAATAACGGCAAAGAATATATTATCTAGCTAAAGGGTTACTAGGAATTAGCCGATCTCACGATCTAAGGTATTACGGCATCTAGAAATTTACGCGGATATTATAGACACGTCTTTAAAGTCCGCGCTATTTTTAGGTTCTAATAATACGCTAAGAAACAGCCGCTAGATTCGCGATTTCGGAAAGAATAAGACTCTTAGCGCCTAGAGATAATACGCCGTAATAGCTAGAGGCTTTAAAGCCTAAGAATAGACGCTTGCCGAGCATAGTAATAGAATCGCGAAGCTAAAGGAAGAAGTAGCCTAGCTATAGAGAGGTAAGAAGAGGAGAGTAATTCCGAACCTAAATAGACGGTTTATAACTCTTAGTAAAGCTTTAATAGCTAAGGAAGCTATTCCCCGAATTAAAAGCTAAGAGATAGCTATTATACTAAATTTTAATATAGAGGAGGAAGCGGTCTTAGAGATAGAGATAGCTTTAGTAATCGAAGTTAAGGTAGCACCTAAAGCCCTTTTAGTTACTACTAGATCTAGGCGAATAGTAAAAAAGCGCTAGTATATATAAGAGCGTCTATTTCTCTACGGAATAATATATTTTTTATATTTATAATATTAAGTTCTAATTATATTTTATATAGTTTAAATACTAGACTTTTAGTAGAGAATTTTTTAATTACGCTACTAAAAGGTAAGTATTACCGAAAGGGGGGTAGGGCATAGGTATTATTTTATTAGGTTACTAGTAATATAATAAAATACTACGCTATACCTTATACTTTAGTCTTTAAGGCTATAGTATAAGGCGTATAATTAGCCGAAGGCTATAAGTCTAGCTACTAGTTAAGCAGTTACTAAATAATTAGTTTAATCCGGTCTAAAAGTTATAGTAAGATAGATCTATTACGATTATATCTCTAGTAATACTCTATAACTTATAAACTATAATAGTATAGTATATAATTAGGGAAAACTATATATAAGGGTAGAGTATAGGCCTAATAAGGAAGTCCTTATCTACTAGCCGAATTAAGATAATCTTCTTACTATTTACGGTAGTTAGGAATACCGGCCTAGGGTACTTATTAAACTCTATTATAATTATATAGGGAGGGTCTTAAATAAGGTAAATAAGGTTAGCTCTAAGCGCTTAAGCGATATCGTATACTATAATATTACTATATACGTTATTATAAAGGCCGACTAGCTACTAAAGATTAGACGTTAGTATTAAACGGGCGCTAATATATATAGGAATCTATTTTATAAGGTTACTTGCCTTATCGTTAAGAGTAGTAGTAGCGCTAGAGCTAACGATCTTAGCTATTACCTAGGATAATAGGCTAGCCTAGGCGGTTAGTAGTAGTTATATTTATTTACCCTATCTTTTATAGCGTATACTTATAGGGAATTAACGAACCTAGTAAGCTCCTAATTATCTAGCTTTACTTATATATAGCTAGAGAGGAGCTTCTAAGACTCCTAGGATAGATAGTATAGTCGCCTTAGTAGATACCTTCTTTAGTAGCCTCTAAACCTTAAAGGTTACCTAGCTAAGATATTATATACGTTAGTAATATAGTTTCCCTTATACGGCGTCCTAAATAATAGTCGCGCTAAATAGTAGCGATCTTAACCCTTGCCCTAGCTATAAAAGGGCTATCTTATAAGTCCTTCCCTATTAGATAGTATTAAGGTATATAAGCAAAAGCGGAATTTTAGGATATCAAGGAATCACGTAAGACTACGTGATAGAGGGGAAGAAGGAGTATAAGGTAGGATTTTCAATGGAATTTATTAGTAGTGTATTAGTGTGTAGAAGAGGTATTAAAGTTAATGATTCTCTATCTATCTACCAGCGGACATGCTGTCTTATATAGATAATTGTAGCTGAACGGAAGAACCTTTCGGGACCAGATTTAGGCTGCCGTATAGCCCTAAGACTAGGAAATTCCGTGATATCTCGAGTAAATCTAGAAGTGTCTTGGTTCCACTAATATTCGTGTTTAGAGGAGGTTGGTCGTGCTGGTATTCTTAAGAGGTCTTAGCTAGCATTCTAAGCTAGCTCTGTTCCTTCGATTCCCGATTATACGATAACTAGCAACCCGTTTAATGTATAATAACATGCAAAATAACGAGCGATTCTTGCTCTATAGGATAAGATTTTGTCTATAATTAATATACTACTTATTAGCTTATATAATCGGGAGAGTATATTATAGCTGCTTTATTTATAGTAGGAACACCGTTCCTTATAGATAGGTCGTTTACTATATAGGAGGTAAGGGAGCTATTATTTAGAAGAGCCCTAAGCTTCGTTAGGTTAGCGATAATAGCGTCTTTAGCTATATATATAGTTAGCTAATTATTACGACTATAGTTAGCGGACTATAAGAGAGCCGGCTATATTTATATAATAAGGCGGCTCGGAATAATAGTTAGGATAAGAAGTTACTTAAGCTTAGCTTACTTAGAGCGTATATAAGCTAAGTAAGCTTTATATAGATAGATTACTACTTAGAAGTATAGCTTATAAGTAAGCTATAGTAAGCTACGAAGGGGATTATAGCTAGGACTATGATTTAAGGATAGTCTTTATAGGTATATATAGCTACCTACTTTTACTCCTTTAAATAGATAACTTAATAGCTTTTAATATAGATTTTTATTACGATTCTATCTTTAATTCTAATTACTTAGTTATAGTCTATAGTCTATAACCTTTAACTTATTATTAATATAATAAACTTATTATTACTTAGACTACGCCCTATTATATCTACTAATATAAACCCCTCGATAAGTTTACCCCTTAGGAATAATACCGGTTATTATATATTAAAAGCTTATATTTAATATAATACCGCGTTACTCTAAGTAATATTATAACTATTAATATACCTATATAGTAAGCTATATTAACTAACTTTAGAGCTACTATATCGCCTTAAGATATAATACGCGAGATTATTACCCTTTAATATAAGGTATAGTTACTTAAGAACGGAGGAGGTAATAGATAAGTTAGGGACCTTAGAGAAGTAGTTAAACTAAAATAGCTAGGACTATTTAATAGTACTTATAGCACGCTTCGAGACTTTCTTACTTAACTTAAGGCCTATTATTAGTTTTACCTTACTAAACTCTTAGACCTAGTTAAAAAGGTACTCTATATAGGAAATTATTTATCTAAAATAATACTCGCTTAGTTTAGACCTTTTATAAGGGATTTTCTCGATAACTAACTAGCGCAACGAGATAATAAGATAGATAAAGTCTTTATTAGTTTCTAAGGATTTAAAGAAGCTATTTTAAAGGTATTTAAAATAACTAACGAGGAACGAGAAGCTAAATAAAAACTTTAAGAACTTTAATAAAGGATCTTAGTATTAGATTATACTATAAAGTTCTATTAAGTTACCTTAAAGCTTAATTAAGATAACGAACCTCTTATATTATAATTTTATAATAGGCTTAAAAAAGAAGTTAAGGACGAGCTCTATAAGGAAAATCGACCTAATAACCTCTTAAACTATATTACTATAGTAGTATAAATCGACGATAGATAATATACGCGATACTAAGAAAAGAAATAAGAAAGAGGAAACTAGAACCCTTCTTATAAGAATAACTTTAACTAACGCCTTAATTATAAAAAGAAGCGCGAAACTCTTATTACCTATACCTATATAACTAACCTAGGTAGGATAGACCTAAATATAATATAAAAAAGTAAAGGAAAGTATTTTAACTATAGGAAACTTAGATATTACTTTAAAGAATATAGATAACCTTATAAGGAAAAGAAAACCTATTAAGTACTAGCCTTAAAAGGTAAGAAATACCTAAACGCTATTAATAGATAGGAACTAAAGTATAAACTCCTTAGTTAAACTATATACTATAATAGTAAATATATAGTATACTTAAGCGATAAGAACGGTATTAAATAGTTCTTATAGCTACTAAGGAAAACCCTTATAATAATATAGCGAAGGGATCCTAAAATATAGAAATAAGTTAAATTTATAGAACTAGAATACCTTTATCTTAAAGAAGTCTCCTAAGACTAAATTAAGAAGAACGGTAAACGATTCTAAGAAGATATATAAAATAAAAATCGATAATAATAATAAGTAGTCTATAAATAATATAATAAAGAAGATATAGATATAGCTCTTATACTTATAAAACTTAGATAGTAACCTAAAAGGGAATAATAAAGTATCGACGATATAAGCTCTAAAAAATAAGAAATACCTAGAGAAATAAAAGATAAGAACGAACTTATACTACTACCCTCGCTATTAAAGGAAAATACTACGATTAAAGAATACGCTTTATACTTCGAAGAATTTAAAGAAATACTTAAAATTAAAACCTAATAAATACCTTAAATTCTTATAGAAAACTAATAAGCTATACTAATTCGATATTAACTAATACTATATAAAGGAGACTATACTATAGCTATCGCTATAGCTAATACCTTTATAGCTCTATAGTAAGAATAGTAATTATAAGGAGAATTTAAAGATAATCTATAAATACTACTTACTTATAAGTATTATAAGTATATTTTATAGATATTATATATCTACTTAAATTATATAATATACTTTTAGATAAACGTATAATACGATGCCTTTTTAGTTAAGTTTAAGGGATAAGTACTTTTAAAACCCTACTTAAGTATAGAACTAGACTACTAGAAAATCGATTAACGCTACCTAAATAACTAAGTTATATTATTAGAACCTAATTATAGCACGCTATTTAAATACCGCGATAATTACGGTTTATTAATAAGATATCTTTCGGAGATATATAAAATCTATAAATACGCTAAAATAAAAGAATAGTATAACGCTACTCGCTTTAAGATATATAAACCTTTAATTTTTTAAAGACTTACGTAATAAGTTAAATATAATAAAGAAGATTATAATAAATATATATACTTAAACTATAGAGTTTATAAATATAAAAAAGTATAAGTATAGTATAAATAATATAACGGTATACTAAAAGATTATTAGTAATATATATAAAGGCTATAAGCTATATTTAACTAAGAAAGAATTAATATAGAAATACTATATAAAAAATAAAAAGATACTAAACGAAAATATAACCTTTAGTATAAAAATAAGTAGAATTATAAAGTATAGTACGTAATTAACTATAAAGTAGTATAATATAAATAATATAGCGTTAAGAAATAAGAAATCTTCGATTAGCTATACGAAATTAGTCTCTTAAGCCCTAATATAATACTATATAATAAAAATATAAAGAAACGATATTAATAATAAATTAAAGAAGAATACCTAAATAAAACGAATAAGGACTAAGTAAAAAACAAGGTATACTATCTATAAAAGGGCTATAAACTAGCACGATATAATAAGATCTAAAGACCTTATATATAGTAATAGTAAGCTATAGCGACTAAATAGTATTAAATATTTAAATCGCGGGATATTATATATATATACTTTTAGACTATAGCGTAATAGGCAATTACGTTTTACCTAGAGTCGTTAATCGTTACTAACTTATATAGAAATATAAGAAAGATCTATATAAACTTATAAATATTAAAGGAAAGGCCTTTAACTATAATAATAGAATTATTAATATAGAGATTAATTACCTTAATATTAATATCTAAGGCTACGACGAATAAGTTAACTTTAATATTATAGATATTAAAGAATACGACCTTATATTAAGGCTTTTATAGCTATAGGAGAGTAACTTACTAATTAACTAAAGAACTAGCTAGCTATATTAAAATAAAGATATAAGTTTCTAGGACTAGTAGATTTAAAAGAAAGTAAAGTTTTATAATAATTTAGCTACTAAATAAAATAAAAGGGATAACTATTTAAGTAAATTATTATAAGCTTTAGCGATATAAATAAAAATAGTAACTAAACTAGCGGATATAATAAAATCGACTAATAAGACCTATATACTAACTAATATAGTTATATAACCTAGTATCTAATATAAATAGAATAAAGGATATAATATAAAGATCTAAAGAGTTATTACTACTTTAAGGAAAGACCTTAAATAAATTAATAAAGAGCTTAAGTTAAGAAAAACTAGCTCTTAAAAGAAAGAATAAAGCCTATAAGATAGAATAAAGAATATCCTTTAAAAATACCGGAAATATAATAAACTCTTTAAGGAAGAACTTAAGATAGGGTTACTTAAATATAGCTAATAGGACTACGAAATTTATCTTAAGGATAAAATAACGCTAACGTTCTATAAGATCTATAACTTAAATAAAAAGCAACTATAAACGCTATATAACTATCTAAATAAGAATCTATAAAAAGAATATATATAAACGTTAATATCTAAAGTAAGCTACCTAGTTATATTTATTTTAAAGAAAAACAGTAAGCTATAACTAATTATTAACTATAGACGCTTAAACGATATTATAATAAAGGACCGAATACTATTACTACTTATATTAAAACTATAAGATTAACTATATAGTAAAAAAAAGTTTATAGCCCTTAATCTTAAAGGCGCCTATAACTTAATATATATAAAAAAGGGATACGAATAAATAATAGCCTTTAGAACGAAATTTAGACTATTCGAATATCTAGTAATACTATTTAGACTTATAAATATACTAGCTACCTTTTAACGGATAATTAATAATATCCTATATAAATACTTAGATATCTTTATAGTAGTATACCTAGATAATATCTTAATCTTCTTAGATACCTTAGAAGAATATAAGGAATACGTTTATAAAGTACTCTACGTACTTTAAAATATAAAGTTATTAGTTAAACTAAAGAAAAGTAAGTTCTATATATAAGAAGTAAACTTCCTTAGATATATAATCTTACTAAGAGAGATATAAATATAATAAGATAAAATTAACTTAGTTAAAGAATAGCTAACGCTAAAGAACGTTAAGGATATATAAAGTTTCTTAAGATTTATAAATTACTACTAATAATTTATTAAAGATTTCGGAAAGATCGTAGTACTATTATACGACTTAATAAAGAAGGAAAAAGAATTTATATAGGATAATAAAGGTAACGAAGCCTTTAAATATATTAAGACTACGATTATATAAGAACTAGTCTTAACTACCTTTAATTTAAAACGATAAATCGAACTTAAAACTAATATATTAGAGTTTACTTTAAGAGTATAAATCGGATAAAAAGATAATAAAGGAAGACTATAATTAATTTTATTTTACTCGAAAAAGCTATATAGCATAGAACTTAATTACCCTATCTATAATAAAGAATTCCTTATAATTATTTAAGCTTTTAAGGAATTTCGATACTACCTTCTTAAAAGTAAATATAAAGTTAAGGTCTATATAGATTATAAGAATATCTTATATTTTATAATAACGTAATAGTTAAACGGACGATAGATCTAATAGGCTAAATACTTATTAAAATTCGACTATAAAATAATCTATAAAAAAGGAATAGAAAACGGTTAAGCTAATACCCTTAGTTAACGAAGTAACTACGATATAAAGGCACCTATAGTAAAAGGATAGCTCTTAGAAATTAACGAAAATAGGAACTACTAGTAATAATAGCTAAATATAATATTAAAAGTATAACCTAATAACTCGACTTATTAAAAGATCCTAAAATAAATAAAAGAATATAAAGTACTAAATAGATATAATATAAGATATTTAGAAGTTCTAATATATAAAAATAAAATCTAGATACTACTAGAATTATAAGATAAAGTTATATAAGATATATATAAATATTTAATATATAGATACTAAGGAATCTAAAGAATAATAAAATAGATTAAACGATAATATAACTTCTTATAGCTTAAAGAAGTAGTATAATAAGTTATTAAAGAATATAAACTTTATATATAAAGTAAAGCTAAATAATATAAACTATATAGAGAGTTATAACTGCTATTAGTACTAGAAAAACTATAGGATTTAATAGCTTTTAACTATATTATAAAGCTACTACTATTAAAAGAACCTATAACTAACGTTAAGTATAATAATATATTTATTATTACCGATAGACTAACGAAGTATAGATACTTCTTACTATATAAAGAAATAAGTAATATAAAAGAGCTAGTATATATATTCCTATAAATAATTATTAGTAATTATAAACTACTAAATAAGATTATCTTTAATAAAGGAAGTATATTTATAGCTAAGTTTTAGTAAGCTCTTATAGTATAATTAAGGACGAAATATAAGCTTAGTATAGCTTATTACCTATAAATAGATAGATAAATAAAATAACTTAACTAAACGCTTAAATAATATTTACGATACTATATTAGCTATAAATAAAACGATTAAGTTAAATAGCTACTAATAATATAACTAGCTTATAATAGCTTAGTTATAGAAATAACTAAGCTCTTACTAGTATACGCTAATTATAGATATAACCTAGAAGTATTTAAGGTTACTTAATAAAGACTATAAGTAAAACGAGCGATACTATAAGTAGATTAGCTATAAAAATTATATAAAGAAATATAATAAGAACTTTAATTCGTTAAAGAATAAATATCTACTTACTATAATCGGAAAAGATTATAAGGACTAATCTTTTAAGAGGGAGATATAGTCTACCTTATATAACGAAATATTAAAAAAAACGACTAAGTAATAAATTAGATTTTAAGAAACTTAGACTATTTAAGGTTAAGAAAATTATTTTAAAAGTTAACTATAAACTTTTACTACTAACGATAATACGGATATACTTAATATTTTATATCTTATTATTAGAACTAGTACTATAAAACGCTAAACTATAGGAAATAATTAAAGTTAACGATAATTAGGAATATAAAGCTAAATAAATACTAGATATAAGAAAATAAAGTTAGTAATAAGAATACCTTATTAAGTAGAAGGGATATAGACTAAAAGAAAATACCTAGGAATTACTTAAGTACTTAACTTACTATAGTTCTTTACTTTAATAGTTCTACTAGTAAAATTTACCCTAGGTATCGTAAAATCGCTTAATAAACTAATAGTATTTTAATTAATTATATTAAATCTACTTATAGACTAAATATCGACCACCGCTTTAGATTCTTAGCGCTTAGCCTCGTTAAGGTTATTTAAGGAATAAAGGCCTTAATAGACTATCTCGGTACCCTTTATCTTTAGCTAGCGCTTTTAATAGTAAAGCCGCGCTAAACGAGCTAAGGCTTTATTTAGGTCGGCTTAAGCTTTTAATATTCGCTCCTTAGTAATTTCTTCTTCTTTATTTAATCGATTAGACTCTAGATTTATTTAGGATACTAAGATATATATTAGCTATAAATAATAAGTAAGATAACAAAGTTACTTATAGGAGTTAATCGCTATACTTAACGTATCGTAGGAACGACCCCGCTATATATATTTAGTATACTTAGAAGATTTCTCTAGTATTTTATAGCGGAAGCCGCGTAATAAATAGAAAGAATATAGTATAACGTCGAAACTAAGACGATTAATAGACTTAGCTAAATAAATACGCTCGAGGGTCTTATAAGAATAATCCTTTAATACGCGACTAGATATACTATTAGTAGTATATCCTAAGGGATAGAAAGAATAAATAGGGAATATATATACGCGTAATAAGGGTATATTTATATATGGCGGCTAAGGTAGTAGTAGGTCTTACGGATAAGACTAAAAGGAAGGGAGATATCGTATTATAACTATAGTTAGCGGACTATAAGAGAGCCGGCTATATTTATATAATAAGGCGGCTCGGAATAATAGTTAGGATAAGAAGTTACTTAAGCTTAGCTTACCTAAAGCGTATATAAGCTAAGTAAGCCTTATATAGATAAATTACTACTTAAGAGTATAGCTTATAAGTAAGCTATAGTAAGCTATAAAGGGGATTATAGCTAGGACTATAATCTAAGGATAGTCTCTATAGGTATATATAGCTACCTACTTTTACTCCTTTAAATAGATAGCTTAATAGCTTTTAATATAGATCTTTATTATAATTCTATCTCTAATTTAATTACCTAGTTATAGTCTATAGTCTATAACCTCCGACTTATTACTAACGTAATATACTTATTATTGCTTAGACTACGCCCTATTATATCTATTAATATAAACCCCTTAATAGGTTTATCCCTTAAGAATAATACCGGTCGTTATACTAATCGAGGATTTAAATAATATCCTTACTATATAATATTACTATACCCTCTTCGACCGTCCGACGATATAGGCTAGGTTCTAGATATATTATTTAAAGGCGATAGACTAGTATCTTCTTTTCTTTTCTTTAAAGTAAGACGAACTATTATTTAAGGAAGGGCCGATAGCGAGGTTCTTTAATATTTAAATCGTATACTTAGATCTAAAACGCTTTACTTAGTTAGTAGTAAATATCTTATAGTATAAGAGACGTAGCCGATATAAGAGTTATACTAGTTATAGTAATCTAGGTAGTTCTTAGTATTACTAGTAGATTTTCGTTTATATATAAAGTCGCCGTTAGTTTCTTCTTACTATAGTAAGTATAGATAATAGAAGTTAAATAATCTTAAACTTATAAATAAGTAGACCTAGAACTTATTTTATTATAAAAGATATAAAGAGGTATTACGTAAATAAAGTTCCTATATAAAGTAAAATAGAATAACTTAGGGGCTGCTCTATAACTTAGGGGCTGCTAGATAATTAGGCTCTACTTTTTAAGCAGCGTTATTTAGTTACGCCTCGTTTTATATTCGACTATATAAAATCTAAACTAATTAAATCTAGAAAAACTTATAATCCTTATTTAAACTAAACCCTTATATTAAGAAAACTTATCCGATTAATATTAAGTTAGCCTATAGCTAAATAATATAGACTTCTTAGTAAGCTAAGATAGATCTCTTAGTAAGCTAAGAGCGCGGGCGGAAGGATAAGGGTAGGTATAATTAAGTCCTAATAATAATATATATTTTCTATCTATCTATACGATATTAAGAGGGTATTTATATAAATAGATATTAATCTAAGACCTATAGTAGCCCTAAGTTAGTGCTAATTCCTATATATCCCGATTAAGGTAATATTCCTTTACTATATCGATACTTAACTTAAGTCCTTATATCTAACCTACCTCTTTTACTAGAGTTTATATATATATAAATTAGACTATTAGTTTACTCCCTTTAATAGGACTAATACTATATTATATAATATAATATAAACCGCTTAATAATATAATAATATTATAAGGGGTCTATATTACTAATATATATACTATTTATATTATTAGTAACACTATATAGTACTATACTTATAGTAAATTATCTATATAAATAACCTTATTTTACTCGGCTAACTTTAAAGAGGCCCCTTACTTATTCTACGATCTTACGGCTAACGATTCTATAACCCTAGCTAAAAATAAAGATCGTCCTATTATTATATTATATCCGCGTATCTTTAACTTTATTTCTATCTATAGCTTTTATCCTTATAATAATATATATAGCTAATGCTAGTACCTTATAGTAAGTAGCTAGTAATATATTACTTTAAAGATAAATCCTATAAATAGGCTTAAGGCTAGATAGCTTTATAGCTACGCTTTATAACCTTAACCCCTTAATACGGCCCTCCCCTAGGTTCTATATACTTTTTATCGTAACTAAAGGATATTAGTATAATAGGAATACGAACTATAATAGTTTCTATATATATATAATCTATATATACTATATAATACTAATACCGCGGAACCCTTCTTTAAGATAATCTTAAATACTAGTAAGTCTTCCCCCTTATAATATACCGCTTATATAGTTAGGTCCTACTATATCTAGATTTTCTTAACCTATAAGCTTAGTAAGCCCGGTCGGTTATTTAGATAATATTAAATATCTATAAGAAGAATAAAAAGCCTAGCTATAGTTATTTATCCTACCCTACTACCTATTATATAGAGAGCTAATCGTTACTATTACTATCGACGTATATAGTTATAGGCTTCCCTATTATAGCGCCTATACTTATAGACCGGACTATTATACCCTTAGGACTTATATCGCTATAGCTATCGGCGCGGGGAGCGTTAATTATAAGTATTAACTACGAGGTAACGGCTCTAACGGTTAAGCCTATAGTAGGCGATATCTAAGGCGCGTTTACTATACGGCTATCTACTTATACTACTCTTAATATAGTAGACTATATACCGGGAAAATAACGAGCTACGACTAGCTCTTTACCGATCTTACTATAATCTATCGCCCTGCTCTTATATAGCGGGCTCGGCTCGGATACTATACTAAAGAACGGACTTAGCTCCTTAATATTAGCCTAGCTTTAAAAGCCCCGGTATATCCTATGCGATATAATATAAATCTTTAAATATAATTTTAGGTCGTTTTTATTAACGTATACTAGTAAGTAGCCTACTACTAAATATATATAGTATCGATTACGGTTAAAGTATAGTTACTCTATATTAGATAGCGCTACTATATATATAAATAGCGACCTTTACTAAACTTATACCGCGCTAGATATAAAGGCTTCTTTCTACTTCCTATATAAGTTAGGAACTCTACTTAGTTTACTGCCTTTATACTAGCCCGGTAAGTTATAGTTATATTTAGGGGTAGTAGTAAGGAGTACTTCTATATATATTACTAAGTTAAAGTCTCGCTTATCCTTAGTATAAGGGCTAGCTTTATCCGCTATTAGTAAAATATAGTATAGAAGACGGCTAATATATTATAGTTCGGATACTTAAGCTTAGTAGAGGGCTTAGCGTAGGTGCTATAGAAATATATAGCTAGGGCTAAGGAAGGTTTTAAACTTTATAGTGCTCGACCTTCTACTATAAGGCTAAAGCCTAAGGCGACTAGAGTATTAATAGTATACTAGAGCTATAACGCACCTTAAGGAGGAATTAGGCCGAGATAGGTATACTAAATTATATTTAATAGAAGTTAGTAGGAGTACTATACGCGCGCCTTATACTAGATACTACTCGACCTAAATTAATTGCTAGCTACGGCACCTTATAAACTTTATATAGGATAATATATAAAAGATTATTACTCTTAAAGTAGCTCTTCCCTCTAAACTAAGTAGCTAGACCTCTTAAGGCAGTAGCGGAACTAATAAGCAATAGTTAGAGTCTTACGTTCGCGTAACTACTAAGACTATAGGTTATAAGATAAATCTAGGCTCTATACGCTTAAATGCCTCGCTATACTATATTTACTTACGCGTACTTAGCTAACGTTTACTACGATAACGGATTTATAGTTACTAATTAACTATAGGCTTATAGAGCTAATAACTACTACCTTAATCTCTAGGCTTCGATAAAATATAGTTATTATATAGGTAACGGCTTTAAAGGGAATGTTTATATTTATAGGTAATTCCTAGTATTAATATATAAATTTCTACTATTACCGCTAAACGAGGTATAGCTATATAGGAATTAACCGCTAGAAGTACTTCTTAAAGGACCGTAATATAGTATCGTTAAGTCTAAATATATATATATTAGTAGAGAGCGATATAAGTATATTACCGGACGGTCGCCTATAAATATAGCCTATATTATAGCTATAGGTTAGCTAGAACTATCTAGTATCGATAGAGATAGATACTTATAATAAATACTACCTTATCGCGTAGTACTTATATAACTAAACGGGGTTATTAGTAGGTATTTAGATTAAACCCTTAAGCCTATAACTATAGTAGCTATGCCTATATTATATTAATAGCTATAGGAGGACGTCGTAAGCTATAACGACGCTAAGATAGACGACCTTATCGTTAACCCGCTAGTAGTAAAGGGATCCTAATATAACTATCTCGGTAAATAAAGGGAAGAGATAGAGAAGTCTTAATCTAGACTAGCTAGTTAACGCGGTACTAAGAGCTATTCTAGTAACTAGACGGCGGCTATAGGTTCGCCGGCGTAAAAAGGATAGTCTTAGTTAGTATTAAGTAGTACGAAAGTACTTAACTATAAGAAATTAGTAATATAGCCGTTACTAAAGCTATACTTATTTAGAAACTCTTATAGTTACTTATTTTCCTTAGCTACTATCCTTACGGCTATCTAGATCTTAGTTAAAGCTTAGATGCCCTAGAGCTCGTATACCCTTAGTCGCTATTTAAGTTCCTAGATATACTCTCTCTATTAAGCGCGCGATCTCCTTTAGTTATCTTAAATTTAGATTAAGCTATTCTTCTACTAAAGTAGAGAAAGAGAGATAAAGTTTTATATTAGAAAAAGCTATTCCTATCGATAGTATTACCTAGGTTTATATTACTTATTATAGGGGCCGATATTTAGCTTATAGGCTCGTCTATAGACTGTTTTTAGCTAGTAAAAGAGGAAAGTAAAATAAAAATAAAAATTAGGTAAATAGTCCTATAAGTAAAGTATCGGCTTAATACTAGGTATTAAGAAAGAATAAGGGTTAGTAAAAGGAAAAAATAAGGAAATAGATAAAACTTATTAGATCTTTAGTAAGGGAAGTATTTAAGGAAAGAATAAGTAAGATAACTATAGTAGCTTTATACCTTTTTTGCCTAGCCGCGTACTAGTTATAGCGTAGCCGTTATAGTCTTCCTAGAAGCTTAGATAAAGGATAGTTAGATTTATATTTTATAGGTTATATTTACCTTATATTAGTAGGAAATAGAATACTCGCCCTTAAGTAAACGTAATAAGTCGGTTAGTTAGCTAGACCGAGTCTTAGGAGCTACTCGCTTTAGAGCCCCTGCCTATTTACTAATATTTTATAACTATTATATCTAACTAGTATTATAGAATATCTATACCTTAGCAGCCGCGGACGTAGGTCTTATAAAGGCTACCTTCTTCTTTTAAGGTAGATACTAACGTAGGCAGCCCTTCCCTTATTATAAGGCTTTCTTCCCTATAAGCTTCGCTACCTAGCACTTCCTATACTAAGATAAGGGAAGAGAAATTAATAGGTAGAATTATATATTACGCTTACCCCCTAACTCTTACTATAAGGGAGCTAAGGGGCAGTCTATATATATAGTTTAGAAGAGGCGGTCCGCTTAGTTACCCTAGACTCTAGAGATTCGTCTTAGTGCTTATTTAGAAGTTAGCTACTAGTAGATTTAAGATATAATTAACGCGTAGATATAGAAGCTAGAAGTGTCTTAGTTAGGGATATACGGACTATTTAATATAAGGGAGGGTTAAAGACTTAGGCTAACTAATAAACGTCCCTTTTAAAGGGTAGCTTATAGGTATTAGCTAAGTAATAGCGGACTATAACCCTAAAATATAAGGAAGGTATATAAGCTAACCCGGCTAAAGGCTAGTATAAAGTAGCTAAGGTTATATTATAAAGGACTTATAGGATAATTTACTAGAGCTTATATTAGGGGTTATAGATAAGCTCGACCTAGGAAGCCTATTCTATACTTATACGGAAAGTAGATATTCTTCTTCTCTATTACTCTTCTTATTCTTATAGCTCTCCTAAGGCTAATAAGCGGCGAACGATCTAACGAAGGCCCTTTTACCCGCTATATCGACTAACTCTGCCTCGACGACTTAGGAAGATAAGAGTCCCCTTAATACTAAGTCTATTTCCTATAGATAAACTAGTTATCTCCGTGCCCTTAATAGGCTTCTACGTCCTACCTCGCTAACCTCGGAGATTTAAGATACCGAAACTTAATATAATAGCGTAAGACGTCGCGATAAATAAGCGTAAAGCGAGATTATAGAGTTACCTATAGTAGAGGTATATCCGGTGCTCGTACCTAGCTATCTTTATAACTCTTCCTCCTATAGTAACGGGAAGGAGAGTCGTCCTCTTAGACTTATATTTTAGGTCGCTATATCCGGCACTTACTATCGAGTAAAGGCTAACGGATCTATCGATAGCGGATAAGACGAACGAATTAAACTAAAGTTCGGCTTCCCTCTTCGTAAGCCTATTTAAATTACCTTTAGGTTCTCTTAGTATTCTCCTCTAAGCTCGTTACGATATACTAGATAGCGCGAGCGGAGGAGCTATAATAAAATTACTAGGAGGAAGGATATATAGCTTCGATCGCCTAAGTAAAGATAGTAAGCTCCTAGGTAAAGGTATAAGAGGTAGCGTGCTTAGAAATTTCGGAGGAGTAAGCGACCGGCTATAAAAGAGTATTAAATTTAAGTATCTTTACTAGCCTTAGAATAAGGGTAGTCCCTTAATGCCTCCTCTATAAAATATTAATTCTATAAGCTAGTATTAATATCCTTAGTTATCTTTATATAAGACTTATCGGGGAACTGCTTTATATTAGCGATTTATACGATATATACTAATAGTTTAATCCGTTATAGCCTATAAATGCCCCCTAATACCTTTATTTATAATAGTTACTATATATTTAAGGAATAAGGTTCGATAATAGTATTAGCTTAAGCTTTATATAATATACCTTATTACTCTATAAATACTATAGTGCCTCTAAGACACGGCTTATATACTAGATATTCGGTAAGTAAAGGCTATAGCGTAAGGTAAATCGTCCTTACTATTAATCTAAAGTATTCTATTTTAACTAGCCGCTAATATAAGGCATTTTACTAGTATAGGTCGACGGTAGCAATGCCTATAGTAAGGAGTAGCTATAACGTTACTAGTTAGTTAATACCTAGGGTAAAGCGGCCTATTAATATAATAATTCGATTAGTAGTAGTCTTTACTTTAGTATTAAAAGCCGCGCTTTTAATCCTTTTTATAGTAATTCTTTTAAGATAGATAGTATATACTAGACTATAATACTATATATATACTACTACCGTTTAAGCTTCGATAGCCTTATCGTTTTTATTAGTCCTATATCCTAGTATATAGTTTAGCTTTTCTAGACTAAGGTATATAGGAGGTACGACTTAGTACTAATTTATAATCTTATACTTAAGGTCCCTATATATAATTGCCTTTCGCTAGTCGTTAAGTCTAGAGTAGACTAATATCGTAAAAAGACTAATCTTTACGAGGATAGATATAACCTTAGACTATAAGTTATAAAGTTAGGTTATAATACGATCTATTAATTTAGAAGCTATAGTAAAGCTTAGGACGCTTAGGTTATATTCCTATCTACTAGCCTACTTCTCTTAGTAGTCGCCGTTAATAAGTAGTCGATTGCCCCTTATATAAGAGGCTATAACGTCGAGATAGGATATTATTAAAACTAGGAACCGCTATAATAGAACTAAATCGCCTTTACTAAGTTTATATACTTTATAGCTTCTTAGAGATAAGGTATAGGGATAAAATATCGATTATAAGTTAATATAATTAATAAATCGAGTTACATAAAAGGAGCTTAGAAGTATCGCAATATTTCGTATTCCCTACCCTATAGTATAAACTAGAAGGCTCTCTATATACCCTTACAAGGCAAGCTCGTTCTTTGGAACGATCTGCCCTCGCCACTAGGCGGCAGCAACCGCTTTCCCTCCTTCCCTTCCCCTTTGTTTGCACACACACCCATTTTCTCTTACCCGACTCGGCCGGGCGGAGGTGCTCTCCGGAACCGGCCCTGTGAGGCCAAAACGAAAGACATGGCTGTCGCGCCTGAACGTCCCGCTGACGGGCAGCAGGCTGAGCAAAGAAGCGCCTTTGAGCCGATGAAATGCTGAATGGTGGATTGTTTACGTTCTGTGGAAGGGGCAGAAGACGCGGATTGGTACTCGTTTCGTTTCGCGTATTGTGGGCCTACTCCGCGATAGTAGACTTCCAGCAGCTCAGCACGTCCTGTGCCCCGTCTCGGGGACCTGAGCGACCTAAAGGTCGCTGGACGGAAAATACAATAATAATACTATATACCCTTACTATAGGCGGAAGTATTACTAATAGCTTATATAATAGGTCTAAGACTATAAAGTAAATTAACCTTACGCTACTATACTAGGTTTTCTTAATAAGAGGGGTAGCGAGTTAGTTAGTAAGTTATACTACGTCCTAGGAACTACTTACTTTAATATAGGTCTTATAGAGGTTACCTTCTTCTTTTAGAGCTAGTACTAAGGAGGGCAACCGTCCCTTATCCTAAGGCTTTATATACTAAAAGCTTTGCTACCTCCTAACCTTTCTATATTTATAAATATATATTACTACTTAGGGCTAGCTAAGGGAAGAGAAATTAATAGGCAGAGTCCTATATTATACTTACTCCCTAACCCCTACTATAAGAGAGCTATAGGCCGGTCTATATTATACGGATAAGGCGGTCCGCTTAGTTACTCTTTATCCTAGTACTTATTTAGAGGTCGGCTACTAATAGATATAAAGAAATAGCGGATATTATCGGCGCGTAAATATAAAAGCTAGAGGTATCCTACCTAGTTAAGTACTTAGGCTAACTATTATAGTAGATATTTATTCTAGGGGTAGCTTATAGGTATTAGCTAAGTAATAGCGAACTACCGTCCTAAAAGAGTAATAAAGCTTAAAGGATAGCTAGCCGAAAGATACTATAGGGTAGCTAAAGTTAAACTATAGAGAATATATAGGATAATTTACTAGAGCCTATATTAAGAGTTATAGAAAAGCTCGACTAGTTTAATAGGGGTATTTATACCCTAAGGAATATATATAGCCCGCGTAGTAGAGTCTTTAGTAGGGTCCTTAGTAGGATCCTTAGTAGGATCCTTAGTAGAGTCTCTAGCTAGCCCTCTTCTTAATTAGATAATCCCTTAGCCCTTATTTATCTAGGGAAGAAGGAGGGAAAATTCGGTCTATAAAAGAGGTCTCTTTTCCTCCTTAGCTAGCAGATAGTATCTTCTTCTATTAGTATTATTATCTTCTTCTTTTATCATTAGCATTATCTTCTTATATTATTATTATCTCCTTCTTTATTATTAGTATTATCTTCTTTTATATCCTCTTTTACTAATATACCTTTTTAGCCCTCTTTACCTTTGCCTTGCCCTACCTAGTACTTTCTCGTTTCCTTCGTTCCCCTTAGACCCCCTCGTCCTTTAGTATCTAGCTACTACTATTACCGTTAGCGTAGGTATATCTTTAGGTATATACCGTAGCTACCGTTAAACTAGGATAGCTCGTTCGTAGTTATAAGGAGGATAAAGAAACTTAAGTATCGGTCTACCCTATTTCCTCTATCCTATATTATTCTTATATTCTTATACTCTAAGAATCTTAAGGTATATAAGCAAAAGCGGAATTTTAGGAAATTAAGGAATTATATAAGACTACGTAATAGAAGGGAAGAAGGAGTATAAGGTAGGATTTTCAATAGAATTTATTAGTAATATATTAGTATATAGAAGAGGTGTTAAAGTTAATAATTCTCTATCTATTTACTAGCGGATATACTGTCTTATATAGACAATTATAGCTAAACGGAAGAACCTTTCGGGACTAGATTTAGGCTGCTATATAGCCCTAAGACTAGGGAATTCCGTAATACCTCGAGTAAATCTAGAAGTGTCTTAGTTCTACTAATATTTATATTTAAAAGAGGTTAGTCGTGCCGGTGTTCTTAAGAGGTCTTAGCTAGTATTCTAAGCTAGCTCTATTCCTTCGATTCCTAATTATACGATAACTAGGATCCCGTTTAATATATAATAATATATAAATTAATAAGCGATTCTTACTTTATAGGATAAGATTTTATCTATAATTAATATACTACTTATTAGCTTATATAATCGGGAGAGTATATTATAGCTGCTTTATTTATAGTAGGAACACCGTTCCTTATATTTTAAATACCTTTATAATAGCTTCTTTAAATCCTTAGAAACTAGTAAAGACTTCGTCTATCTTATTATCTTACTACGCTAGTTAGTTATTAAGAAAATCCCTTATAATAAGTCTAAACTAAGCAAGTACTATTCTAGATAAATAATTTCCTACGTAGAGTACCTTTTTAACTAGGTCTAAGAGTTTAGTAAGGTAAAACCGGTAGTAGGCTATAAGTTAAGTAAGAAAGTCTCGAAGCATGCTATAAGTACCGTCGAATAGTCTTAGTTATTTTAGTTTAACTACTTCTCTAAGGTCCTTAACTTATCCGTTACCTTCTTTATTCCTAAGTAACTATACCTTATATCGAAGGGTAATAATCTCGCGTATTATATCTTAAGGTAATATAGTAGCTCTAGAGTTAGTTAATCTAGCTTACTATATAGGTATATTAATAGTTACGATATTACTTAGAGTAACGTAGTATTATACTAAATAAGAGCTTTTAATATATAACGACTAGTATTATTCTTAAGGGATAAACCTATTAAGGGGTTTATATTAATAGATATAATAGGGCGTAGTCTAAGTAATAATAAGTATATTATATTAGTAATAAGTTAGAGGTTATAGACTATAGACTATAACTAGGTAATTAAGTAATCGGAATTAAAGGTAAGATTATGATAGAGATCGTAATAATTATAATATTAAAAGCCATCGAGCTTTCTATTTAAAGGAGTATTTTATTCCTTCCTTATATACCTCGAGAGCTTTCTTAGATCGCTAAGAGTACTAGGTAATCTTATAGCCTAGGAGCGCTAAAGCGCTAGAGCGATCCTATAATCCTAGCTATAAAGCGTTAAAGCGCTAAAGTAACTTATCGCTTTAAACTTAATTAGCCTATCGGTCTATTTAATATTCCTTGCTCCCTACGTTATATACCCTTATAATATATACTAGTCCCTATAGTTCGCTAGACCGTAGTTATAATATAGGGCTTCTTATATTACCCTATACCTTTACTTTAGAATTACTTTAACCTTTAAGTATCGCTACTTAATTATCTTAAGGTATAGCCCGACTATGCCTTTAACTTAGTATTAGATTATTATTAAGGCTAAGTAGCTATATTCCTACCCTTCCTACTAAGCGGTATAAGGGACTAGCGTATAGGTAAAGCTATAAGGAACTTAGAGGATATAAAGAAACTACCGCTATACTTATAGGAACGTATAGAGTCTAGCGTGCTATCCCTTTTTCTAAGTATTAAAAACGACTAAGTTTCCTTCCTTATAGTCTTAAAGGAACGCTCTTTAGTAGAGTCCCCCTTTATCTTATCTTACTAAAAAGTTAATAACTCTAGTCGTATACCTTTATTTATACGTAAAGCGACTAAGGTTAAAGGTAGGAGCGGTAAACTTAATTAAATACTCCCTATCGTTTAAGTATTTATAGTACTTTATATATCTATCTTCTATATCTTTAATAAGTTCCCCTTAGTAGTTAGTATAAACCGATAGTAGGTAAGGTAAGGGGTATACTATATTCTTAATACCTTTTATTAAGATCTTAATTATCGCGCTAAGGCTAAAGCTCGTAGCTTATTATTTATCGATAGCTCTATAAAGAAAGTTATATACGTCGACGATATACTCTTCTTAGTAGGCCTTATTCCTAGTAAATCTATTTATCTTTTTAACGCCTTTATATATTATTTAAGCGTCTTTAAGGGTAATATCCCGCTATTTAATAGGGCCCGTTAATATTAGTTACTAACGATCTTTATAGATATACTAAGGAGGTTACTTTTGCCTATAAACGTCTTATTAGTCTTAGTCTATAAACTTTTTCTTATCTTTAGCGTAAAAGCGCCCTTCGCTACCTTTTACTTTAACTTCGCTATAATAAGTAAGTAAAATAAAGCTCCTACTCTTAAATAGTAGTACGCTAAAAAAGATAGCGGTATTCTTAGGGAGGTCTATAGCTAGGCCTAGGATACTATTTAGGTTCGCCGCTATATCTTAGGAAAGGGTAAAGTAAGCGAAAGAGAGGGAGAAGATAAGATTAAATAGTTAGGGTAAGTAGTTTTAAGTTATAACGCTAAGAGGCTAAGAGGGTATTATATATATATATAAGAGTTATATTAGTAAAGGGGATCGTTATAAGTAAGGAAGCGTATAGAGTATATATATATATATATAGAAGGAAGAAGAAGGAAGGAAGAAGAAGGGTATAGTAAGAGAAATAAATAGTTATTAAAGCGCGCGGTTATTAGTTACTTTAGCTAGCCTTTATAATAGTAAGGTCTTAGATATATTTAAGGGTTATACTTAAATAGCTTCTTTTACTAGTTATCGATTAATAAGCTATCTAATCTCTGCTTTTTTCTTCTTCTCTTTACTCTTTTTATTCCTTTTCTTCCTTTTTTCTCCTCTATCTTCTTTATTTCTTTAGACCGCTACCTTTTATCTTCTCCTTTTACGACTATCTCTTCTTCCTTATTATATCTTATAAGACCGCTAAACTCGAAACTAAAGAGCTACTAAATATTATTAACCTCTTTTTAACTACTCTTCTATAACCTTCCCTCGTTACTACTACTTTTCTTACTTAGAATTACCGCACTAAGGTCTTTCCTCTTTATATAGAGTACTTTTAAGCAACGATTATCTAACTTATTTAATCTCGCTTAGCTCGTTCTAACTATTTTCTTTTATAGATTTATAGTTACTTTAAGACCTAGGTCTATAGTAGAAATAATATTAGTTACTAAGGGTTTCTAATTTATATAAAAATTACCTTTTAGTTATAAGTTCCGTTAAAAGCTCTAGATATCGTTAGGATTAAAGCGCGCGGTCGCTCTTCTCTTTCTTACTTTCTTAAAAGCACGCTAGGTTAGTATAATTAAATTATCTTCTATACCCTTTATTATAGACGTTAGCTAGTAACCTATATCCCTATAAAAATCGCTTATCTATATAGATACTTCTTTTTTTAGCTTAGTTTAAGGCGGTAAGAATACTCTTAAGGAGTCTTAATTACTTTATATAGAACTTATAATCCTTGCTTTTATTAAGGGTATATTTAAACTTATTAAATAACTATAACTTCTACTTATAAGCACGTTATATTTCCTTTTTATAAGTATATCTCTCTTTTAAGCACTATTAGCGGTTCTTATACTAACTATATTTAGGATTTAACTAAGGCGCTTATTTATAAATAGTAGTACTTTCCCTAGATACTATAGGGCTACTTACGACCTTAATAGATTCGCTAACTATATATATAGTTATAATTTCTATACCGACCTTAAGACTAATAAATTTTATAATAAGTATATTAGTAATAAGACTGCCCTTTATTTTCTTTATAATATCCTTAATCCCTTTAGTCCTACTAAGGATTTAAAGGAAGGGGAGGAAATTAACCTTATACTTATTTTACTTAAAAAGAGATTATATAGGTTTAATAAGCTCTCTCTTAAGTAATAATTAAATAGTCTTTAAGTTCGCTTTATAGTAGTCTATAGTAGGTTTACTAAGAGTAAGTAGCCTTATTTAGTCGCTATCTTTAGTAGTAAAAGTTTTTCTCTTAAGGTTATATACGTTTAATTTAGTAAGTCGAAAATATATTAAAATTTATCTTATAGGCGCTTTTATTTTCGCTATACCGGGTCTCCCCCTTTATAATAAAGAATAAACGTCCCTATTTATAAAGTAAAAAATCCTATTCTTAAGGGAGGTAAGTAGTAAGAATATTCGTTTTCTTACTTTATTATTTAATTATATCTTTATTTATCTTCTTTAAGGTAGTAAAGGGTAGGTTATTATTAAGGAAGGGTAGGAAATATTATCTTTATTTACTTAGGGAGCTTTAGGTAGAAAATTTAAAACGATAAGGTAGTAAGTAAGGCGCTTATAAATATCTTAGCTACTATAGTCGTCCTTTAATTAAATAGTTAAACGGTGCCTTAGTTACTAGTTAGGTTCTAGCGTGCTTCTTATAATAGTTATAGATTTTTATCTTTACCGCCTTTTCCTCCTTAGCTCCTTTTACCTCCTCCTTTTCTTATTAGATTAGCGTCTTTAGGGCTCTTATATAAAGATCCTTTTTTACTTTACTAAGTTATAGTAGCTAAACCTCGATTATATACCTTAGGCCTTTCTTAGGTATCTATAGTCGCTCTTCTTCCTCTTCCTAGCTTTAATCTTTCTAAGGTTTATTAAGGAGTCGTTATAACTATAGTACTATCTAATCTAAGGCTTCTCTACTTAGTAGGAGTAGTAAATTATCTACTTTATTTATTATTTCTTCCTTCCTCCTTTTATCGAGAGTAATCTTATCTTAGAGTAACTAGTTATCCTTAGTAAAGTACTATTAACCTTCCTTATTTATTTTAAACTTCTTTAAATACTCTCCTAGGATTATCTTATTAAGTATAATTCTATTTAAAGTCTTAATCCTATATAGCCTAGACTACTCCGATTACGATACTACTTAAAAGGGACCGTTCTACCTTATCTAATACTTAGCTTACCTCCCTAGATTATTTAATTATCTTACGTTAAATAATAAGATAAGGTCTTTAAGTTATAGGCTTTCTTTCCTTATTATATACTTATTAGCTTTATCTATCCTCTCTATTAATCGATTTTAATATCTTATTACTCTTTTCTTAGCTTCTTTTATATCTTTTTCTTTTCTTTTTAAAACTTATACTTATACTTTAAATAATTCTTCTCTTATCTTTACTTTATCTTAATTAATTAATCGCTAAGTTAGGTATTCTACTTTAAGAGGTAGTATAAGTTCCTATCTATATAGTAGGTAGAAAGCTAATATTCTATAAGACTCTTTAACTACTATTCGGTCTATAAGGATTACTTAATTAAGGTATTTAATCTACTTACCCTTTTTCTCCTTTATTTTTATAAGTACTATTATTAACCTCTAGTACCCTTATTCTACTACCGCGTTTACCTTTAAATTATATACCGAAGTTTAAATAACTTTAACGCCTATATCTTTTAAGATATACTTAAAATCTTTCTTTATTTTAGACCCTTTATCGATTATAGCGTATAGTATTACGCTATACCTATAAATAATAAAGAGTATAAATTTAATTATAGCTCCCGCGGTAATTTCTTTAACTAGGGTTACTTCTACCTATCTAGTAAGGTTATCTCGTACTTCTATAAGGTATAAATACCTATAATTAAATAGTATATACTAGCTATTAAAGTAAATCTTACTTATAAGGTAGCTAGGCGCGGTCGCGGTTATAACTTCCTAGGGTCTCTTAGTTATAAAGTATTAGTATTCTTTATAAGAAGAGATTACGCCGTAAATATTATTTTAAAGGCTAGCCTACTAATACCTATTCTTTATAAATATATATATAACTTATTATCTTTTATATCTTATTTACGCGTAGTACTTTACGATAATCCTTTTCCGTTCTTTTAAGTTATCTATAACTAGTATAGGTCCCCTTTCTTTCTTTTTAAGGAGTCGCTAAAGGTTTTAATCTTTAACGTAGAAATTTAAACTCTTTAGACATAGCTTCCTATAGTTTTATTTAAAAAGGCCCTCTAGCTATTTTAACGTTTAAAGGAAGTCTATAATTATCCTCGATTCCTTTAAGTAGTCCCCTTATAGCTTAGTCCCTTATACTACGTTTAAGTAGAAGTCTATAAATTCTTTAATCTTACCTTTTATTTCCCTATCTAATATATTAAAAGGTCCTTTAGGCTTTCTTAAGAGTCTATTAGCTATGCTATTCTTCTTACCTTCGAAGTATTATATAGTAAAGTTAAAGAGGAAAATATAGTATATCTAGTAAGTTACTATAGCTTTAAGGATATCTTTAAGAGCACCTTTTAGTTAATCGACTAAGACCTATACGTTAGTTTCTAGGATAAAATATACGCTATATAAGTATATTCTTAGTCTCTTAAGCGTACTTAATATAGCCCTATACTCCCTCTTTATTATATTATATTTAGTTTCTACTAGTAACTACGTTCTACTTTTAAACTTTATAGGGCGCCTCTTTTTATCGACGATTTATATTAGGACTACCCCCTAGCTAAGTAGACTAGTATTATATATTAGAATAATATCTCCTCTTCCTAAGCTAACGTTAAGGGATACTAAAAAGACTAGAAAGACTAGATTAGTAATAGCTTCCTTAAGGGCAGCTATCGCTTTTACTTATTTATCTCCTTATTCTTAATAGACTTCTTTCTTTAGTAGGTCTATAAGGGGTTTTACTAAGATAGTAAACTATTTAATTTAGATTCGATAGTATCTTATAATACTAAGGAAAGCTTTAATATATATTATATTAAGGCATCTTATTTATTCCTTAATTTTAATAACTTTAGCTTCTATAAGGCACCTTTTATTTATTCTATAGATATAACTAATAACTTTAGTTACTTACTAATAGAATTTCGATTTAGCCTTTATAATCGTATAACTAGAGAGTTCGATATTAACTAGGACTTTATTAAGGTTAATAAGGTATTTAAAGATAAATCTCCTTACTCTTAGCGCTACCTCTTTATTATTATACGTTATATCGGGCCCCTTAATACTTATATTATTAAGGAAATTCCTATAAATATTTAGTATAAGGTCTTATAAGATTCTTTATATTATCCTTATAAATTAGCTAACTAAGTTTATAGCCCTTTAAGGGAGTATATATATATATAAGAGGCTAATAAGTATCGCGAATATCGTTAAGTTATAGCTTTTAATATTAAGAGGGATCTAATTATAGCCTAAAAAAAGGTCTAGGAGGGAAAGGATCTTATATATCGAGAAGTAGTCGCTAAACTTATCTATATTTAGCGGTAGGTTTATATCTCTTATTATAACGGTATTTATATATATAGTAGAATTAATTAAGCGTAGTCCTCTATCTTTCTTTACTACTAAGAAAAAAGGGTTCTTATAAGGCCTATACCCTTTTTTAAGGACTCCTATTTCTAGTTTAATTTTAAGGATATTAATAACTTTCTACTCTATCGCTTTTAGGATTAAGATTAAGGCTACTTACTATACTTTATATTTTATTATCCTAATAACCTATAGGGGGGCTATAGCTAAGTCGACTTTACCTCTTTTTATAAAGTCTTAGGATAACGCTACTTCCCTATTAAATAGAATACTATCGAAGATCCGGATTTCTACCTCTATAAAAAAGCCCTTAAATTATTCGTAAATTACTTTAAGTCTTTTTTATATTAGCCGCTTTCCTTTCTATATACTTAAGAATTTTCCTATTAAGTGTTTTAAGTAAGGTCTAAGCTATATCTTATCTTTAATAGTATTTTATTTAGTCTTCTTTTAGTTAGGGTCCCCTTCTAGCGTCGAGCTATTTAATAAAGCATCGTTAATAGGGTTAATCTTATTTACTTTTCTTTTAAAGAGAGTATTAACTCTTAGATTATATAATCTAATAGGTCGTTTCCTCCCTATCTTAACTTTAACCTTCTAGATCTTTCTAAACTTCTTTCTAGCTCTAATAATATTTTTCTTAAATTCTCCTATAGCCTCTATAACTATAACTTTAATAATCTCTTTTACTATTTTAGATCTAATAGCTAAAATCGCCTTATCTCCTTTATCTATAATTAATTGCTATTATACTAGTACTATTAAGGGCTTATTTATACTAGTATAGGCTAGGTTAAGGACTTAGTTAGCGCCCCTTCTATAACTAAGGATCTTGCCTCTTAGTAAGAGAATCTCGGCCGTTAAGGTATCTATAAGGGATTCTCTTTATAATTATTAGGTAGCTCCTAGGTTATCTTCTTTAACTTTATAGGAAGGTATAAGTAATAAGTATAAAATCGGGTAATCGATAATATAAGCGGAAAGATCGGTCGAAGGAATATAGGGTAGGATTTCGTCCGGAATTTATAATAAGTATATAAGGGGCTAAATAATATATTAAAAGAATAGCGTTATAAAGGATACTTATAAACTTACTTATTCTATCTACTACTCCTAGGGAAATCCTTTGTCTTTTATAGACTATTGCTCGCTTACTAGTAGACTAATTAGTTAGCTTTCTAGTATATTCTATAGTGCTTAAAAAAGCTCTATCTATAGTATATCTTCCTAACTTAGTAGGTGGTCTAATTATAACGTAATAGTTAACGTAAGACTATAGGTTCTAGTATAAGTAGTAGATTTAACTAGAATATTCTATGCCCTACCTATTCTTGTATCGCGGATATCTTCGGAACCGCTAGGCTAAAATAGGTAATAGGGTATCCGTTCTACTCGTAATTAACTTATGCATTTTATATATATTTTATTTTATTAGGATAGGTTTATCTTAACCCGCTTTTCCTAAAGGAAGGTATAGATATTTAGTAGAGGTCTTTATTTTTAAGGGTTATTCCTTTAGACTATATTATAGAGCCTCTTTTTACTAGCTTTTTTTATAGAGCCTCCTTATACCTATTATTTTTTTATAATAGTAAAATAGGAATATAAGGGTATATTCTTATAAACTTTTATTACTAAAGCCTAAAAAATATTTCTTAGGAGCTAGGTAGCTATTTCCTATATAGTCTCTTTAAGCTTTAGTCTTTTATATATATCTTTATTAACTATTAAGGTTATAGTCTAAAAGGATTTTACTATATCGACCTTATCCGGAAGCTCCTATTTAATAGCTCCTACCGCTAGCGTAACTACCTAGATAGTGCCGATTTAATATTTAACCTATATATCGCCGTTCCTTAAGGAATAATTAAATAATATATATATAGCTTTAATAAATAGTATACCTAAGATAAAGGGGATTAAGACTTTATCTAGCGTAATATAAAAATAGATTAGTATCTAGGCCGTACTTAGATAGAGATTAGTTTCTACCTCCTTAACTATATCTATAAGGGACCTAGTATACGCTATTATTAATACTCTTATTAGTAGGATTTTAAGCCTATATACGTTTATATATCTTTTAGTAATAAGGTTTCCTTTAGACTTAGTATCGATTAAGGCACTTAGAACTTTAGCTTTCTAGCTACTAAGCTATACTTAAATATAAGGTAGGTCTTATATATACTTAAGCGAGTAAAAAGGTATAAGGACTATATTTATATATATTATAGGAATCGCTATAAGGTCCTTTAAAGTTATCTCTTAGTATCTTATTAAGAGTACTACTTCTTATATAATAAATTTATCTTTCTTTAGTCTTATTACCTTTAGAGTTTATTAATTAAATAGTCCTTAGGCTAGTTACGTTATACTAATTATATTAGTTATAAACTTAACTTCCTTTAGTACTTATTAGACTTTAAGGCACTTATAATCCGATTCTTTATAAGTAAGGTAAGTAAGCTTAATCGGTTTAACCTAGTATTCTTTATTTTATTCTTTAACTTATACTAAAGCTACCGTAAGTTTTCCTTATAGATATTTAAGGAGGAGTAAACTACTCTTTATATTATCTTTAGCTGCTTTTATAACCGTTATTATAGCTCTATAAGGTCTTATATTACTCTCTACTTTCTCTAAGGTCTAGAACTAAGTATTTTCTATACCTTAGGCTATATCTATATATCTCGTACTAAGTCTCTTACTTAGTTAGGGAATAAAGTCGATTAGGTAATTTAAAGGGATTAGGATTCTTTTATATATAATTTCTCCGACGATTTTATCTATAAGTCTATTAAACATCTTATTTAGATCTACTCTATATCTATAGTATATAAGGATAATCTTTAAGCTAGTTTTTACTATTCTTATTATCTCGATTTCTTCTATATCCTCTTTAACTCTTTATCTTTTCCCTTTATAAGTATTAATCCCTATTATAGTTATATAGATTATCTAATTATATATATCGCTTTATTATATATTATCTATAATTATAATAACTAATATCCTTCTTACTTTTTTTCTTATATCGCTTACTTTTAGATTCCTTAGCTTTTACTTATATAGGCTTCTATATCTCTAGAACTAGTCTAAGAAACTAAATTCTCTTTTACTAGTAAACTAATTTAAGTAAGATAGTATAACTATAGCTTTAACTTATTTTATAGTAGTAATATAAAGGAGTCTAGCTATATATCTACCTAGTATATAATAAGCCTTTAAATATATATACTTATTAAAGAAAACCTATTAGTAAGTACTAAGGGAATTACGCTTTTATTATCTTTTCTTTTAAGGTAAAGAGTCCCGTTTACTACTTTATATATTATAAATCTAATCTTATAGTCCTAAGAGTATACCTTATACTTATTAAGGTAGTATCTTTCTTTATTATAATAGAAGTATCTCTTAAGCCGGTTAAAAGCATTAACCTAAAACTATATATATTAATTAGATAGGTAGTAAAATCTAATAGTATTTACGCTACCTCTTTATTTATAACTTAAAGAGTAGCCTTTACTATTAATGCGTTTTTATTCCTTATTAAGCTAGTTAAATATCTACTCTTACTAGCGAGTAAGGTTAATCTTTATATCTTTAAAGGCTTTTATTAAGTCTAAGATCTCCTTTATAGGCTATCTAGGTTTCTTATTTATTTTCTTTAACTCTTTAAGAAGTTTTTCTTTACTCTTATTAGATTCGGCTTTTTTTATTACTTTATAAATTTCTATAAAGAGCTAGTCTTTCTTTAGGTTCTTAAGCTTTTAATTATAGACTTTAGATACTATATCTTATCGCTTAACGTCCTAGTAAGGTACTAAGTAGTTATTAATTATATAGATAAGGCTTTTATATAGGAGTTTTAAGATAACTTTAGATATCTTCTTATTTTTCTCTATAACGTTAATAATAAGCTCCTTTAGTATTATATAGTAGATAAAGTATAACTAGACTATAAATTCTTCCTAGCTACTAAGTTATACTTTACGCTATAGGTATAAGTAGAGACTAAGCTATTCTATAACTTTTATAATAGTCTTAGGCTTTTAGTATTATAATAGTTTAAGCGGTCGTTAGTAGTTTCTTATTATTTAATATTATATATATAGTAGTATTAAAGGAGTCTCTTTTTTACTTCTTCCTAAGTATAAGAGTCTTTAACTATTATAGGTTATAGGCTTAGGCTATAGCCTAAGCTATATAGTTATATATAGAGGGCTAGATCCTATATATATATATATAGGCTAGCCGCGTATAAGAGAGCTCTATATAGCTTATTAATATTATCTTATAAATAGTACCTATATATACGCCTTTACTTACTCTATAATAGTATAAGCTATTAATTAATAGATCTAATAAATATCTTTTTAGAGATAGCGCCTCCCTTTTAAGGAAGTACTCCGCCCTTCCTTAGATAGATAGGAAGTATTATAGCTATCTTAAAAGCAATTAAAAGCGCGATAGCTAGCGAGAAGGATAAGGTTCTTACTATACTAAGGGAGCTATCTATAAGACTAGCTTTAACCCCTATAACCTCTATAACGCTAGTTACGGCGGCGATACTACTAACGCGGAAGCTACTCCCTTAGCCGACTTAAGATAGTAAGCTAGAGTCCTTTTACTTCTTTTTTAGCCGGCTATAGATAAAGTTTATAACCGACGAGAAATAGGGCCTAAATAGCTATCGCGATATAGCGTAGTATTCGCTCTTCTATATACTATTAGAGCCCTAGATATAGCGGATCTTTAGATTCTAAGATAAGGGCTGCCCTAGGGGTAAACGCGACCTATAAGACTTCTTTTAATACCTTATATATATATTTAGCAATATATAAGAGCGGGAGAAGGCGTAAGATAGGCTATAGACCCTTAAGTAAAGAAACGGATAAACCTTTAGCGAATTCCTTCTTAATTTTAAAGAAACGCTTTTATAGTCTTAAGGTATATAAGTAAAAGCGGAATTTTAAGAAATTAAGAAATCACGTAAGACTATATAATAAAAGGGAAGAAGGAGTATAAGGTAGGATTTTTAACTGAACTTATTAGTAGTATATTAGTATATAGAAGAGGTATTAAAGTTAATAATTCTCTATCTATTTACTAGTAAATATACTATCTTATATAGATAATTATAGCTAAACGGAAGAACCTTTTAGGACTAGATTTAGGCTGCCGTATAGCCCTAAGACTAGGGAATTTCGTGATACCTCGAGTGAATCTAGAAGTGTCTTAGTTCTACTAATATTCGTGTTTAAAGGAGGTTAGTCGTGCTAGTATTCTTAAGAGGTCTTAGCTAGTATTCTAAGCTAGCTCTATTCCTTCGATTCCCGATTATACGATAACCGGCAACCCGTTTAATGCATAATAACATGCAAAATAACGAGCAATTCTTACTCTATAGGATAAGATTTTATCTATAATTAATATACTACTTATTAGCTTATATAATCGGGAGAGTATATTATAGCTGCTTTATTTATAGTAGGAACACCGTTCCTTATATATAGGTAGTAGGGACTATAGTATAGGAAGATAGCGCGAAGCTTATATAGCTATAGAATTTAATTACGCTAGCCTTATAAGAGCTACTTATCCCTATAATTATACCTACTAACTATAGTAAGTATATAAGCTAGTTAATAAAGGTAGCTTTTTTTTTCTTTTTATATTATTACTTATATATAGCCTCTAGGGTTATAGCGAGGCTAGTAGGGGCCTAGGCCCCTATTAGTAGTCCTAGCTAGCTATAGAGCCTAGGGGCTTATAACTAATTAAGGAAAGGGTAGCTATAAAAGTAATAATAAAGGAAAGGTTAGTTTAGTTCCTCTAACGCGGTAATTTTCCCCCTTAAGGGCCCTAGGGCCCTTAGGTTACTCCTTTTCGAGCTACTTAGCTATCCCTATCTCTGTTTTAGCTAAAAAGGTTAAAAGGGCTTCCCTTCCTTCCTTAGAGCTATAAAGAATAGGTAGGCTAAGGGCCCCCTTTTATCTCTTAGAGGTCTAGTAAAGGACCTCTCTTTCCCTCTTATAGTTTAAGCACCTTAGGATAAGGTGCCTAGCTATATACCTTCCTTAGCTTTAGTAGTAGTCGTTTTAGTCTACCTTATTAGTCCTTTTTAAGAAGGAAAATAAGAAGCTAGCCTTAAAGAGGAGCTAGTAGAAGGCTAAGAAGGTCGGCCTAGGCCTCCTTATAAGGTCCTTTTCTAGGCTAAGGGCTAGGCGGGGAGTCTTTTAAATAGATATATAGTGCTTACCTAGGCCCTTAGCCTTAGGGCCTTTAGCCGCCTTAATAGCCTAGAGTCCCTTTTAATAGTCCTTAGTAGCTTACTAGACCTTTCTTTATAAGTAGCTAATAAAAACTAAGGGGGTCCTTTAAGTAAGGGCCCCTAAGCCTCTTTTAGCTAGCTAGTTAGCTAGCTAGTTATTAAAGATCCTTAGGTAGCTAGGGTACTAGTATAGCTATACGTTATAAAAGACTTCTAAGCTAGATAGGAGCCTTTTAATATATATAGCTAGGTCTAAGAAACCTATAACCTTCTTTATAGCGGCTTAGCTATCTATAAAGATATAGGTATCTATAAGGGGGTTAAGAGGGCTAAGCTTTAAGGGCTAAGGCCTCTTAGCTAGGTCTTTTAGGACCCTTAGTATCGCGAATAGCTCTATATTAGCTACTTTAATTAAGGGCCCTAGGTTCTTATAGTACGCCTTAATAGGCTTATTTTCTAGGCTTATTTTATAGAAGGAGTAAGCGTTAGTCTCTATAAAGGACCCCTTAAGGCACCCCTTAAAGCTATTAATATAGAAGGCTAAGGGCTATAACCTAAAGTCTTTTAGGCTAGCTAGGCTAGCTAAGAGGTATTAGTATTACTTTTTAGCTAAAGGCTTAAGGGCCTTTATTATTATAATAAAGGCCTTAGGCTCTAGGGCCTATAAGGGCTCCTAGCTAGCTTTCCTTCTTTCTAAGTTATAATTAGGTCTTATAAGGGCTACTAGGCCTTTAAGGAGGCGGAATAGCTATATATATAGCTTAATATAGCTTAAGGCCCCTAGGTTAGAGCTTAAGTTAGTAAGGTTATCTTATATAACTAGGTCGTAAGCTTACCTTATAAGGTAACTAGGTAAGAAGTATAGGGTCTAAAGGGCGTAGGAAAGGTATACCCTTTTAAATTATACCTTTAGTAGTAGTAGGGCCGCTTTAGCTTCTAAAGCCTTAATAGGGGATCCTTTAAAGGCCCCTAAGACCTTTAAAAGAGCCTAGTTTTATAGCCTTTAAAAAGGCTTTATAAGGCTCTTAGGGGTCTTAGGCCCCCTATACTAAAGTTAGGCCCTATAGTCTACTATAAAGGTTACGTAGGCCTAGTAGAGCTATTTAAAGGCTCTAAATAATAAGCCTTTTTACGTAGAGGTTAAGTAGGATAGTCTTTTAAAGGCAGCTTATATAGATACTACCTTCTTCTTAATATATTATTTAAATAAAAGCCTAGAATTAAAGAAGACCCTTAGCTATTATACTAAGGGCTTTACCTTAAAAATAGGCCTCCTACTATTATACCCTTTAAAATAAGCTACCGTTGCTTACTAAAGTAGATAAGTTCTATCTTTAAGGGGTTAAAGTAAACCCCTTAGTCTTTAGCTTATTTAAATAGGTTAATAGCTATTACTTCTAGCTACTAAACGTTCTTCTTAGCTAAGGTCGATATTATAAAGATACTAAAGTTATCTATATAAGATAGCTAGTATCCCTTAGCCGCTAGTATCCCCCTTACGTATAAGAGGAATAAAATAAGGCTAATAAGGGACCCTTAGGGCACCCTTATTACTAGGTCTATAAGGGGCTAGACTTACCCTTTAAAAGCTAGCTAGATCTTCCTTTTAGTAAGGAAGTAGTCTACCTAGCTTATAAGGGCCTTAGGGAGGTTTAATTCCCTTAGGACCCTTATAAGCTATTCCTTTAATATAAAATTAAAGGCGCCCTTTATATCTAATAAGAGGGTACTAGTAATAGCCTTCTTATTAAACTCCCGCTTCTTTTAAATATAGTATAGAAGGAGGAAGGCTATATTTATAGCTAACTATTATTTTCGTCCCCTTAGCTATATAGGGTTTAGAAGCCCGGCCGTATTAGCTAAATAGCTTAGCTAGGTAGCGTATAGCTTTTTAAGGACCTTTCCTAAGTAGTTAAGTAAACTTATAACCTTATACCTTAGGGATAGTATAGTCTAGCTTATTTTACTTAGGAAGTATAATTCCTATAGCTTCCTTTTATACCTTAAGGTAGTATCCTTAGTTAAATAGAGCTTTATAGGCCCTATTAAAGACTATAGGGATAGCCTTATACGCGTATTAGATAAGGAGGAAGCTAAGGGAGTCTAAGCTAAGGGCTTTCTTATTAAAAGAGCTAAAAATAGCCCTCTTAATCTTAGGGTCCTTTAGCTCTAGCTAGTCCTACTTAACTATGCCCTTACTACCTATATAGCCTAAGGGCTCTTCTTTTTCTAAGTTCTAAGGGGGGCTAAAGGGAGGGCTAAGGGTAAAGGTAGCTTAGAGCTATAAATAAACACTATATTTTTAGAAGCTCTATAAGTATACGCTATATAGTAGTAATAGGATTACCGCCCCTCTATAAGATAAATAACTAGCTATTAATATAGATAGGGATACCTTAATATCGGCTACCTATATAGACTAAGCTAAACGCGGTAAGAAGACGCCGTCGACTACTCCCTATACTGCCCTATACTCTAAGTAGCGGGCGAAGTAAGTAATAAGCGAGGAAATTAAAAAGAGGAAAGCTAACGGCCGCTGCCTATATTATAGAGTATTTATATACTTTATATTAAAATGCCCCTTCCTTTTAGCTAAGCGGCCTATAGCGGTTTAAGTAGTAAAGATAAAACCGCTCTTTGCCTTAGATAATAAAAAGGACTCTGCCCCCCTAGGCTTAAAGGAAAAAGAGTAGCTCCGGAGTAAAGATAGGCTCTAAAGCCTTAATTACTAGTACTAGTAAGGGAGAAGGAGGAATTATCCGCCTATATAAAAGAGGAGCCTACTTTAATATAGGTTATAATTAATAACTCCTTACCCGTTACCGCCTTTATAAACGAGGGCTACTAGTACTATACTATAGTTAATAAGGCGCTTATACGAGAGATATAAGTACTAGTAGAAAAGATCGCCTTAAGGCGAGTAAAAGGCGCTTTAAGCGTAATAAAAGGTATAGTAATTAAGGGTATTATATAGCTAGCTATAAAGGTCGACGGTTACTATAAGCTTATCGTAGCCTATATAATCCCTTAACTAGAGTTTCCCTTAATCCTTAGGAAACCCTAGTTATTATATATAGAGTTATACTTAGTTTTATATTAAAGAAAGCTATAGTTTAGGCCTATATAACGGTAGGTCTACTATAACGATAGTTCTATAAGCATAAGACTAAGTATATAAGCTTTATACTTAGTATAAGAAGTCCTTACCTCTATCTTCGTAGGAACTATATAATAGGTAGAGTAAGGGTAAGGCTAGGCAGCGGCTAATATAGCGGTCTATATAGTTAGCCTAGCGGATATTAATAAGGCCCTTTAAATAAAAAAGCTAAAGTCGCCCTTTAAGCTATAGTAGTAGATACTAAAGCGCTTTTACGACCTCCTACCGCTATTTAAGTCCTAGGAAGTAGATAAGCTTAACCTATATAAGCTAGGGGTAGACTATAAGATTATACTCTATACTAATAAAAAGGGGTAGGAACTACCTATACCGTTTAGACCGCTATATAGTATATTATACGCGGAGCTACTAGTATTAAAGAAGACGCTAAGGGACCTCTTAGATAAGGGTTTTATTTAAGTAAGTAGCTTTAAAGTAAGAGCGCCGGTCCTATTTATATATAAACTAAGGGGTAGGATATAGTTCTATTATAACTATAGGGCTTTAAACTTAATTATAAGGCTAGACTACTACCCTTTACCTTTAATCTTAGATATGCTCTATAACTTTTTAAAGGTAAAGTAGTTTATAAAGCTAGATATAAAATAAGCGTTCTATAAGGTATAGATCTTAGAAGGTAATAAGTAAAAGATAGCGTTCTATATATACTATAGCTTATTTAAGTAGCTTATAACGCCCTTTAGCCTCTTAAGAGCGCCCGCTACCTTTTAGCGTTATATTAATAACGTACTTTAAAACTTCCTTAATAAGTTCGCCTCTATATATATAGATAATATCCTTATCTATATAAGTAGCTCTTACGAGGACTATATATAGAAAGTATAAAAGGTCCTAGAGCGCCTCTAACTTTATAGGCTTTACCTTAACCTAGATAAGTACGAATTTAAGGTTAAGAGGGTTAAGTACTTAGGCTTTATTATTTATATAAGCGTAGGTATATAAGTAGATCCTATAAAGATCTAAGCGATCTAAGACTAAGTAGCCCTAACTATATAAATAGGTATATAAAGCTTCCTTAGGTTCGCGAACTATTATAGGATATTTATTAAGGGCTTCTCTTATATTATAAGTCCCTTAAATAAGATTACTAGGAAATAGACTGCCTTTTATTAAGGGCCTATATAGGAAGGAGCGTTCTATACGCTTAAGGACCTATTCTTATAAGCCTCGGTACTACTTTAGTAGGACTTCGACCGGTCTACGTTAGTTAAAGTAGACTATAGCGGCTAGGTACTTAGAGGAACGCTCTCTTAAGAGGTAGATAAGCGGAAGTAACTAGTAGCGTTCTACTCTTATAAGCTAACCCTAGTAAAGCGGAATTATACTATTTATAATAAAGAGATATTAGCGATTATTAGCTACCTTAAGTAATAGTAAGCGGAGCTTTAAAGCTATAAGAGCTTTAAGGTTCTTATAGACTATAGGAATCTTAAGTACTTTATAACCTACTAGTATCTCTTAAAACGGTAAGCTTACTAAGCGGAGTATCTCTTATACTTTAACTTCTTAATTAAGTACTAGCTAAGGTAAGACTCTATAGTCCTAGATATACTTTCTTAAAGGGATTAGGACCGGCTAATAGGAGTAGATATCGAGGCCTAGGATCTATAGCTTATCCTATAAAAAGCGCTATAGACTTATATAGGAGCTTCCTTAGTAAAGGAAAGCGCGGCGCTAATAGATAAGCCTTCCCTTATACCTTTACCTCGGCCCGGTAAAGAGGGATAGACTAGCCTAGGGGCGCGTATAGCGCGGGTATTCTAAGATAAGGTCCTTTAGCGCTTATAGGATAGGATATCGTCTCTAGACCGTACTTATAAGAGCGTATACCGCGCTATTAAGTCCGGCGCTTAATACTTTAATCTAAAGCTAAAGCTAAAGGTATAAGTAGCCGACTATTATATCGACCTATAAGGGCATCTATATTAGTAGGGGAGACTATAGGTACCGGGCGCGCTATATACTATAAAAGCTAGGGAGAAGGATAGACCGCTAGAGCTAAACGAATAGAATAAGCTCTAAGGGAAGCTAGTCTAGCTCGTTTATAACTTTAGTATTATAGGCTACCTAGGTAAGTAGGGTATAGTAGTAGGCCTCGCGAGGGATTTCTATTAGCCCCTCCTATAGTACTACGTTCGCCGCTTCCTTTATAACTATAATATCTATAGCTATATTAAGATTTAAAGGGCATAGCTTAAAAGGCTACTTAAGTAGCTTTTAGTACCTAACTAGTTTTATATATATATATAGATAGACTTTATAATAGACCTCTTACTTATAGAGGGCGGTAACCGCTATATATAGGTAATTAAGGACTAACTTAGTAAGTTTATAATATTAAAGCTAATACTATTTATAAATATAGAGTCCTATATAAAACGCTTCTTATAGTACTAAGCCCGCTTATATAGCTAGCTAGCTTTTATTATAAGCGATAAGGGATCGAATTAAACTAGCTACTTTTAGTAGTACTTATACTAGCTACTTTAGATTATATAGCTACTTAGTATAGTATATTATCTATAGACTAATAAAGGGCCTAAGAAGGTTAACTAAGAGGCGTAGGCTTACCTATAGGCTATTATAGCCTATAACTAAGTAAACTAAGACCGGTAGCTCCTTATAGCCTAACTTACGTTAAATAGTAAACTATATACCTTTATTAAAATAGCCCCTTTCTTTATAATATATAGCTTTAAACTACCCTTACTAGTTTCCTTTACTATAAATATAGTAGCGGAGTAGTATAGTAATTCGTTATTAAAGGGTCGCGCCTTTATATTTATATAAAAGCTATAAGAGACTATAAATTATTACTAATCCGCGATAGCCGCCGCGGTATAAGATTAAGAGTAGTATACTAATAAAACTAAGGCCCTAGTAAATAGGTTTATAGTAAGAGATAAGGTATAGCTAGACCTCTATAACTATAAGTTAGTATAGCTAAAGAAGAAGCTTAACTAGCTATACGTAAAGTTTATAGTATAAAGGGTTATTAGCCTATAGGTTATAGAGCTTAATAGTCTCTTAATAGGGGTCTATAATAAGATTAATATAGACCTCTTTTATAGAGCCTCCTTTAACCTACTACTTAGATAAAAAGTAGCGGACGCCTAACTACTTATAATTAAGGTAGAGGGAGAGGACGAGTTTAAGGTTAAAGAGATATAGGCCGCGCGCTAGAAAAAGGTCGGTAAGGGGAAACGCTAAGAGGTCCTCGTTAAGTAGCGCGGGTATCTTAACCCTATATAAGAACCTATATATAAGTTTATAGGAACTATAGCCCTCGATAAGTTTAAAGCCTTATTTAAAATAGTAGATAAGAATAATAGACTAATAGACTACCGATAGTAGCCTAGGCTAAGACTATAAAGTAAGTAAAGTAGAATAAGTAGTTATAATAACGCGAGCGTAATAATATAAATAGAGATAAAAATAGCGTTTATTTTAAGGTAAAGCCCTTAAACTACCTAGACCTACTCCTTATCCTTATCGTTATCTTTATCCTTATCCTTATTATCCTCCTCTACCTTATTAGCGGTAGCGGCGCTCTCTAAGGCGCTTAAGCGGCCCTCTAAGCCTATAAGCTAGTCGGCGGCAGCGGCGGCTCTAAGGGCTTTAAGAGTAGGAGGGGCCCGGCTAGTAGTAGCGGCGGGGGCGGCGGCGGGCACGGCTAAGGGGACCGCTAATAGGGCGACGGAGGTAGTATCCTTAGTACTAAGAGAGTTAAAAGTAGAAGTAAAAGAGCTAAAAGAGAGGAACTTACTTAGGGACGAGGCCTTAGCGCTTAAGGGCGCGGAGATTACGGTAGGCGGCGGCGGCGGCGGTAAGGCGCTTCTTAGTAGCCCCCTATACCTACCTATACGCGCTAGCCTTCTAAGCCGACGCCGTAGCGAGTAGGATAGGAGGCGCCGCCTTATAGGCGCGGCCGGCATGCGTATACTAGTAATAACTACCGCTATAGCAGCGCCCGACTTAGTCGGCGTAGGGGAGCTCCTATAACGCGTACTATATATAGGGGCCCGCGCGGGCGGCTCTAGCTTATACTTAGCGTTTATACTTTAAGAAGTTAGCGGAAAATAGCTACTACGCTCGCTAGGTAGCGGACTTATAGGGGTAGTAGAGGCGGAGGCGGGGGTAGAGGGGCCGGGCGTTACGGCCGGCGGCGGGGACGGCGTCGTTACCTAGAAGGGCGATATAAAGGCGGCTAGCGTAGTAGAGGTAGAGGCGGCGGCGGTAGGCGCGGTTGCGGGGGCGCGGGTAAGAGTAGCGGTAGCGGCGGAGCTATCGTCGGCCGTGCTTAGTATAACGTCGACGAACGACTCTATATACTCTAAGAAGGAGGAAGCGGGGGAGGGGGAGGTAGATATATCTATCGCGGAAGTTAGTATTATAGATTATAGCCTCCCGCTTTATAAGGCGGAGAACTTATTAGTTAAAGTTATTATTATTAAGGCTATTATTACTACTATAGCTACTACTATAAGTATACGTTAATAAAGTAGCCTATATAGCTAAGAACGAACTAATACCTTAGGTAAAGTAGAACTTATTTATTACTATTACTACTATAGTTAAAAAAAGAGAAGAAGGAAAGGAAAGAGGAAGGGAGGGATACTACCTTATATACCCCTAGGTAGAGGAGGCTGCTTAGGCTAAGAGGACGGGTAACCTAAGGCTTACGTAGGTTTAGGCCGGCCGCTAGCTACCTAGGGGCGTATATAATAAGTTACGCCCTTATTTAAATAGCTAGCCGGCCGATAAGTATAGAGCTTAGTTCTAGCTACCTAAGCTAATAGGCGTAGGGATAATAAGGCTAGTAAGGCTAGCACGATTAACGGGAAAGGGTAGGGTAAAGCTAGTAGTATAGGCTTAATAGTATAGAAGCTATTAATTAAGCAACGCCGCGCCGCGCTTAAAGGATAGTATTATATAAGAGTCTTTAACTATTATAAGTTATAGGCTTAAGCTATAGCCTAAGCCGTATAGTTATATACGGAGGGCCGGATCCTATATATATATATATAGGCTAGCCGCGTATAGGAGAGCTCTATATAGCTTATTAATATTATCTTATAGATAGTACCTATATATATACCTCTACCTACTCTATAATACTAGGTAAGTCCGTCTATAAGAATTTTAATAGTAGGGGCTTATATAGAGGAGATATAGACTTTAAGCTAGTTTATTTTATCTTTATCGTAGATATAGTTAACGTATATCTCCCGTTTAAACTTCTTAAGGAATTTAGTTATATTTTTACCGTTAAATTTACTAATAAGTAGGAGTTATAGTTAGTAGAGTCTTCCTATAAGGTTATCTTAGCTTCTAGTAAGTATATCTCTAAGTCTATTAGTAATCTTATTAATATCTACCTTAATTTTCTTTATATCGCTAGTAGTAGGATTATATAATCCCTCTTTATAGCTAGCGTTTCTAGATATAGTATGCCTATAGATTATAAGGTTACGAAATTTAAAGTTAGAGTTTTCGGAGTTAAAGGATATCTTATTATAACTATCTTATTACTTACTTTCTTATCTATTAGCGGGAGGTAAGCATTCTCTATAAGCTACTATATAGAGGAGAGCTAAGGTTAAGGTTATTAAGGTGTCCCTCGTTAGTACCTATATTAGTATTATTAGTATATATATAAGTAAGAGGTCTTAGTAGGGTTCTAGAACGGTCTAGATTACGCTATTATTATTATTTATATCTTTTAAAGTATTATATAAAGATCGTAGTTTCTTAACTAAGTCGCTAGTATTAAGGGTTATAAGGCTAATAATAGGAGCTCGGGGTTTTTTAGTATTAGCTTATTGCTTTTCCTTTACTACTAGCGAAGGCATTATCTAATTATTTATTTCCTAGTAAGTCTATCGCCTTATTAGGTCCTTAACTCTAGCTATTAAGGTAGTTGCTACTTTAATTATTAAATCCTTAGATTTTATTTTTTCTAAATAGTATAATCGTCCTCTAGGTATTCTCGGCTTCGTAAAGCTACTCGTCGCCGTATAAATAAAATAGAATAACGAGTTTACGCCCTAGAGGCTAGTTTTAATAGGGACGAGGGCATATACCTAAAGCACGTATAGTACGTAGCTAAGGATTAGTAGAGTATTTAACTACGTAATTATCTAATTATCGGTCCTATATATAGCTCTAAGGGCCTTAGGTTATAAATATAAGTCTTAGAGATTTCTTTACTCTATGCCTCTTTGTCTCTACTAGAGTTACGTAACTAGCGGCCTTTACTTTAAAGGGGAAAAATAAAAATTTAAATTAACTATAATTAAGGAATATACCTAATTAGATAATTAAGGTCTTTATAAAGCCTTTAAGTATACTTAGAAGTAAGTTAGAAGGGGAGTGCTAGGGGTCTTATCCCTTTAATAGGCTAATGTCTATAGGGGTGCGATCTTACCTATTAAAGTATATAAGTATCTTTTGCAACGCTATTCTTTTAATATTTTATTTAGCCCCTTATATACTTATTATAAATTCCGAACGAAATCCTACCCTATACTCCTTCGACCGCTCTTTCCGCTTATATTATTAATTACCCGATTCTACGCTTATTACTTATACCTTTTAATAATAATAGTTAAGCTTATATTATATCCTTAAGCTAAGAAAGTAATATTAAGTAAGTAAGCTCCCTTATATATAACTATTAGGTCTACTAAGTATAAATCTAGCCTCTTAAGCTTACTTTCCTAAATAATATCTTATTTTTTATAGTTAGCGGACCTTTTTCTAGTTAATTAAACCTATAAAAGTAGATACTAGCTACTAGGTCCTCTTTTAGTACTATTATATCTCTTTAAAACTAGCACTTACTAATGCTAGGCTACGCTAGGCCTACTTTAGTTCGGCTAGTTAGTCTAGCAATAACACGTTAGCCGGTTCTTATAAGCTAAAAAATCAAGAAAAAGGGCTCAAGGATTATATAGATATCGATAACGCCCTTTCCCTTTACTAGTCCTGCCTTCGCCTATGCTCACATCTTATCTTTTATTGCCTTTGTTATAAATGCATGCGAATTTAAGACGACCGACAAATACTCATTGCTGAGCGAAAATGAACCCACCATCTCAGGCAGCTGGTGTGATCGGCAGCGCAGACGCTATCCGCACAACAATGAACTTCTTGGCACCTTGGAAGCCCAAGAGATAGATGTTCTCCAGGCATACCAGCGCGGCGAATTGACCACAGAGCAAGCTGCTTACGCTATCACTCATCCTATCTCAACCTCGCCAATCCCTACCCTAGACACAGAGGACGCCATTGTTTCACTTATGCATCTCAACTCTCCCCTGTAAAAATTCTTCACCCCGCGGAGCTGTTAGTGGCTCGTTAGCCGGGACAGGATCTACAGGCCACCCGACCGCGCTTTTGCTGCGGGGTCCATCGTGACCCTAACAGCACAGAGGAAGACCTTAGGAGAGTTCATATTCCTCTGCGAAGCCGGTCTCGACAACATGTCCACTCGGACCTCATGGCTCTCTTCGGAACCAAGGAGCTATGGGTATTGGAAGGCCCGCCCTTCTAAACAACGGTGGCCGGTTGCGGAGGTTTTTCTCCCTGAGGGCAAGCTGCAAAGCCAGCCTCTGATCCCCCCTCCAAGAGTTTTCCCCTGCCGCCGCTCCCCAGTCATTTCCACGGCTTGGTTACTGGAGCGTGGACTGCGGCAGCAGTTTTGGCTGCGAGCGAGAGAATTCTGACCGGACAAAACCAAGGGTTGACCAATTCTTTGTGGCTGCGACCACCCGACACTTTGCCTTGACATCCCGCTGACGGGTACGAGGCTTGACACGAGCGCCATCGAGCCGATGAAATGCTGGATAGGGACAGAAGGGGTTGTTCACGGGTAGCGAACTACGAGCGCTGGGTGCATTTAGATGGACAGTGGTTTTTTTCGAGGGAACTCATTCGGGACACTTCTCTGTAACTAGCTCAGCACGTCCTGTGCTCCCTCGCGGAGACCTGAGCGGCCTGAGCCGCTGGACGCAAAATACACAACAACAACAACAACTTCACTTATGCATCTATGGCGATTGTTTATAGACGCCCTTGTGGAATGGCCATGTAATTGGACTTCGCACCTTATTGCTTTGCTTTTAGCGATTAAGAAGGTTCCGTACGGCATTCATCAGAATAAGGCGATCTATAAAGATGGGAACCCCTACTCATGGCAGGATCTTCCATCGATCTATATTGTCTGGTCTGACGCGCATTGGATGCAGCCATGCGAGTTTGCAACACGATGCGCCAACGACACGGACAGGATTCGCGCACGTAACGTCTACATTAAACAACAAGACGTTGAATCTCAATTGGTTGCTGCTGGCATTTTTTGGGGGAAAATCGCTTTTTCGCTATCTCGTCCATGTTCTTGAGATGGATCCAAACCCTCCAGACGACACGCCAGCAGAGTTTCTCATGCTACTACAACCTGATTTCCACCTGCCTGCAGTTGCTCGATGGATGCGCTATAACAAGGCTGCGCTTTCTCAAGCCATCAAAACAGGCGAGCTTCAGGCTTGGAATGACGGAGGTATCAGGATTTTGCATAAAAGACCAGATCCTTCGATTTCGCGTTGGTTAGTCTGGAAGGGGCGACTGAACGAATTTGCGCAAGGCGGATCAGACGAGCTTGTCCGTAGTGCTGCACGCGAAGCTCTTGAGCATCTGGAAGCTGTTATAGCTACCATCCAGAAAGGTCTGTAGAAAAGAAACCCGGTCCTTATTTACAGTGGACACGCAGCCCAATAGCACTACCACGCAAAGTGACACTCGCACAGACTATGCGCCTACATCAGATGCTATGTCAATAAAACCACCTCACCTCTTGTTTTTAAGGCGAGAGAACGCCTCCAGATTAATGCCTGCTGAATTACGTGCTACATACTGAGAAAATCAAGCAACGACGTCGAGTATTCCGCTGCATTACCTATCAAGCTGTATCTGACAAGCTATATTCCATTGAGATATCTGTTACGAAGAACGTCTCTCGGTTGAGTCGGCCAGGTCGCCCATGGGTAGCTAGGCTAACAAGGGAGCTGACAACCGGGTCTAACGAGAAGGCTGGAAAGCTCCTATTAAAGACTAGAGCGGTCTTTAGTCGAGGAGGCTGGGGGTTCCCAGCCTCCTCAACCTTATACCTATACTACGAAAGACGGATATAAATAGGGGCTTGGATTTAGGGCAGAAATAAAGGGAGCACAAGTAGTAATACTCATTTAATTAATCAAGGCCTTAATTAGGTGCGTATATTCCCCGCAGCAGACTGCTCTCTAGGCAACATACATCGTCAGTCAACAACTTCGTCAAAAGTGAAGGTGTTCCAACCGCGATTTTTGCCCGTAGCTGCCGCCGCAATAAAGCCTCTACATAGCACCAGCCGATCGATCTCACACAGGATCAAATTATCGTCGCGATGCCCTCACAAGCGGCCGTCCAGGACGAAGGAGACGCCCAGCAGAATTTTTATGTAGAGGCCCTCTTCTGAAAACAGACGTACACAACGCCGCTAGGGCACTGCCAGGGCTCCTAATATTCCTTTCGCGATAACCTCACTTTTTCATGACTAGCCATACTACCCACTCTTTTTGTGTGCCGGAGAGCCAAACCTGTGTACCGGCTAACACGGCCGTTGGTCTGTGACACACGCTGGGCCGTGACAACTACGCCTTAGCCTAGATCCTCGCGAGGCAGTCCCATGTTCTTCGTACCTAGTCCGGACAACCCCGTGCCGTACGTACATACATTGCACCCGCAGGTTTTTCCCCTTTGAGGGCCGACAAAGTGGTGCCCTGTCGACTCCCACAAGGCAAATACGAGGGTACGCATCGTCTCCACTTCGCAAGGCAGAAACACTGTGAGTGAGTAGTTATGCAATCCCCGCCCATTGAAGCTGTGTGGGTGCGAATCCTACAAGACGAATTATTAACTTACAATAATTACTTTCACGTCCGGTTGCTCTTGCGGCTGCCTGCATCAGGTCGTATTTCTGACCAAAGTAGCCGCCCTCTATTCTGCCAAGCCGAATGCAACCGGGCGTCAGGCTCAATTCACGCCTCGTTTACGACTCATGGCTATGCATCCGACATCGCCATGGGCCTCGTGATGCCTAGGTCGCTGCCTGCGCCGTGATACGAGGTGAGGGTCAGCAAGACGCTACTCCACTGCATGTAACGGCGCGAGCATCACATGGTACACAGGCAGATTCCATACCGCGGCCATCTGATTCTGCGGCTTGGAAAAGCCAAAAGAGCCGCGAACATTTCTAGGCACCGGCGTGAGAGGGACGGGGCTCGGATCTAAACGAGCCGCGGCGGGATGCTCTCAGAGTACGCGAGTGCGTCGAAGGATATATAAATCCATCCTCAACCCGAGTTCCTGCACCAGCCTTCTTGCCTCCCATCATCCTTCAGAAATATCTTGATCAACATTTCGAAGCGCTACGACACCATCGCCACCATGCTCTCTACTCTCGGATCTGTTCTGCTTCTCCTTGGCAGCACTGGGCTGACCAACGCTGCTGTCGTCAGCACCGGCACCGTAGAAGCCAGAGGTGAGCCTTGGCCTCGACTCCTTTAGAATGAACGCTTTATCTTCAATGCGTCGCAGTGGTGAGAATGATGTTGAATGGATTGCTAAATCTCAGTTACAAATGTAGCTGCTTCTCCCCCGTCGCCGCTGCAGCCCGGCATCGCCGCGAACTGCAACAAGTGGTACATGGTCAAGCCGCACGATTATTGCGCCGCAATTGCGGCCGAGCACGGCATTTCGACGGAAAAGTTCATTCAGTGGAACTCGGGCGCCGGTCCCGAGTGCAAGTCCCTCTTGTCCGGGTACTATGCCTGTGTCGCGGTTGACAGCGAGCCGAAGCCAACACCCGTCAAGCCCGAGAACGGCATCAAAACGCCTTCTCCCTTCCAGGCCGGCATGGTGAAGAACTGCAACAAGTTTCATTTCGTCCAGCCCAAGCAGACTTGCCTCGACGTCGAGCGCGCGACTGGAGCCAAGGTCGCGGACCTGATCAAGTGGAACCCGGCCATTGGCCACGACTGCACCACCATGTGGGCAAAGACTCATCTCTGTGTTGGCGTTGTGGGTTAAGCCTGCTTCTTCTGCTGTTGAGTGGTACGAGAGCCTAGCGGCCGTTGGACATCACGAAACATACCAGAGGAGGTGCCCACGTTGGATAATGTATTGCGATGATGGCGACATTAGAACGACCGAGCAGCATAGCCATAGCATAACAGCAGATCAACCAGTATAAGGAAACGGTCAAGGGTGTGCCCTCGTGGCGTTGAATTACTACTCCATTTTCCTGGATCAACTCTTACCCGTGACTCGTAGTTTGTCTAAGCTACCAAGTCGAGGGCAGTAGACCATCGCAGGGAAGCCAGTTATATCGTTCTTGGCTCTTCTGCCTTGCATCACGGGAGGGCGTGTGACCTTTGGAGCTGTCATCCCACCATAATGTGCCTACCGCGGCCGAGTCAGCGTCGGCTCGAAACAGGCGTGTGGGGGATCCTCGGGATAGAGGTGGAGAGAAAGCTCGGCATTGATTTGAAAGTAGCAAACTGGTGGTGATCAATGGCTCATGTATGAACCGCAGAAATTCAATGCCCGATGCCATTAAGACGGCTATCTATATTAATAGCTCGAATGAGGCCCTAGAAATCTCAATTGGCACTATTGCTTCCGGTCTTATTGATATCCATTGCCTTGGTACAAGATCTGTCACTGCATGTATATTACAATGCACGTTTTTCTGTGTATCCTCCCCTTCCTCGCTGCTGGAGCCCTTTCGGCTCCAGCTATCGATGCCTCGCCTGGCAAAGATATTCCATAACCCCCACCCAGCTAGAACAGACGGCTAATTCAAACTTGAATCAAATCTAGGTATGTGGTTCTCACTCTGCGTAGACGGCCCTGCCGCCCTCCATGTGGGCAATCCCTGCTCCTAGATCTAGTAATATAGAATCCTTCTCGGAGAGCGAAGAGACCAAAGCAGGACCCTCTCAAGAATCAACACACACGAGCGGGATGGTGCGCCTTTGGCCCTGAGACGCTGGCCCATATTCAGTGGCCAACAAGAGCCTCCGGATAGCAGGACCCTAGTCTAGACCAAGGTCGCATGGTGGGAGGGCGGCCCCGCATCGTCAAGGCATCGGCATCGTGAGCCCTGTGACGTCGAGCGCATCTCCACCATTGGCGTTTCCCCTCCTTTCCATGCTGCCTCTTCCTTGCCGGGACTTCTTCTCTCTCCGTCCCTGTCTTCTGTAACGTATTCCTTTGAAAATCGACAAGCTTTGTCCGGCCATCGCTCCACAAGACCCAGCCCGTCATGGCCGCCGCCGCCAAAGCCGCTGTCCCTGACAAGGACAAGATGAGTGTAGGTTGGAGCTGCAGAAGCAAAGAGTAAAGCCGAATAACCGAGGCGGTGCTTGCAGAACCTCTCGTTTGTCCTCAACGCCCCGCGCGACGTCTGCTTCGCCGAGCAGCCCAAGCCGGCCCTCGGCGACGCCCACGACGTGCTCGTTGCCGTCGACTACACGGGCATCTGCGGCTCCGACGTGCACTATTGGCAGCACGGGTCCATCGGCCACTTCGTCGTGCGCGATCCCATGGTGCTGGGCCACGAGTCGGCCGGCACCGTCGTCGAGACCGGCTCCGCCGTCACCGGCCTCGGCCCGGGGGACCGCGTCGCCCTCGAGCCCGGCTCCGGGTGCCGCCGATGCCCGGACTGCCGCGCCGGCCGGTACAATCTATGCGAGTCCATGGTCTTTGCCGCCACGCCGCCGCACCACGGGACCTTGACGGGGCTGTGGGTTGCCCCGGCCGATCTGTGCTATCGCCTGCCGGACACCGTGTCGCTGCGCGAGGGCGCCCTGGTCGAGCCGCTCGCCGTCGCCGTGCACATTGTGCGCCAGGCCGGCATCCGCCCCGGCCAGTCCGTCGCCGTCATGGGCGCCGGCCCCGTCGGCCTGCTGTGCGCCGCCGTTGCCCGTGCCCACGGCGCCGCCACCGTCGTCAGCGTCGACATCGTCCAGGCCAAGCTCGACTTTGCCCGCCGCTTCGCCGCCACGCACACGTACATGCCCCGGCCGCGGACATCGCCCCCAGACAACGCGGCCGCGATCCGGGCGCACGCCGGCCTGCCCCGGGGCGCCGACGTGGTCATCGACGCGAGCGGCGCCGAGCCGTCGATCCAGACCAGCCTGCACCTGGTGCGCATGGGCGGCGTCTATGTCCAGGGCGGCATGGGCAAGGCCGACATCTCGTTCCCCATCATGGCCCTGTGCCTCAAAGAGGTGACGGCCCGCGGCTCGTTCCGCTACGGGCCCGGCGACTACGAGCTGGCCATCCAGCTCATCGCCAGCGGCCAGGTCGACGTCAAGCAGCTCATCTCGGCCGTCGTGCCTTTCAGCCAGGCCGAGGAGGCCTTTCGCAGGGTCCAGGAGGGGCAAGTCATCAAGATGCTCATCGCCGGCCCCAATAACGACGACAATATCTGACATGCCCCGGCAAGCTCACGGCAACGCCCGTCCGGGGGAGGTTGCCCACGTCTGGTAAGCAGCCTCGTCAGCCTCAAGCCATGCCGCCGCACCGGCCTGTCCAGCCGGTCAGCGTCGTCATGAGCCCGTACTGCTGCGCTGTTGTGTGCATGTCTCGAAGGAAGCAGGAGGGCAAGGTAATGGGCTCGATGAATCTTCGTCGACTTTCTCTTTCCACGCACAGCGGGACACTAGGGGGTAGTGCGAAGTGGGAAAGCTGTAAATATCACACTTCCACCGGCGCTGTCAAAGCCATCTTTCTCGCTATCCTTGTCCCTCTCCTAACACGCACATGTGCATGGCAAGGGTCCATCTCTCCCGCAGTACCTAGCAGAGCTGAATCGCCTCACCCACACACCTCACGCTCGCACACACACACAGGACGGTAAGCATGGGCTCATGCGTGTTATGTGCATCACCAACCATGTCAGCCATCCCTGTCCCGCCACGTGAGCAGCCAAGGCAGACAGAAATAGATGGATGGCTAGGCAAGGGGGGATCGCGGAATCCAGCCGCGCCCGGTTTCCTCGGCGCTGACGACATGAATTCTCCGTCGTACAGGCAGTCTCATCTCTCTGGCCCTGTACCTGGCATACACTGACCTGGCCTTGTGAGAGTCCAAAGATCTGGACACGCATCCTCTCTTGTGAGAACCACTCACCGACACATCCCCACTCCGCCGCGGCTTTGCAAATGCAGACTTTGCCCAACAATAGGTGGGAGCACGTCCCTCTGTGCGCGATGTGCCCACGCGCCTCTCATTTCCCCGACAGATCCTCCCGAATTCTCCGTAGGCGTGATGAGTACTGCAAACCTACCGTACCAACCAACCATCGCATGCAGCCGCGGCCATTTGGCCGTGTCATTGGTCAGAAAGCCTCTCACTGCGACATTGAAGCCTTCGCCGGACCCCCCCCCTCAGCCCCCGTCCTCTCAAGAGTCGCGTCTCTCCATAGACAGGAGACTCCAAAATGGATTAAAAGAGGGCATCCGTGGCTGATCTGGCCACGGCCCGTGCCCCCGCGGCAGCCTGCTGTGGTCCAACCCTGGGACTCCATCACAGAAAGTGTGCGTGCGGCTGAGGGGCTGCCAGGGCGCCCTGTGGAGGCCCCTTGTCGCCGTGATCAATATTTCCGACGGCCCTGGCTGTGGAAGCAGCAACAATTAAGCGACGCCTCGCTACTCGCCTTTAAAGGTCTCGTCCCAGGCCGGGGGCGGGGAGGGGGGCGTGGCAGATGGAGCGGGTATAAGAAGGCGGCAGGCAGCCTCTCGCGCGAGGAGCTGGAGTGAGTGCTGAAAGAAAGAGAGAGAAGAGAGACTGTGTGTACGAACGCAAGAGGAGGCAAAAGCACATCATCGTAGCCCAAAAAGGAGGCATGAGGTGAGAGTGTCAACGGCGCTATTCGGTAACGAGGAAAAGTCGACGACCGAGCAAAGAGTCCCCCTGACCACCCAACGCCGTTGTCGCCATACCCGAGAGCCATCATGTACGCCATGGAGCAGCAGCCGCCGTCGCAACAGCAGCAGCATCAAGGGTATCAGGGCCACCGCGACATCCTTTCGACGCCCGTGTGGCTGCTGGCCATCCGCATTGCCCAGGCCGTCTTGTCCGTCGTCATTCTCGGCCTCGCCGCCTCGGTAGTCCACGATGCCTACCTCGACGAGCTGGGCCTTGCCATTGCAATCGTACGCCTCGTCTTCTTCTCTCTCTCTCTCTCCCACATTGTGCCCATGAGTCACGCCCAAGGTCGAAGTCCATGTAGATGAGATGGACTTTGAAAGAGGCTGGGTTATACACGTGTAGAGCATACGCTGACCTTTCTTTCACCAGTCCCTCATCACCGTCCTCATCGTCACATACTTTGTCGTAACGGAAAAGGTGGCCGCCTGCCAACCCGCCTACCATATTGTGGCCGTGCTGGCCCTCGACGCTTTCCTCTTGGTCCTCTGGCTCGCGACGTTTGCAGCCGTGGCAGCGCGCCGGGCTCGCTTCGTCTTTGACGTGGCTGTCGATGGCTGCTCCAACAACGGCGACCTCTTCAACAGCAAGACCTGCTTCGTCAAGCGGGCCGTCATCTTGTTCAAGCGCGGCGCCGATACAATGTCGGCTGCGGCTGGAATCGGAGCACTCGTGTGGTGAGTGGGATGGAGCATTGCCTCTCCTCCGGCGGTGCCACGCTGACAGGGTTCAACTTGGGCGACAGGATCCTCTTCATCGTCACCTTTGTCTGGACGCTTGTCCATTTCCTCAAAGGCCGCAAGCAGGGGCGTTTCCCGCTCAGCACCGGCAGCACCGCCACGGCCGAGACGAACCAGATGGATCCCAAGGTTGAGCAGCAGCAGCAGTATCAGACCCCGATTCAACAGCCCCAGGTCCATGGCCAGTACCAGCAGCCCACTCCGACGCAAAGCCCGCCTCCCCAGCCGGCGCAGAGCCCGTATCAGCAGCAGCCGCCGTTCTCGCCGCCTCCCGCAGGCACTTACCCGCCTACACAGGGCCAGCAGCAGCAGCAACATCCCTATAGACAATACCCGCAGTATTCGCAGCCGCAGCCGCAGGCGTACCAGCAGCCGGTGCAGCCGGTGCAGCCGGTGGGGAGCGAGCTGCCCGCGCAGCAACCGCCGCAGACGTATCAGCACCAGTGATGGGGCGCAGTTGATGGATGCCGGTATAGCTTTTGGGACATGAAGGAATAGATGTGAAATGTATTGCGACGCCTGCGGAGTTTTATACCTTTTTTGAGAAGCAGTTAATGACCCTGTTAATCATGATGCAAGTTGCGTCATGTACCGAGTCAATATGGCCTGCAAAGAACGTCGGACAAGTCCAACTTCAAGTGATTCTTCGACCCGGGGCCCTCGATGCTCTGTTGCTGCATACCGACTTCTTGTTGTTGAGAAAGTGAGGCATTCAAGTTTAAGCCGTCAAGTGCAGACGAACTTGTAGGTGGCCCCAGAATGGAAGGCGGTCGGGCGGGCAATTCTGCCGGCCCAGCTTCTCCTCTGCCAGCCAGCTTCAACCATGATTTTGGTCCGTCAGACACCCTCGCCCTCTGCCAGGTCGTCCAACGCTCCCTCTCCGCGACGCCTCTCCTGTGCCCTCGCGCCTCCAATTGACGGCATTTGGCCCTCAATGGCCGCCATGGCCTCGCAAAAGCCCCGCGACGAGCCCGAGAAGCGCCTCGGCGTGCCATCGCGCAACCCGCTGCCGCTGTCCGCCTCGCAAGAAGCCCAGGTGCGCGACCTCTACTATGCCCGCGTCCGCAAGCAGTGCACCGACGAGATCAAGGGTAAGCAAGAGGGCCCTCGCGCGCCGTCCGGCCCGCCCGACTGACCCCCCCACGCGACCACCAGCCTTTGCCGCCTGCGCCCTCGGCCGCACCTTTTCCGTCTCGTTTGCCTGCCGAGCCGAGCACCGCGCCATGAACAGCTGCATGAAGCTGCACGCCACGCAGCAGGAGCACGACGCCGCCCGCGAGGAGTGGTTCGCCCTGCGCCTCGAGCGCCAGCGCCAGCGAGAGCACAAGGCAAAGGTCGCCGCCGCCCAGGAGGACTTTATGCGCGAGTGGTGGGGGCTGCCCGAGGACGTCCGCCTGTCGCGCCAGAGGGATCTCGAGAGCCGCTACGGCGAGGAGCGCGTCGGTGGCATGCCGGCCAAGGACCGTCCGATGCAGGGTGGCACGGGCACCACGGCGAGATGACACGGGCCGGCGCCGGCGACGACTACGACGACGACTACGGACCATGGAGTTTTGGAGACTAGGCGCAAGGCAGGCGTTGCATTGCTCACGGCGTTTTTCCTTTTCCTCTTTATACAGCTGCTTCTCTGGTTTCCCCGGCGCCAAGTTATCCGGCAGGGCTCTCTAAAGACCACCGCAAGTCTTTTCACGCCCCTACGCTAGAATGCTCACGATGGACCAGCGGCAGTCCAGGTGGTGAGTGAGCGGTCTCGTGCGCAAAGACCAGATCGGCCATGTGGGGCCGAGCAACCCCGGAGCTCCGAGATTCAGCACAACCGACGGCGCCATGACCGGTCGCGCAGGTGCCGATGAGCCGGGCGTTTGTGGCGCCAGCCCATGTTCGGGACCCCTCCAAGGTCTCCGTCTCCCCTCTTTTCTCTCCTCCGGCCGTGTTTACCCAGCGGCCATGACCGCCTCGGTGTGTGCTGGTGAATGCGCCATTTGACGCCGCGTATTCGAGTTCCTCAATGTATAGCGGAGGAATTCATTCAAGATGGACGTTACCGGGGGGGCCAGGAAACAGCGGTGTGCAGGGCAATCGGGCGTATGCCGACCGCAGAATGTGCTCCTTTGGCCGCCAACGAGAGGCCCCAGGATGTCTAAGTTGTACAGAAGATGTGCCGCCGGGGCGCATCATGGATGCTCCAGGTACTCAAAGCCCGTCGAGCCAAACATGCAATGAAGACTCAAAGGCGGCAAGCTGAGGGCATGCCGTGGCCACCTCCCGCCCCTAGTCTGCCCGTGCCGCCCGCCCAGCCCGCGTGGGGAGGGTTGTGAGACACGAGAGAGTTGCAGCAAGGCACGTGGAGATGTCTTTCTTCATAAGATACTGTGGTTTGTTCATACGGAAATATGCTCCTCTTGGGCCAGAACGAGAGACGTCGAAGCAGAGTCTCCCCTGTCTCTTGAAAACCATCAACCAACCTCGCCTCTCTGATCACCCACACCCTCTCACCAGCGTCCACGATGAGGGCCAAACAAGACCATGACACAGAATACAAGCCCACGACCTTAGATCCAAGGGCTCCTTGAATAGATTAAGCGCCCGCCCACGACCCCGCGTCCGGCTCACACCCCGGTCCTCCCCGGCCCTCCCCGGCCTCGCCGTCCAATAAACGACGCGCCCCCTCAGCAAACTCGCGCCTCCGTCCAAATCCCAAGCCCGCTCTTCTCGGCCGGGCGCTTAATCAACAGGCAAAGGGGAGGCCAAAGGGGCCAATCCAGGGTCGCATCACACTGCAGCAGCAGCGGTTACTATTTTCGGCGTCCCCTTTCCGGTGCGCCGCTGGAGACGTGATTCGACGGCGGATGCGTCTGCAGATCAGACCCTCCTCGTGTGAGGATGGGAGATGGAAATGTAACTGTGCTCTTTTCTCCGTGCTTGGCCTCTGCCTTGTATATATCTTGTGTGAGCCCCATCCTGGCCCACCTCGACTCGCTTCTGCTCCTCGTGCAGCAGCAAGGAGAACGACTTCATTGCTTGCTCTCCATCACCCACCTCCAACGACTGACCGCAAGACCAACACGATGCGATGAGAAGGCATTGGTGATATCACGACGTTCGGCTTCAGCCCCTCCGCCTCACCCCAACTTTGCCAGCAACACCGAAAAGCGGCCTCCCGCCCGCCCAGCCCAGCATGGTGGCCCAGCCCCAAGGCAACCTGTCTCTCTTCCCCAGCCCGAGCTCGTCCGAGCCTCCGCACCTGACCCGGCCGCAAGCACCGTCGGCACCGCGCGGCCAGCCCTCTTCAGGAGAGCCTCGAGGGCCGAGAACACAGCCCGTGCTCCGTATCCGGACAACCGACGATGACTCCGCCCAACGCCCGGCCTTCAGGCCCATCGAGTTCGATCCGCCTCGTCGGGATCAAGGCCGCGTTGACACATCTGGCCACGGCCACGGAGACGGAGACGTCGGCCCCGCGCCCTCGTCGGAGCCGCAGCCGGCCCTGAGATCCATGTTCCCCATGTATAATCCCAGCCTGCCCCTGGACCAGCAGCAGTACGCACCCACCCAGACGAGCCCAGCCCAGTTCCCCCGGGCAGTCATCAGCCGGCAGTCGTATTACCAAGAGCCGCCGACCTCGCCGGAAGCCGTGGGTCGCCGGGAACCCGCCCCGGAGAGCAGATGGCCGCCCGCCAGGCTGCCCGCCCGCGAGCCCTCTGCCATGCCCCGGCCGAGCTCCACAAGCCAGCTCAGGGGCCTGTGGAAGGCCGCTAACGGGTGGAAGGCACGCGGCTCCGAGGGCCGCGTCTACTGTCTCTCCCTGTCGAGGCTCCGTGACGCCCCCGTGTACACCTGCTCGTCCGCCTCGTCGCAGCCCTTTTACAACCTCCGCCTGGATCCCACCTCGGCTTCCGCCTACGTCGCCATGACCCGGCACGACCCGGGGAAGCCGTACAAGCCCCCCAAGCCTGACGCCGTCTCCTCCTCTCCGTCCGGTAGCGAACACAGCGGCAGCAGGTCCTCGGACACCAAGGGCTGGCACGAGGCCCTCACGACGACCCTCGAAGAGGATTCCCGCAGGCACCCGCCCCACGACGGCCTGGTGGCGCTGCTCATGCCGACGCCGGCTGCCAAGATGGCCCTGGAGAGAGCCGACGACCCCGTTGCTGTCGCGACGGCCGAAAACGAGTGCGCCCGCCTCGTCTGGGATGACGACGCAGCCACCCACTTCCTCGTCCACCCGGCGCTCGCGACCCCCTTCAGAGCCACCATCGAGGGCTTCCCCGCCTACTCGCGCACAGAGTACACGCTCGAGCATCACGAGTCCCCCAAGCACCTTGCCAAGCTGACCCGCGACGGCACCGGCGGCGGCTGGATCGAGATCGACACCACAGTCGCCTCCATGATCGACTCCTACTACATTATCGACGTAGTCGTCGCGGCTCTGATCCTCGTGGCCTCTGCCGACGACAGAAACACGCCGTCTCCTCAGGAGACCTTCGAGCCGCCACCGCTGCCGCCACGTGCAGTGCTCGCCGGCGGGACAAAGCGCAGCTCTAGCCGGTTCGGAGTCCCGGGTATGCGACGCAAGGATAGGAAACGGAGTGGGCGAAAAGTAGAAGAGTTTGAGATGGACGTCGAGAGTCAAGATGGGAGCATGGGCAAGAGCAGCGGGGTCAAGCGCGCCGAGTCCAAGCACGCCGAGTCCAAGCGGCCCTTTGTGCTCCGGGCGATGATCAAGGTCGCCAAGGGACTGTTCAAGTGCGCCATGTGGGTGGCGACCATCTTGTTCAAGTGCGTGGCCGGCGTCTTCAAGCTGTTGTATAGATGCGTGGGGTCCAAGTATTGAGGTGTTGATGGCGAGGTGAGGGCGTTGTGGCGTGTCTTGCAACGCGATATATCAGTCTCCTTGCTCTTTTTACGGCCATCTGAGTTACTGGGGTTGGGCGGACAGGACCACGACAGACGTTGACACGGAATCATGACAGACGTGGATTAGAGCCGCGATACCCATTGGTAACATGAACGATATAATATCCCTGGCGCCGCCGCCGCCGGAAGGCGGAGCTCCTCAGACGAGCAGCTCATCGCTTCCGTGTCCGCACCATGATTTTGCTGCCTTTTCTGGTCCGCCCTCCCGATGTTGCCGTTTTTGCCATCTTTGCCCTCTGGGTTTCCAGTTCCCTCTCGGCGTCTGTCAAGGCCTTGAGCTTCTTGCGAGCGTGCTCGAGCTGTCTCTTGAGTCTTCGGAGTGCCTTAGCCCTTTCAAAATCGTCATTCTCGCTCTTCTTTGCTCCGTCCTCTTCGTCTTCTTGGTCCGCTCCCAGGGCGTCCTGCAGCGCCTCGTCTCGCTCCTCCACGTCATCGGTGAAGATGATTTTCCTCGGTGCTTTCCGCTTTGCCGATTGGGGCAGTTCATTGTCGTCATCATCGTCCAGATCTTCATCGTCGTCATCTTCCTCTTCCAATCGATCCAGCCCACGGGTCAAGACGACCTGCTCCTCGAGGCGCGCAACCTCCTTGGACACAACCTGGCGCATCGTGCGCACGTAGCCCATGTCCTGCGTCTTGAGTAGCCGGACCGTGTCGAGATCCAAGGCCTTGTTGCCGCGGTCGCCTTGAACAGTTCCATTCCAGCTCTTGCCGCTCGTAATTCTGGATCCGGGCCCCTTGCGGGACATCATGCCAAAGTAAAACTCATCCTCGTTCCGGTCGGCGGCCTTTTGCCGCAGCGACTTGAGCTGGGCCTTTTTCTTGCCGTAGTCCTCGGCACGCAGAGAGTAGTCCTGCAGGCCGGTCAGCAGTCACGCAACGCCATGAAGACGTGGGGGCAAAAAAACAAACCTTGTGCTTCTCGAGGAGGCCCAGTCGGCGGCGCTCCAGGGGCTGCGCTCGCTCACGGTGCGGCCGCCGCTGAACGGCGTTTCGCATGGAAGACATATCGAACGCTTTCCGGAGACGATCACGTTTGGAGAGGGTCAAGAGACGCGTGCGGCCACTTTTCTGAGCGTGGGATCTGAAGTTGAGGTTGTCGATGGCTCGAGGCGGGAAGGTGGCAGAATTATGGAAAATTTGGGCGGTGAGGTTGAGAGTGGCCTGTCAAGTCACGTGCACCCCTCTGCTGCGCCGACACACGGTTCAGTGGGTCTCTTGATCTCGGCTTCTCAAGACAACTATCGCGGGTATATATTCTCCACCCACTCCACTCACAGACGTCGTCCGACTGGAGACAAAGCCTTTTCTCTCTGCCTTGGTACCTTTGGAAAAGGTGCAAAAAGTGTTGGCGTTGAAAAGTGGCAGAAGTGTGTGTCTCTGCCACTCTGGAGGAGAATTGTCTTCTCACCGAGGAATCGGGGACAAACTCGTCGACACTCGACACGCTCTGCGTGCATATCGTCGTGGCGTTGATCTCCAAACTTGACAGGTTTGTCTTGCATTCCTTGACTCTCTCCCTTCATATCTAGAGTTCCCGAAGCTCGTAATCCCCGTGTCCTGCCTCCTTTTGAGGCTTATCAGACACCAAGGCCTCCCAAGCAAACGTGAGAAGCGCCGTCAAACGCACGTTTGGACAGCTAGCCAAGACACCGTGTAGCAGGAAATTGCGGCCGTAACGGGGAGTGAGTTGCGTCTCGACAGAGCAGACTCTTGAATGCATGCAAGATGTCCAACCAAGATGATAATGGTGACGCCGGCGGAACGGTGACCATCTTGTGGTGCACGAAGCCCAAGTCACAGTGTTACAAGCTCTCGATGCAGCTGCTCACCGAGTCCATCCACTCTGCCGAGTTCTGTGGCATTCAACCTGGTTAGTGGCTGTTGCCCTTAGAACTCGCACTCGTGCCGTCTCACCTTGAAAGCGTCGACGTATTTCGTAACGGTACCGTGCATTCGGTCGCCGTTTGGCTCCACGACAGTTTGGCTCATGTCGCTGAGCAGGGCGCGGAGCTTCTGAGAGCTGAGCTTCGGAAAGTTGGGGCACTGGGGCGGGTGTGAGCCACCTATGAAAGGCATGCCCAACGGGCCACGAGGGAGCCATACCTTTTCTTCCATAACTTGTATGGTCTCCTGGATTTGCGTCTCTGTCGAGTAAAGGCTGCGTCAGCACGTCATCGACGCCTCGACTTCTATTCCATGTCCTCCAAAAACCTACCCATGATGCTGGCGAGCTTCATCGACCCGGCCGTGGCGGCCATGGCAGCCGGGATGCAGGCCGCAGCGCAGTAGAAGAGAGAAGCCTTTGTGCGTTAGTGTAAAACGCACGTTCTGCGACGAAACTTGATAAACTCACCTTCATCTTTACTTGTCCGCGTGTCTTATTACCTGGTGTTAAAGGCTCCTGTACAGCAAGCGATCATTCATCCGCCGTTCAACTGAAACGACGTAGGCAGAAAAGGCGAGCACGCAGCCTTATACGACAGACTACTCTATAGTTCTGCAGACGACGAGTCCTGGTGGAGTCAAATGCCCGATGCTCCAGAGTCTACTAACTCAGGGCAGCTGCATAGCGTCGATTTCGTTGTACGGCAACCTCTGAGACATAGACCATCGATCGGCAGTCTCAAATGCTCTTGCTGAATTCCGGTAGCCTTGCACATGACACCGGTAGCACAACTTCACAAGGGATGATGCCAAGCCATCCGAATTTCAGTAGCCTAGCTGGCCAAATCCAAGGCACCACAACCGTTAACAGGGGCCTGCGCTCACGGGGCATATACTGCTTTCAAGCTGTCTTATTGCCGAGTCGGGTTCCCTGGAAGCCCATGATACGATGGGAAAGGGGTTCGCAAATTGATGGGGCAATCCTTCCTCGTACCGTAACCCTTGACGTCAGCTGGGTAGCAAGGGCCCCCAATCAAGATCCGAGCTGAGTGGACCTGGACATACTGGAACTAACTGGGACATACATCGTCATTTCGTTTCTACGGATACCACTGAGTGACGGCTGATTGAGATCCAGGGTGTCGGTTGCCCCAAACCTCAAGCGATGGCAACATCTCTCCCAGCAACCAGAGCAACTGGAGCGGCGGGACGGAGAGACAAGCGTCCTGCTTGTCGGCCCCGAAGAGATAAGGTTGCTTTATTAGCGTAAAGACAAGGCAAGCTATTTGAGACGCCCGGCCATAATCTCCGAACACTGTCTCCTCATTCCTGGCGATTTCATGGCAAGGGGACATCGAATAATGTGCTCTGCACGGATTCCATGCGCAAAATGGTTAGAGGGACGAGAATGCAGTCAGCTACCCGTTGCCGCGGTTGGATGTCTGAAGCGGAGGGATGGTATTGGTGACCGGTCCTCGCACAAATGAGAGCGCCTATATATACCAATATCCACTCACTCTGCCGGCGCCATCCTGCTTGACTGGCCTTGGATGTAACCAGTCACGTTTCCAGCAGAGGAGTGAAAATACATGTCAAAATGAGGGTCCCCCAATGGGTTTTGGGCTTCCTTTTGCCATATTTGGCAGTCGCGCAGTTTCAACCGATCCTGAATCTCTGGGATAAGCGATTTCTCAACTATCAGAAGCCTGGGCCGACTGACTGTAAGAGCCCGCCGAGCCATCGAGCGCTCTCGCGTATGTGCACGCAGACTCTGATATCCACGATGCAGCTCGCAGCCCTTGTCCCGGCCTCAACGCCCTCGCCAACCATGGCTTTTTGCCTCGAAACGGGCGCAACGTCAACGCTCTCGACATCATCCTCGGGCTTTTCCTCGGGCTCGGCGTTTCGCCCGAGACGAGCGGCATCGTCATTGCCTTTGGCTTGGTCTCGAGTCACAATCCGCTGAGCCTGAGCTTAGACCTCGAGGATCTTCGGAACCATCACTTTGTCATTGAGCATGACTGCAGTTTCGCCCGCAATGACGCCTTGATCGGCGACAATCTCAACTTTAACCCGAAGCTCTGGGCGATTGCGCTCAAGGAGATGAACAAGACGTCCGTCGTCAACCCCTTCAACTTTGGCAGAGGCAAGGCTGCCCGTGTCCAGGACCAGAGGAGACGCAACCCCAGGACGGTGTATGGGCCTCGGGCTTGGTTCAATGGCTTTTCCGAGGTCGGCCTCGTCCTGTCCACCCTCGGCACCGTTCCGGGCTTGGCCAAGCTCGAGTACGTCAGGAGCCTCGTCGAGGAGGAGAGACTTCCCTATCACCTTGGTTGGAGACCGAGGCCCTTCTTCTGCAACCTGGCCACCATGTTGGGTGTCGGTGCTGCGTCCGTTCTTGGCGACAACTACCTGCTGCAAACGGTTGCCAGCGTCGTCCTGTCTACGCCGTCGGTGAGTGATGACGGACATGGAATTCACATAGGCAGCAAGCTGACAGGCCACAACAGGAAATTTTGCAAGTCTTCATCCCGCCAAACTTGGATTTCCTGCCCGAGTTGGAGAACATGATTCTCTCCCTCGGGTTTGATAATGGCCCGATGAAGAAGCTGAGCAAGGCCTTGCACGCGGTGAGCAAGCACAAAAAGATTGTGCACCGCTCCACAGGCACAATGCAGAGCGTAGCATTGCAAGACCTGATTGCTGCTTTGGGGGGCGACAACGACCTCCAAGGTTCTTTCGCCGGGACGCTGGAGTCTGGACTGGAGAATCAGGAACAGGCTATCAAGGCGGATTAGGGCGCCATCGCCGCAGTTTCGAGTTGTTCGTAATAGCAGCATCGTCATGAATCATGATCAATCCGGCATTCACTAGGACGGCTAGGAGGTGCTACGGAAATGTGGGATATGTTGATGAGTAGAAAACTCTCCAGCGGTATATAGGCTGGCTAAATGCTGATTATTTTGGCTGGGTGTACTTTTCCACTTGTTGAACGACGAATACAAGTGCGCGCGGCTTTGCACAACCATTTGCTCGCCATCTTGATGCCGCCATCTATTTCATGGTCACTGCAGCATAGTGCTTGTGAATGTATATGCTGAGGGGACTTTACTGTTTCTTCTGTGCAACATCGGTCCAGCTTCACCCTATTTCGTGTGGAGAGCTTTGGACGCCAGAAGCACTGAGCCTCGGTGCAGCAAACACGATGGGGTATGTTTCAAAGCAAGTAGACATCGGATCCCTTCAATTTGAACGCTGATCTGGAACTCTCTCTCGTTGTGCAAAGCCGTGTCTCAGCAGGTCGTGGAGGAATGCTCTTTTGAGGACGCGAGATCCGCCTCTGCACACCAGTACACGCCCACCTTCACAATGGCACCGGACCACTTGATTGGAGCTGGAACAGACTGACGCGGAATGCTTGAAGCTCCAGTCCTCGGCGAGACAAGACTCAGTTGGCATCATCGCCGAGCATACAAACACGAGCTCGAGAAGATGGAGCAGACATCCAGTCGTTGATGATCATGGCCAGGTATGGGCTATCACGGAATTCTATCCAAGCTGTCGGCGGCTACGGCACGAAAAGAAATAGCGAGCACGCCCTTGATTGCAATACACAGCTGGTCAATCGGGAATGGAATGGTCGTGTATAGCCCATGTCTAGGCCCCGTCCCATAGGCAGACAAGAAAGAGGAAGAAGATGTGGGACTTTCCTGCTTAAAGTCGGAGATTTCTGGCCGTTACTCACCTTCTCCAAGGCAGGTTTTTGACAGTCATGCAGCCGTGTAGCCAACTAGCTACATGATGGGCATATATATGCTCATATAGAACCAGCTTTTACTCCCGTCTCGCCGGCGGCATCGTTCATTCATCCCGACCTAATCTTTCCTTTCTCCAATCACCGCAACGCGCTCCTAGTGGCGCCCTGTCTCTCTCTCTCCATCATGAAGTACCTATTCGCTCTCTTTCTCACCTGCCTTTTCGGCTGCGTCATCTCCACCCCCATCCAAGCCGGCGCACGCGACGTCCAAGGCGACCTCTTTCAATCCGCTTCCGAGCTGTCAGAGATGGAGGCCAAGAAGGTGCCCGACAACAGGATCTCGAAGCCCAACGAAGGGTTTCTCGGCAGCGCCGTTATACTTCCTGGGCTCGTGGGCGCCTTGGGAGACTTGTTCAAGGGCATCGTGACCCAACACCTGCCGTTAATTGGCGGCCTCGACAAAAGGGACTAGACAAGATTTTAAATGGGCCTGAGAAATCATGACATGGGGTCATGGGTGAAGAGGCTACGACATTAACTGCGACGCCGACGTGGCACGCGGCTGTCTGGGTAATCATGGCCACGTTACCGTGGCTGGAACAAAATGACGCACGAAATCAGAAGGACTTGTAGGCTCTGAGCTTCTCCAGCGATTGGCCAGTGCTGAGACCTCCGGATATGTATTAGTCGTTTACATATAATTCGTAGACAGAACAGCGAAACTCCCAGGAGGTCTTTCATAATACCAGGGGGCATGAAGGCATTGGGATCAAAACTACAGGTCTCGCGCCAATGCCGCTCACTCATGTTGTCACAGGGGCCAAAACACTCTATGGTTCTTGAGTCCATCTTCCAGTATCCACTCGGCTGTGAGCGGACACTGAGTTGTGTCTGCGATATCTAGAGGAACGAAATTGTCACCAAAGAGGCCCCAGATAAGGATACTCCTGTCCAAAACACCAAGCTCCCCGTCTCTCCTGTGGCAGAAAATTCCATCACAGTTGGCCCGTTCATTAGTACCGCGACATTCACCGAGTCGTCCTGTTGACTATTCGAAATATACCGACGGGAGCGAGTAAGAGCCCTTGACTTTGGACATTACCGTCGGCAACTCGTTGTTTGACAAGTGTATGATCTAGCTTTCCCATCTCACATTTACTCGTGCCGGGGCCTGGTCTTAAGACGGCAGCTTCAGCACTTGGCGGGCCATTGAAGAACCCTTGGCATCGATCGAATGAACCAGCTCAGTTGCACAGTCGCGTGTTACTTGGGTAACTCAACCTGTGCCCTTGCCAGCGAATAATTTTCCCACCCCTCTGCCGGTCCCGGGGGTGGCTCGATTTCAACTGTATGGCAAAGCTTCAGACGCTTTAATGGAATATACAATGCCACCCTGTGCGGCAGTGGTAGTTTTGCATCTGGCCGGCAAAGGGGTCTTGAATCCTCCGAAGGAACCCCAGCACCGGTGACATTTGCATACCACGCTAGGATATAAATCGATGTTTGAATCCAACTACAGTATAATACATGCTGGGTCGTCGTAATACTTTTCCAAAATTGCAAGTACCTCTGTTTCCAGGTATCCGCGGGAACAAACCTCGGGCGAGTGAGTGGCGCTATAGTCACATTATCCCCATCTCCTATAGTCGGCCTTGCTGCCTACAGCGCACTCACATGACGCCGGATGCGAGCATCACTTTACAAAGATACATGGAGAGGCGGATATAGGCCTACATGAGAGACCATGACGCCGTGGACAAACTGTACCAAGTAAGTGCCCCCCTTTCTTCACCGTGCTGCGTGCTAAGGAAAAGGCCGACAGATGGCAAGGACCCTAACCGGGAGAGCGAGTTACCTGGTATATCAGCAGCACACTGATGAACTCGATGAAGTAGTGGGTGAGCAGTGGCACCTGTTACTCTTTGTAGCACTTCAGTCATTGGCGGTTCGCTAATACGAAAGGCCATTACAGAGAATACATGTTCTTGGTTACTCTCAGCCGGGTTAACTGCCATTAGCAAGCTAACATGCTCGACTATGAAAGATGGTGAGCAGCCCTTTTGCCTGCAACCCTGTAAGTCAGAGCGCTGACACGAAAAAGCTGTTATAGGATGTGAATTAAGTGCTTTCCTGTGCTGGTGATCCAAGCTTAGTACTGCAGCCCAGCTGACAGTCATGAAAACATCAGCCTGTGGCTGTCACCGAAGCCCGCTGGTTCTTGTGCCATGCCAACGGCGGAGATGGCCTCTCGACAGATCTTCGCTTCACCCTAATAACCCTAACCGCGACGACTTGGCGTTCCGGGCAGTTCATAAAACTCGGTCCCAACAGACGGCGACCTCCGAGTAATGTACAAGGCGAGGAGGCAATGATGATGATGCAAGGAGACCGATCAGGCAAGGGTAGCAATTATGCGGGTGGGGAAGGATGCTTGAGGTATCGTGGAGTCGACTCGTTTCGCTACGGCTGCAGGCATTAAGAAGCTTCATTCGAGCATCCGCTATTGGTCACAGCAGGTCCGATCAGACAGGCCAGGGAACACGTACACGCCGGCTTCTAGGGCTTGCCAGGAAAAGGCAAGGCCAAGCAAAACAAACATGAGAACGCGGCTTTCGGATCATCGAACTTTCGTCGGGCACGTTACAAGGCCTTCCAAGCTTACCGAGTCTCAACTGCTTGTCCGGTGTCGTTACGCGCGCATCTTACATGACCATGATACACTATAGTACAGAGGCGATACAGCCGGCGAGAAGACACGCCAGGAATCGCAACAGGCACTGGGTAATCTAGCCCCTTGAACGGAGCTCGAGGCCATAGGGCGCCAGCTGCTCGTTGGTGATGTTGCTTGGCGACCGCATAAAGGCATCCTCGCCCTTCATCGTCTTGGGGAAAGCAATGACGTCCCGCACCGACGCCGTGTCCGTCATGAGCGCCACCAGCCGGTCGAACCCCAGTGCGAAGCCGGCGTGCGGCGGACAGCCGGCCTGGAGCGCCTCAAAGAGGTGCGAAAAGTCGGCGATCCTCTGCGGCGGCATCTTCAGGACGTCGCGCATGATGAAGTCTTGCACCTCGGCCACGTGGTTACGCTCGCTGCCGCCACCGACTTCCACGCCATTGAGCACCAGGTCGTAGGCGGCGCTCCTGGCCTCGAGTGGTTTGGTGAAGAGGAGCTCAAAGTCCTTGTCAGACAGTGGAGCGGTAAACGGGTGGTGGCAGGCAGCGATGCCCGCCGCTCCGCCCTGGCCCGGCTCACCGTCGTCGACGGGCTTGAACATGGGGAACTCGGTCACCCACGCAAACTGGAGCGAGCCCGCGTCTCCGAGACGCGGCTTCTCCATGTACCCCTGCTCGATGAGCGCTCTCCATAGCATGGCCCGTAGATCGCCAAGCTTCGTGGAGCCCGAGTGGTGCTGGCCAGTGGGTTTCTGGCGGACTTGAAAGACCACGAGGTCCCCGTCTTTAATCTCCCCCTCGTCCTTTGCCAGAGCCAGGACGCTCTCGTACTCGGGGCCAAGCGAGGAGAAGCCCCGACCAGGCTTGCTCGAGTCGCATACGAGTATCTGTGGCATGCCGTCGGGATTGTCGCGGATAGGGGACGGCAGGGCATCCATAAAGGCAGTTACGAATTTGTGAGCCTCTTTGGGCGAGCAGCCTTTCAGGGGAAGCGTGCAGAACTCGACAAGCGGGTCAGGGAGGTTTGCGATCATCCTCAGAAAGTGGCTGATTGGCTCCACTTCTTGAATGGCATGGATCCGATTTGGTATTCTCAAGTCGGGCTTGTCGGTGCCGTAGGCGGCCATGCTGTCGGCATAAGTGATTGTGGTGAAAGTATGGGCATCTGTCGTAGCCGTGGGCGCGGAATCGCTGTGAATGTCGGCTATGAACGGTATCCTCAGTCCGTGGACGGATTTGTAGCTTTGGGCCGGGCGAAGAGCGGAGAGGGCTTTGAGGATGAGATTGCTAACGTCCCTGATGACATCGACTGATGTCGCATAGGCCCATTCCATATCGAGCTACAAGGGGGGGCAAGGTTAGACTTTGTACGGATGCCAAGGGAATTGGGTGCTGCTCGCCTGAGAAAACTCAGGCTGCCTGTCAGCTCGCAGGTCTTCGTCGCGAAAACAGCGAGCCCATTGCATGTAGCGGCCGAGGCCACTGGCCATGAGAATCTGCTTGTACTGCTGCGGGCTCTGGCTCAAGGCATAGGCAGTGCCCTTGTTCCGGGTGGGAACTAGGAACTCTCGAGCACCTTCGGAAGTGGACTTGAACAGGGTGGGAGTCTCGATGTCGATGAATCCTCGTTCCAGCAAGCTCTGGCTCAGCACGCCTTTGAGCCACGACCTGAACCTCAAGCGAGCCTGCAGCTCCGGGTGGAAGCGTATCTGAAGATGGCGCTTTGAGGGCGGAAAGTGAACACCGGGGGTGACAATGAGATCCTTGGAAATGCTGTTGAGAGGCCTGATGTCGCGTAGCGTGACGGTTCGCTTGGTGGTGCCCGGGGATTGCGCATCATCGGCCGGAACAGGGTCTTTGACGGCGCGGACGCGGACAGGCGACAAGGCGAGGGTCTGGCGGAACTTTTGGTGGACGAGGTTGTCGTCGACGGCCTTTGAGCATATTTGGATGACCTCGCCAGAGGGGGTGAAGAGGTCGGAAAAGGAGAGGAGCTTGCCGACGTTGCGTTGCTTGCCGAGGAAGCCTACGAAGACGTCCTCGGACTCGGTCTTGGGCGGTAGAGGGGCGTCGCGGTCTGGACAAGGAGCCAGCATCAGCGAGGCGCTCTGAACAGCTTCACGCAGTGGCCGTACACTTGTTCCAGAGCTGCATGAGCTCTTCCCGCCTGGCCTGCGGCCGTTGGCCAGGCTCATCGCGGGCTTGGGAGTTGGAGTGGCGCACCAAGCACCTGGCGAGGGATGACGGCCTCTGAAGGGCGCCGTCACGGCCACTCAGGGCGACGCCGCAGCGACACGAGCGAAGCATCATGGCCGAGGAGGCTCGTGGCCCGAAATGTCAAGCTGGTGGTGAGGAAGTTTTGGTTTAGTCACCGCTCTGGTTGGGACTCGATTACAATCTTCCGGGCGGGTACCTGCAACTCAGGGCACCTGCAACCAGGGCACCTCCTTGCCAGAAGAGAGCAGTGACGGGCCGAAGGAAGTGTACACGTATGTTCAGCTGAGCACGAGGAGCATGGAGCACCTGTCAATGACGGCGGATTTCCAATTCTTACGCCGTATCGCGCTCGTCTTTAGATGGCTGCTCTAGGTGTAACTTATATTACCAAAGTACATTTTGGCGGCAATATTCCGCTTCAATTGAGCCGCCGCCCCACATGACGCCCCAATAAATTCTCAACTCGCCCGAATCTTTTCTCTCTTTTTTTCCCTTCTTCTCCATCCCTTCCATTCAAAGAAACGTACGCCCCCCTCCCCCAAACAACCCGCGCCCGCTCCCGTGGCTAACTCAGCTCTGCAGATGATGAGAACCGCGTGTACAATATGATGCAGATGCCGCTCTTCCGAACCTCCGGACTCTCCCTTCGGGGCATCAGTGGTCTGGGGGCGAGGCAAGTGTCGGTATTGTGAAATGGGCGTCCGACACACCGACCTTGTTACAGCATCGGACGCGATGGAAAACAGCTCTGATTATCATGAATGGAAGGTGTCTTTTTTTTCCTTTGGGTCTAGAATCTGGAGGCTGGGCTGGCTGTCTTTGTTTCGACAGGGGCATTGGCGACTCTTGACCTGTTTCCCATGTCAAACTTGCCTCCTTCGCAGTGGAAGTCCACGTGAAGCTGCCCTGCCCTTGTAAGGGTCGCTCAACTTGTTTCTAAACCCTTATGTATCCCAGGTCTGTCCTGCATCATGCTCCCGCCTACTGGCCGTTTTATTGACTTGCGACTGTTATGTGGTCGCGCCGCTTGATCTAGTCGCACATGTTCTCTTGTGATTCTGTAGACGGAGAAATGTACCTCGCACAGGGTGGACCATTCGACGGCTGGCTGCTTGAGTCCCCGCACTAGTGTCTACCAGTTGAAGTTCTGAAGTTGCCGACTGGCCGGTTTTGCCGTCCTTGGATTGCAAGCGTGAGCGAATTGATACTGAGCTCCAAGTGTGCGTCCATCTCCCCGTGCTCTTGCCGGAGCAAGGCCAGATCCCGAACTCTGGTGCATGGCGGCCTCAAGGACCGTCTTTTTATTACGTAGCTTGGCAATCAAGGGATTGATTATCGCGTCTAACGCGGAGCAAGTGCAGGTTGAGGTGACGCTGTGTAAGGGCTGGCCTGATTGAGAGCCTAAGTGTTCTTGCCCCGGCATGAGATGGGCATAAAAGGGGTCTGCGGGTGGTCATGTCCTCGCCTTTTGTTCATTTAATGCCTGCTCATGTACTGTGCATTCTAAGGCGCACGACTAATTAATTAAGGTCCTGGTAGAAACGCGCCCCAGCTTGCATAAACAACAATGACGTAGCTCTTGAATCGTCGTAAACGGGTGCCCATCAGTGAGCACTTCCACCGGTGCTCCTCGAGGCACCTTCATACCCGACGGTGGCCATCGGAGGGGAGGCCATTCTGAGTCGAGCGAGGGAGGCTCAGCCGTAGACGCAGCAACCCTCCGCCAGAAGAGAGACACGCGGTGTCCATGCCAAGCATCAGGGCTGTTCGCAAGCTACGGAGGCCATGGCGTCAGTGGGTGGGGGAGGACTGCCTTGGCATCTTGGGTGCCTTGCTGGATAATGCCCTTTTGTTACGTCCGATGAAGAAGCCAATGATGGAGCAAAGGACGCAGTGACTCAAGACGGCGCCGGAGAGACAAGTGCGGAGAGGGATGACGAACACCTGCTGCGGTACAGGGCCTTTGCTGCTGTAGAGCGCCGAGTGCGCAGTACGGATGGATACCTGTGGTCCAAACAGTCTCCCGCTGCCCCCGCCGCCATTGACCCAGGCGTCGGCCACGCCTCAGCGTTAGCGCACTCGTACCAAGCCGGCCCACCTAGGGAATCCATGCCCAGCCAACTCCCAACCACCATCACGGCTGACGAACGGCATCTTCACCAAAAGACTGCTTGGTCTGCCCATCGTCTCCGCCCGGCAGAGCTGCCGCCGCCCAGTATCCTTTTTATCCTCCTCCCACGTCTGTTCTTCCCTCCCTCTGCGGCCGCCCTCGTCACCATGTCGAGCTCTTTCGAAAAGTCCGTCAAGGGCGCAACCAAGATCAAGGTGCGGCCTCTCGTCTCGCAACGTCGCCTTTCCGCCCTCTGCCCATCACTTGCGTCACTCACCACCGCCCGATTCCCTTGCCCTGTCTCGCCTCTCGCTCTCCGCCTCGCGCAGCCTGCCGGCTAACCTCGCTCTCTCTCCGCAGAATGCGCCCCCAAAGACGAAATACATCGAGCACATCCTCGTCGCCACCCATTCCGGTGAGGCGGGCATCGGCGAGGTCTTCCGCGCCCTGCAGCACCGCCTGCGCGACTCGACATGGACCGTCGCCCTCAAGAGCCTCATCACCGTCCATCTCATGATCCGAGAGGGCTCTCCGGACGTGACGCTCGTCTTTCTCGCAAAGCATCGCAACATGTTGTCTCTGGGTCACATTTCAGACGGTTGGTTGCTTCTCCCCGGTCCATCGTCCCTTCTAGCTGACGCATCATGACGGCGACAGCGCAAACTCAGGGCAGAAACATACGTCACTACGCCAACTACCTCGCCGAGCGCGCGCGCGCCTACCGCGACACGAGAACCGACTGGGTGCGCGCCCCCGAATCCAGGCTCGAGAGGCTGTCGGTCGACAAGGGCCTGCTGCGCGAGACCGAGACGGTCCAGCACCAGATCTCGGCCCTCGTCAAGTGCGATGTATGTCGACGCCATGCTCCTCCGTTGCCACGCCGACTGATTTTCTTGCAGGTTCTCGAGTCAGAGCCCGAAAACGAAATCACCATTGCCGTCTTCCGCCTGCTCGTCTTGGACCTCCTTGCCCTGTTCCAAATGGTGAACCAGGGACTCATCAATATTCTAGGTGTGTCCTTGCGTCCGGGCAATGTCGGCTCCCTTTCAACACACTTACCCTGACTCTTCTAGGCCACTTCTTCGAAATGTCCAAGCCCGATGCGGAAAGAGCTATGGACATTTACCGCACGTTTACGAGGCAGACAGACGCAGTCGTGCAGTATCTCAGCGTTGCACGCCTCCACGAGCACCATACGCGCGTCGAGGTGCCCAAGCTGAAGCACGCTCCCGTCAACTTGGGCCGCCAGCTGGAAGAATACCTGAAGGACTCCGACTTCGAGGTCAACCGGAGGCAGTACCTCGCTGAGCAGGATGCCAAGAAGAAGGGCATCAGGACCGCTTCGGGCAAGACGGCCAAGGCAACTGGCCTAGCGTTTCCCAAGCCCTCATCGCCGGCCGCCAACAACGCCTTTGTCGTCTCCGGTGACTCGAAGCCTCAGGCTAACAAGGGGCCAGACCCGGACCTCATCGACTTCTTCGACTCCATAGAAGAGAATCAGACCACGATGCAGGTGAACCCGCAGCAGGCCCCCGCTGTCCAGATTAACTCAGCGCCGTTTCAGCCGCAGCAGCCCGCCATGTCCTTTCCGCCAAACGGATTCGCCCCGCAACCCACCGGCTTCGTGTCCAACGATCCCTTCCAGCAACAGAACATGACGTCGCAGCCGCAGCAGCTTCAGCCCAACTTCACGGGGGCCGGCTTCGGCGGCTTCACGCCCATGCCCCAGCAAGGCTTCCAGCCGGGCGCGCTGGGACCCATCCCGCAGAACTCGACGGCCAGCTTCCAAAACCAGGGGCTTCCCGGCCAGCAGCAGGTTGGACTGCAGCCGATGCAGACTGGCCAGACGACGAATCCCTTCCGGCAGTCGATGCTGATGGCGCAGCAGACGGGCATGCAGAGCAGCACGCCTCGCTTTTCGGCGGCGAGCGGCACACCGGCCTTGAACCGCCAGTCCACGAACCCCTTTGCCCGCTCCCCTCCCCCGGGTTCCTCTCCCTTCCAGTCGCAGCCCCCGGCCGCCGTGGCGCCGCTCCAGCCCATGGCCACGGGCACCAATCCCTTTGCCCGGAGCAGCCCGCAATCCCTGGAGCAGCAGCAGCAGCAGCAGGGCCAGATGCAGGCGGGGCTTTTGCCGCAGCCGACAGGGACGACGAACCCCTTCCGCCACGGTGCCTTTGTCAACCACGCCACCGGCATGGGTTGGCAGCACAACCAGGCCCCCATCGGCGGCGGCATCGACCAGCTGTCGACGGTGCCCGTTTTCCCGCGGCCGGCGCAGCAAACACCCTGGCAGCAGTGATGCCGTCAACGCCTCTCACCCCTGCCACGGCTGCATAGGCGCTGGTGGGGATGCGTAACCTCTGCGTTTTTCGTTTTTCTCGTCAACTCACTCATCATATTCTTCCCAGCTTGCCGGCTCGGCTTTTCCGGATTCCGTGCTTGTTGTCCCCCTTTGTGCTTTGCCCCTTCGAGAAGAGGATTTCTTTGCAGGCCCGATACGTATTACATCAACTCAGCGAGGCGTTGTTTGGGGAATTCAAGATTGCACCCGGAGGAAGAACCACCGCGGCATGTCTGCCGAGGCAACATGAGGCCAACGAGGGAGCGCGGCGAGGTCGGTTTGGACGCGGCCATCTCTGCAGGGAGTGCTGCCTCGCATGTCGTCCCAACGCATTTTCTTTTGACTAGAGAACTTTGATGGCAGACCATACCAGTCATGACTAGCCGCTGCCTTGTGCATGGTCATAACCAGTGTGAGTGTTGTATTGTGCTCGCGTAGTGTACAGTTGGTATCATCAAAGTCGTGAATCCTCTCCAACGGCGCTCCACCCTTTATCCGTCGGTTTCAAATCTTCGTCCGCCATGATTTGCTTCCCCCCTTTTTATCCTTTCCGGTTCTATATTTTTAGGTGTGGTAGTCTGGCAGCTGCTGCGCGTCCTCGGTTCGTCCCATGCTGTGAGACCCTACACCCAAGACGCAGTAGAAGATGAGACGCCAAACGCCGATACAATGCGTACCTCTGCAGAGACCGAAAAGCGCAGCTGAGACGAAGCCCCCCAAATCGAAATCAACGCCATTCAAGCAATGCCGCCAACCCTCAAAGGGTAAAGACGACACGTGGTTAAAACACGTCCTCCGTGTCCATCTTGCCGGCCGTCTGCCCTGGCGCGCCGGCCTCCCTGGCGATGACGGTGGGCACGGCGCGGTCGGACTTGTCGTCGGCGACAAAGACGCCGAGGCCGGAAAAGGCTTCGAAGAGGGCGCGCGAGATGTACTCGTCGGCGCCGTAGCCACCGACCAGGTACTCATCCTTGGAGCGGATGGCGTCGATCCACTCGCTGTGGTAGTCGCGCAGGCAGTCGGGCCCCAGGTCGACGCGGCGCGGAGCGAGGTCGAGCCCGCCAAAGGGGTCGTAGGGCCCGTCGTCGACAATGGGCTTGGTCTTGTCGCGCAGGCCGCGGATGGACAGGCCGCCGGGGCCGGCTCCGGCGTGGAGGGCGGCGTCGCGCTTCTGCTGGCCGCGCTTCTTGAGGAGGACGCGGTCGAGGGCCTCGCCGGCGCGGCCGACGTCTGCGTTTTGCAGCGAGTTGAGCATCTCCTCGCGGAAGCGGGCGGCGCTGGCCTTTTCGTCGGCCTCGTCCTGGAGATCCTGCAGGCGGCGGGAGCGGGCGGCGTCCTGCTCGGCGGCGAGGCGCTTCTGGCGCGACTCGTCCGACTCGCGGGCGAGCTTGCGGTTGCGCTCAATTTCGGCCTTGTGGCGGGCCTCCCACTCGGCCAGCTGGGCCTCTGCCTTTGCGCGCGCCTCGGCGGGCCCGTTGACGAGGTCGTCGGTCAGGCACTCGACCATGTAGAGGTAGTCGTTGTAGTCGTCGAGCGTCTCAAAGTCATCCTCGACCTTGTTGAAGACGTGCGCGACGCGGCGCCGAATGTCCACCTCGCGCTCGACGCCGAGGTCGCCGAAAAAGGCGGCCTTGAAGCCGCGTAGGCGCAGCGTCTTGTGGCAGCCGGCGTAGGGGCACTGGTTGGGCCCGTCCTTGAAGATGCGCTCGACGCACGTCTTGCACATGCGGTGGTAGCACTCCGGGTTGATGCGGAACTCCATGTCGCGGTTGAAGTAGCGCGTCGTCTTGCACACGGGGCACGTCTCGTCCTGGTCGCTCGACGGCGGCGGCGGGTTGCTGCTGCTGTTGGCCTCGGCCAGGGAGGACGAGGTTGCATGGCGCACCGAGACGGTGCCGCCCGGCCGGGACATGGCGCGGTCCGGCCACTCAATGGAACAGAGGTACAAGGGGCGATTGAGCGAGGAGAGAAGGGGGTGGAGAGACGAGGAGAGATCTTGAGCGTGAGCGATGTGGAGAGAGTGGACGAGGCAAGGTGACGTTTTGCTCGGCGAGAGCTCGCTCACCTTGCGCCTGCTTTGTCATCAGGCACTCCCGAGTCTGGATCCCCACGAAAAGCTGCCCCTCCATCGGCTTCCATCTTCAACGCTCTCTTGAACGCCGCTTCCAACCTCATCCCACCCAGAAGCTCTCAGCATGGCCGACAGCAACGTCAAAGGTACGCTCAACAATCCACATCTGCGCTTCTCCCGTCATCTCTTCTGACCGCTTCCCAGAGCCGACGCCCGCCGAAGAGGCTGCCGCCCGCGCCAAGGAGGCCGGGGAGCAGGCCGCGCTGCCCTACAAATGGAGTCAGACCATCGGCGACCTCGACCTCTCCTTTACCGTCCCCGGAAACCTCAAGTCGCGCGATCTCGTCGTCGACCTCAAGAAGCAGAGCATCGCGGCGGGCGTCAAGGGCCAGGACCCGGTCATCAAGGTGACCCTGCCCCTCTCTTCCAAGCCTTGTCCCTGCCGTATCCCGTGTCCAACGTACCGACGAAATCCTAACATCTCCCCTCCCAGGGCGACCTCCCCCACACCATCCACGTCGACGAATCCACATGGACCCTCTCCACCAACACCGACGGCACCAAGACGGTCGAGATTCACCTGGACAAGATCAACAAGATGGAGTGGTGGGCCCACGTTGTCACCAGCGCCCCCAGCATCGACGTTTCCAAGATCCAGCCCGAGTCGTCCAAACTTTCCGACCTCGACGGCGAGACCAGGGGCATGGTCGAGAAGATGATGTACGACCAGCGCCAGAAGGAGGCCGGCCAGCCCACCTCGGACGAGCAGAAGAAGATGGATATTCTCAAAAAGTTCCAGGAGCAGCACCCGGAAATGGACTTTAGCAAGGCAAAGGTCAGCTGAGCACTCGCTCTCTGTAAATGTGTGCGGATGAATGGTGGCGTCCTGGGTCGGAGTCTTCGTTTCAATAAAAGTCAGCTAAGTGAGGGTCATCTTGATTCGAGGGCCAACGCGGCTCGCTCCAGGAAGGCGTTAAACTCTGTAACTTGGCGCAGCATCCCGCCCGTCGAGCTCCCGGAGCTGGCCTCGTCCGCCACCCGGGCCAGCATCAGCTCGAGGTTGCCCAGGTCGACCTGCTTCTGCGCGTCGCGGGACAGCTCGGGTGCCTCCCGGCCCTGCTCGACGGCGACGTCAATGTCGTGCATGAGGGTCGATGTGTTGATGCGACGCTAGACAGCCATCATGTCAGAGCCCGTTCCGAAGCCAGTCTTCCGAGGGGTGCCTTGTCCTACTTACCGTCGACTCCTTGCTGTCGGCCTCGTGCTTGGTGCGCACCGCGTCCATTCGCAGCGCCACCTGCTCCCTCTCCCCCTTGAGGCGCAGAATCTCTCCCCGCAGCGCCAGCTTCTCCTTTTGCGCGTGCTGGACCTGCTTGCGCAGCGAGTGCCAGTGATTCAGATGTATCGCCTGCTCCATCATATCAGCCCTCACTAGTTCGCAAGCGGCGCGGGGGGGTTGTTCCCACGTACGTGCTGGAGCAGCCTCGAACCCAGCTCCTCCCTGTACGCCTCAATCGCCCGCATCTTGACGCGGCACTCCTTCTTCTTGGCGGCGCTGTCCGCCTCGTCGGCGAGCTGCCGAAACTGCGCCAGCGTGGCGGCCATGACCTCGTCGCACACCTGCGCAAGCACGTCGACGACGCTCTCACCGATGCGGTTGGCAAACGGAATCTCGGACTGTAGGGGGTCTAGACCGTCGTCGTCACCGTCTCCTCCCGCTTGCTTCTTGTTGTTGACGAACCGTTGGACGGTGATTTCGATGGCGTCGTCGTCGTCATCGTCATTGCCGCCGCTCTCTCGACGCTTCGTTGCTACCGTCTTGCTGGGTGCCGGGTTTCGCTTGCGCTGCTTCTTTTCCGGCGACGGGTCTTTGTGCGGCTTGGGCTTGGGCCTGGGCTTGAGCTTTTGCTTGGATCTCGACTTGGAGTCTGCAGTCGGCTGGCTTTGCGCGACAGAGCTCGTGGTACGGGGTCGCACACGCTTTTGCCTCGTCTTCGGCTCCGATTCCGGCTCCGGCTCTGGCTCCCCCTGTTCTGCCCCCACGGCCCCTGATCCAAGCTCCGGTGAGCTGGTGCGTATGCTCCGTCGTGGCCGCTTTCTTCCCAGCGCTTTGGCGGCTTCGGTCGCGTCAATCTCCTCCGCTTCTTCCGCCGAAGCCTCTGCCTCTTCTGGCTGTCCCTGCGTCTCGGGCTCGTCTTCGTCGATAGGCAGAGGGTCTGGCAGCTCTTCTTCGACTGTCGCGTCCCTCGGCCTGTCGTCCGACAGCAGCTCATCCTCTTCTCCGCTCATGGGCCGCCGAGACACAGCGCCAGCAGATCCCCGCGATCGCATGGAAGCCGCCGCGTCGCTCATTCTGGCCTTTCGCACCAGGGGAGACGACGACGGGGGGGCCGCATCGTCCGTGCTCACGGCATACTGTAGTCGCCTCGCGGTAGAGCTTGCACTTGCGCTCAGCTGCAGGTTCCGCCTCCGTCCGCTCCCGGGGGCGTGCGCCGGGCTTTCCTCGACCTCCTCAATCATGGCGCCGGACAGGCGTGAGCGCTCTGGAGATTGCATGCTTGCAGGCAGGGGCGCCACCGCCTCCAACTCGTCTGCGCCAAGGTCCGTCTGGGTGGCGGGGACTAGGCCAGGCCTGCTTGAGCTTCTTGTTGCTCGGCTCGATGAGCCATTTGTTCTGTCCGACTGTCGGCTCCTTGCGGTCGGAGGCCCTGATGATTCTTTGGATGCGCCGGCCGAGTCCGGGGGCGCTTTAGTCGCTGATCGTGTAGCTCGCCTATCTTGTGAGGCCTCGTGCTTCTGCTCATCGTTGCGTTTCCGTTTCCTAGCAGAGACGTTCGGCGTGCGGCTCGGAGAGCTCGAGGGCTTGGCCGGCGGCTGATCCAGGCCGTCGATGTTGAGGTTGAACGAGTCGTCTCCAACATTAGTGCGCCTACGCGGTCAGCATTCCAAACACAATAGCAAGAGCAGGATTGAAGCTCTCAACGTACTGCGCGCCTCGGAGGCGCTCATTCAGCCGCTCTGCGCGACGTTCCCGCCCAGCTGTTGACCGCGTCAGCTTTGATGAATTGCCGGCGCGTGGGGGATGCGACAACGCACCAGCGGCCATGCTTAAAGACGGGAGATGGTCTCTTCATGGACGAAACAGTTCGATAGAGCCACGCCTGAGCTCTTACAGGCTCGCGAGCGCGGTGTAGGCTCGTAACGGGGCGAGGCGGAGGCGGCGGCTGATGCGACGCGTGGTTTGGGAGACGCGTTGCGGCAAAGTTGGGCGGTGACGTCGCGGGGCAGTGGAGAAGCAAGCTGCCGTCGGCTCAACGAGACAGACCGAGGTGTACAAGTACAAAGTACAAATAATTTCAACTCGCACCTTAGTTCTAGGTAGTGCAGGTTTGCTCGACTATTCATCTTGGCTCTAGGAGTCATCATGGTGGTTTACGGGTTATTGTGATTGACAATCCATCTCTTGATCGGCACCCTGGCCTTCCTAAGCAATGCTTCGCCTTCCCCAATGCATCTACGTTTACAGTCTCCGTACGTACCGCTGCATCTACGGGTATCTTTAGTCTCCATGTCCGTTCATACGCCCAAAAGGTCATTCATCCGTCCGCCCAGCTTCTCGGTCTCTGTCATGTCCCCGGGGAAGCATATACGAGCAAACATCGAGGCGGCCTGCGTGTAACAGACGTGCCCCTTGCGCACCCTATGGTCCGAGGACCCATTGCATATTCCCCTGCTTGAAGACGTGCCTAGACAATGTTAAACCTCGATGAGAAAATCAAGAATCGCTCAAGACCTACCCCATGAACTTTTCGTTTGTCAGCGCCTCCTTGCCGTACTCGGACTCGAGCATCTCTTGGTACTTGAATGGGATCATGACGGGCACGCCTTCAAAGGTGGTGTTTCTCAGCGGAAACACGTACGTGTCCTAACAATACTCGAGTCAGTCGTTGTGTTGGAAGAGTAACGCACGCGGTCCGTCACTCACTCGATACTCGTGCCCATTCTTGTCGTAGAGCATCCCTTGCCCGGCCGGGTGGTCCAGATGGTACCTCGCGGCCGTGATGTCGATGAACAGGCCCGTGGCCATGTCGATCCAGCGGGCATCGATGAGGTTGAGCGTGTCGTCCGTCTCGCGATGCTTGAAGTGGGGATTCACATCGAGCAGAAAATAACGACCCCTCTCCATCCGACCGTACTGGTAGTAGTAGACGGTCATGTTGTGGTATGCGGCGAGGTAATACATGTCGGCCTCGGTGACTTGCACGTCGGCATCCAAGTCCCAAGGCATGACCTGCGCGAGAGGCGTCAGCAAGGGCCAAGGCGAGATGCGAAGCCCAGACTTGCCTTCTTTCCCCACCACCAGCCAAGCAGGCTCCCATGCATCAGCCATGTCTGAAGACCGAGACCCCGGCAGGTGTCAAGATACGTCTGGATCAGAGTCCGGATGACGTCGCGATGAGGCTCCTCCTCGAGGGGCTCAACCAGGAACCGAGCATCGTAATGCGCGTGGGCGCTTTACGGCGTAAGCTTGGGGGCGCACCCAGCAACGGGATGGGTCGTGGCACATACTTGGCTTCCTCTGGGGAGGGGAGAAGCAGTCAGTACGCAATAGCCATCAGACAGGGCTTTGGGAGACTTACTGAAATACTTGGGCTCTGGATACTGGTTCTCGTCGATGGGCACTGGATCTCTCCTCGAGAGTCGGTGGCCAGCCGCGGCAGGTGAGGCTGTCGCGAGCAGCAACAGCAGCGTTGCGCAAAGTCGGCTCTTCATTCCCGCTTTCGTTTGACCTGCTCGAGATAGAGCTGACGGAGGACAGGAGTCGGACGAGCGGCGCCGCTTTTATCGGAGTCAAGAATGGGCTCGTGCAGCGCGCCAAGGGGTTTGAAAGTTCATCGACAGGCTGTTGCGATGCGTCGCGTTTCAGCTTTCATGCGAATTTAGTCAGTCGGAAAATCGGCATGCCTCCCTCGACTGAATATCGTTGATCTGCAGCAACGATCTAGGTAGAGGCCGAGATGCCGGTTCAGGGACTTGGGCCTTTCGGGAATGGACGGGCTCCCTGTGCTGCGTACTGTACCTTGCCTGGACGGGCAGGCTTCCAGTGCACTACAGTACAGCAGTCCAGCCCCAGGCTCCCAGGCGCCATGACAGCCCTAGCAGCCCCAGGGGGGTTGCACAGGCGGGATGAAACCGGACTACCTACCTTGGGTTAGTGCAACGCGCAATGAAGCGGCAGAGCGGCAACAAGAGGGCCACTCTGTGGGCAACTTTGCGAAGTCCACCTTCAATAAGAAACAGCGGCTGAACTGTGCAATCGAGCGAGCTTCACAGGCGCCTTCCACTGCATCGGCAACGCCGCAATTTATGTACCTTACCGCCATCATGTCGTCCATCCCTCGTCATGCCTGTCCTCCCTATTCCTTTCGACCATCATCCATGCAGATACTTGGCCGAGGGTTCTCCCGTCGGCCCCTACTGTAAGCACAGACACGAGCGCTTCCTCTCTGGATCGACAACAAAGTGCTGTATTGCCAACTACAGACAGCAGCCGCGGCCAGCAAGGTTCAGCTTGATGTTGATTCATCGACTTCTAGGCTATGGTCTGGGCCGTCCCTATGAAGGCTAGTGTACAGCGCGGCTATTGAAAAAAGACTCGAGATGCGTCGCGAGATGCGTCGCGAGTAGCTCCCAACTCTCCGAGGCCCGGCTGATCGAGGACGCGGGTGTAGGTGCAAGGGTCTCGTTATGGATGCGCTCGGCGCACCTGGACTGGTTGTTGATGACAGCTCCTCGTCGTTCAAAAGCTCACAACCATCGACGTCTGGCGAATGGCGACTTGTTCAGAGGCTGACCAGGACTGCAAGGAGACAAGAAGAGGGCCCTTACCGCCATGAGGACGCAAGCTAGACTTATGTACGGACTCATCCGCTCGCCTATCCTCGCAAACTTCCAGAGGATGCCTAAAGGTCTGGCTGCCACGTTAGAAGGGCGTACCTCGTTTCGCGTAGCGGATACACGCACCCATCCTTGTTGGAGTCGAGTATTCTCGGGAATATCTGGTGAATGTATGCTGAAGTGCAGGTGAGGAGGAGGAGGACAAGCACGAGCGAATGGAGGTTGAAGAGGGCCGACTGGAGAGAATATACGGTTAGCACGCACGGCAAGGCGGCCGCGAGACATACCATGATGGAGTCGATGTCGGCGCGGATTCGAGCGCCTCTTTGGTCGTGCTGCGTTGTGTTGCGCTGCTTTGCGCTGGTCCCGTCCGTCGGCATGTGTGTCCTCGCCATCGTTTGGCTCTCGGCATTTGGCGGGGGGAGCTGGGCGGAGAAACAGCTCTTCCGCTCCGCCCCGGGCCGGCAATCCGCAGCGTCACAATCTTGGCTGCATCCGCTAGCCCTGCCGTCTCCACAGCGAATCCACCCCCAACGCCCTCCGGCTTGCGCAAGCTTGCTTCTCCCACTGCTCGCTGGCCTAACAATCCTCCACACCCCGTCCAAGCGCTTCCTTCTTGTCGCTGCATCAGCTTTGAGAGGCCGACATCGTCAGCAGTCTCCGTTGTTAATGGAACCGTCGTTGACATTCACCTCTTGACCCCCCCCTTTGGGACAACGACGACGATTGCGAGCAGCCACCGCTCCAGCTCCCACCATGACGGCATGGAACGTAGGTTGCCTGCCACGGCCGGCGGCAAATGACGCTGACGAGCACTTTATAGATCTTCCGCATCACGGGCGATCTGTCCCACGCCCTCTCCAAATGCATCCTCATCTTGGCCATCCACCGCAACCACAGCGCCGAGGGCGTGTCCTTCATCACTCAGGCCCTCTACGCCCTCGTCTTCTGTTCCCGCTATCTCGACATCTTTAGGGAACATTCGGTCTGGAACCTGCTCTTTAAGATATTCTACATCACCTCCTCCTTCTACATACTCGGAGTCATGCAGTGGCTTTATCCCCGCTCCCGCGAACGAGAGCTGTCCTGGAAGATGGGTGCCGCCGTCCTCGGAGCCTCACTCCTGCTTTCGCCCTTTATGATGATGATTTTCGAGAAGGTCTGGAGCTTTCGATCGGTAAGTTTTATCATTCGGGCCCCAGCGACAATCCGCCATGCTGACCCTGCAACAGTGGATGTGGGTATTTTCCGAGATCCTCGAGTCCGTCTGCGTCCTCCCTCAGCTGCTTCTCCTCCGGCAAACAACCGTCCCCACCGTCATCGATTCTTTCTACCTGCTGGCGCTAGGCTCCTACCGGGCCCTGTACTGCATCAACTGGTTCGTCCGCGAGTTTGACAACCGCAAGCCCGACACCGTGTCCGTCATCTTCGGTATCATCCAGACGGCTCTCTATATCGACTTTGCATGGGTATACTACACGCGCCAGAGGGTGAAGCTCCGTGGCGGCGGCATTGTCGATGCCGACGACATGCGTCGGGGATGGCTCCTGCGCCGCATCTTTGGCAAGAACGTCGACGTTGCCGACGATGAAGAGGGTGCCCCCGCGCTGGGTGGTCAGGGCGGTGACGGCAGACGCGAAGGCCGGCCCAAGTGGGGGGCCCGCGGCATTTCAGTCAGCGCTGATGAGGGAGTGCTCGATGCAGAAAGGAGGAACCGTGCGGACGCCGAGGATCTGGACGAGGGAGTCGACCCGGACGCCAAGATGCAGGATCCAGACGAACTGGCCAAGGCGCTGGATGACGACGACTTCCCCGTCGCTGAAGCCTCTTCGCCGTCGTCGCAGAACAACGGCCGAGGCGTGCCGCGGGGACTTGGGAACGGGAACGAGTGGCGCGAATAGTGGAGGGCAAAAGGGAATCGAGGGAGAGTGACTCTGTTGGCAAGTAGCACAAGACACGGCGCCACCCCCGGCCTGCATGCCACGGGTTGACAAGCGTGAGAGCGAGACCAAGGAGGGGAGGAAGAGCGCGACAGCGAAGCATTTTTTGGGAAGACGGGACTGATACGAGCCGGGCTACGTGGATGTGGGCAGTCTATGGTTCAATGGTAAAGGGCGGCAACCAGACCGCAACGCTTAATGCTACCTGGGCCGAGAAAACGTGGCAGCGTATGTACCCCGGTCGGCAGGTAAGCTGATACGTGATGTGGGTTCCGAATCTCTCCGAGATGCAGCTTAGTGTGCGGGTTCGTCCGCGAGGGTGTCGCAAACAGCGCCGAGGGTCAACACGTGGTGTACATTTGTGCGGTCGGCCAAGGTGTCTGTAGGTGTATATGTGTGTGCTATGTACAAGTGATTAACCGACGAATGATTTCCCTGCGAGGAGCCGAGACTTGCATCCCCATACCGAGGGTCTCCTCCTTTTTCCGGCGGCGGTGGTCCGAAGCTGGCCTCATGCCGAGACGAAAGCGGCGTCGGGCGGCACTCTATGCCGCAGGCAAATTCCAGCGCAGATGAAAAATAGACGGGCGCGCACAAACACACGATGGCGAGTCCGACAGAAGGAATAGAGCGAGGCAAAAGGCAATCAGCGAGTGAAGCGTGCCACGTCGTCGTCATGCGTACGTCAGCCAACGAAGCGCCTGGCGAACTCGTCGTAGAGCTTGGGGCTGATTTCGTCGCTGCTGAGGCCTTCGACCTCAAGCAGAACGCCCTTTTTGGCGTAGTGCTCGAGGAGGGGCTCGCTGGCCTGCATGAAGTTGCGGAAGCGGGCGCGGTAGATGTGCTCCGAGTCGTCGGGCCGCTGAACGAGGGGGTCGCCGGTGACGTCGTCGCGACCGGGGACGCGGGGCGCGTTGAAGGAGGTGTTGTAGACGCGGCCCGAGGGCTCGTGGACCCAGCGGCCGGCAATGCGGTCGAGGATGACGGAAAAGGGCGTCTTGATGGAAACGGCCAGGTTGATGGGGACGATGGCGTCAAGCGTCGTGGCCTGGGCGGCGTTGCGCGGATAGCCGTCGAGGATGAACGAGGCCGAGGGGTCGTCGGAGGCTTGGGGCGGCGAGGGCGGAGGGGGTTCGGCCGAGATCCACGGCTGCTGGGGCTGGAGGCGGCCGGTGTCCATGACGGAGAAGGAGGAGGGACTCTCGGAGGCCGTCGTCGCCTCGGAGGAGAGAGTCATGAGGTCCGGGGGGCCTTGGGCTCGGAGCCAGCCGCGGCTGCGGAGTTCGCTGGAGATGAGGCGCAGCATAAGGTCGTCGGCGACGAGGCCGCCCGTCTTGATCTTGTTCTCGGCCATGATGCCTTTGGGGGATGTCAGTGACTGGTTTCAATCGCGCATGGGGGTGAGCAGTACCCAGAGGCGTCCGGTTCTTGACATTGCTGCGCAAGAGGTCGCCGGTGCTGACGGACTGGAGCTGGGGGAAGCGCTTGAGCAGGCGCTCGCTCTGGGTGCCCTTTCCGACGCCCGGCGCGCCAACAAGAATGACGCGCGCGGCTCGTTTGAGTTGCATGTCTGTCCCAGGGGACCAAGGGGTAAAAGGGTTCTTGAGACGGCGGCGACGATGCCGCTGTGCGCCGAGCACGGGGAAGGACGCGCGGCGAGCAAGGAAGCAGTCTTGTTACGACGGACGCCCTCGGGTAAAACGAGAAAAAGCCGCCCAAACGAAAACGAAGGAAAAGAAGCAAAGGATATGAGGTAAAGTACTAAAAGGAGGTATGTATGGCAGAAAACAATACGGAAGAGAGGGTGGAGATGGTGAAGCTGGTGAGGAAGGTGAGGATGGCCCGAGGCGCGGTTGGCTGGTGCGACGACAGGGTTGAGAGCTGCATGCGATGAGACGGAAACTTGTTGAGCGGGGGTGCTGGAAAGAGTGGGGAATGCAGCGTTCGAGCAGCCGAGGACCCCGTTCTGGGGATTTTAGCCTGTAGGGCAGCGGCCTGTGATTGGCAAGGGGCGCCGATGACGCTCGACGTTATAGGGGTCCGGGGTGGGGTGTGCTAGGCCGATACTGAGGAGCCCTGGTCTGGGCTGATGGGCATTCAATTGGTCATCTCGAATGACGCATTCTTGCGCTCATCAGCGCCGCACCATGAACAGCCACAACTCGAAAAGGGACGGGGAAAACTTCAGCCATCGTTGGTCATCTACTTTACGGATAGAATAAAAGCCCAGCTCGCATCATCGTGACGCGTCCCCCGCCCTCCCCCATTTTCCTCGGCCTCGCAACAGTGCCAGCAAAGGGACAGTCGACGCTTGATTTTAAATCAACACCATCCAGGCATGCCCTTTTACAACCTCTGACAGTGCTTTATCTGCCAGTCTTGGCATCGCTCAACGTGGAGCCCGGATCTAGAGTTTCACACGGGCACTACGGAATTACCCAAGCTTGTGCTAGGAGGCCAACACCCAGCTGCTGCTTCAAGGCCCAGAACATCCGCCAGCGGGGCGGTCGTTCCTGAAATTGTGCGCCGGGCCCATGGTCACCGTATTGCCGATTATTCCCTTATTTCCAGAGTGTCGTGTGCGAAGGAGTCGCGGCAGAACACATTAGCCGCCGACCAAACTTTACCTCTCGGAAAGTACTTTGGCCGGGCAGAGGATTCCAGAAGGAGGGACCCAGAGTTTGTAGAGTTTCGACGTGGCGTTACTTTCATCAAGTCTTAGTCAGCCATCATCCGTCTTTGGCTGCCCAGATTCTGCCCATGCGTGATCCGGCATTCCCGAGCCACCAGACAGGCCAACAGAGCCGAGTCCCGACGAGCCATGCGCTCGAGCCTATCGTGCGATGCCTGCCGGTGCGTATTCGCAATACTATCTATATGCAGCGAAACGACGTTGACGAGCTCGCTGCAGACGGTCCAAAGTCAAGTGTGCTCATTCCGGCTCGCCGCCCTGCCAGAGATGCCAAAAATCCGCCATTGCCGGCTGTCTGCTCACCAGACCTAAGACAAGCCGTGGCGATGGCTTCATCCGCAGCAGAAGGACACTGTCCCGCCGCCCGCCGCAAAAGTCGGCCGATGGCCCGCGACAGCCTCGAGATGAAGCCCAGCAGCAGCCCCTGGCCCAAGAGTCGCCGCTCGCCTTTGACAAGGCCCGCGTCGATGCCCATTTGGCCAACCTGTCCAGCGGCGTCATTCTCAAGACCTTGAGCGTCTTCATCAACAGTTTTCCCGAGCTCGCCATTCTGCATCTGTCCACCTTCCTTGATGATTTTCGCTCCGCTCAGTCCCCCGAGACCAAGGCATTGCTCGGCGCCATCCTAGCCGTCACCAAGGCCCAGCTGACGGCTTCCTGGGCGCACCCTCTCCTGCCTCGAGAGCATTACGCCTGCTATGCCAAGGACATGCTGTCGGCCTTCATTCTTCAGCCACCAAAGATCCAGGTCGTTCAGACGCTCCTCGTCATTACCCTTCACGAGTGGGGATCTCGCGACTTCCACAAGGCTTGGATTTACTGCGGTGAGTGCCCATCCCCCCCCCCCGGCTGCACCTTGCATGTCTGAACCGCGTCCTTAGGAATTGCCATCCGCATCATGCAAGCCCTTCATAGTCTGCGCGTGGCCCCTTATCGCCTCGACTCCACTTCCGACCACCGCCACGACGCCGTCTCGCTCGCCATCGAGACGAGGACCTACTGGGCTTGCTTTATCATGGACTGCATGGTCAATTCGGGAACTTACAACCCGCCCATGCTGCCCATGTCGGAGATGCACAAGCTCAAGATTGCACGCCCGCTCGGCGTCGTCGATTTTGCCTTTGGGCCCGACGCACTGCCCCAGACCGTGGGCGCGGGCCATTGCCTCGCCGGCCAGACGTCCGAGGCGTTGGATTTCACGCAGAGCTTTGAGATTCTCGTGGGCGGTTTTGACATCTGGACCCAGGTCATGACCTTCATCTTCAACGACGGCCGCCGTGCCCCCGGCATGTGCGCTCCGCACAACTGCCCCTGGGTTCCCACGTCCCCCTGGTCACTGTCCATAAGTCAACTGGAGGCGTGGAGAGCTGGGCAGCATCGCAAGCTGCATTATCCGAGCAGCTCGGTTGCCATACATATGACGCTGGGATACGGCGAGACGTTTGTCTACCTTAACCTGCTATACTATGCCAGGTCTGTCCGTCACCAATCTGCACTCGTCCTGAGCACTGGTGACTGACTGCTACTGTACATGAAGCACGCTGATGCTTCACCGTGAATACTTTCCCTTCCTGCCGGCTCCGAATTCGGAGCCTGCAGGGCCGACTGACCGCTCGAGGCTCGAGGCTCCCGCCCCTCCAGGCTGGTGGGAAGAAAGCGCGCGGCAGCTGTTTGGCGCAGCAAAACACATAGCCAGGATACTTCACGAGGCGTCCGAATGCGGAGTTCATCTCATGACGCCCTATGCTGGTTTTTGTGCCTTCTCTGCTGCATACATCAACCTCTACGTCTTTCGGTATCCACGTATGAACTTCAATCGCAGCCCGGACGCAGAGACGTACTTGACAATGTGTCTGGACTACCTGCAAGAGTTTCGCCACGTATGGAGGATAGCCGATGGCTGGGTATTGCCCCCCCAGGTTTGTCTTTACTCGTTGCTAACATGGAAGGCAGACCAAAACCATACGCCAAGCCTCTCTCTTGTACGAGCGCGCCACCAAGGACAAGGCACGATATCGGGGCAGGACGCGAGACGACTTCGACACGCTCCATCGATCACTCCACGAATTCCGAGTCGTGGACAGGTCTGACGACCATCACCGAGAGCTGGACGGAGTAGAGAGTGCGGCCGTCTCTTGTTCTCAGGAAGGGATGGGAGAGACGACGGGGTCGACCAGCACCCAAGAGTGCCTCGTCGACACAAACAGTCTTCTCAGCCAGCTGTTGGCCGAGGTCAGCAGCAATCTCGACGAACAGGGCGCTTGGTCTCAGTGGTGGCCACCCGTGGAGCAGATCGAACCCCCGGCAACGGAATAATGTCCGTCTGTTCTGTTCTTTCTGAGGCAAGTGCATGATATATACCCAACTGTCTAAGTTCTATACATCCCGCTAGATTACCAGATCAAGGCTCCAAAAAGCATATAAGCAAGCAATTTCACTATTGTTTCAATCGCCATATTTCCCTTCAGCGCGTTTCCTTGGTCACATATCTCTGTCGTCTCGCCGTTTTAATTAGTGCTTCACACACGGATGAAAAGCTCCTTGGTGCGCCTCAGCCGGAGAGCAATCATGAAGAAGAGGCCAATCAGGGACATGGCCCCGGCGTAATATGCCGCTGGCCGATACTCGGTTGTATCGGCCTCGGTTCCTGCCAATGCGTACAGGCGCGAAGCTATGGGCGTGCCCTACAATTTCTCTCAGTCAAAGGTCTTTGATGGCAAGCTGACGGTCGGAACTTACAAAGAAATACCCGAAAAACCAACCAGCCCACAACATGGGCAGCACGCCCATTGCGTTTTGCCGCCCAAACACGGAACTGATGACGGTGGGAAACAGGCTGAAGAATGAGCCGCATCCGATGCCACTGATGACGGAGAACAGGGAGAGGATGCCCATGTTGGACGCAAAGGGCCAGATGGCCAGTGCGCTGACGCTGCAGAAGAGGATGGCGATGATCATGCTGTTGATGGGGCCGAGAAAGGAGTCTGCGGTGAAGCCAGCAAATATGCGGCCGACGGTTGACGAGATGTTCCAGATGGTCAGGGCAATGATGCCGGTGGAGCTGGACTGGCTGATGGACCGGGCAAAGACGGGGATGAAGTAGGGCGGGATGAAGAGCGGGAAGCAGGCTATGGCCGAACCGACAAACAAGAGGTGGAACTCGGGATCCTTCCATCGGTACCTGGAGCGTGGTCAGCGGGGGGCGCATCTTCCAAGGAGGTACGGAGGCGTGCTATTGCGCAGAGACAAGGGACAGGTCGAGCGTACCATTGGATGCGCGGAATCGAGTCTCTGGTCGAAGATGCCTGGCCGATGCAGCAGGCGGCTGGAAGACAGACGGCCCACAGCAGGAAGCCCAAGATGCGAAAGGTCCACGGAATGCCGACCTGGCGGACAAGCTGGTGGGTGGCGACGCCCATGACGGCAGCCCCGAGACTGCTGCCGCCAAAGACGACGCCAACGGCCAGGCCCTGGTGTTTGCGGAACCACTTGAGCGACGCGGTCGTGCACGGCTACGGCAAAGGCCCTGTCAGTAGGGAAAGAGGCGCGGGTTAGCTGGGGCGTACCAGGATGGTCAGGCCTCCGCCGACGCCAAAGAGGATGCCGTGCGTGACAACGAGGGCGCCGAGCCGGTCGACAACCCAGCTGGACAGAAACTCGCCCAAGCCGAGGAGAAAGGCGCCGGCAAAGGCTGTCTTGCCATAGCCATAGCGGCGGATAGCCTTGCCGACGAGGATGCTGATGGAGGCCAAGAAAGAAGTGGCAAGGGAGCCGACAAAGGTCAGCGACGTCAGGGACAGTGTCGTCTGCTGGGCAATCTCGGCCTGCAGGATGCCCCACGAGTAGATGACGCCCATGTAGCAGAAGACGGAGCACGAAGATGCGGCAACGACGACCCAGCCACGCCACCCGTCGACGGCGTCGTTGTCGTCGTCGTCCTTGGGTAGCGTGGCCGTGCCGCTCTCGTCTCCGGGCCCCGGGCGGACGGCGGGTGCCTCGACGTCCGACTTTTCGTTTTCGGCGGCGGCGGCCATGTCGGGGGGCGCGGGCTCAGCTTGTAGAGAGTGTTTTCTTCCGCCCTCGTTTCTGCGCTTTCTCTTCCTTTTACCTCACGGCCATATAACATGAGAGAAGGAAGGAAACCAAACTCTACATCGTTTTCAAATATCCGGCAAGGTTTCCACACGCGTAATCCTTTTAAAGGGAGAATTCGCTCGTGGAGCGTCCCTGTTCGGCTTTTATGGCTCATAGCCGAGCTATCCTTGCCTGTGCACATTTAGTTGACTAGAGAGCGCGCTCCGAGCTGCCTGAGCCCGGGCCGCGCGAATCACACGAGTCGCAGCTCGAAAGCTATCCACCGGCTCCGGCGCCAAGAACCGCGTTGCTGTGTAAGTGAAGTGGACCACCGGCTGTGTGGCTCGGGAAAGGTGTTGTGCGGTGGAGCCGAAGTTGAGATCCGGTGCTGAAGCAAACAATTTTGTCAAAGCGAGCTCGTTGTTAGATGGTTTTCGGGTGAGTTCTAGTTGCTGCTGCGGCTGGAGATGTGACTCTGAAATGTTCGGAAGGTGGTTGACATGCAGGCATTATGGCAGGCAATATCGCCGACGGTCGGTGCTCTCCCCCCGTCGGGTCTCGGCTTTGAGGGCGTGAGGTGTAAGTCGGGACTCGGGAACTCGACAAACAGCATGACCGGGCTTTGCCGCCGCCAGTCGGCGAACATGTTTCATGCTGTATAATCGCTGGATTTGCTTGTCGTTGGGTCTTGATTTGCCGTGAAGGCGTCGTAATCATGCGGTCGCTGGATTCATATATATCAATGCTCGGGGGCTCCTGCTTTTCTGACCGGCTGGAATCCAAACAGGTCAATGGCAAGATGGCACTCTTTGGTTGGACCATCGTGAAATGCCTACCGGCGCGGATTGCTTCTTGCACGTCTTCGTCTAATTACTGCACCCACAAGTCGGGAGCCGGGCGGAGCTCGCCTTGGCAGCAAACGTGGCTCAAAACAGCCAATGTCTCTTGTGAAGTCGGAATGGGCCATTGCTGGAAAAGAGCATGCCGTAGAGGAGCAAGCAGGCAACTTGCAGGGTTTGTAATAATGAAAACGCGGTATATTACGGAGGTACTTAGCGAAACATTAGTTGTTTAGTAAATATCACTGCGAGAGAAGTCGTCGCAGATCCCGCCAGTACACAGCTACACCGTAGATTCCTGAATCACAACCTCTCCAACTTTATAGTACGCTTAACAATGTGTACTGTATGCGCCTTCCGGCAGTCAAAAGGACGTATGGTGGGCGTTCCCTTTAGGCGTTACGGAGTTGGTGACGATGGGTATAGGGTAGGCAGGTGAGGGATAGGTATGTGGCCCCATCCCGGAACTCAACCTGCTTGGCTTATGCCCTCTTCTTGACCGGTGTTTTATTTAGCAGTGCTCTTTTTGTGTACGTTTTGTCTATCCTTGAGCTGCCTTCTGGCATAATGAGTGGCGCATAGAATCCAACGGAATGTGTCCGCTGAGGCTTCTTTTGCCTTTTCCATGTGACATAAGCTGATCCATTTGCATTGATCACGTGCCGTTGATGATCAGGCATAATCTTATCTCGAGGACTATACAGTGCATATTACAGTATAGCACTGTACAACCACGCCGGCCTTCCCGCGTTGGCCGTCAGGTACGTACATACCGCCCAACGGCCACTCCGTCACTCACGATGCATTACATCAGCACATACCACCAATCACAGCACAGGATATCCGCCCACTGGATTCTCCGTCCCTCGGCCAGCGCACGGCGGATTCTCCCCGTATCTTTGCCGTATTTGTAAGGTCGTTTTGCAGTCCAAAGTACAAGTACCACTGTTGGGATGCAGGGACTTTCCATGCGCCAGTATCTCCCTCTCGCAACAGCTCCCTCTTCTTCTTCCCTCTCCGTTTCCCTCTTCCAGCAACGACCATCCGACCTCAGCGCTCCCATGCCATCGTAACCGACCTTGCCGCTCCCTTACGACAACCCCGCCTATTGCACCTCACGGCCGCCGCCATGAGTGCCTCGTCTGCGGTCGCCCGCAGGGCGGCAGCTCGCAACCCGCTGCTGCTAGGAAACGGTATGCCGCCTGGGAGCCCCTTGGGCGCTTGAACGCGCCGTTGACTTGGACCTATAGCCAGAAACCTCCCCCGAGGCATCTCGCCCGCCTTGATGGCCCGACATGTCGCAAGGCAAGCCCAAATCCCGGCCCTCGCCCTCCTCATCCCCGCCCGCCACATGGGCACCGAGCATCACCGGTCCGATGCGCACAACTCGGGACCGCCTCCCGGCTTCAACGTGCAAGAGGCTAAGAAGCCGCTGTCCAAGGAGGACGCAGCCGCGGCCAAGAAGGATGGCGCCGACGCCGGCGGCAAGGCGGCGCCGCCCAAGCAGCCCCAGGACATGACCAAAACCGAGGCCGCCATTACCGAGCTGGCCGCGAAAAAGGGCGACGCCGCCGAGAGACACGAGTTGGCAAAGGCCGAAAAGGAGGACAAGAAGCTCACGGTGTGGCAAAAGGTCAAGAAGGAGGCGCGGCATTACTGGGACGGCAGCAAGCTACTCGCCGCAGAGATCCGCATCAGCTGGAGACTGGCGCTCAAAATGGCGGCCGGCTACGACTTGACGCGCAGGGAGAATAAGCAGCTGCAGAGGACCGTCAGGGATCTCGGCCGCCTCGTCCCCTTCTCCGTCTTCATTATCGTGCCCCTGGGCGAGGCGCTGCTCCCCCTGGCCCTTAAGCTCTTCCCCAACATGCTCCCCAGCACCTTTGAGGGCCAAAAGTCAAAGGACGCAAAGGCCAGCCTGCTGCGGTCAACGCGCAATGAGGTCAGCGACTTTCTGCAGCAGACGCTCAAGGAGACGGGCCTGCCTCTGAGCCCGGCGACGGCGCAAAAGGAGGAGTTTGGCAACTTTTTCCGCAAGGTGCGGTCGACGGGCGAGGCGCCGACAAAGGACGACGTCATCAAGGTGTGCAAGATCTTCCGCGACGACATGACGCTCGACAACCTGTCGCGGCCGCAGCTCGTGTCCATGTGCCGGTACATGAACCTTAATACGTTTGGGACCGACATGATGCTCCGCTATCAGATTCGCCACCGCATGAGGCAGATCAAACGCGACGACAAGGCCATTAGCTTCGAGGGCATCGACAGCCTGACGGTGGCGGAGCTGCAGACGGCGTGCGCGGCTCGCGGTATCCGCACCCACAGCGTGTCGCCGGCGCAGATGCGGACGGACCTGCAGACGTGGCTCGACCTCCGCCTCAAAGAGGGCGTGCCATCGACGCTGCTGGTGCTCAGCAACGCCTACATGTACGGGCAGGGGTCGGGCGAGGGGTCAAGCCAGGTTGACGCGCTCATCGGGGTCATGTCATCGATCCCCGAGGAACTCTTCCACGAGATCGAGCTCGAGGTGCACAACGCCGAGGGCGCGGCGACCAACAAGCAGCGGCTCGAGGTGCTCAAGGAGCAGCAGGAGCTGATTGAGGAGGAGAATGAGCAGAACGAGGAGAGCCAGAGCACGGGCATGGCGACGCCGCGCGATGTGGACGACATTGACGAAAAGGAGGAGCGGCAGCTGTCGGCCGAGGCGGCGGGCGTGGAGAAGTCGGCGGCGGGTGAAATGGTGGACGCGGAGCGTGACATGGCCAAGGCCGAGGAGGTGGAGGGCAAGGCGGCCGAGGGCGTCAAGGCCAAGAAGGACTAGGGATGAGCAGGAGAGGGAGTGGACGGCGCTGCAGGAACATACAACGGCGCCGGAAACTCGCCACTGCTCTGGCCAGTCACTGTCACGACACTCACTCTTTTCTTTTTTTTCTCTTTGTTTGATACATCTCTCTCCAAAACTCGGACGGATGCTTCCCTTGTCATCTGTACGACTGGAAGTTGCGCAGGAGGCACACCAGGAAATGGGCATTGGCTGCATCCATGAGAAAAGGGCGGCGGGCATAGATGAAGACGGGCGTGTCGACACTGGAATAGCACAATAGACGGCGCGGATGGAGCCCATGGCTGAGTCTCTGGCGCCCTGACTTGACAAGCTGATGAATGAAGGCGTTGTGTGATGGCTTGCCTGTCAGACGAGGCATGTTGGTGATGGTGGTGGCTGCACGTGGTGCTTTGTATAGAGTACATGTCTCGAGAGCCAAAGAGCGATTTTCAGGGGCCTCGCGGCGTCGAGAAGCTGCAGGCTCTCGTACTCGGTACTTGCTGCTGCAAGCCACTCCCAAGCCTGCTTAACTTGGCAGCTTCGTCCCCCATGTCATCAATCAGCCGCATCGAGCAGCAGCTGCCCCCACATTATATTTATAGGCTCACGCCTCCTCCCTCCCCCAACCTCTGTCCCTCTCGCATCGCCTCTCCCCGTGACGCCGCCGCCTTGCGCTCTCCCCCAACTCCCCCACGACATTATACAGACGAGGGCACGCCAGAGCAAAGCAAGAGGGACACTATCAACCATGGCCGTCGCAGACCAGGACAAGTTTTCAAACGTCTCGTGGAGCGAGCATGTCCACGACCAAACAAGCCGCCCCGTCCCGCCCGCCGAGGAGCCCGGACATACCATGGACACGGGACACGCGCCCGAGCCGCTGGGCGGCGAGAGGCTGCAGTGTGCCGTCGGCTCGCCGCTCAAGGAGAACGACGGCAGCAAGGACGCCTTTGTCTCCTATCTCATCACCACCAACGCATGCCGCCCTCGTCTTCCCCCCTCGCTCGCTCGCGGCTGACCAGTGTCCACAGTCCACTTTCCCGTCCTTCCAGAAGCAGACGACGTCGGTCCGCCGGCGCTTCACAGACTTCGTCTTTCTCTACAAGCAGCTCATGCGCGACTATCCCGCCGCCGCCGTCCCGCCGCTCCCCGACAAGCAGCGCATGGAATATGTCCGCGGCGACCGCTTCGGCTCCGACTTCACCTCGCGCCGCGCCCACTCCCTGCAGCGTTTCCTCACCCGCCTGTCCCTGCACCCGACGCTGCGCCGCGCCCCCATCCTGCACACCTTCCTCGAGAGCCACGACTGGAATGCCACGATGCGCACCCGCAGCACCCGCACAAGCCTCGGCGCCGAGCAGGCCGGCACCGGCGGCGTCTTTGACAACTTTGCAGACACCTTCATCAACGCCTTCACAAAAGTCCACAAGCCCGACCGCCGCTTCATCGAGGTCAAGGACAAGGGCGACAAGCTCGACGAAGACCTCGGCCACATCGAAAAGGTGGTGGCCCGCGTCGTCCGCCGCGAGGCCGACCTCGAGACGGACCTCAAAGACCTGGCCGAGCAGTTCCAGAAGCTCATCACCCTCGAGCCCGGCGTCGAGGCCGCCGTTCACGCCTTTGCCGCCTCCATCGAGGACACGGCCGCCCACCTGCGCCAGCTCCGCGATGTCACCGATCAGGACTACCTCGGCTCCCTGCGCGACATGCAGGCCTACTCCATCTCCCTCAAGAACCTGCTGCGCGCCCGCGAGCAGAAGCAGCTCGATTTTGAGCAGCTGACCGAGTACCTCAACAAGTCGACGGCCGAGCGCGACACCCTGCAGGCCGGCCACTCGGCCTCGGGCGCCGGCGGCTTCATCCGCGCAAAGTTTGAGGATGTGCGCGGCGTCGACCACGAGCAGGCCCGCCGCGAGCGCACCCGCAAGCTCGAGCTGCGCGTCGAGGAGCTCACCACCGAGGTGGAGCACGCCCGCAACACGAGCGACATGTTTGACGACGAGGTGGTCAACGAGGTGGCCGACTTTGAGCGCATCAAGCGCGCCGAGTTCAAGGCCCAGCTCGGCGGCTTCGCCGACGCCCACGTCGCTTTTTACGGCGGCGTCGTCGACATTTGGGAGCGCTACGTGCAGGAGATGGGCAGGGAGGGGGCCGCCGGCGGCATCGCGGCGGCATCATGAGCCGTCGGGGGGTGGCCCTTTGTGGGTGGCGTACAGGAAAAGTACACAGGCTTCACCTACGGCGCTCGGATAGGGAGTTTTCTGGTCGGGTTGGGATGCAGCGTCGCAGGTCAATGGCTCAAGGTGCATCAAGCGCATACAGGGGGGGTCAAATCGCAAGACTTGGACACGGCGTGGCGGGGAGACGGGCAGGGCCGAAAAGGAGCGGCACAGCACGCGCGGACGGGTCGGGGGGAGGTTGGCTGTGGCGCACGCGCGTCGCCAGGGGCGTGGCTGGTGCAGGGTGCGCTGCTGATTGGGAAACGCCTCGGAGAGGAGAAATCTGGCCTTTTTGATCGCCGTCATGTCACGGCTTGCTGGAGCGAGATCCCACCTCTCCCTCGCGGGAGTGGGGAAAGCGGAGGCCGAGGGGTGAAATGGCGGCTTCCTCCCGAGCCACCCGGTCCACGTCTTCTCGTCCGCCATGTGTGAGCCGGGGCACCGACCAAGATCGAGCGCCGCGTCCCCTGGCGAGACGGAGAGGGGGGGGCATTCCGTGCTGTGCGGGAGAGGGCAAACCGGGGACAAGGCGGGAAAGTGACGGAACCTGCCTGGTCTTGGACGGAGAAGACGCATCTCATGCACGGAGGAGGGGAGTGGTGAGAGGAGGATCCCGATGCAGGAGGACAGACTAAACGCCCCTTGATTCCATGCAACTTTGGTTCCCATGTGCGATGCGGCCAGCAACAAGTACATAGCCAGCAGAAAGCAGCAGCAGCAGCGTGAGTGCATACCCAAAAGATGATGACGCCTCAGCCTTGTTGCTCCCCCCTCCTGCCCACCCGCCCTTGTGCCTCACGTCGTTCCTCCATTACACGACCAGCCCCCCTACCCCCCCCGGCGCGCCTCTTCACCCCCTGCGGCCCCTGACGCCCAAGAGGCTCGCGTCGTCGCCTGCGCCGCCGCCGCCTCTACCCTCGCCGCCGCCGTCTGCGCCGCCGTCGTCGTCGCTCTCCTCGCCCACCACGTACTGTTCCGCCTCGTCCTCGCCCACCAATCTCTCGGCCGACTGGTCCTTGTACGCGCCTAGCCCCGCGTCGCCATGGCCCTCGTCGCCGTCGTCATCGTCGCTGCCTCCGGCAAAGGCGTCGTATAGCTCGCCGCCCCGCGTCCGCCGGCCGCGCCGGCCGCCTAGACCGTCCTTTTCGCCGCCGTCGAGGGCCTCGAGCTCCTCCTCGTCGATGAGCTCGAATTCGTAGTTGTCGCGCGCCTGGTTGCGCAGGCGCCGGCGCCGGGCCACCCAGAGGTACGCGCCCAGTCCCACGCAGAAGACGATAATGAGGCACAGCGCCCCGTAGAGCCACACCGGGCCCGGCTTGGTAAATATGGGCGGCGTCACGCCCGGTGTGCTCGTGGCCGTGGGCGTCGGCTTGGCGCCAGGTTTCGTGGGACGCTCGGGGTGGTCCGTGGGGATAGCGATTGATGTCGGCTCTTCAGGCAGCGGAATCACCGTCGACGTCGCCACAGGGCCCGTGATGGTCGATTGGATTCTGTCGTGATCGTCGTCATCGGTCGCATTGGGCATGGGTAGGGGGTACGCCTTGGCGGCGTCGATAGCCTCGCCCCACAGCTTGAGATGCCAATCGACCAGCATTCCCTGGTGCTCATTCTGCTTGGTGTCGTGAACGACCAGGCTCCAGTTGCCAATGCCGGATTCGCCCCTGGATTTGCATCAGCCGCCCGTCCCGTGTCCTGCACTGGACCCTTGGCACTTACCAGTGAACGACGGTCATAAAGGTCCAGTCGTCGTAGCCGCCCCTGTGGTTGTCGTGCGCCCGTGCCGTCGCAATATGGCTGACGACGTTCTCCGGGCTGATCAAGTCTACGCTCACGTCGCCGCGGCGAGTGTGATTCAAGTTCATCGTGACGGTGACGTGCTCGAGGCGCGCTAGGTTTGCCGACCTGATGGCGTCGGCGGTGACTTCGAAGTGGGTGACGAGCCCGTGCTCGCCTTCGGGGATGGCCGTCCCGACGTGCACCCACGGCGAGAAGAGCCAGGCTTGTGGCATTACTTTTTTCCACGTCTTGGCCTTTTCGACAAGGGCGTAGCTGTCAATCTTGCCGTAGCCAAAGTAGTGGCTGTACTGCTTCCCGATGGCCGTCTTCTTCCAGCTCTCCTGCTTGTCTTGAACAGGGATGGCGGTATCCATGGCTAGGTACTGCATGTCTCTCCAGGTCAAGTCGGGCCGGACCTGCATGACGAGGGCGAAGATGCCGGCAGCGAGGGGGGCGGCTGCCGAGGTGCCGCCGTGAGTCGAGGTGCACCGATTGACGCCAACGTCGGTCGTATGCTGTCGAAGTGTCAGACATGGCTTCTCTTCGGGGCACCAGGGGAAGCACCTACAATGGAATCGCCGCCGCCGCTGCTGTAGGTGACGACGAGCTGCGCCGAGCAAAGCTCCGAGTAGTAGGGATGGTGGCCGGCGCGGTCCACAGCTCCGACGGTGATGCTGTAGATGGAGTTTGTGTAGCCGTCAAAGTTGCAGTTGTCGCCGCTCGCCGCGCCGTTGCCGCTGGCAAATACGTAAATGGAGCCGAGGCCGCCTCGGCCCTCTTGGATGCCCTTGAGAATGGCCCTCTGAATGAGGATGCCGGGAGCTTCCATGGACCTGCCGTCGTCTCGGGGCCCCCAGGAGCACGAGTAGATTTGGTTCTCCTGGTTCCCAAAGACCATGGCGTCGGCCTCGTCGGCGTCGCTGATGGGCTTGCTGAGGATTCGGATGCCGGCGACGCGGGCGTTGTAGGCGGCGCCGATGCCGCAGACGTCGTTCCGGACGGCAGCGACCTCGCCAGCGCAGCGGGTGCCGTGCCTGTCGTCTGACAGCTTTGGCTCGGGGACGGCTTGGTTGTCGTTGAAGTCCCAGGAGCCCTCGGCAAAGTAGTTTTGCTTCAGATCGTCACTGTGCATGTCGATGCCATCGTCGATGATTGCGACGGTGGCATTGAAGCCAGTGGTGCCCTCGAGCCAAAGGCCGGTGACGTTGATATCGTGGCCGGGCTGGAGGGTGTTGATGAGGTGCCACTGCTCCTTGAATATGGGATCCCTGATGTTGAGCTTGTCCATGAGCAGATTCTGCCTCTCGACAGTGGCAGCATCGGCCGAGGGACTAGATGCGCGGAGGTCGAGGGCTGAGTCGGGGGGAGGGGGAATGAAGCGCTTCTCGAGACGCATGCGCGGCACCTGCTTCCTGGCCAGCAAGACGCCGTCGAGGACATCGGGGCCGGCCAAGTCTCGTTTCCTGCGCCTGTGCTCCTGAAGCTCCCGTTTTAGCACGTCGTGGTGTGTCTTGCGGGCACGCAAGAGGAAGTGGTCGCTGAGACTCGGGAGCGGGCCATCGTTTTGCATGCCGAAGCGGTCTGCGACTTGGTCGGGGGAGACGGATTGAGCCAGGTGAACGACGTAGTAGTCATACCTGTCATAGAGTCGCCGGCTGGGGCGGGGGGGCGAGCGACGAGCGGGTGATGCAGGGTCCATGGCAGGTGGTCGTTCAACGCATGGACATGTGGCCGTGGGCGTGGCAGCGATGGATGCCCTAGGACCCGGGGTCGGAGGATCAACGTGTCGTTGTGGCCGTTTGGTCCAATTGCGCAGCGTTTCGGGAGACGAGCCAAGAGACGGGACGGGCCGGGGAGGAGACAAGAGAAGAGAAGAGAAGAGAGTGCCGGCAACAAGGGCTGGCTCGGCTGATGGCTGTCGGATGGGCGAGGATGGTGGTGACGGACGGTTTGGGGTGTCGTGGCCGTTACTTGATTGCCGTCCGGGGCAGCGACAGACAGACGAGAGCCACCCCTTGCCAGGGGCCACTTTCTGCCCGGTGCAAGTACCGGTACTTTGATTCTCGGGGAGTATTTCCAGTGGGCCCCAATAAATGTCGGCCCCAATTGTGGATTCGCCCTGCCCCTTGATCAGCCTCGGCTCCTGTACTCCGTACTCCGTACTGTACTGTACCCGGACTCTCCCCCCTGTTTCGGTACCTGATTTCCCGATGAAGAGGCCCTTGGCCGGGCAAGCAACAAGTCTTGCTGTACGGTAAGCTGACGGCTTGAAAAGACTGCAAAATGTCTGACCTGACAGGTAGTAGGTAGGTAAGTAGAGTGACCACACAACCGCCAGGGAGGGTCTCGGTGCTCTAAAAAGAAGCCCCGGGCGCCATCCACCCACCTGAACCACTTGGGGCGCCAGCCACAGATATCCAGTACTCACACCTCGCCGAGATATGCCAAATAGTCACGGTACCCTCTACCGCCCTGCTGCTACCACCTGCACGTCTGCTTAGGTGCGGCTGTTAGTGTATTCCCCCCAAGTGAGCGGGACGAGTGGCTTGCCCTCCAGGAGTCAAGGTACCTAGGTAGTACCTACCTTAGTAGCCTTGGGCACTTGACGACTTCAGGTTGTACCTAAGTAGATACCTAGTACTCGAGGCATAGGGGCAATTGAGTCGGAACAACGTAGGGTAGGTAGACATCAGGAACAATAACACGGTGCACCTAACAATTAGGTGCACGCCGGTGCAACGGTGGTTCTGACGCAACCCCCTTTCCATCGACCATCCGTAGCCCTCCGGCACCTGCCCTCAGGCATGGCTCTCCTCTTCCATTCATGGTCCTGACCTCTAACCTACCGGCTGTCAAGTCATTCTTCGACTCTACTTGTGCTTTGGTCCCAGGCCATCGCCAAGTCACCCGATGATGACTGTTCCAGCGTGAACAAGCAGCTTGCAGCCGTGGACAAGATTAATGCTCTCACGTCTACGGCTTTGACAACACCGAGTTCAGCCACCCACCCCAAATCACCAAGTCTGTCTGGCCGTCTTGATGGCCATGCCTCAGGTTCTTGCGAATCGAAAAGATGAAAACAGTACAGACTCTAGATGCCTTTGGACTCCAAGGAAGAAACTCCCGCAAACTCCATGGCTACCTTGCTCCTTCACAGCGACTCTTCCTTGTGAATCTCGATGCCCGGCGGGGCTCCCGTGAGTTCCTTGCAGCGCGCATAGATGACAAACTGGCCCGACACCAGGGCACACGTCATGACCAGACGCGGGCCCAGGCCGGACAGGAGCAGACGGCGGGGGCCAAATTCGCGGGCGAGCTGGAACATGCGGCTGGTGGCGCCCTGCTTGCTGTCGCCGGCGCCCTTGTTGATGGCCGACAGCAGCGTGTCGGCCGGGTGGGAGAGCACGGCGGCGGCGGCACCGGCGGCGAGGCCCGACGTCAGCTCAACGGCTGTCGACTCGAGCGACGTGAGGCGGGCCTTGCGCTCGGGCCCCATGGCGCGGTAGATGACCTCGTTGGCGGCCTCGTGGACCGAGAACTGGCCGACGGCAAAGGGCACCTGCTTGAAGAGCAGAGGGACGAAGCCCGAGTAGAATCCGCGCAAGCCCTCCTCTCGGGCCATGCGCATAAAGCCGGTGCTGAGGCCCGAGGCGTAGCCACGCTGCGAGACGAGGCGGATGCGCGTCGCCTCGAGCGGGCACAGCAGGATGTCGGCAAAGAACTCGGCCGTGGCACTGGCCGACAGGTAGACGGCGGTGCGCTTGTTGACGGCCTCGGCGGGGCCGCCAAGCATGGAGATGTACTTTTTCTTGAAGAACTCGTAGCCGGCGAACTTGCTCCCGCCCTGGACAAGGTAACCAACAGCTGTTGGGCCAAAACCGGTAAGCAGGGCCGAGGCACCTTCCTTGGCGACGATGGCGCGGCCGGCGCGGAGCATGTTGAGCCCCTTCATCGAGTCGTCGACCTGGATGCGCGTCTTGACGACGTCGATGGGCGTCGCGGCCTGTCAGAAGGGTCAGGTCAGTCCTCTTGTCCGTTTCCAGCCCGACCTTTGCCCTCTCCTCTAGCAGTACCACTTACCCCATGGGTGGACGTGGCGGCCAGGGCACCGGCGGCGAAGAACTTGGCATAGTCGCCGAGGGAAAAGGCCGGCAGCTCGTCTTTCTTGGGAGCCATGTCGGAGGGGGACGCGATGCTCGGCGTGGAAGCGGCAACAGAGGCTCAGAGGGAGCCCAATGGCCAGGGAGAGAGACGGAGAGAGTATATCTAGGAAGCTTGCGATGCCGCGTCGGCCGGTGGCTGGCAGAGGATTTTGTCGCATCCGGGGAGGATGACGTCGTTTCCGCAACTCCCGGGCCACCGGACCGTACTGTCCGCGGCGGCCTGCATGACACAGCAGGTCTCCATCGGCGGTAACTTAATAATACCCATCTGTCTAGGTAGGTGCGGTGCATAGGTAGGTACGGTACTAGCACGCGGCTGACGGATGCGTGGCATGATTTTGGTTCCCGATTGCAAGCATCCCGCGCTTGGCTGCAACGGCCGAGGTCGTTTCTCGAGCACCCGCTGGACTAGGAAGACCAAAAATAACATTAATGGGCAGCGGCAAGGGTCGAGCCTGCAGCCTCCTGATAAGATCATGTCACTGCTCAGATAAGTCTTCAGCGCACTCGTGATTACTATTCAGGCCTTGATCACTTACATGACGAGGAAACCAGCGACAGTCCCCGAACGTGATGAGTGGGCCGGTGCTCTGCCCGCCCTGTAGCCTGTAGGTCCCTGAACGCTCCCGAGATGAAGCCTGAGTAATACCTACCTACCTAAGGTAGGTGGTAGGTAGGTAGGTAGGTACGCTAGGTACCTACCCAAGGTAGATATGTACAAGCAACAAGGTAATTATTTCGTATCCCGCTGGGCAAACAACCTAGGTAGGCACCTAGATGATGGCGACATGGACGGGAAAGAGCAACGCGACTGACCGCTCACCAACTCCTTCCATGTCAAGCCCATCACGACAAAGGTCGATTATTACCTGCTCACCTCTCTCCGTCAGTCCACCGCCACCTCGCGCGTTGTATCCCTCCTCTGCGAGGCGCCCCGTCCCAGCTTCTGCACGCAATCGCAATCACAATCGGCCCCCAGCCCAGCCAGCCAACAGAACCGAGCCGTCGGTTCCCCCAAGCATGCGCAGGCACGCTCTTTGTGCGTTGTTTGTCGGCCATTGGGCCAATTCGGGGCATCGCGGCATCGTGCTTACGTCCAAACTCGACGCCCTGAGGAAACAGAGTCGACGCTCTTCGACCAGCGTCGTCCGTCATTCGTCGTCCAGGCGCCTGCCCGGTCCAGCTCCTTCAGCCAGAGATGACAGATCCCACGACCTCGCACCATCCGAACTCCTGCGGCCGAGCTGTCTCCTGCATCTCTAGCTCGCATACCACCCCGGCAGCCTTCGTTTCGCCTGTTGGCTCCAGCCCGGCACTCGAGACGTCCTCAATTTCCACCCTCCCCCCGTTGCTTTTTGCTCTCTGCCCTCCCAGCCGTCGACCTGGCCGCTCCAAGTAGGCTTGGGGACAAGAGAAGATGGCTTTGCTCGGCGCAAGCAAAGTTCCCGTCTCTCGACCGACACACCAACCATCCATCCTTCGGGCCAACAGCGAGCGTCTCTTCCTGCCGCTCCGTGGCACGCAACTGTTCTGGAACTGCCCACTCGCCTGCAAGAAGCTCCCCCTTTCCCGCACAGTACTTGGTACCCTAACGTCCATTCCGTCGTTGTGGGAGAGAACGGCCCCCGTGGCAAGAGGGCAAATCTCTCGCTTCTCTGTCCCGGCTCTCAGGGCTGGGTGGAATACGACAACCTCGACTAACAGCGCCGCCCATGACTTTGTTGGCGGAGCTCGGCAGACCAGCGGCCTGTATCCGTAGGGCTGACCGAGACGGATGAAGAAGCGAACCCGCGTTGAGACCACGCTCATCAGCATCAGTGCTTGTCGTGATGCAACACCCGTCCGCGATCAGTCTCGACCCACGACTTGTTCCATCCACAAGCGCCGACAAGGATGCATCAAAGCCAAGCCGTCGAGTCATCTCTGCAACAAAAAGCCTCGCGGGCCATTCTCCCGAAGAGGAAGTTGACCCTCTAGAACTTCAAGCACTCTCTTGTCACCTCGCACCCACCCTCCCAGCTGCGGGTGCTTGGCTTGGCCCTTGCCTGGCCCGACAGTCGTCGGCTGACTCCGCGTCTCCTTGCCCCTGGCCGCTGTGCTCTTGTGGCTGCGAGCGTCTGACCCAGCGAGGCGGTTCGGCCCCACTCACGCCCTCGCCCCGGACCCGTCCGCTCGGGCACCAGCATCCTCCCCCCCTGTCACGGGAAGGCGTCGGCGCTAGCAAGCCCATCCCCCATGCCGACTGTCCCCTCAGCATGTCCTTGCGTACGGCAAGACTTGGCTTGGTCATCAAAGCTTGTTGCCCGTTACACAGGGCCTGCTGTCAAGCACGCATCATGGTCGTAGGTTGTACCGGGTCTCCTGCGGCCACTTCGTTCTGTAGTAACGAGGAAAGAGGAGAGAAGACAAGGGCCGGGCTCCGGACAAGCTCTGACGGCCGGTGGGACCGCTGCCTCGCAGGGGAAATCGACTGGCGCGCCACCCAGTCCCAGACACCCGGGTCCCATCGAGCCCTTGCTCGCTGCCACATCTTGTACTTTGCCTGCAGCTCGATAATCCTGGCCGGGCCAGCAGCCGTCCGTACGGAGCGGCCACCTCCCCCACACCATTCTCTTCTTCGTTCCATGCCTCTTTAAAAGCCGGTCGTCAGGCCATTCCACCGCCCATCCTGTCCCATGGACATCCGTCCTCTTTCTGGCACAACCCGCACTCTCCCGCAAGCACCAGCCACTATGCCCTCCATGGATTTGCTTCGAGGCATCGAACCCACCCGACCAACACCCTACGACAAGGGCCCAGAAACGTCGCAACTGAGCAGAGATGGCAGTATCAGCCTCGACGATATGTCGATGGGCAGCTTGTCGTAAGTATATGGAGCCAAACCACTCTTTTCGAGGCGATCCCCTCTGAGCCAGTATCACAGACCTGTCGACATGCCCGTCTTCGCCCGCAAGCACGATCCCCCCGTCGACCGGTCCGACTTGACCAACTCGCCATTGTTGCTCATGGTTCCGTCGGAGTCGGCGGTGATGGGCCAGCTTCGGCCTGCCAGCCCCGAAGGCCGATACCCCCTTCACCCTCCGGCTGCTAGCACTTCGCTTTCCCCCCCATCACCAATCCTCCCATTACATATCTACTTGATGGACAAGAATGATCATGAACGTCGGCTCCTGAGGCTGTCCGGCTGTCCGAGCCTCGCCCTTCACGCAGCTAGGCTCGATTTCGGGTCCGAGCCGGAGTGGAGCGGACGAGCGTCGAGGGGGCCGGAGGCAGAGGGTCTCTCGGAGCCACTTTCTTCTTGGGACTATGTCGAGCGTGATGAGGAGCTGCATCAAGAAACTCATCGCGCGCCAGCCGCTGCACACAAGAGGAACGTCGAAGCTGCTCGAATGATCGGCTCTGGTTTAGATGATCGCCGGAAAATGGCACGCCCAGCTCCGACAGGCAAGCACCGCCCCGTTTCGCCCTTGTCGGCCGCCTCGCTCTCTTCTTCTCCTCGTGCCGATGTCTCGACCATATCTGACCTCGTCGCGGATGCACCCCTGGCAGCACGGCATATCTCTCTTCACCGCGAACTCCAACGAGCGGGCCTGGGCGGTCTCGGGACGAGCGCTCACAGCCGACTTCGTTACCATCGGTGAGAGAGAAAGACCCATGATGAGACACTGAGCGCGTGGACTAATTCTGGACTACGATGCTAGGGCTGGTGATGGGGTTCCTCGGAGTATGCGGGTCAAGAAGCCTTTGCTGCAAAGGCGTCGCCCTGGGCCTAAGAAAGATCCTTGACAAGTGGAACGACACGCAGGGCAAGGTCACGATGAATCACTGGCTAGTGCTTTAGTCATGTTGGGGTCAAAGTTTTGTTTGATTTTTGACTTTCCAAATATAAAAACCCAGCTGCTTTGCAAGGGGAGCCACCTCGCTTCTCAGATGATGACCTCAACAACCAAGTCCCTCAAACTCTCGCATTCCTATAAAAGCAGACGCTGCCTGGCCATGCTTTAGGTCTTGGGTATCCAAATAATCAAATCCAACCATGCCCAAACGCCAGTCCCGCTCAACCAATTCATCATGTGCAGTCTTCATGTACAGTCCTGCACCCTCATCGCCCCCCGCCCCCCCCCCGTCCTCCCCGTCATGTGCCATGAATGATCAGTAGTAGAAGACTGAGCGATATGCCGACATGGCAGTAGAAATGTCGTAGAACCAAGGAGCCAAGGCGACGTAGCCCGGGCCGCCAGGAATGGCATGGATCTTCTCGGGACCCTTGTAGCTGCCAAGGAGGACCTTGTTCTGGTATTTTTGGAAGTGGCGGGTGGCCTTTGCGTGCCGACGCGAGCCGAACTTGCAGACGTAGAGGGCAAAGTCTATGGCGCCGCGCTTGATGGCCTGCACGCTCAGAACCTCGGCTCTTTGGGTGGCCAGCTGGAGACGAAGGTCGATGACCTGTTCGCTGGGGTAGCCGCCGCCCGCGCCCTCTTGTTGGGTGGTAGGACTGTTGAAATCGTCGATGAAGAGGTTGCCGCTGGCCGCCAGGGCTTCCGCGTATGAGTGGTTTATGTAGTCAGGGTCCTCGTCATTCCAGAAGCCGTTGGAGGATTGACGTCGCTTCTCCATGCAAAGCACCCGCAGCGTGTGGCGGGCGCGGAAGTATGAACGCGATGAGCCAAATGGAGAGATGGGGGGAATAGGTGTTCCCGTCTCGAGGCAGGTGGCGATGTGCCGGCCAGCCCGGAAGGCGGCACGCTTGCGGGCGCTGCGAGGGCGGGGCACCCTTGGGCTCATCCGCTTGCTCGGGCTCGGCCTCTTGTTTGGGCTCGAGTTTGAGTTCCCGCTGGCTTTGTTTCTTGTGTTGTAGAAGTTGGGAGGAGTAGTGGGCTGGTATTTTTTGAGGCAGCTCTTGCGCGGGGCAGGGCGGTTCCGCGAGGGACCAAGCAAGTCGAGGGCGGCAAACTTATCGACGAGCTCTTCCACTGATGTGGGCTCTGTGACGGCCCGAGATTTCTTTGGGCAAGTGGACGCAAGGGGTCTGCCGGTCCCAATGGGGGCAAGAACATGGTCGCCGGCTTTGCGGGGAGCAAGCGGGACAGAGAGGCTTGTGGTGGTGGTGGTGTTGGTGTTGGTGGTGGTGTTGCCAGAGGCAAACGCCCTCTCGGCGACGGAAGAGTGTGTGTGGGAAGGCATGTCGTGGGTCTCAATTGTGAGCTTGTTTGGTTGTTTGTAGTAGCTGGTATGTGGTTGCTATTGGCTGATGAGTTGAATGCGTGGCCTGAATGGAGCAGTGTGGGGAAGTATGTAAGTGGATTGAAGTTGAATTGTATGTGCTTGTGTGTGCTTGTATGTGATTGTATGTGGATGCTGTTGGCTGACGAGTTCAAAACTTGGCCTGAAAGTAATAGTGTGTGAGAAGTATGTAAAAGGGAAGAGATGGGCTCGAGGGCTCGGGGGGGGGGATGCTCGCCTACTTATGCAGAGAGGCAGGGCGGTGTAAATGGGGTGACTGTAGCGTATGAAGTGCGGCAGTAAAGGCAAAGAGGGAGTCATTGCCCATATGACCTGAAAAGAAGCTCATGGCTTGGAAGAATGGTCGGGGTCGTACAACTGAAGGTGGGCTAGCAGAGTCTCTTTCGCTGAGAGGAGCGGGGAGGCAGAAAGGTAGAATGGCGAGGAAGCAGAAAGATGGATTGACGAGGAGTCAGAAAGGCAAATTGGCGAGGAAACAGAAAGGTAGAAGGGGGAGGGAGCAAAAAATAAATCGGTGGGCGAGGAGTCAGAAAGGCAGATTCACAAAAAGTCAGAAAGGTAGATTGGCAAGGAAGCAGAAAGATGGATTGATGAGGAGTCAGAAAGGCAGATTCATAAAAATTCAGAAAGGTAGAATGGTGAGGAAACAGAGATATAGATTGACGGGGAGTCAGAAAGGCAAAATGGCGACGAATTAGAAAGGTAGATTGGCGAGGAAGCAGAAAGATGGACTGACGAGAAGTCAGAAAGGTAGATTGGCGAGGCGGCAGAAAGGCAGATTGGTGAGGGTCCAAAAAGGTAGATTGACGAAGAGCCAGAAAATAGAATGGCGAGAAATCAGAAATCGGAGAGGCGGATTAACGAGGCGGCAAAGAAGCGGATTGGCGAAGAATCGGAAAGATAGAATGGCGAGAAATCAGAAATCGGAAAGGCAGATTGGCGAGGCGGCAGAGAAGAGGATTGGCAAAGAATCGAAAAGAGAGATCGACGAGGGACCAGACGGGCTGCCATCTCTCCGGCGCGTGTATTTGCCGCGATGCTGGACCGAGTCTCTGAGCGACGGGCGACGAGCGTGGTGGGTGATGGAGACATTGCGAGGTCGGTGGCAGTTAGGGCACGGTCATTTCGTCAGCAATTGCGCGGAGAATCCAGAAAGAGTGTTGAAAAGGGAACAATGGTTAAAGAGAGTGATTAAGAGGAACAGCAAAGCCAAGGCACGGCGGGCTCGCAAGCTTGTCGTCGTCAAGGTTCGCTTACCTACGCAGCCGACTGCCGAACCCCAGGAAAAGCCCCCACGTGGCTGTGGGCCGTGCCGCCTGATTTCCCCGGACGCCAGTGTCTCGCCTCAGCCCTCGCTTAAAGGTTGATCCGTCGCCCCGTCTTCTAGGGTCTCTGCCCTGCCTCGTTTCCAAATGGCCTTGTGTAGCCAAACAAGGCAAGTCTCCTCCAACAAGCACCCATCCGCCCGGTTAGCTCAATTGGATAGAGCGTGAGACTCTTACCATGTAAGCTACATCTCAAGGTTGCGGGTTCGACCCCCGCATTGGGCTTTTCCTATACTATCAAAAACCACCAGACTGAACTGAGTTGGATCGGGTGTGAGTCATGTGATGTTCTTTTTGTGTTTTTGGCCCTCTCGAGCCTAATTCTGTCGGTTTTCTCTCCGGCCCTGTGAGGGGAAAGTGAGTTCTTGTTTCAGCATACGTGGATCAGCCTTGAGGGAAAAAAACTCCCTTTTTTTTAATTAATATTTTACCCCATCTTGTTTTCCCATTTTCCCGGCGGACGGGCAGGAGCCCTTGGCAGAGCTTATTCCATTTATTAATGTTGCCGTCCATCCAAACCCATTTTGGGACTGGGCTGACCAGAATACCAAGATGCAACCTCGTTTCCCTAATTCAGCGTGTGATCGTGCACGCCAGCGTCGTTGCTCGACCTCCACCCCGCCCGACACGCTATTGATACAGCGATGCCTCTCTCTCCTCCATCCTGTCATGAGACAGAGGCCGGCATGAAGTGGGGCCAGGCCTCTTCAACCCGCATCTTATCATCATCATCGTCATCATCACCATCCTCGTCCCAGCTTCACTCCTCCGCACCGCCATGGCCGCCCAAGAGCCCTTTGTCCCGGCCCTCATCGTCGTCGACTTTCAGCAAGACTTTTGCCCGCCCGTACGTACCCGCATCTCCACCCCTCACCATGTAAAAAAACCCCCTCGTAGCCCCTCCCTTCTCATCTCTTACACGCCTATTCAGAACGGCTCCCTCGCCGTCCCCGACGCCCGCTCCATCGCCCCGGCCATCAACGCCCTCCTCGCCCTCCCCTTTGCCCTCAAGCTCGCCACCCGCGACTGGCACCCGTCCGACCACGTCTCCTTCGCCGCCAACCACGCCGCCGCCTCGCCCTTTACCTCGCTCGCCACCGTCGTCCACCCGGCCGACCCCTCGCGCTCCTACGACACCACCCTCTGGCCCGTCCACTGCCTCCAGGACGCGCCTGGCGCCGCCCTCGTCCCCGAGCTCGACGTCGCCCGCCTCGACGCCGTCGTCGACAAGGGCACCGACCCGCGCTTCGAGATGTACTCGGCCTTCTACGACCCCTTTCGCCTCACGGATAGCGGCATCGCTGCCCGTCTCGCGAGCCGCCGCGTCACTCATGTCTTCGTCGTCGGCCTCGCTGCCGACTACTGCGTAAAGGCCACCGCAGAGTCCGCCGCCGACGAGGGCTTCACCACCTATATTGTCGACGAGGCCACCAAGCCTGTCTACCCGGACAAGTGGCCTGCTTCCGCCGGCCATGTCCTGGCCAAGGGCGTCAGGATTGTCTCCGTGGCCGGCGACGAGCTCGCCAGGGTCAAGTCTGCTGAAGGGGACCAGACTTGCCACGACAGTGACTGGCGTGGCACACCTGCACGTGGGCTCTAACAGAGGCTGATGTTGGGCCCTTGCCAGCTTCAACGAGATGGCCTTTCTACTGCAGCAATTAAAAAATGATCAAGTAAATACATCAACGCTGCGCTGACTGGCTTCCTCCAGTGTCCAGCCGCAGGTATCGCCAAGCGACTCTTGTGCCTCGTGTGCGCCTGTTCACGAGGCAAGCTCAACGGACATGCTATTACTCAGTACCTTGCCCAATGCTTCGGGATTGCTGACCCCATCGACTTCTTCCGTCCACATATCGCTACCGCCTTGACCTCTGCTGGGCCGCGGCGCTCAGCATCGATGTCTCGTGCGCACTCGTCATGGCCAGCGAGACTGGCGTCGTCGACTGCGGGGCTGGTGTTGTGGTTCGCGACGGTGCCGCGCTCCGATTGTGCTGCATGTGTGCCTTGACCAAGTGACCAGCCGCCAGGGCACTGCACAGCGACAGCTCGCCGGCCAGGACCGCCGCGCCGATGATGCGTGCAAGGCGCCGAGAGTTGTCGCCTGGGTTCGTCGGGTGTGAGCCCCGAACGCCGAGCATGTCGAGCAAGGCGCTCTGCGGCTCGAGAATGGTGCCGCCACCCAGCGTGCCCACTTCCAGCGACGGCATCGACACGCAGATTTGGAGCGACCCGTTGAGGCTGTGACAAGTCGTTAGCATGCTTCACAGACCTAGCAGAGCAACGGAGACGGCTTACTTTTTCATGGTGGTGATGCAGTTGGCGCTCTCCACCACTTGGGCAGGGTCCTGGCCCGTTGCCAGGAAGATGGCAGCCACAATGTTGGCGGCGTGCGCATTGAACCCACCAATGGAGCCGGCCATGGCCGAGCCGATGAGGTTCTTGGACACATTGAGTTCCACCAGCGAGTCGACGTCGCTCTTCAGCACGCTCTTGACAACTTCGGCCGGGATAATAGCCTCGGCCACGATGCTCTTGCCGCGCCCGTCGATCCAGTTGATGGCCGCCGCCTTCTTGTCGATGCAGTAGTTGCCCGAAAGCGACACAATCAACATGTCGTCAAAGCCGCCCTCGGTGGTCATGACGTCGAGCGCGTGCTCGACGCCCTTGGAGATCATGTTCATGCCCATGGCATCGCCCGTCGTCGTCTTGAACCGAATGTATAGGTTGGTGCCGGCAAGGGCCGTCTTCATGGATTGCAGACGAGCGAACCGGCTCGTCGAGTTGAACGCCTTCTTCATCACCGACTGCCCGGCCTCCGAGTCCAGCCAGAGCTTTGCGGCGCCGGCCCGCTCTAGAGTCTCGAAGCTGATGCAGGGACCGCGCGTCATGCCGTCCGCCGTCAGGACGGTGACGGCGCCGCCCCCAGAGTTGATGGCCTTGCATCCTCTGCTCGCGCTGGCCACCAGCACACCCTCCGTCGTGGCCATGGGGATGAAGTAGCTCTGGCCGTCGATGACCAGAGGGCCGGCGACGCCGACGGGTAGGGGGAGGTATCCAACCACATTTTCGCAGCAGGCTCCAAAGACACGCTCCCAGTTGTAATCCTCAAAAGGTAGCTTAGACCGCTCCAGGCTATTGGTGAGCTCCATGGTCGCCTTTGTCCGTGAAATTATCATGCGTCTGACTTTGACGGCGCGGGTAAAGTCCTTCAACGTCTTCTCCAGGGCATAACCGGGAATCTTGCCGCGCATGGACATGGTGACAACCTCCTCGTCAGACATCTCGTGCGCGCGCTTTTCCGTCAGCAACTTCTCCAGCTCCCCGTACGAGCGATGTTCTGACGGCGAGCTGGGCAGTCGAAGCTTTGTCATCGAGAACGTGTCCAGCTCGTCGTCGGTCATGGCAGGGGTCGGAGGCTCGGTCTGCTGCGGCGGCGCCGGAGGCACGTATTCGCCGAGAGGCAGCGTTGCCGAGTCGGTCTCGTTGAACCTCTGGGCGCGAGCCAGCTCCTTGCGGTCGATGCCTCGGTCGGGCACATTGGGGTCCTTGATCCCCCACCTGGCGGCGTTGAAGAGGTACCCGTTCAAGCCGACGCTTAGGGCCAGGGCGACCACGATCCACTTGGACAGGACAGGGTCCTCCAGGCTCTTGAGGAGACTGCCCACCACGCGGCCACCGACGCCGTAGCTATCAAACTGGCCCAACCCATCGCACTTGCTCATGCCGCCGCCACAGGCCGACGAGACCAGGGCGTAGTGGACGGACGGATACTCGAGCTCGTACTTTATGGGGGTCAGAATCGTGACAAGAGTCGACTTGCCGCTGGCCTTGGCCGCGGCCAGGATCGCGTCCAGACCATTGGACGCCACCTTGAACGGGTCGACGGGCGGATTGGAAACGACGCCGCCCAGGCCTCCGGCCCAGGATCGGAGAGTCGACAGCGACGTGGCGCTGCGGAAAGGGATGGTGCAGATGTTGATGACGTTGATAAGGATGAAGCCCGAGATCATGAGCACCTTGAACTTGGGGACGCTGCTGCTCTTGACCTTGGAGCCGAAGAGAGAGGTATCTTCTGCCCTCTTGCCGCCGGCTAGGAGCCAGTCATCGTCGCCCGTTGCCACGTTCTCGGCCACCCGGCGGCTGACGCCGTCAGCCTCGAGCGCCATGCGCATGTTGACATGGCGCTTGATGCGGTTGATCTCGAGCTTGATGCTGAGAATAGCGGTGTAAAAGGTGAAGAGGAGGATGCAGTCGAACAAGAGGATCCAGGCGGCCAGGAAGCAAAACTGCTGCAGCCCGCCCTGGACGCCCGAGGCAGCGCCGAGGACGAGAATGATGATCTCGATGGCATAGTCACGGAGAATCTCATAGCCCTTGTCCTTGATGGCAGCCTGGATGGCGTACTGGATGACGTTTTGTGCCTCGGCGGGCTTCTGTTTGGACTGGGAGCCGTGGGTCTGGGTGCTCCGGTGCTCGACGGCGTGAGAGAGAACAGCCCGCGTCAGGACAATGTTCTTTTCAAAGCCAATCGTAACGACCAGGAAGGGCAAGCCCTCGGACAACAGGATGAAGCTGATGGGGACACCGAGCTTCGCCGTGACGGCCAGGCCAAAGAGGAAAGCAAAGACGGAGGAGAAGAGAGTGCTCGTGGCGAGCCAGAAGTTGGAGCCCATGCGACGCATGGAGAGGAAGAGGGAGACAAAGGTGAGGTGCATAGACAGGTAGCCCAAAATCATGATGACAATGTCGAGCGACTCGGCGTTTTTGAGCAGGTCGAGAAACTCGGTCCAGGCATTGGTGGCCCACTGGGCAAGTGAACCGCGTGTGTCGACCTTGGCAGCCTTCATGATCCACATCTTTTTCTCACGGCCATGGCGCGTCACCGTCTCCTCGGCGTCCTCGTTAGGGATCTCTTGGATGGCGGACACAAATTCGGGAGCATCGGTATATGGGAGGGAGTAGGCGAGTATGCTGTCCTGGGAGTAGGCTGTAAAGGGGTTTTCGGTGGAGGGGAGAGGGGTGATGGACAGGTTGCGCGGAGTCGGGAGCGCGTGGGACGGCGGCGCGTTGCTCGGCGAGTCGGTGGAGAGGGTGTCGGGAAAGACGAGAGTCAGCAGGGCCAAGTGGTCAATATCGGCAGCCGCGGCATCGTGCTCCACGCTGTGCCACTTCCATGCCGTGTCGGGGCCGGCGAGGAGGTGTCTGCTGCCGTCGACCAAAGACGACCAGTCGGCCTTTCCGATGCTCGGGGCACCCTCGAACAAGCTCTCCTGGAGGAGGCCGACGTACGAGGTGCTGGCGAGGAGAGCGACGATGACGATGATGTGGATTGGGTGGTGGCAGGCAAGCTTGGACATGCGCTGGAGGAGCGGCGCAATCTTCTTGGCCATGCGGGAGGGGGCTTCGGCCTGCTGAGGGCGGTCCGGTTCACCGCGGAAGCGGGTGGGGAGGAAGGAGGCGGATATCATGGCGAAGAGTCTAGAGGGGTCGAATCGCAAGCTCGATCAGCGGCATTGGAGTCCTTTGCGGGACGTCGAGAGCTCGGTCTTGACACAGCAAAGTGATGTTAGTCGCGGCCTAGTCAACATACTGAAAGTGTTTGCCCCGGGGGAGCGGGTTGGTGTGACGGTGAGGGGCAGGGGCAGGTCGTGGTGGGTGGGCGGGTTGGACTGCATGGCTGATGAACAAGCCTTTAAGCGGAAAACTGACCTCTGCGTAGATTGGCTGTGCGCGTCGAGTCCAACCGTTGTTTCGGCGATGGGGGGCCTTGGGATAACGACGCAGCCAACGACGCAGGATCGACTCAGGCACAAGGGTATGCTGAGGCTGATGTGGCCAAGATGGACGGGCGAGGCTGCCGAGGCGTTGGCTTTGGCGATGGCCGACGAGGAGAAAATATGGAGAGGAAGAGGAGGCGCTTGATGGATCAGAGGCTAGGCGCTTCTCTGCAGCATTGAGATTAAATGTTGCCCGTGCGTGGGCCCCGTTGCGAGATTGGCCAGGACTTGCGACGACGGAATGTCGAGCGAGACGAGGAAAAGAAGAAAAACCCGGCCGGGCGAGAGGAGGGGGAGCGTGTTTGGTGATAACGGAAGGCGTGAAAAGGGGCGAGGCGCGATTTTGGCGCGCACCGCAGACATTAAGTGACGCAAAGCCGTCGCCAGGTATCGGGCTGCGCATGGGAGGTACATGCTCCGGGGCGGTGCAGACGAAGGAACCTGCTCGGCGATTGGCCGTCTCGCTTGCCGAGTGGCGCTGCTCGGCGTCCCTCGGTACCTCGGATATCTGAGGTACGGGATCGATACCTGCGGTGCCGGCGCAGAGACATCTCAGGTCTGCCCACTACGAAGCCCACATTTTCGACATCAACTGGGTCAACTAGTGCCACGAAGGACAGCACTCCCTTGTATTCTTACTTTCTTGGCACCATCTGTTAAGGACTTCGCTGTACACAACACACATCCGCTAACAAGGGCGTTTAACACCACGCTCAGCGCAAGCTGAGGGCGGCGATGGCACCCAACCCCGCGGACCAGGCGCGACTGCCGCCCCAGGAACAAGAGCCGATGACTCCACGAACGCCCCAGGAGCTAGAGAAGCGCTCCTCCGGCAGGCCCCACGCGCGGGTCTTGCCGAATTACTGTTGCCACGACGCGCACAGCAACCCGACGACTCTCCATTCGGCTCCACGAACAGCGACAATGCCCACACCGACACCGACCAGCCAGATGCTGTAATGGGAGACGCAGCAGACGAAACCGAGACCGACGAGCCGGACGACCTGCCCGAGACTCAAGGCCCAGCAGTAACGGTTGCCCACGCGGCAGAGAGACTTATCGCCAACCAGATGGAAGCACAACAGGCAAAGCTGGCCGTCTTCCGCGCATTCTGCACCGCCTTCGACAAGACGGCTGCCCAGTTCAACTCGGGCCACGAGCTCAGCTTCGCGAAGGAATTCTCGCGCGGCTTCATTAGCTACTGGGACGACGCGCTCAACGGCGCGCCCACACGCGCCGGTCAGAATGTCAACAACCGCCACGGCAGAGACGGGACCGCACCGACCTACGCCGCTATGGCCCAGAAGGATGGCACAGACAAGGGCTCCCCTGCCGGCACGCCTCGGCCCGAAGCCCCGGAAGGCGCCTCCGGTCCAGCCGCCTAAAGATGACCTGCGTGTCTTCGTGCGGCTCGACGACAAGTCCCCAGCATGGGGCTATCAGGGGCATGCCATCAGAGCTCACGTAGCTAAGACTCTCAACCTAGGGACAGAACGCATGCCACAGATCGCCCGGGTTAAGACTGGATGGGCTATACGGGCCTCAGACCGGGAGGCGAGGACCTGCTTGTGGAACGGCAGGACGACTGGGCGGCCCGCCTCGGGGCCGTGGCGGTTGAAGGCTTCCAGAAGTGGCACACGTACGCTGTGGCCGACTGCCCCAGGCAGCTCACGGATATCTGGGGGGCCGCCGTGGACTATGACCAAGCTATCAAAGAAGAGATCAAGCTCCAGACAGGTGCCGAACCAATTGATGTGCACATTGCTAAGAGATACTCCGAAAGCTCCGACCAGCCCACTGTGACAATGATTGTGTCCTTTCAGGCGGCGATACAGAGGAGATGGCGGCTCTTCGGCACCAGCCGACTAGCCCGACTGATCGCCAAGACCGCCCGGCCCGCGCAGTGCGACACCTGTTGGGATTATCACCCCGCTACGCCTGCGACCGAAAACAAGCCTGCCGACGATGCGGCGGGAAAGACCATCGCGATAACGACTGCAAGCAGCCGGAGAGGTGCGCGAACTGTTCCGGGCCCTTCCCGGCAGACCATAAGGAGTGCCCTGCCAGACCTAGGCGCTCTCACGGCCAACTCGTGCGGCTCTCAAGATCGAGAAGTACGCCGTAAGGAAGATCGGCTCTCAGCTATACCGGCAAGCCAATATGGAGCTCGAACGGGCCACGGCGACCGCCTCCCCAACCCTCCCAAGGACCGACCCCATCGCCCTGCATGAGAGCTGCCGAGGCCCGCCTAGGCAAGCAACAGGACCAGCAGCAGCAACAGCAGCAGCAACAGCAGCAGCAATGTCGACCCCAGCGGCTGTCCCCCACCAGCGCGCAGGCGCCAGACTCCACAACGCTCCCTCCACCACAGGAAGACAGATCCGAGTCTCCTATGAAGAGGCGCCGACGAAACGTATCCCTGGACGTAACAACTCGCGACAGGAGGACGATCCGAGTTCTCCAGGCCAACGTGGCCAAAATAGGGGCCTATCATAGCATAGCCCTACGACTAGCGGAAGCAGAAAACTACGACGTCGTGCTCATCCAGGAACCGAACGTTTGGATAGAAAAAGAAGGCGGAGCCTGCAGGACCCAGACGCACCGCTCCTTCCACGCATTCGCCCCAGAACGCGCCTGGGAACCGGATCAGGCCCCGAGAGTGATCTCGTATGTCCGGAACCACCCAGATATACGGGCAGAGCAACTCTGCCCCGCCCCTACGCGTGATATCCTGTGGCTCCGGGTAAACAGCACCCTTATTATCAACTTCTATCGACACGCGAAGACACCCGAGCCACTCGACTACCTCCTCCACCAGCAGGACGTCCCGAGAGATGCCTCATCGCGGGCGACTTCAACGCCTGTCATTTCTCCTGGCAGCCTGGAGCCCGGAGTGCGAGGAACGGAAAGGACATCGCCCAGTGGGCGGCCGACAAGGGGCTCGGACTGCTCACCACGCCAGGCGAGGCCACACACGCCCGCGGAAATACCATTGATCTAGCCTTTGCCAATATCCCCTCTGCGGACGCGCTTATCGAAGAGCACCTTCATACCGGCTCGGACCATTACACGATCAGCATTACGCTCCCCGGCGGATTCCCCAAGGACGATAGCTAGACCAAGGGTAAGCTCCGAGGAAGAAATGAAGCGATTCGAGGAACTTGTGCGGGCTGGGGCCACAGCACTACCCCGGCTGGCCGTTGAGCCCAGAGGCCTGAGAGGCTGGCCGAGGCGCTGTCTCGCCTACTCCAAGAGGCGGCCGACGCAGCGGGCCGACGGCCCAGGAAGAACGCGAGAGGCACCCCATGGTGGAACGATCAGTGCGCCGGTGCAGCGGCCGAACTAAGAGCTATGCGGCGGATCTACCCCACAGGGCACGGCAGAGAGGTCCAGACTGCCCGGCGGGAGCTGCGCCGGGCGGTACGGCGGGCTAAGAGACATTTCTGGCAGACTGTTCTAGAAGGCGCCGAGAGCAACCAGGATATCTATAAGATCATGCGGTGGTCGAGGAAACCGAGCCCGTTCCGGGCCCCGCCTATACAGGTAGGCGACCAGGTCTTCGAGACCCAGACGGAAAAGGCAAACGCGCTCCGAGTCGAGATCCTAGAAAGGCGCGGGGCCGCGGACGACATCCCGGACCCCTGGGCCCCAGAGGTGCTGGCCCCAGGGAGGACTCTCGACTGCAGCGTCACGCTCGCGGATGCGGCATGCGCCTGCACCTCTACGGGCAACACCTCCCCGGGGATCGACGGCATCACGGTCCGAATGCTGCGTCGCGTCTGGAACCACATCGGCGAGGCGGTGAGGGAACTATATGAAGGCTGCCTACACGTGGGCTACCACCCCGCCTGTTTCCGCGCAGCAGAGGTCGTAATGATCCCTAAGCCTGGCAAGAGGGACCTGTCTATTCCGAGAGGCTGGAGGCCGATTTCTCTCAGCTTGCCTCGGCAAGGGACTCGAACGCCTAATAGCCCGGCGCCTAGCCTGGGCTGCGATCACACAACGAGTCATCCACAGCCAGCATGCGGGTGCCCTGCCCAAACGTTCAGCGCTCGACCTAGCGCTAGCATTGCTCCACGACGCGGAGACGGCCCTCACCGAGGGGAAAGTCGCCACGCTAATCACGATGGATATACAGGGCGCCTTTGACACGGTTCTGCGGAACCGGCTCCTCCTACGCCTACGGAACAGGGCTGGCCAACAAACCTGGTCCGGTGGGCAGGCTGCTTTATGGAGCAGAGATCGGCCAGAATACGGCTCGAGGATATAACGACGCCGACAACCCCCCTGACGTGCGGGCTGCCACAGGGCTCCCCGGCCTCCCCGATTCTCTTCCTCCTCTATACAGTGCCCATCTACTCGACAGGGGAACCGAACTCGCGCTTCGGCTACGCAGATGACGTGGCCACCCTGATCCGGGGCCGGTCCCTACAGGAGACGGCCGCCCGGGCCACGCGCGCCGCGGGTGAGCTCATCCAGTGGGGAGCCGATAATGGCGTAGTGTTCGACCCGGGCAAGACAGAAGTCATCCACTTCACGAGACCGAGATACAAAGGGGACCTGCCGTCGGTCTGGCACGGGTCCGTAGAAAGGAGCCACAGCAGGACCTGCGCTGGCTCGGCGTCTGGTACGACAGAAAGCTCTCATTCCGCACGCATGTGGAGAAGTGGGCCGCGAAGGCGATGACGGCCGCAGGGTTCCTCCAGAACCTCTCAAACACCCGGCGCGGAATCCTCCCGGTCGACACGGCATGCGGTCACGGCCTGCGTCCTCCCGATCCTTTTATACGGCGCCCATGTATGGTACCCGGGGGCGCTTCGGCCTGTGTGGGGGACTGCCCGCTTAGTTCCGTCGCGGATCACCTACCTGAAGAATAGGATCCAGCTGACCTTAAACGTCGCAATGCGCGCTATCGCGCCCGTCTGGTGTACCATGCCGATTGTGGCCCTCCACCGAGAGACCGGCATCCCCCCTGCCACGCTGCTCCTCGCAGACGCCCAGAGACGCGCCGCGGTCCGTCTACGCTCCTAGATGAGCGGCACCCTTGACCCCGTATGAGCATCCTCCCAACGCCTGGCCGGGAGCTAATGAAGAGGCACGGTATGCGGGCCCCTCGCGCGGCCCAGAAGCAGCACGCCTCGAGACTCCTGCGTCTTCACCAAATGACGGCCCATGCTCCGAGGCCCCGACTTCTCCCAGCACCCCTCAGCCCGACCCGACAGGGGGCGTAGACAAAACGCAGGCGGCTCGAGACTTCCACTCGTGGCTCCGGGTATGCCCTGAAGATACCCTCATCGTCTACACTGACGGCTCGCAGAGCGAAGACGGCGCCTGCGGGTATGGGTACTCAGTGTGGCTAGGCCCTAGCGAAGTGACCTACGGCAGCGGTCGGGTCCTACTCGCTGAGGTCTACGACGCAGAGGTGGAAGGCGCCCTCGAGGGGCTTCGAGCGGCACTCACGTGGTCCCCCAGAACCCCGGACCAGCAGTGGCCGATAGTCGTCTGCCTTGATAACACTGCGGCTATAAGAGCCATACGAGGCAGCCCATCGATCTCGTCGCAAGCGGCTGCGGAGAAGTTCGCTGAGGCCGCGGCTCGACACGGAGATGTCAGCACGCGTTGGTGCCCCGGCCATACGGGGATCGCCGGCAACGAGCGGGCCGACCAGCTAGCAAAGGAGGGCTGCCGGGCCGAGGGTCCGGACAGATCGCCGACCTACGCGAACATCAAGAGACAGGCCAAGGCTGCGGCCAGGCGCGACTTCCAGGACTGGTGGGCCGCGGGGCCCGAGCAGCTACAAGAGCCTAGAGCTCAAGGCCTCGCTCGGGTGCCCCCCGGAGCTGCACACCAAACGAGAGCACCTCCATCACCTGCTCGCTGCGAGGAGCGGGCACGGGGACTTCGCCGACTACCACGAAGAGGCCCGGATCGAATGCTCTTGCGGGAGGAGAAAATCACCGACACACCCTTCTACTGCCGGAAGGTAGGTACTCGACACCGCCTAAGGCTAGCCCCACGGCGGGCAAGGCTATCAACCAGGCACTAGGAAGGGATTTGACCGGTTCCTCGGGCTAGTAACGGAGGCAGAATTCTTTGATCGGATCTCCCACCGCCACTAGCTCGAGGCAACCCTCCAACCTAATATGTACTCTCTCTTTTCTATGTTTTCTGCCCGTAGGCTCCTGTGGCCTACGGCCCAGCTGACTGCGTGGGCTTTCTCAGTCACCCGGCTCTGACCGAAGACTGACTAATATTACGGCTTCGCCGCCGTGCCCGGAACCCGCTGACGGGGGAAGGGACCTGAGAATCCGAGCGGCCACAGAGTCCAAGAATTGCTAGATAGGGGAGTAGAAGTAAGGAACGCGCGACGGGTCTCCGACGAGCATCCCCATCTTGTACTATACCTAGCCTAGCACGTCTTTTGCCCTTATAGGGATGTCCCAGACGGTAATCAATACTACTACTACTACTACTAGTGCCACGAAGGAATCGCGACTCCAAAAAAGACCGCTTCCACGTACAGTATGTACATACAAGCGAGCATAATATAGCTTAGGTCTACTTACATGTGAGCTATTTTAGCATCTGCATGGAGCATGTAGGATCGCCCATGTTTGCGGAGCGTGTATCACATCCACTGGCACAGGAACAGCATCTGCAATAGGCTAGGTACTTAGGAGTGTCGATTCATTCAGCAATGACGGCTCTGCCCCTGCACCAGGCAGCACTTGTGTGTCTGTTGTCAACTGCTGGGCACCTCGTCGAGGGTCGCAACCGGTAACCGGATATAATGTGGCACTGATGCTCCTATTACAGATATATTACCTGCTTGCCTAGCATGCCTAGGTTGTATACTTCGTAATTAATACACCGTCCACATCTGCACGAGCTGATGCATCCCCATGCAACGTACGCACCACTGGCCCACCTGCCACGCAACTCGGCTTATTATTAGTAGAAAGTAGAAGAAAGCTGGTGAACCCGTGTCTCAAGCCATGGACTCTGCTACCGTCTGGTGCACCTGCAAGGCTCGCGCTACGCATGGAAGAATGACCCCATACCGGACGAGGCACAGCCTTGCACACCAACTCTTTAGTGTTGCAAAGCTAGCAACGACAAGACGCCCCAAAGAGCCTCACTCCATCCAGCCGGGCAAGACGCAGGGCATCCGCTTGTCCTTTCAGACAAGCACAGGAGCTATGTCTCAGTCAACCTGTCGAGGCATGCTGCAGTTGAACCGTTTAACAGACGACGGGCTTGACGTGGGACCGAGTGTCAGGCTCTCGACTCGGCGTCGGCTTCCCAAAGCACATGACGAGCGTCGCATTACGAATCGCAGAGGCGCATGCACAGCGGTGACCAACAGTATTACGTATGTAGTAATGTGCCGTTGGCCCCGGCACTGTACCTGTACAGTATGTCGGGAAAATTGACCCTCGGCTAGCTAGCACACGTCACCCGTGGCGCAGACGGGATTGGCGAGGAGAATGCCGCTTTGATCCAGGCGGCGGTGGCCTGATTTGCCGAGCACCGTCGTATGTATGTAGATTCTTCCGTCCGCCACCCCCTCTCGGCCGAGGGTTCGGCGGCAGAGAAAATCCGAGCGCCGGGCGCCACATGGTCTGCCTAGACGACATGCCGTCAAATGCTCCCATAAGTTACCTGCTTCACTCAAGCGCCCTGACTCTCCGCTGTCCCAGCCCAAGCAAGGCAAGCGGGGTGAGCCAGCTTAGTGGGAGCATGAGCCGTGTCACCCCCCCCTGCTTGCAAAGGAAGAGAAAAACAGGATTCGAAACGCCCGGTCATGATGGCCCACCGTTGCGGAGCTTCTCGCTGTCCAGCATCCGGTATCGTCCTTCGGCCACCAACCGCCTCGTCGTGATGCGGTCCGGGTAGTTGCGACGACACATGTTCGTGAAGTGCGTTCCGTAATGGATCCCTTCAGCCGGCTCCTGTCCGCCGCTGTACCCCGGAAGTGGCTTGACCACGGCCCGGAAGTTGGGCTCGTGGAAATAGGCAAAGGCGAAGCGCTCGCGCGTGTTGAGCCCGACTTTGTGCGGCGTCGACCGGAGCACGCCATTGGTCATGTACTGCAGCATGTCGCCTGGTCGCCCGCGAGTCAGACAGACGCAACCACAAACTGGACTTGACTTACCGGGAAAGACGGTCAAGGTGCCTGGCGTCGGGGGCACGTATACCCAGCCCGGCTCGTTCTCCTCGTCTCCGGCGGCGCCCTGTCGCCAATTGACGGGCCGGCCCCCTCGTTGTGGTGGATACACAAACAGCCCTGTTACTCAAGTCAGCCTTCGGAACTGCGCCGCCTAGACGACATCTCTTACCTCCGACGTCATCTTGCGCAGCCATGACCAAGAGCCCATAATCCGTGTGAGCGCCGATGCCGCGCCCGTCCTTTCCCTTGCCGTTGGTATTGTGTCGGGCAGGAAACCTGTCCAGCCCTGTTAGATGGGCCCTCTTCCGCCTCTTGAGGGTCAGCTCACCTGAGGACGCGCATATGGTGCCAGCCGTCGTCGGTATACCTTGTCAACGACCCAGTGGGGACGCCAAGCCCCAGCTCGATCAACTCAAGGAGCTTGTTTCCACTCGCACCTAGATCGGCCATGTATCGTCCCATGACAGCCTTCATACCGCTATCCGGCCATGGACACGGCCCGTGGCATGGCCAGCCATGGGCGACTCTTTTATCTCTGGGCGACAGATCCTTGGTCACGGTGAAAATCTCCGAGTAGTCGGCCACGCCATCCGTTATCTCCTCGCCCGACGCAATGTAGCCGGCGTAGCTGCGCCTGTCCACACACGCCTGCTTCTCCCCGGCGGGACGGCGGAAGAAGCGCCTGCTCGACGCGTCTGCGCTCTGGTATCGCTGCCGCTGGAGCTGCGACATGGTTACCTGCAGGATTCCATCACGGCGCCAAGCGTCGATCATGGCCTTGGCCATGGCCTGGTCTGAGACGGACCCCGAAACCTTTTCCGGGAGGACAAACGTCTCGAGCTGTCCCACAGCAGCCGCGAACCCGGGCGGCATTGTCGATGCAAGAGTCGGTGGCATGGGCGAGGGGGTATCTGGCCCGCAGGCAGTCGACATGGGCCTGGCAGTCATGCTGATGTGTTGGCCGATACGTGCCATATTTGTGGAGGGTGACATGTCTATGGAATCGAGATGTAGTTCAAGAGCCCGAGATCTGGGGATCTTGCAGGCTGGTGGGAAACGAGACCTTTCTGAAGGGGGATGTTTGGTTGAAATACCCCATGGCCGACATAATCTCGATGGCTTGGATAGCTTGAGCTCGGTCACGCTCGGAAAGTCACGTCTGGAGCCGACGCCACGGCCTTTTCCGAAGACCATTCCACACCTCATGCTAGCCTCTGGGAGGCCCAACGTTGGACTTGGCCATGGTTTCACCGCGGTTCATCGACATGGCACCGAGCGGATACCTGGTCCCTCCACAATGGGCTGGTGAAGCCGTTTCTGCCTTGCTTTTTCCCACACTTGCTTTTTTCTACACTTGGTCTCAACGACATGATGTCTGGCGCAAAGGTGGACAAGACGGCAGATTGATGCCTCCCCGGAGTCGCGCCTATTTGGTGCGGTGGGGAAGCAGCTCAGACTTGGCTGGGTCGTGACGTTCTCCATGGATTTTCACGAGCCAGCTCGTGCAGCACGGAGGCCAATTAGAGACTGCCCCATCCAAGATAAGCAGGCGACTGGGAACAGCTTGTGAAGCAGGGCACGACTGAAAACGTCAAAGTTCGTGCCCCCACGTTTCCACTTGACGGCATGAGGCCGATCGAGAGATGCTGGCATAGCGTTTACGAGCGCTCGCCAAACCCCGAAGAGCCGGAGCGGACAGTAGGATATAACACAAATGCCAGGAAGAGGTGTGCAAGTGAGCATGTATCTCGTGGCGTTGCAGCGGTATGCCTCTCGGTGACAGTCGTGACGCGGAGGTGTTTTTGAGCGGGGCCTCCTAATGAGCATTTTCCCATACAAAGTTCGATCACGACAACAAAGAGCCAATGGAGCTAGAAGCACGATGACGGGCACGCAGGTGTGTGGCACAGATCAAGGTTTGGACGCGCAGGGCACTGCCGTGGCGGCACGCGGAGGCGCGCTTCACGATGATATCGATCCCTTTCCTTAGTGGCGAGACCGGGGCCAGGCCAGGCTGATGGAAACACGTATGCATGCGGTGGCAAAAGCAAGAGGGTGCTGCTCACCAGGAAGGCCCGCGATGGGGGCTCGGACTGAAGAAGGCTATCAGGGGGTACTTGTTTAGGGGGGATAGACCGATGGGGATGTCCGAGGAAGAAGATGGTATTAGGCCTACACGATAAACGAAGTGATACGAGGGGCCACGTCCGTAGAGAACTTAGGCCCCTATGCTGTACAATAAAATATTACTATTTATATATACGCATATCGCTATTTCATACCGAGGATTGTTAAGAATCGAGGTGAGCAGGGGTATAACACCAGGTGCATGCAGAAATCACGACATTAAGGCTTCGCCCAACGCGAAGCCTGGCTCCATGTTGGCTTCTTCCTTGGCCTGATACCCTCTGGAAACTCCAAGAAGGGTCTATCACGTCCAGTGTATCATTCGTTAGCTCGAGGCTATGCACATGCATGAGTGTTTGGGGTCCAGGCAAGGGAGATTTGAAACCTCACATACTTTGACCCGCACCACGCACTTTTATCGTGCTTGCAACGCTGCAGACAACGGTTAGGGTATTCTCTCGTTTAGTTGACATGTCATTACCTGGTATGCTTCGCATGCGAACATGGACTGCGACCAGAGTTTCGTGTACGAGGAGCGAGGAGAGCGAGGCATTTTAATACTTAATCCCCGTTACAGCCCATATAAATTCTGATAGTATGAAAAGGCCTGCCTCGTTAGGTCCTCACTTGCCCAGCGCCCAAGACCCGACCATTCTTTCCCAGGTACACCACGTCATGCAACCCCATCTACCATCTGCTACGCCAACCTGGCATAACGACGCTTATCGGCAATTCCGCCGGCTGGTCCTATTGTCGAGACAACCAGATAGACAATAATAATTACTGGCATCGTGAGTGGCCTGTCATTGTGCATTTTGCCTTCAGCTCGCCGTCTGCTACCCCCAGCCCGATGCCCCCTTCAACATACCTGAATAAGGATCCGAATGATATCGGCCAGTCCAACGTTAAGCATCCTCATGTATACCTCCGTAGGGCAGCGGCATCGGCCGAGAGACAGCCCATGCGTTTGCTGCCGCTGGGGCGACTCACCTTGCTCTTCTTGGCCGAACAAAGAGACGCTGAGGGACAGGGCCTCGGCACTTCCCTCCGACGTCTGCGCCTTAGTCCACGTCATAGACATCACCGATGAATGTCATGTTGCCGCGGCGGCAAACCATATGGGCAGCTAGGACGTCCTGGTTCTTCGGGGCGGCGTCTGCGGCGACGCCATCCACAGTTGCCTCGACGGATACCAACGATTCTTGGCGAAGCTTTAGATATATTGGAATCTAAGAGTGTTGCCCTCTTCGCAGCACTTGGAGTGCTGCCTCTCTCCTCGGGGAGGCGGATACGCCAGTGGGCGTGCTAAAATCCCCGTACCTTTAACAAACGCCAAGAGGGCCTTTATTTGCATCAAAGCTTTCTTGCCGGGCGCCAGCCTTTCCAATGCAGGACCATAGGTCCTACGAGCGGTGTAGCGACAATGCCGGAGACCATGGTGCCGGAGATTGCGGCCAGTACGGCTGCCAACCTAGCACAAGTGAAGCTTCATCGAGTACGTTGCCGCGGAGAACCACATTATCTTTACCGCCACTGTACATCCGAGCATGGTCGAGACGCATCTCTTGGAGAAACGTGGTGCCGAGGCGGAAGATTTGCCCACGGACAACGTTAAGCTTTGCACATCTCTCTGCTGTTTCTCAAGATAACTAACTTCATCCCGTAAACCTTTAGGCATTATCAAAATGTTAAATCCTCTACTCCTCATGCGAGCCATGTTCACCCCAGCGCAGTACTAGGGTGGTTTAAAGGAGTCAACCCCTCTACCTAGCTCTACTAGGAGGGGGGGTCCGTTAAAAGGGAAAAGGTTCGTTAATTAAGGAAATAAAATATATACTTAATTTAGCGTAGGCTAGCTATATAATACTATATACAGCCTTTTTCTTATATATCCTCTTTAATTTAAATTTTTAATAACGCCTCCTACTAATATAGTAATATTATAATATTACGATATATATATCGCGCGACGCTAAAATCGTTAACGCTATAGCTCTATTACTATTAAGAAGAGTAAGTATAAGAGGCTATAGTTATACCTAGTAAACCTAATAGTTATATATAAGGAAGCCTACTTAACTAATATAACTCCCTTAGCCTAAGGATATTATATAGGCTTAACTTAGGAATAGAAATATCTTAATACCCTCTTTTACTAGCTATATATAGTTACTATACTTATATAAGCCCTTCTCTTATCTTAATAGATAGACTTAGATATATATTACTTAATTTACCTTTCTATACCTTTATTTCTTTTACTATACTTTTAAGCCCTTACTTAAGAGTTATAAGCCCGGTTTATATAACTAGATTATCTTTTACCTACCGATATTACCTTTAAAGCTATTTATAAGCTATTAACGCTATTATAACGCTTAAATTATAGTATTAAAATAAGGAACCTAGCTATACTAAGGGGTACTACTAGAAATATATAAAATATATATCCTTTAAAAAGGATATTACTTATTAAGCTAGAACCTATAAGAGTCTTTAACTATTATAGGTTATAAGCTTAGGCTACGGCCTAAGCTATATAGTTATATATAGAGGGCCGGATCCTATATATATATATATAGGCTAGCCGCGTATAAAAGAGCTCTATATAGCTTATTAATATTATCCTATTTACTACTAATTAACGCTATATACCCTACGTATATAAAGGAGTTACTTTCTAAGGTTACTTTATAGCGGGGCTAATACGATTCTAACTAACTAAAACGATACCTAAGATAGCTAGCGTAAGATTCCTATATATTATAACCGCGACCTAGTATAAGGGCGGACTAGCTATAAAAAGGGAAGGGTTTTCCTTTAAGTACTTTAGTTCTTCCCTCTTATTTAACGCTATAGTTCTAGATACCTCTAGATAAGTTACTAGTATAATCTTAATAGTAATAATATTATCCTATAAATAGTACCTATATATATACCTTTGCTTACTCTATAATAGTATAAGCTATTAACTAATAGATCTAATAAATATCTCCTTAAAGAGGGTGCTACTTTCTTAAGGGAGTACTCCGCCTCTCCTTAAATAGATAGGAAGTATTATAGCTATCCTAAAAGCGATTAAAAGCGCGACGGCTAGTAAGAAGGATAAGGTTCTCGCTATACTAAGGGAGCTATCTATAAGATTAGCTTTAACCCCTATAACCTTTATAACGCTAGTTATAGCGGCGATACTATTAATATAAAAGCCGCTCCCTTAGCCGACTTAGGATAGAAAGCTAAAGTCCTTTTACTTTTTCCTTAGCTAGCTATAAATAAAGTTTATAACTAATAAGAAATAGGGCTTAAATAGCTATCGCGATATAGTATAGTATTTACTCTTTTATATACTATTAAAGCCTTAGATATAGTAGATCTTTAGATTTTAAGATAAGGGTAGCCTTAAGGGTAAATATAACCTATAAGACTTCTTTTAATACCTTATATATATATTCGGTAATATATAAGAGTAAGAGAAGGCGTAAGATAAGCTATAGACCCTTAAGTAGAGAGATACTATATAGTAGGTAGAGGTAAAAGCTTAGGTATAGTCCGTTAAAAGAAGGTTAATAATTTATAAAAGGGAAAAGGAAGAAAAGTATAAGTATAGCCTATATAAGCGCGGAGGCCGCTTATATATAGACTTAGCTTAGACTTTAGTCTAGGCCTATATAAGGTAAAAGCCCTTATATTATACCCTTACTTAGCTTTTAAAGAGGCGCGACTTTAAATAATACTTAATACCGCGCTTAAAGGGATAGAACCCTTATATAAACTATATACGCTTAGTTATAAAAAAACGTTAGTAAATAATATATTATTATTATTATTATTATTAAGATTACGCTAAGGACCTAGCTAAAGGTATCTAGAACTTTAATATTAAATAGGAGGGAAAAACTAAAGTGCTTAAGGGAAAACCCTCCCCTCTTTTAGTATAGGTCCGCCTCGAATAAGGTCTTAGTAGTAGTATATAGGAAATTTACGCTAGCTACCGCGGGCTCCTCTTATACGTTTATATTTCGGCGTACGCCCTCTTAAGCTATAGCCGCTTCTATCCTAAGCGGCCGCGGCGTAGGCGTACTAGCCTAGGCCTAGGGTTATAGGTAGTAGTCTTACTCTAAGGGCCTAACTCGCGGGCGCCTCCGTTCCCTATAGCTCCCGCGCCGCTACCGCGTAGCTATAATTACGTCGGCCTATCGGTTAGTTAGTTAGTAGGGTAGGCAATATCTAGTTACTAGGCCGGGCGCTAATATAGGTCGCTCCTAGGTAGGACCGGCTAATCGAAACTTAGTTAGCTAGCTCCGCTAATCGAAAATCGGTTCCTATCTAGCTATACGACTTCTTAATTAAGGGCGCGGCGGTTTATATTTACCGTCTATCGCGTAGTTACTAATTACGCGCGCCCGGCTTATATATATATATACCTACCCTCCCCCCGCGGTTTTATTCTTACTTCCTCCTCCTACCTCTCCTTTTATTATCCCTTATATAGGCTTAGAATCCTACCTATCTCGTTTCCCTATCCCTAGGTCTCGCTAGTACTATACTTAGAACTCTTAACTTTATTTCGTAATATTTAACTAGGAAGCTAACTTAGGTAGTAGTAGCTCGCCCCCTCCTAAGCCCCCTTCCTATAAGAAGGTCGCTATTATAGTAGGTTCGGAGCGCTCTATCCTATATTTTATATATATTAGGCGCCTTACTAATAAGCTTACCTATAAGTTCTTTACTAGCTATTAAAACTAGTCTTATAAGTAATAGTCTTAGATATATCCTAGGTCGGTCTTACTACTAATACTTTTACTAACTTTAATAGCTATAAAGGCTAAAGCGTATATCGCTTATGCTAACTTTAACTAGTCCTATTACTAAGTAAGTATCCTTATCTCGCTATAGTATAGTCTAAGTTCGGCGCTAATCTATATCTAGATTACCTTTAAGGGTAAAGAGGCTATATACGCCTTATACTAAGCTTAGTCTAAGGTCGACCGTCCCTCTCTTACTAAGGGTTTAGTATAAGAGCGCTTTTACCGCGCTATTTTAAAGACTTATATTTACGCTAAGCGGAAGGCCCCTACTACTAAGGGTAAGGGCGCGTTAAGTAAGTCCGCCCTTAGTTTAGCTATAGTAGCTAAGAATATTAAAACGCTCGCTATAGCTTTTACTTATTTTATAGATAATACTTACTATATATATAAGTCCTTAGAGAAGCACCTAAGTAAGTTTAGCGATACTATTAAAACCCTAGCTTAGGTTAAGCCTAAGTTACTCTTAGTTACTTAAAAGACCCTTATAGCGGTTAATAATCTCGCTAACTATTTCTATCTTATCGCCGGCGATAACTATAATAGCGGGGATAGCGGCGATAATCGTACTAGGCCTAGTCTAGCCTCCTTTAGAAAAGGGAAAGGTAAGGGTAAGGGTAAGGCGCTTATTATATCTAAGGCCCTATTTAATACTAAGGCTAGGGGGTCCGCCGCTATTTCTATACCCGCGGCTATCTTAAAGTTAGTTTAGGATCCTACTATATCCCCCTTAATTAGCTCCGATATTAAGCTATAGCCCGGTAGTTTTCTTATCGCTAAACCCGCCTTAAAGTATCCTTATCTTACGTCGCTTATTAACCCTACTAACGCTCCTAACTTTATTTAGTAGTATCTTTATAGTTATCGCGGTTTAGTCCTAGCTAAGATTATCGCTAGTCTTAACCTTAATTAGATTTATAGTTATAGTATAGGCTATAGCGACCGCCTCCGCGCCGCTGCTAGTATAGGACCTACCTTAGTATAGTCCCCGATTATTACTCTATCTTATAAGTTAGCCGTTTAAACTAGCTCTAGTTTAGGTTTAGGGTTAGGCCTAGCTAGCTATTATTAGGCTTCTTATAGTAGTAGTAGTCCTTATACTCCTTATAAGTCTTAGGTTACTTCTTTCTATACCCCGCGTACTACCTTAAGGGGGTCTTATTATTCCCGCCGCGATAATAAGGTAAACGTTACTACTAACGAGTTAGGCTAAGGTCGTAGTTTAAAGGCTAGTTATTAGCTCTATCTTAGTTTAGTTTTAGGTTAAGTCTTATTTAGTTATAGTCTTTTAATAGTAGGTTTCCTTTAATAGCTATTAAGGTTAGCTTAGTTAGGTCTCCTTAGTTTTATTTAGTCTATAGTTTAAGCGGTAAGGTTAATACTTAGTTTAGGTTTAGTTTAGCTAATACTATAGTCCTATTATCGTAAGTCCTCTCCTTTTCTTAGGTCGCTTTAGTAAGGGAAGTAGTTAGTTAAGGTAGCCTTAATTAAAGCCGCTTTATTACTAGCGCGACCCCGGTCTTATTATCCTATATATCCGCGTATAGCCTCTAAGCTAAGTTAAACTAGCGGAGCTTACTTAAGTAAAGGAACTATTATATTAGCGGCGCCGCTATCTTTTTCCTTTAAAGGCCCGCTTTTATATTACTTACGTCCTAGGCCTATATTAAGAGGGACTCCCTTACCTTTATTATTAATAGATAGTTAATTATCGTATAATAAATAGTATCTTATTTTTATTTATAGGTATATATTAGCGAGACTATACTAAGGACTTATTAGTTAAAGAGGAAGTTATTAAGCCCGATCTTTCCTATATATATCTAAGTAATTACTATACTAATATACTTAAGGAGGCCCTTATAACGGTCTAGCGTTATTACCTTATTAAACTATAATAGGAAGTCGGCGAGGTAAAGGGTAGTTTAGTATTATTAGATCGCGTCTTCCCTAGCGTTCTATTAAGCGGCCTATTCTTTCTTTAGCCTTTTAAGCGACTTAGCTTTATTTAAGAGGTCGTTTAATCCTATCTAGCCTTAGACCCCTTTTATCTCCTTTATAAGGGGGGGCTTACCTAGAGGTAGCGCCGCTAAGGGCTTACTCTCTCTTTAGCGTTGCTTTCTTTTAAGTATACTTATAACCGCGTTAAACGCGCGTTAAATTTAGCTTAAGAGCCCTAAGTTCTTTAGCCTTTAAAAGGTATCTATTATTCTTTAGTTTAAGTAAAGGTCGATTAAGGGTACCTATACCTCCGCTTTAACTTAGTAGACTAAGGTCGCGCGGTAGGCGCCTATTACTACTTAAAAGTAAGCTAACTAGTCCTATACTAGGTCCCGCGCGATCCTATATAGTTTCCCTTTTATAAGCGTTATCTTATAGAATATAACTATAGTATAAGAGATTAAGAACTAGATTACCTTAAGATAGACTTCCTTAGCGCGTAGTAAGGTATAGCCCTATATAGATACCGTAAGCTTAGTTAGGGCTATAGTCTAGCGCTTTAACTTTACTTAGAGCTATTTTAAGTATACCTTTTAAAGTAATTTCTAGTATACTTAAACCCTTAATAAGTAGGCCTCTTAGACTAAAGTTACTATATCGGCCTTAAAGTAAACTAGTATTATTATCGCTTATCTCCTTTATATAAAGTATATTAACTCGCTCTTTAGTAGTTTAAAAGTAACTATAAACTTAGTCGCTTACTTTATATATACCTTCTAGGCTTCCTTTAAGTATATTACTATAATAGCCTTATTAGGTCTAATACTAACTATATTTATATTATTAGCTTCGCTAATAATATAAATACTATATATTATACTAAGCCTCTTATATAAGGGGGTTATATAGTATAGAAATAGGATTAGGGATAGGGGGGAGCCTTAAAAGACTCTTATTAGCACTTAAGTTAGCTTTAAGGTCCTTTTATTAAAGTAAAGGGTTAATCTTTTATTACTTATAAAGCTCTATATTAAGCTCGTAAGCTATCTAAGGTATCCCTTAAGCTTTAGTTCCCTTATAAGCTTATTATAGTTAACTATATTAAATACGCCCTTAATATCTAGCTATAAGAATAATATAATACCCCTTTAGGCCTAGGTCGCGTATATTAGTTCTATTATTAATAGGATCGCTACTTTTATAAAGCGTTCCCTTTTATTCCCTATTTATTTATCTAGTAGGATACTATTTACTTCTATTACTCCTATAATCCTTTAAGCTAGTATCTACTTAAGTACTTTTCCTATTATAGGTAGGAGGGAAATTCGTCTTTATCCCTTTACTATATAGTAAGCTTCTAGCCTCTTACCTAGCTTTTAAATAACTACTACGTTAGCGCTATAGAACTAACCTAGGAAATATAAGAGTTAGGTATAAGCATTAAAGATTATAGCTAGTTACTAGACTAAAGCTAGTCTATACTTTTTAATAAACCTTAAGAGGACGCCGTTTAAACCTATTACTTTCTAGCTTACTATCTTACTTAGCGCTACTATAACGTTAGCTAGCTAGCTTTATTAGTTAACTATAAAGGTCGCCTTAGCTATAAGCTAAGGTAGCCCTTAGGTTATATTAGCCTTTAGTAAGAAGAACTTAGTAGCTAATATCTAGGCCTTTCCTTTAAAGGTTTCTATTAATTAGTCTTTACCCTTTTTAACTAACGGTAGGATATAGGTTAGTTTTAGTAGTAGCCTACTATAGAGTTTAGCCTACCTCTTTATATTCTAAAGCTTAGTATTATCGGCGCTAAATTCCTTTAAGAACTCGCGCTAGTAGGCCCTCCTTACTTTATAGACGGTCTACTTCTAAGCTATAAACGCTTTATATAGGTCTTCTTAGTTTACCTTACTTCTTTCTTACTTATACTTCCTTCTTACCTTCTTAGCTCCCTTATCGCCCTCCTTACCTTTAAGGTAAACTATACGTTGCCCTTAAGTAATACTTACCCTTAGCGCGGAACTATAGCTATTACGATCTACGCTAAAGTAATAAAGATATAGTTTAGGTCTTAGTTAATATCCTTAAGCGTTTAAAGTATTAGCTAGTATAGTCCTAGCTAAGATATAGTCTTAGCTTTAACTAGCTTTACTTTTACTTCTTTTTACTTTAGGGCCGGTTTAAGTACCTAGGCCTAAGTATCGACCTATAGTATAATAGTTTAAGGGATATAATCTAACCTAGTTAGGTCTAGGTTAAGCTTAGTATACTATATCTTAGTCTTTAGTATTACCTAAGCTAGGTTAATAATACTATTCCTTTAGCTATAGAAAAATCTTATATACTCCCTTCTTAAGGTAGTAAGTTTAAGTTATAATCTTATTACTTCTTATATAAGTTATATCGCGCTATCTAAGGTTCTATTATATTTATCTTAGAGTAGGTAATAGATATTAAAGTCCTTTACTCTTACTATAAGGTACTTTAGTTTAATTATACTTAGGTTATATAACGCTTTAGCCCTTATAGTCCTTAGTAGTAAGTAAATCGCTTATAGTTTAATACTATCTTTAAAAATTACCTTACTTTAGTTTAGTTTAAACTAAGGCGACTAAGTCCTTAGCCTTAGCTTTTTATATATATATAATATATACCTCCCTTCCTTATAAACTAAGCTATAAAGCGCTACTTTAAGAAAGGGGGGGGCCGCCTCTTAGTATAGCTTTTACTTCTTATAGTACTATTAAGTTAAAGCTAGCTTAGTAGTAAAGCGCTAACTAAGCTAGCTTATATCTTTTTTATATATTCTAAAATAGTACTTTTAGTTATATATAAGTAAGGTTAAAGTAAAAGGGGTCGTCTATATAAGGAGGGAGGCGCTCTATCTCTTAGCGCTTCTTTATTTACTATACTTATAAATATCGTTTATACTTAGTTCGGCCTCCCTAGCCCTACTAGCCGGCGGGTATCTTAAGCTCGACCTCTTATCTTAGCGCGGTTTACCTAGTCCTTACTTTTAGACCGCGGTCGATTTAAGAACGCCTTAAGTTTTAATAGTAAGGAGTACCTATTACTTAGCGTATATTTAGGTATTTATAAACTATTAAGGTTATTATAGGTAGTTTTCCCTTACCTTTTCCTAGGCTTTATTTACTATAGGGTAAGTCTAGGTTTATAATAAGTAGTCCCCTTAGTATAAAATATAGTTATAGGGGATTTTACCCTTCTTAGCTTTATATTTATCCTTACCTTTATTATATACTATACTCTTATATTAGCTATAAAGTTATATCGATATATACCGTTTAGTAATATAGCTATATTTATAGTAGTTATAGTACCTCTATAGTTAAACTAACTTATTATAAGGTTTATATTAAAAGATTTATACTTTAAGGACTAGGCCTAGGTTATAGAGCTAATTAGCCTCCTTTAAGCTACTAACCCTAATAAGTATAGTTATAGCCGTTAATATCTTAGATTAAGGGTATAGCGCTTAGGCCTAGAAAACCTTAACTTTATTTACCTTTATAATCTTATAAAGTAATCGCTCTTTATTTACTATTACTACCTTTAAAAGGATATTCTTAGCGACTACTATATACGCGCGGTAGGTAATTATAGCCTTTAGTTTAAATACGGCTTTAACCTAGCCTTAGTCCTTTTAGTAAGCTCTCGCCGCGGTATTAAATATAACTATAATATCTTTACTTTAAAAGCGCCTCGCCGCTATAGTACTTATAGTTTTTAGGGCTATATTTACTGCCTTTACTATATCCTTTAGTTCGCGGCTTAGGATTTTAAGCGGTACTTAAGTAAGGACTACGATAATCTCGCGTTTATAGTATAATAGGACCTATTTTACTATAGCTTTATATTAAGTTAGTCCCTTAGTCTTAGCTACGACCGCGGCTTAGGTTCGCTTAGGGCCCCTTAGGCTTAAAGCGATACTTAGGCAAAGTTCTTCCTTAACTACCTTCTTAATTACTTCTTAGATTATCGTATTAAAGCTCTTATCTACGCGGAGTACCGCTAACAACGTACTATTAACGCGGCTCTTTACCTTAAGAGCCGTTTAACTACTACCTATACCCTACTAAACTATATACTTAGGATAAAGCCTATAAGTTTATTATATACTACTTTTTCTATAAGGTTACTTAGCGCCTAGGCTAGTATTATATCGCTACTTTAGGTTTATTAACTCGCCCTATTAAGGTATATAAATTTAGGTAGCGTTTCTTCGCGCTATATACTTTAATTAAGCCTAGTATATCGAGGGCCGCTACTACGTTTACCTACCCCTTAGCCTTAGTATAATATTATTACTAAGGGTAATTAATACCGCTAAATTAATTCTTAATATTAGTTAGTATTTTAGTTATAATATATACTTACTATAAGTATATATTAGTTTTATAAGAAGTTTTTTTTTAGTAAATAATATATAATACCCTTTTAAGTAAGCTTCTTAAATAAACTATATTATTAATAAGGGCCGCGCTTTAAAAGTTAAGCTTTAGTACTTATAGCTAAGGAGTAAAGGTATATAAAATAATATATAGCTAGCTTTAATAAGCTTATAGTATCCCGCCCCTCTTATATTAGCGTATAGTAGTAGCTTTTAGTATTATAAAGTAAGGGATAGTACTTTAGTATATAAGGCTTTAATCCCTTTTATATAAGGCTATATAGGCACTCCCTTTTACTATAGTTATATTATATTAGTAGCCTTTTTATATCTTAGCCGCTCTTTTAGTTACTATAGGTATATATTCTATTTATATAGTAGCTACTACTATATATAAAAGAACGCTAATAAAGCTTATAAAGGTATTACTAAGATTACTTATTACTAGAGTTACTATTATTAAACCTAACCTCCTTTTTATCTTAGTATATACGCTCTTTTATTACTTAAAGTATATTTACTTATACTTCTTAATATAGGTACTTTAAAAACTAATAGGATTTACTACTATAGCCTATATAATAACCTTTTTATTATAATGTCTTCTTATTCTTAGTCCTTAAAGTAAAGATAGAAATATCTATAGTATTACTAGCGTTATCCTCTTTTTATACTATAAAAGAAAATAAAAAAGGAACTTATTACTACTAAGCTTATAAAGAAAGTAGATAAGATCGGTATATATATTTAGTAATATAGACCTTTTACTTAAATAAGTACGCTAACTTATATTTAAGCTTATAATAAGGTAATTATACTTTACTATATTAGGCTAGCTATATATATCTACTTAATAAAGCACCTTTTTAAACTATATAAGGTAGGCTAAAATAGCTTTACTTTACTTTTAATAAAGCGTTATAAGCTCTTAGCCTACTAACTTAGCTATATTAGGTTTATAATAGTTAGTATAAAGCTTTATAAAGAGGTCGGCTAGTTTATTTATACTAGTATACGTACCCTTATAGTATAGTAGTTATATACTTAGGAAGCTTACTAGCTATAATACTAAAGTCGGTTTAAATCTAGCTAAGAGTATAATTAATTTTTAGTTAAACTAGTAAACTACGCTAACCTACTTATTAATTAGCTAATTAGCGCTTTTAGAAGCGCTTATAAATATACTAGTAGTCTAGCCCCGCTCTAAGTAGGCCGGCCTAGACCTCGCCTACCTAGACCTAGTAACGAATTTATTAGGACCTCCCCTTAACCCCGGTCTAAGCCCCTTAACTAAGAAAATAAAAACCTAGGGCTAATACTAGTAACTTAATAAGTATAGCGCGAAGCTAGTATAATAACCTAGCTACCGGCCTAGCTAAAAGCTAGTATTAATAAAAAATAGCCTACTAAGCCTTATAATAGAAAAATAAGGTAGAGCTTAAGAAGATATTATTATAAGATAAGGTTAGAAATAATTATATAATTAACTAGAAAACGCTTATACTACCGATTAATACTATATACCCTATATATATAAAGGAGTTACTTTCTAAGGTTACTTTATAATAGGGCTAATATAATTCTAACTAACTATAACGATACCTAAGATAGCTAGCGTAAGATTCTTATATATTATAACCGCGACCTAGTATAAGTATTATATACTAGTTCCTTAGTACGGGGCTAGTATATTAACCTTACTATCTACCTAGATCCGGTATAGGTCTAATAAGTAATTAAACGGACTAGCTACTATACGTAATTAAACGTATTATATAGACTAGCTACTATACGTTATTACGCGCATTAAATATAGACTAGCTACTAGTCTTATAAGTTAAAGTAAGAGTAGTAATAACTATCTATATTCTTCTCTACCCGCTTAAGATCTAGTAGGTTCTTTATCTTCTATATATACTATAGTAAGTATAAGACCTTACTTAAGGCTTTAACCGAGTAATATCTTAACTATATAATCGCATAATAGTAGTATAGCGTATTAACGGTATTTCCTAGTATTTTCCCTAAGTAGGCATAGGTATTTCTTTATAATTTCCCCGCTATATTCTTATAGTAACTTCTTAGGGAAATATCGGTATAATCCCTAAGGAGCTATTATTACTTAGGAAATCGTAGTATATTCCTTATATAATATATCCCTAAGGGAAATCTCTATAAAATATCTATATAATTCGCTCGGTTATTATTTCTAGGATTTCTAAGTAATTTCCTAGAGTTTACCTAGTAGCTTTTAGGTTCCTTCTTTTATAGGGAGCCTTAAAGAGTTAAGGGTAACTTCCCTAAGGAAGGCCGATATTATTATAGGTACCTAGATTATCGACCGTAGGGTATCCTATAATAATAAGGGCGGACTAGCTATAAAATATAAGAGGGTTTTCCTTTAAGTACTTTAGTTTTTCCCTTTTATTTAATATTAAAGTTCTAAATACCTTTAGATAGGTTACTAGTATAATCTTAATAATAATATACTAGTACGCGTAAATAGTAAGAGATACCTTTATAAGTATAAGGATAAGCTTATATAAAGATAGTTAAATTAAGCGCGGATATCCCTTATTATAGTACTATTAATATAGAGCTTTACTTTTATATAAAGTAGCTATAGCTTAAGCTTTATAAAGGAGCCGTTAAACTTACTAAGGTATAATAATACTACTCTTAGTTATATAGAGCCTTACTATTATAAGAGGCTCTTAATTACTTAGGTAAACTAAGTATTACGTTCGCTTTAATTTTATAACTATAAGAGTATAGATATTTTTATATATATATATACTAGTATAAGCGGTTTAACTAAACTAAGTAATTAAATATTAGCTTTAAAGGTAGCTAAAAATAGCTATTTTATATATAGGGATATAAAGAGGGTAAAATAAAAGGTAGATTATACTATTATAAAGTAAATAAAAGTATAGGCTTAAGTATAGTCTATTAAAAGAAGGTTAATAATCTATAAAGGGAAAAAAAAAGAGAAGTATAGGTATAGCTTATATAAGCGCGGAGGCTACTTATATATAGACTTAGCCTAGATATTAGTTTAGGCTTATATAAGGTAAAAGCTTTTATAAAGATAAATAAACCTTTAGTAAATTCCTCCTTAATTTTAAAGAGATACTCTTATAAGTAGTAGGGACTATAGTATAAGAAGATAGTATAAAGCTTATATAGCTATAAAATTTAATTATTATCGTAAAGTATAGCTTAATTTTATAGTTCTTAGAGATATCCCTTAGTAAGAGGGACTAAGGAAGCTAAAAATACCTAGTATAAAAGAAGAAAGAAGGAGCTAAAAAGAAGTATAGAAAGGAGGGTAAGAGTATAAAGGGAAGTATAAGTAGCGATAGCTTCTTATAAAGGTAATAAGAGATAAAATAAATATACTAGTAATAGCTAGAAAGGAAGGGAAAAACTAGTAAAAAGCTTAGTAGTTAAAAGGATATTAGTAGCTTTTTTAAGTAGGATCTTCTTTATTAATTAAGATATTAAATAAGTATAAAAAGGGGCGTTAAATAAAAGAAAGAAAGATAATTAAGGTAATATAATAATTACTCCCTTACCTTAATTACTACCCTTATAAGAATTAAATAGCTTAGCCCTACTTATTCGATCCCTTACTTATAATTTTACCTTTATATATTTTATATATACTTCTTATATCTCTCTTCGCGAGAGTTATAAGCTTAGGAGGAATAATATTCTTATACCTTCTAGCTACTATAAAAGGTACCTTTCTTATATCCCTTATAGCTTCCTTTTACCCCTCTTACTAAAAAAGCTAATTTTTACTTAACTTTTCTACCTTTCTTTATAATAATATCGAAAATAACTCCTTTACTATCTTTATAGTCTATAAGACGATTCTTATAAAGCTCTAAGATTAAGATAAGTAGGTAAAGGATCTATAGGCTTATATAGATAGAACTATCTATAATTTAGTCTTCTTTAATAAGTAGGACCCTCTTAAGCCCCCTCTTTATCCTAAGGTAATAGAATTTATAAAGGGAGCTTCCTTCTTCTCTAAGCTAACCTCTATATAGTAGAGAGCTTTTTCTACTACCTTAGGTAACTATAAGAGTTATTATAAGGAATACCTTTATAAGATAATGCTACTAACTACTATATATATAGCGATAACGGAATCTATTAGTATTATAAAGCTAATCTCTTTTTAAAAGAAAGAGACTCTTAAGTAATAGCCTTTAAAGCTTAAGACCTTAATAGCTCCCTTAAGAGGCTATATAACTAACCGTATTAAGAAGACCTATATAGTATACTTAGGAGCCTTTTCTACTAAGAACCTACTAGCTTCTTTATAGCTAGCTAAGTAAGAAGAAATCCTTAAGGAAGCTAACTAATACTTCTTAATAAAAGCTCTTTCTAGCTAATAGCTATAAGATATATCTTTATTAATAAAGCTTATTAGTAATAGTTACTTAACTATCTTTTAAGAGGCTAGCTAGGAACTAAATAAAGAGGCTACTAAAGTATAATAGTAAGTAGTCTTATTCCTTTATAGCTAGTACTTAACTTAGACGGCTCGACCTACTACCTTTATAGCTACTATAGCCCTTATTACTACGGCCCTTACTATTACTACTATAGCTATTACCCCTTTAGCTCCTCCTTTCTTAAGAGCCTTAATACCGTCGTTAACTATAGCTATAGCCCTAGCCCTAGCTATATATCTTACTCTAGGCTAGGTCCCGTTAGTTAAACCGGCCCGACTAGCCCCTTAATAGACCTTTTAGTCTATTAGTTAAAAAATTAAGGAACTAGTTAAAATCGAACCTCTTTATTAAAATTAATAATAAGGGGTAAAAAGGGGAGGTTTTTAAGTAAACCTTTTAGACTAAGATAAGGATTCTTTAAAGAAATAAATAAGGAGGAATCGACCTACTTACTAAGTATATAAAAAGCCTTATTAGCTAGAAGACTACTAGTAGGTCTTTAAGGAAAACCGACCTAAAGAAGTTAACCCTTTAAAGAGGCTATAAGAAATAGTATTATAGTCTCTTTAAGAGGACCCCTTATTATAGAAGAAGATAAATAAGATTTAGGTTACTAAGAAATAGTAACTAATAACGCTACTACTTTTATTTAAGCTATAAATTTAAGGAAATTTTATTAGTATAGTAAATCTAGCTTTTATCTTCCTTATAGATTAATAAGGCTAAGACTAACTATTAGGACCCTCTAACTATTACCTATAAAAATTAGCTATCCTTAACTTTAATACTTCCCTTAATATCTATAATATACTCTTACGATTCTAGTCCTTTAAAAAGGTATAAAGGGAATATCTTATTACTAGGGAATTAACTATATAGATAGAGGGATATAAAAGGGTGAATTTTACGATAAAATTACTTAATAGGTCTATATAAATTCTTTAACGAAAAAGAGTAGCTTTTTACCTTTAATTTTTAATAAGCTTAATTTCCTTTTACCTTCTTTAAGAGGAAGGAATCTTCTAAGATATAACGTTTAAGCCTATAAGGCTAGTCTAGAAGAATTAAACTATTAAGCTTATCGAGGAAAAATTCGGTTAATTTATTCTTAAATTCCGACCTATCCTTAAGAAGGAATCTCTTAAAAAGTTAGCTTTTCTTACTTAAAAGAGGGTAGGTTTTAAGGGCCTTCTTTTAGTAGCCTAAGGAGACGGCCTTCTTTAGTACGCACGACTTAGTTACCTAGGCCCCTTAGCTTTATATAAGCTAGGCCTATAATAGGGCGTATAAATAAGGGGCTTAAAGACCGTTAAATATAAATACTATAGCTAAGGAAAGACTAAGAGATAAGTTTCTAGATAAACCCTTTTATAGCTAGACTAGCTATATAAAGAAATTTAAGTTAATTAGACCGACGTCTTTAAGGACTAGGAAAGCTTTATTAAGGTAATAGTTTTTATAGACGCTTTTTTAAAGATAGTTTTCCCTTATTTCTTATAGACCTACCTAAGTAAGTATAACTAGTCCGCCCTCTAAGACTTTATTAACTAAATAAAATCCTACTTTAGCTACGAGGTAAAGAAGATATAGTTTAATAGAGAGCTATTTATAAAAGATATCTTAAATTAGCTTTAAAAAAGGGGTATTTTACCCCTCCTATTAATACTAAATACCTAGGCTTAGAACGGAGGGGTAGAAAGATTAAGGGGTACTATAATAAAAAAGGCCTATATAATAAGACTTATTATAAAGCTTCCTTATAACCTTTAAAGGGAAGTTATTAAGACTACTTATTACCTTTAAAACTAGACCTTAAGGGACCCTAGGGGCCTAAGGGACTATAGGAACCTAGAGACCCTTTTTAAGACCTAAGGAATAAACTAGAAATCTCCCTTTAAGCTCGTTATAAAAAAGAGGGCCTTACTAGCTTACCTTTATACCTATAGCTATAAGGTATATATAGTAACTATTAATATATAGCTAAAAAGAAAGAAGAAAAAAAAGCTTAATCCTAGAGCCTTTATTAGTTACTTTATTAGTTATAATTCTATAAATATCTTTTAGATTTAGATTCTTCTTTTATAGAAAGTTATTTTAACTAGGGATATAATTTTCGATAAATCTAGCTTCTTTAATAAAAAGAGGGATTAATAGCCCCTCTTATTATTATAACGTTAGCTAATTTAAAAGATTTAAATCCCCCCTTCTTAATAGTCTTAAGAAGAGGTCTTAGATAAGGAAATAGAAAAAGAAACTAATTTTAAAGTAGTTAAAGATAACGCTAACTTTAAAGAAAAGGAAGCTACTAGATTAAATAATCTAAATAAAGAAGGAGACTATAAGAAAGTAATAAAGCTAGAATACGCCTACCTCCCTATACCTCTTTATATAGAATAAAAGAAGATCTAAAAGTAGTTTTTTTTAGTTAGTTTTCCTATCTCGACCCTTAAGGGGGTAGGAAAGGTACCTTTCTTAAATAATTACCTAGCTACCTTTTTATCCTTACTTTAAGAAGCAAAGAAAGGTATAAGGCCTAATATAAAAGAAGACTAACCTCTTTTTTATTTTAACTATTTTTCTAACTTTTATCTATCGCTTATAAAAAACAGTTCCTATAATATATTTATTATAGGCTAGACTTTTAAGCTATAGCTATTAGTAAGGAAGGTATATAAAAGAGACCTCTTAAACCTACTAGTAAACTAAAAGAAGCTAAAAAAACACCCTTTTAAATACTAGTTTTTATAGGCCTAGAAAGACTACCTAGCCTTATATAAAGAAATAGGGTCTTTTAAAGAAGTCCTTAAGGAAATAATAAGAGGAAAATAAGTCCTTAGCTATAAGTAGGTCTTTATCTATAAGACTAATAAATATAGCTTCCTTTAAAAGTATAAGGCCTAGCTAGTTATCTATAAGAACTAATAGCAAAAATAGGAACTTTTTATTAAGGTAACTACCCTAGCAAGGATATCTTTATAGACCCTTATAGCTATAGTAATAAAATTCGACCTTAAGCTTAATTAGATAGATATAGTTAACGCTTTTATTAACTACCCTTTTAAGAAAGAGAAAGTTATCTATATATACTTTCTACTAAGCTTTTAATAGCTAGGAAAGGTTTTATAGTTTAGGAAAGCTCTATATAGACTATAAAGATTACCCTTTCTTTAGTAATAATATTTAACTAGTTCCCTTAAAGCCCTAGGCTTTAAGAAAGTCCCTTAAGAACTATATATAATATAAAAGGGTAAAATTATAGTCTTCTTTTATATTTACGATATTATCTAGGCCTACTTAAAAGAGGAAGAAGCTATTATAAGGGAGGCTATAAAAGGCCTAAAATAAAAGTATAAAATAACTAAGCTAAGGGAGCTAAAGTAGTTCTTAAGGATATAAATCCTTTAAAATAGGTTCTAATAAACTATCTAGCTTACCTAAGACGCTTATATTAATAAGGTTACTTATAAATTCCTCCTTAACTCCCTTAATAAGAAGCTTCCTTTTATACTTATATTAGATAAAGAGCTTTTACTTAATCTATCCTTTTAAGCTAAGAAGTAAGAAAAATACTAATATTAATAGAAGGTAGGCTCCTTGCTTTTTTTTTTAGCTATTTCTACTAGACTAAATATCTCTTCTATAATCTCTTAGCTAGCTAAGTATAACTAGAATCCTAGCCCTAAGTATTAAAAAGTAGTAAATAGAGCTATCCTTTATCTTTATTTAACGAGATTATATAGTTTATACTTAGGAGGGTAAGAAAGGAATAAATTAGCTACTAAAATCTTTTTTTATTTAAGTAATTTATCCTTTATAGATAATTCCTTAGATAGAAAGAGCTTATAAAGGTATATTATATCCCTTTTTAAAGGAGCTATTACTTAGAAAGCTTTAAAGTAAGCTACTATTATAACTTTTAGTTTAAAGGTAGAGCTACTAGCTCTTTTAAAAGCGTTAAAAGAAGCGATTTTCTTAAGCTAGCTATTAATATCTTTATAACTATAAATTTTAACCCTATTAACTATAGAATATAATAATATATAAACTATATAAATTCTTATAAAAAACGTAAAGCTATTAACTTAGCTATAGTATATGAATATCTATTAGTATTAGTTATATTAAGAGGTTTAAAAGGGACTTATTCCTATCTATTAAGTTTTAATAGTATCGATAAAAGCTAACGGTCTTATAAAGCCCTTACTAAAGTAGAAGCTAGCTGTTTTTTTATAGTAAATTAGGCTAGAAGACGTTCGAGAAAAGCTATCCTTAGAGGCCTGCTTTAAGAGTCTATAAGAGGAGCTAATAGCCTATATAAAAAGATAACGTTTATAGCTAAAGAAGAAGGAAGAGGTTTTTCCCTTTAAAGGGCCCTTTATTTAATTAGGGTTTTCCCTTTTAAGAAGGCCCTCTTTCTTATAGGACTTTCCCTTCTTTAAGCCCCTATTCCTTAAGTAGGTCTAAAAGAGCCTAGGGACCTAAAAGGGCCCTTACTTTCCTTAGTAAAGGGAGAAGTATAAAGCTAAGAATCTCCTCTATACGCTTACTAGCCTAAAGCTATATTAGCTATACCCTTAAGGGGTAAGCTATAGCTAAGAGGGTATATTATAAAGTATAGCTTAAATTTATAGTTCTTAAAGATATCCCTTAGTAAGAGGGACTAAGGAAGCTAAAAACACTTAGTATAAAAAAAGAAAGAAGGAGCTAAAAAGAGGTATAAAAATAAAGGTAAGGGTATAAAAGGAAGTATAAGTAGCGATAGCCTCTTATAAAAGTAATAAGAGATAAGATAGATATACTAGTAATAGCTAGAAAGGAAGGGAAAAACTAGTAAAAAGCTTAGTACTTAAAAGGATATTAGTAGCTTCTTTAAGTAGGATCTTCTTTATTAATTAAGATACTAAACGGGTATAAAGAAGGGCGTTAAATAAAGGAAAGAAGGATAATTAAAGCAATATAATAATTACTCCCTTACCTTAATTACTACCCTTATAGGAATTAAATAGCTTAGCCCTACTTATTTAATCCCTTACTTTTAATTTTACCTTTATATATTTTATATATACTTCTTATATCTCTCTTTATAAGAATTATACTAGCTTTATAAGAGCTACTTATCTTTATAATTATACCTATTAACTATAGTAAGTATATAAGTATAAGAATATACCCTTATATTCTTATTTTACTATTATAAAGAAATAATTAGTATAAGGAGGCTCTTTAAATTAAGCTAGTTAAAAAAGGCTTTATAATATAGTTTAAGGGAATAACCTTTAAAGATAAAAGACCTTTACTAGATATCTATAGCTTCTTTTAAGAAAGGTAAGTTAAGATAAGTATATCTTAATAAATAAGAATATATATAAAATATATAAGTTTATTATAAGTAAAATAGATACCTTATTATATATTTTAGCTTAGCGGTTTTAAAGATATATATAATATAAGAATAAGTAGGGTATAAAATATTCTAGTTAAATCTACTATTAATATTAAAACCTATAGTTCTTATAAAGAGAGATATAAGAAGTATATAAATATATATAAAAGTAAAATTAAAAGTAAGAGGTTAGATAGGTAGGGTAAAGATATATAATTCTTATAAAGGTAGTAATTATAGTAAGGGAATAATTATTATATTACCTTAATTATCCTTCTTTCTTTTATCTAACGCCCTTCTTTATACTTATTTAATATCTTAATTAATAAAAAAGATCTTACTTAAAGAAGCTATTAATATCCTCTTAACTACTAAGCTTTTTACTAGTTTTTCTCTTCCTTTCTAGCTATTACTAGTATATCCGTTTTATCTTTTACTACTTTTATAAGAAGCTATCGCTACTTTTACTTCCCTTCTTACCCCTACCCTCCTCTTTATACTACCTTTTAGCTCCTTCCTTAAAACCTATTTTTTAGCTTCCTAGGTCTCTTATACTAAGGGATATCTCTAAGAACTATAAAATTAAGCTATACTTCGCGATATACCCCCTTAGCTATAGCCTGCCCTTATAAAAAGGGTAAAGCTTAATAATTAGGCCGGTAAGCGTATAAAGGAGGTCTTAGTTTATACTTATCTCTTACTTAAGAAATCTAGGTTTTAGCCCTAGGCTCTTTTAAACTTACTTTAAGAAAAAGGGGCCTTAAGGAGGATATTAAGTCCTATAAGATAGGGGGGCTTCTTTAAAAATAAGTCCTTAAAAAAGGGGCATTTTAAGAAGAATAAGTCTTAATTAAGCTAGGGGCCCTCCTTTAAGATAAGACTTAATTCCTCTCTTTAACTATAGATATCTCCTTTCTCTTATATACTATTAGCTCCTTTTATAGACTTTTAAGGTTGGCCTTTAAAGATAGCTTTTCTCGAACGTCTTTTAGCTTAATTTACTATAAAAAGACAGCTAGCTTCTACTTTAATAGGGGCTTTATAAGACTATTAGCTTTTATTAATACTATTAAAACCTAATAAACGGAAATAAGTCCCTTTTAGACCTCTTAGCGGAACTAATACTAATAGATATTAATATACTATAGCTAAGTTAATAGCTTACTATTTTCCTTTATAAGAATTTATATAGTCTATATATTATTATATTTTATAGCTAATAAGGTCGGAATTTATAGTTATAAAGGTATTAGTAGATAGCTAAGGAAAATCGCTTCTTTTAATACTTTTAAAAGAGCTAATAGCTTTACCTTTATACTTAAAGTTATAATAATAGCTTATTTTAAAGCTCTTTAAGTAATAGTTCCTTTAAAAAGGGATATAATATACTCTTATAAGCTCTTTTTATTTAAGGAATTATCTATAAAGGACGAATCGCTTAAATAAAGAAAGATTTTAGTAGTTAATTTCTTTCTTTCTTACCCTCTTAAGTATAGACTATATAATCTTATTAAATAAAGATAAAGGATAGCTCTATCTACTACTTCTTAATACCTAAGGCTAGGATTCTAGTTATACCTAGCTAGCTAAGAGACTATAAAGGAGATACCCGGTCTAATAAAAATAGCTAAAAAAAGTAAGGAGCCTACCTTTTATTAATATTAGTATTTCTCTTACTCCTTAGCTTAAAAGGACGGATTAAGTAAAAGTTCTTTATCTAATATAAGTATAAAAGGAAGCTTCTTATTAAGGGAATTAAGGAGGAATTTATAAGCGACCTTATTAATATAGGCGTCTTAGGTAAGCTAGATAGTTTATTAGGACTTATTTTAAAGGATTTATATTCTTAAGAACTACTTTAGCTCCCTTAGCTTAGTTATCTTATACTTTTATTATAGGCCTTATATAGCTTATAATAGCTTCTTTCTCTTTTAAGTAGGCCTAGATAATATTATCGATATAAAAGAAAACTATAATTTTACCCTTTTATATTATATACGGTTCCTAAGGGACTTTCTCGAAGCTTAGGGCTTTAAGGGAACCTATTAAATACTATTACTAAAGAAAGGGTAATCTTTATAGTCTATATAGAGCTTTCCTAAGCTATAGAACCTTTCCTAGCTATTAGAAACTAAGAGGAAGTTATATATAAATAACTTCTTCTTCCTTAAAGGGGGCAGTTAATAAAGGCGTTAACTATATCTATCTAATTAAGCTTAAGGTCGAATTCTACTACTATAGCTATAAGGGTCTAAAAAGATATCCTTACTAAGGTAGTTACCTTAGTATAAGAAGGTATAAGCAATAAGTATAAAATTAGGTCATCGATAGCGTAAGCGGAAAGATCGGTTAAAGGAGTATAGGGTAGGATTTCGTCCGGAATTTATAATAAGCATATAAGGGGCTAAATAATATATTAAAAGAATAGCGTTATAAAGGATACTTATAAACTTACTTATTCTTATTGCGAAGCGTAGCTTGATTTCGTAGTTCTCGAAGATATCCCTTAGTAAGAGGGACTAAGGAAGCTAAAAACACCCGGTATAAAAGAAGGAGCTAAAAAGAAGGTATAGAAAGGAGAGTAGGGGCATAAGGGGAAGTATAAGTAGCGAGAGATAAAACGGATATACTAGAAACGGCTATAAAGGAAGGAAAAAACCGGTAAAAAGCTCGGTAGTTAAAAGGATATTAGTAGCTTCTTTAAGTAGGATCTTCTTTATTAATTAAGATGCTAAACGGGTATAAATAGGGGCGTTAGATAGAAGAAAGAAGGACAATTAAGGCAATAATAATTACTCCCCTACCTTTATTACTGCTCCTATAAGAATTAAATCTCTCTACCCTGCCTATCCGACCCCTTACTTCTAATTTTACCTTTATATATTTTATATATACTTCTTATATCTCTCTTCGCGAGAGTTATAAGCCCGGGAGGAATAGTATTCCTATACCTTCTAGCTACTATAAAAGGCACCTTTCTTATATCCCTCGTAGCTTCCTTTTACCCTTCTTACTAGAAAAGCCGATTTTTAACTAACTTTTCTACCTTTCCCCGTAATAATAACGAAAATCGACTCCTCTACTATCCCTATAGTCTATAGGACTATTCTTATAATGCCCTAAGATTAGGATAAGTAGGTAAAGGAGCTATAGGCTTATATAGATAGAACTATCTATAATTTAGTCTTCTTTAATAAGTAGGACCCTCTCGAGCCCCCTCTTTATCCTAGGGCAACGGACTTTATAGAGGGAGCTACCTTCTTCTCCGAGCTAACCTCTATATAATAGAGAGCCTTTTTAGCTGCCTTAGGCGACTACGAGAGTTACCGAAAGGAATACCTCTACGAAACGAAGCTACTAACGGCTGCTCGTACGGCGATAACGGAATCTATTAGTACTATAAAGCTAATCTCTCTTCGAGAAAAAGAGACTCCTAGGCAGTAGCTTTTAAAGCTCGAGACCTCGATAGCTCCCTCGAGAGGTTATATAACTAACCGTATTAGGAAGACCTATACGGCCTACCTAGGAGCTTTTTCTACTAGGAACCTACTAGCTTCTTCGTAGCTAGCTAAGTAGGAAGAAATCCTCGAGGAAGCTAACTAATACTTCCTTATAGAAGCTCTTTCCGGCTAGTAGCTATAGGATATATCTCTACTAATAAAGCCTATTAATAATAGTTACTCGACTATCTTTTAAGAAGCTAGCCGAGAACTAAATAAAGAGGCTACTAGAGTATAATAGTAAGCAGTCTTATTCCTTCGTAGCTAGCACTCGACCTAGACGGCTCGATCTATAGCTGCTGCAGCCCCTATTACTGCGGCCCCCGCTACTGCTATTACGGCTGTTGCTCCTTTGGCTCCTCCTCCCTCGAGAGCCTTAACCTAGTCTTTAACGGCTGCCCTAGTCCCGGCCCCGGCTCCGCCTTTTGCTCCGGGTCCGGTCCTATTAGTTAGACCGGCCCGACTAGTCCCTTAATAGACCTTTTAGTCCGTTAGTCGAAAAATCAGGGAACTAGTCGAAATCGAACCTCTTCGTAAAAATTAGTAATAAGGGGTAAAAAGGGGGGGTTTTTAAGTAGACCTTCCGGACCGGGACAAGGATTCCTCGAAGAAATAAACGAGAAGGAATCGACCTACTTACTAAGCATGCAAAAAGCCCTATCGGCTAAAAGACTACTAGTAGGTCTTTAAGGAAAACCGACCTAAAGGAATTAACCCTTTAAAGAGGCTACGAGAAATAGTATAATAGTCTCTTAAGGAGGACCCCTCGTTATAGAAGAAGATAGACGAGATTTAGGTTGCTAAGAAATAGTAACTAAAGCCGCTGCCCTTATTTAAGCTATAAATTTAAGGAAAAATCGTTAGTATAGTAAATCCGGCCTTTATATTTCCCACGGATTAATAAGGCTAAAACTAACCGTTAGAGCCCTCCGACTATCCCCTACGAAAATCAGCTATCCTTAACTCTAGTACTTCCCTCGATATCTATAATATACTCTTACGATTCCGGTCCTTTAAGAAGGTACGGAGGGAATACCTTATTACCGGGGAATTAACCGTACGAATAAAGGGATATAGAAGGGTGAATTTTATAATAAAATTACCTAATAGGTCTTTACGAATTCTTCGACGAAAAAGGGTAGCTTTTTGCCCTTGATTTTTAACGAGCCTGATTTCCTTCCGCCTTCTTTAAAAGGAAGGGATCTTCTAGGATACGACGTTTAAGCCTATAAGGCTAGTCTAGAAGAATTAGACTATCGGGCTTATCGAGGAAAATTTCGGTTAATTTATTCTCGAATTCCGACCTATCCTTAGGAAGGAATCTCTCGAGAAGTTAGCTTTCCCTACTTAAAGGAGGGTAGGATTAAAGGACCCTCTTCCGGCAGCCTAAGGAGACGGTCTTTTTTAGCACGTAAGACTTAGTTACCTAGGCCCCCTAGCTTTATATAAGCTAGGTTAATAATAGGGCGTATAAATAAGGGGACTAAAGACCGTCGAATATAAATATTATAGCTAAGGGAAGACTAAGAGACGAATTTCTAGACGGACCCTAATACGGCCGGACTAGCTATATAAGGAAATTTAGGTCGACTAGACCGACGTCTCTAAGGACTAGGAAAGCTTCGTTAGGGTAATGTTTTTTATAGACGCTTTTTTAGGGATAGTTTTCCCCTATTTCTTATAGACCTACCTAAGTAAGTATAACTAGTCTACCCTTTAGGACTTCGTTAACTAAATAAAATCCTACTTTAGGTACGAGGTAAAGAAGATATAGTCTAACGGAGAGCTATTTACGAAGGATATCTTAAATTAGCTTCGAAAAAGGGGTATTTTACCCCTCCTATTAGCACCGAATACCTAGGCCTAGAACGGAGGGGCAGAAAGATTAAGGGGTGCTATAATAGAAAGGGCCCGTATAATAAGACTTACTATAAGGCTTCTATATAACTTTTAAAGGGAAGTCGTTAAGACCGCCTATTACCTTCGGAACCGGACCCTAAGGGACCCTAGGGGACTAAGGGACTATAGGGACCTAGAGACCCTTTTTAAGACCTAAGGAATAGACTAGAAATCCCCCCTAAAGCTCTTTACGAAAAAGAAGGCCTCGCTAGCCTACCTTTATGCCTACGGCTATAAGGTATACGTAATAACTACCGATATATAGCTAAAAAGGAAGAAGAAAAGAAAGCTTAATCTTAGAGCCTTTATTAGTTACCTTATTAGGTATAATTCTATAAATATCTTCTAGATCTAGATTCCTTTTCTATAGAAGGTTATTTCGACTAGGGATATAATTTTCGACGAATCTAGCTTCTTCGATAGAAAGAGGGATTAATAGCCCCTCTTACTCTTATAACGTTAGCTAATTTAGAAGATCTAAATTCCCCTTTCTTAATAGTCTTAAGAAGAGGCCTTAAACGAGGAAATAGAAGAAGAAACCGACGTCGAAGTAGTCGAGGATAACGCTAACTTCGAAGAAGAAGAGGAAGCTACTAGATTAGATAATCTAGACGAAGAAGGAGACTATAGGAAAGCGGTAGAGCTAAAATACGCCTGCCTCCCTACGCCTCCTCTTACGGAATAAGAAGAAGATCTAGAAGTAGCTTTCTTTATTAGTCTTCCCGTCTCGACCCTTAAGGGGGTAGGAAAGGCACCTCTCTTAAAGGATTACACGGCTGCCTTTTTATCCCTACTTCGAGAAGCAAAGGAAGGTATAGGGCCTAATACGGATACTAAAGAAGACTAACCTCTCCCTTATTTCGATCGTTTTTCCGACTTCTATCTAACGCTAATAGAAGACGGTTCCTATAAAGCGTTTATAGTAGGCCGGCTATTTAAGCTAATATTAGTAAGGAAGGTATATAAAAGAGACCTCCTAGACCTACTAGTAAACTAAAAGCAGCTAGAAAAACACCCTTTTAGAGACTAGTTTTTCTAGGCCTAGAAAGACTACCTAGCCTTATATAAAGAGATAGGGTCTTTTAAAGAAGTCCTTAAGGAAAAGGTAAGAGGAAAATAGGTCCTTAGCTATAAGTAGGTCTTTATCTATAAGACTAATAAATATAGCTTCCTTTAAAAGTATAAAGCCTAGCTAGTTATCTATAGGAACTAGTAGGAAAAAGGGGATCTTCCTACTAAGGTAACTACCTTAGTAGGGATATCTTTTCGGACCCTTATAGCTATAGTAGTAGAATTCGACCTCGAACTTAATTAGATAGATATAGTTAACGCCTTTATTAACTGCCTACTTAAGGAAGAAGAAGTTATCTATATACGCCTTTTACTAAGCTTTTAATAGCTAGGAAAGGTTCTACGGCTTAGGAAAGCTTTATACGGACTACGAAGATTACCCCTTCTTTAGTAATAGCATTTAATAGGTTCCCTCGAAGCCCTAGGCTTTAAGAAAGTCCCTTAGGAACCGTGTATAATATAGAAGGGTAAAATTATAGTCTTCTTTTACGTCGATAATATTATTTAAGCGTACCTAAAAGAGGAAGAAGTTACTACTAGGGAGGCTATATAAGGCCTATAATAAAGGTATAAGATAACTAGGCTAAGGGAGCTAAAGTAGTTCCTAGGGATATAAATCCTTTAAAATAGGTCCTAATAGACTATTTAGCTTACCTAGGACGCCTATATCGATAAGGTCGCTTATAAATTCCTCCCTAATTCCCTCGATAAGAAGCTTCCCTCTACGCCTATATTAAACGAAGAGCTTTTACTTAATCCGTCCTTTTAAGCTAGGGAGTAAGAGAAATACTAATATTAATAGAAGGTAGGCTCCCTGCTTTTTTTAGCTATTTCTACTAGACCGGATATCTCTTTTACGGTCTCCCGGCTAGCTAAGTATAACTAGAATCCTAGCCCTAAGTATAAAAAAGTAGTAGATAGAGCTATCCTTTATCTCTATTTAACGAGATTATATAGTCTACGCCTAGGAGGGTAGGGAAGGAAATAAGCTGCCGAAATCTTCCTTTATTCGAGCGATTTATCCTTTACGGATAATTCCTTAGATAGAAAGAGCTTATAAGGGTATATTATATCCCTTTTTAAAGGAACTATTACTTAGAGAGCTTTAAAGCAAGCTACCGTTATGACTTTTAGTATAGAGGCAGAGCTACTAGCTCTTTTAGAAGCGTTAAAAGAAGCGATTTTCCTTAGCCGGCTACTAAAATCGTTATAACTATAAATTCCGACCCTATTAGCTATAGAATGCGATAATATATAAACTATACGAATTCTTACGGAAAATAGTAAGTTATCGACCTAGCTACGGTATATCGATATCTACTAGTATTAGTTACGCTAAGAGGTCTAAAGGGGACTTATTTCCGTCCGTTAGGTTCTAACAGTATTAATAAAAGCCGACGGTCTTATAAAGCCCCTACCGAAGTAGAAGCTAGCTGTCTTTTTATAGCAAATTAGGCTAGAAGACGTTCGAGAGAAGCTATCCTTAGAGGCCCGCCTTAAGAGTCTACGAGAGGAGCTAATAGCCTATACGAGAAGGTAATGTCTATAGCTAAAGAAAAGGAAGAGGTTTTCCCTTTAAAGGGCCCCTTATTTTAATTAGGTTTTTCCCTTCTAAGAAGGCCCCCTTTCTTATAGGACTTTCCCCTCTTTAGGCCCTTTTTCCTTAAGTAGGTCTAAAAGAGCCTAGGGACCTAAAAGGGCCCTTGCTTTCCTTAAGTAAAGGGAGAAGTATAAAGCTAAGAACCTCCTCTATACGCTTACTAGCCCGAAGCCGTATTAGCTATACCCTTACTATAAGGGCAGGCTATAGCTAAGGGGGTATATCGCGAAGCGTGGCTTAATTTCGTAGTTCTTAAAGATATCCCTTAGTAAGAGGGACTAAGGAAGCTAAAAACACCCGGTATAAAAGAAGGAGCTAAAAAGAAGGTATAAAAAGGAGAGTAGGGGTATAAGGGGAAGTATAAGTAGCGAGAGATAAGACGGATATACCGGAAACGGCTATAAAGGAAGGAAAAAACCGGTAAAAAGCTTAGTAGTTAAAAGGATATTAGTAGCTTCTTTAAGTAGGATCTTCTTTATTAATTAAGATGCTAGATAGGTATAAGTAGGGGCGTTAGATAGAGGAAAGAAGGATAATTAAGGCAATAATAATTACTCCCCTACCTTTATTACTACTCCTATAAGAATTAAATCTCTCTGCCCTACCTATCCGACCCCTTACTTTTAACTTTACCTTTATATATTTTATATATACTTCTTATATCTCTCTTTATAAGAGTTCTATCTACTACTCCTAGGGAAATCCTTTGTCTTTTATAGACTATTGCTTGCCTACTAGTAGACTAATTAGTTAGCTTTCTAATATATTCTATAGTATATAAAAAGCTCTATCTATAGTATATCTTCCTAACGTAGTAGGTGGTCTAATTATAGCGTAATAGTTAACGTAAGACTATAGGTTCTAGTATAAGTAGTGGATTTAACTAGAATATTCTATGCCTTACCTATTCTTATATCGCGGATATCTTCGGAACTACTAGGTTAAAATAGGCAATAGGGTATCCGTTCTACTCCTAATTAACTTATGCATTTTATATATATTTATATTTATAAGGATAGGCTTATCCTAAACCGCGTTTCTTAGAGGAAGGTATAGATATCTAGTAGAGGTCTTTATCTTTAAGGGTTATTCCCTTAAACTATATTATAGAACCTCTTTTTACTAGCTTATTTTATAGAGCCTCCCTATACCTATTATTTCTTTATAATAGTAAAATAGGAATATAAGGGTATATTCTTATACTTAGTAAGTAGATCTCCCTTTTCCTATTAATTCCTATAAATAACTAGCTAGGCTTTATACTTTTAAAGGAAGCTATATTTATTAGTCTTATAGATAAAGACCTACTTATAGCTAAGGACTTATTTTCCTCTTACTCTTTCTTTAAGGACCTCTTTAAAAGACTTTATTTCTTTATATAAAGCTAGGTAGTCTTTCTAGGCCTAGAAATACTAGTCTCTAAAAGGGTGTTTTTCTAGCTACTTTTAATTTACTAATAAGTCTAAGAGGTTTCTTTTATATACCTTCCTTACTAATAGCTATAGCTTAAAACGCTAGCTTACTATAAATACTTTATAGGAACCGTTTTTTATTAGCGTTAAATAAAAGTTAGAAAAACGATCGAAATAAAAGAGAAATTAGTCTTCTTTAGTATTAGGCCCTATACCTTCCTTTACTTTTTAAAGTAAGGATAAAAAGGCAGCTAGGTTATCCTTTAAGAGAGGTGCCTTTCCTATCCTTTTAAGGGTTAATATAAAAAGACTAATAAAGAAAGCTACTTTTAGATCTTCTTCTTATTCTATAAAAAAAGGTATAGGAAGGTAGGCGTATTTTAGCTCTATTACTTTCTTATAGTCTCCTTCTTTATTTAGATTATTTAATCTAGTAGCTTCCTCTTTCTTTTTAAAGTTAGCGCTATCCTAAACTACTTTAATATTAGTTTCTTCTTTTATTCCCTTATTTAAGGCCTCTTCTTATAACTATTAAAAAGGGGGGATTTAGATCTTTTAAATTAGCTAACGTTATAAAAGTAAGAGGGGCTAATAAAAGTTAAATTAAAAGTAAAGGGTTAGATAGGTAGGGTAGAGATATATAATTCTTATAAAGGTAGTAATTATAGTAAGGGAATAATTATTATATTACCTTAATTATCTTTCTTTTCTTTATTTAATACCTTTCTTTATACCTATTTAGTATCTTAATTAATAAAGAAGATCCTACTTAAAGAAGCTACTAATATCCTCTTAACTACTAAGCTTTTTATTAGTTTTTCCCTTCCTTTCTAGCTATTACTAGTATATCCGTCTTATCTTTCGCTACCTTTATAAGAAGCTATTACTACTTTTACTTCCCTTCTTACCCTTACCCTCCTCTTTATACCTCCTTTTAGCTCTTTCTTTAAAACCTATTTTTTAGCTTCCTAGGTCCCTTATACTAAGGGATATCTCTAAGAACTACGAAATTAAGCTACGCTTCGCGATATACCCTATTAGCTATAGCCTGCCCTTATAGAAAGGGTAAAGGTAAATACCTAGGCCGGTAAGCGTATAAAGGAGGACTTAGTCTTTACTTATCCCTTACTTAAAAAATCTAAGTTTTAGCCCTAAGCTCTTTTAGACTTACTTTATAAAAAAGGGGCCTTAAGGAGGATATTAAGTCTTATAAGAAAGGGGGGCTTCTTTAAAGATAAGTCCTTAAAAAGGGGGCCTTTTAAGAAGAATAAGTCCTAATTAAGCTAAGGGCCCTCCTTTAAGATAAGTCTTAATTCCTCTCTTTAGCTATAGACGTCTCCTTCCTCTTATATACTATTAGCTCCTCTTATAGACTCTTAAGGTAGGCCTTTAAGGATAGCTTTTCTTAAACGTCTTCTAGCTTAATTTACTATAAAAAGATAGCTAGCTTTTACTTTAGTTAGGGCTTTATAAGACCGTTAGCTTTTATTAAAACTATTAAAACCTAATAAATAAAAATAAGTCCCTTTTCGACCTCTTAGCGTAACTAATACTAATAGATATCGATATACTATAGCTAGGTTAATAGCTTATTATTTTCCTTTATAAGAATCTATATAGTCTATATACTATTATATTCTATAGCTAATAAGGTCGGAATTTATAGTTATAGAGATATTAACAGCTAGCTAAGGAAAATCGCTTCTTTTAACGCTTTTAAAAGAGCTAATAGCTTTACCTTTATACTTAAAGTTATAATAGTAGCTTATCTTAAAGCTCTCTAAGTAATAGTTCTTATATAGAAAGATATAAGAAGTATATATAAAATATATAAAGGTAAAATTAAAAGTAAGGGGATAGATTAGTAGGGCTAAGCTATTTAATTCTTATAAAGGCAGTAATTAAAGTAAGGGAGTAATTATTATATTGCCTTAATTATCCTTCTTTCCTTTATTTAATACTTCTCTTTATACCTATTTAGTATCTTAATTAATAAAGAAGATCCTACTTAAAGAAGCTATTAATATTATTTTAACTACCGAGCTTTTTACTAGTTTTTCCCCTCTTTTCTAGCCGTTGCTAGTATATCCGTCTTATTTCTTACTACCTTTATAGGAAGCTATCGCTACTTTTACTTCCCCTTATACCCCTACCCTTCTTTCTATACTTCCTTTTAGCTCCTTCTTCCTTCTTTTATACTAAGTGTTTTTAGCTTCCTTAGTCCCTCGTACTAAGGGATATCTCTAAGTACTATAAAATTAAGCTACGCTTCGCAATATACCCCCTTAGCTATAGCCTGCCCCTTAAGGGCATAGCTAATATAGCTATAGGCTAGTAAGCGTATAGAGGAGGTTCTTAGCTCTATACTTCTTCCTTTACTTAAGGAAAGCAAGGGCCCTTTTAGGTCCCTAGGCTCTTTTAGACCTACTTAAGGAATAAGGGCCTAAAAAAGGGAAAGTCCTATAAGAATAGGGGCCTTCTTTAAAGGGAAAAACCTAATTAAAAATAAGGGGCCCTCTTAAAGGAAAAACCTCTTCCTTTTCTTTAGCTATAGACGTTACCTTCTTATACGGGCTATTAGCTCCTCTTATAGACTTTTAAGGCGGGCTTTTAAGGATAGCTTTTCTCGAACGTCTTTTAGCTTAATTTACTATAAAAAGATAGCTAGCTTTTACTTTAGTAAGGGCTTTATAAGACCGTTAGCTTTTATTAATACTATTAGAACCTAACTAATAGAAATAAGTCCCTTTTAGACTACTTAGTATAACTAATACTAATAGATACTAATATATTATAGCTAGGTTAATAGCTTACTATTTTCCTTTATAAGAATTCGTATAGTCTATATATTATTATATTCTATAGCTAATAAGGTTGGCATTTATAGTTATAGAGATATTAGTAGCTAGCTAAGGAAAATCGCTTCTTTTAATACTTTTAAAAGAGCTAGTAGCTCTGCCTCTATACTTAATATAGTAATAGTAGCTTACTTTAAAGCTTTCTAAGTAATAGTTCCTTTAAAAAGGGATATAATATACCCTTATAAGCTCTTTCTATTTAAGGAACTGTCTATAAAGAACGAATTACTTAAATAAAGGAAGATTTCGGTAGCTAGTTTCCTTTCCTACCCTCTTAAGCATAGACTATATAATCTCGTTAAATAGAGATAAAGGATAGCTTTATCTACTACTTCTTAATACCTAGGGCTAGGATTCTAGTTATACCTAGCTAGCTAAGAGACCGTAAAAGAGATATCTAGTATAGTAGAAATAGCTAATAAAAGTAGGGAGCTTACCTTCTATTAATATTAGTATTTCTCTTACTCCCTAGCTTAAAAGGATAGATTAAGTAAAAGCTCTTTATTTAATATAAGTATAAAGGGAAGCTTCTTATTAAGGGAATTAAGGAGGAATTTATAAGTAACCTTATTAATATAGGCGTCTTAGGTAAGCTAGATAGTCTAATAGGACCTATTTTAAAGGATTTATATCCCTAGGAACTACTTTCGCTCCCTTAGCTTAGTTATCTTATACTTTTATTATAGGCCTTATTTAGCCTTACTAGTAATAGCTTCTTTCTCTTTTAGGTAGGCCTAGATAATATTATTAATATAAAAGAAAACTATAATTTTACCCTTCTATATTATATATAGTTCTTAAAGGACTTTCTTAACGCCTAGGGTTTTAAGGGAACCTATTAAATACTATTACTAACGAAAGGGTAATCTTTATAGTTTATATAGAGCTTTCTTAAGCTATAAAACCTTTCCTAGCTATTAGAAGCTTAGTAGAAGGCGTATATAGATAACTTCTTTTTCCTTAAGTAGGTAGTTAATAAAGGCGTTAACTATATCTATTTAATCGAGCTCGAGGTCGAATTCTACTACTATAGCTATAAGGGGCCGAAAAGACATCCTTACTAAGGTAGTTGCTTTAGTAGGAAGATCCCCTTTTTCCTATTAATTCCTATAGATAGCTAGCTAGGCTTTATATTTTTAAAGGAAGTCGTATTTATTAGTCTTATAGATAAAGACCTATTTATAGCTAAGGACCTATTTTCCTCTTACTTTTTTCTTAAAGACCTCTTTAAAAGTCCTTATTTCTCTATATAAAGCTAGGTAGTCTTTCTAGGCCTAGAAAAACTAGTCTTTAAAAGGATGTCTTTCTAGCTACTTCTAGTTTACTAGTAGGTCCGGGAGGTCTCTTTTATATACCTTCCTTACTAATAGCTATAGCTTAAAAAGCCGGCCTACTATAAACGCTCTATAGGAACCGTCTTCTATTAGCGCTAGGTAGAAGTCGGAAAAACGATTAAAATAAGGGAGAGGTTAGTCTTCTTTAGTATCCGTATCGGGCCTTATACCTTCCTTTACTTCTCGAAGCAGCGATAAAAAGGCAGCTAGGTAATCCTTTAAGAGAGGTACCTTTCCTACCCCTTTAAGGGTCGAGATAGGAAGACTAACTAAAAAAGCTACTTCTAGATCTTCTTCTTATATAGGAGGAGGCATAGGTAGGTAGGCGTATTTTAGCTCTACCGCTTTTCTATAGTCTCCTTCTTTATTTAGATTATCTAATCTAGTAGCTTCCTCTTCTTCGAAGTCGGCGTTATCCTTAACTACTTCGATATCGGTTTCTTTTTCTATTTACTTATCTAAGATCTCTTCTTAAGACTATTAAGAAGGGGGGATTTAAATCTTCTAAATTAGCTAACGTTAAGAGAGTAAGAGGGGCTATTAATCCCTCTTTCCGTCGAAGAAGCTAGATTTATCGAAAATTATATCCCTAGTTAAAATAACCTTCTATAAAAGAGGAATCTAGATCTAGAAGATATTTATAGAATTATAACTAACGAGGTAACTAATAAAGGCTCTAGGATTAAGCTTTCTTTTCTTCTTCCTTTTTAGCTATATATCGGTAGTTATTATATATACCTTATAGCTATAGGTATAAAGGTAGGCTAGCGAGGCCCTTTTCTTCGTAAAGAGCTTAAGGGGGGATTTCTAGTCCATTCCTTAGGTAGTCCCTCTAAGGGTCCGGTTCTATAAGTAATAGGCGGTCTTAATAACTTCCCTTTAAAGGTCGTATAGAAGCCTTATAGTAAGTCTTATTATATAGGCTCTTTCTATTATAGCACCCCTTAATCTTTCTACCCCTCTGTTTTAGGCCTAGGTATTTAGTGTTAACGGGAAGGGTAAAATGCCCCTTTTTCGAAGCTAATTTAAGATATCCTTTATAAATAGCTCTCCGTTAGACCGAATCTTCTTTACCTCGTAGCTAAAGTAGGATTTTATTTAGTTAACGAAGTCCTAGAGGGCAGACTGGTTATACTTACTTAGGTAGGTCCGTAAGAAATAGGGGAAAACTATCCCTAAAAAAGCGTCTATAAAAAGCATTACCTTAACGAAGCTTTCCTAATCTCTAGAGACGTCGGTCTAGTCGACCTAAATTTCCTTATATAGCTAGTCCGGCTATATTAAGGTCCGTTTAGAAATTCGTGTCTTAGTCTTCCCTTAGCTATAGTATTCGTATTCGACGGTCTTTAGGCCCCTTATTTATATACCTTATTATTAGCCTAGCTTATATAAAGCTAGGGGGCCTAGGTAACTAAGTTATACGTACTAAAGAAGACCGTCTCCTTAGGCTACCGGAAGAGGGTCCTTTAAACCTACCCTCCTTCTAGTAGGGAAAGCTAACTTCTTAAGAGGTTCCTTCCTAAGGATAGGTCGGAATTCGAGAATAAATTAACCGAATTTCTCCTTAATAAGCCTAATAGTCTAATTCTTTTAGACTAGCCTTATAGGCTTAGACGTTATATCCTAGAAGATTCCTTCCTCTTAAAGAAGGCGGAAGGAAATTAGGCTCGTTAAAAATCGAGGGCAAAAAGCTACCTATTTTCGTCGAAGAATTCGTATAGTCCCGTTAAGTAATTTTATTGTAAAATTCACCCTTCTATACCCCTCTATCTATACGGTTAATTCCCCGGCAATAAGGTATTCCCTTTATGCCTTCTTAAAGGACCGGAATCATAAGAGTATATTATATATATTAAGGGATATACCGGAGTTAAGGATAGCTAATTTCTATAGGGGATAGTTAGAGGGTCTTAACGGTTAGTCTTACTAATTTATAGGGAAGACGAATACTAGATTTACTATACTAACGATTTTTCCTTAAATTTATAGTAGCGGCGTTAGTTACTATTTCTTAGTAACCTAAATCTCGTCTATCTTCTTCTATAGTAAGGGGTCCTCCTTAAGAGACTATTATATTGTTTCTTATAGCCTCTTTAACGGGTTAAATCCTTTAGGTCGGTTTTCCTCGAAGACCTACTAGTATTATAATAACTAATAGCCTAGGGATTTATAGGCTAGGCAGCCGTTTCGCTTAGTCTTTCGTTTCTTCGAGGAATCCTCGTCCCGATCTAGAAGGTCTGCTTAAAAACCCCCCCTTTTTACCCCTTATTGCTAATATTAACGAGGTTCGATTTCGACTAGTTCCCTGATTTTTCGACTAACGGACTAAAAGGTCTATTAAGGGACTAGTCGGGCCGGCCTAACTAACGGGACCGGGGCCGGGCCCGGAGTAAGAGGCGGAGCCGGGACCGGGGCAGCTATTAAAGACGGGGTTAAGGCTCTCGAGGGAGGAGGAGCTAAAGGAGCAACAGCCGTAGTAGTAGCAGCGGGAGCCGTAGCAATAGGGGCTATAGCAGCTATAGGGGCAGTAGGTCGAGCCGTCTAGGTCGAGTACTAGCTATAAAGGAATAAGACTACTTACTATTATACTCTAGTAGCCTCTTTATCTAGTTCCCTACTAGCCTCTTAAAAGATAGTTAAGTAACCGTTACTAATAGGCTTTATTAGCAGAGATATATCCTATAGCTATTATCCGGAAAGAGCTTCTATAAGGAAGTATTAGTTAGCTTCCTTAAGGATTTCTTCTTACTTAGCTAGCTACGAAGAAGCTAGTAGGTTCCTAGTAGAAAAAGCTCCTAGGTAGGCTATATAGGTCTTCTTAATACGGTTAGTTATATAGCCCCTTAAGGGAGCTATTAAGGTCTTAAGCTTTAAAAGCTACTACCTAAGAGTCTCTTCCTCTTAAAGAGTAATTAGCTTTATAGTACTAACGGATTCCGTTATTACTATACGTATAGTAGTTAGTAGCTTCGTCTCGTAAAGGTATTCCTTATAGTAACTCTCGTAGTTACCTAAGGTAGTAGAAAAAGCTCTCTACTATATAGAGGTTAGCTTAGAGAAGAGGGATGCTCCCTCTATAAATTCCGTTGCCCTAGGACGAAGAGGGGGCTTAAGAGGGTCCTACTTATTAAAGAAGACTAAATTATAGATAGTTCTATCTATATAAGCCCGTAGCTCCTTTAGCTACTTATCCTAATCTTAGGGCTCTATAAGAATCGTCCTATAGACCGTAGGGATAGTAGAGGAGTCGGTTTTTATTATTATTATAGGGAACGGTAGAAAAGTCGGTTAAAAATCGGCTTTTCTAGTAAGAGGGGTAAAAGGAAGCTACGAGGGATATAAGAAACGTGCCTTTTATAGTAGCCGGAAGGTATAGGAATTCTATTCCTCCTAGGCTTATAACTCTCGCTAAGAGAGATATAAGAAGTATATAAAAATATATAAAGGTGAAATTAAAAGTAAGGGGTCGGATAGGCAGGGTAAAGAGATTTTTATATTGCCTTAATTATCCTTCTTTCCTTTATCTAACGCCCTTCTTTATACCCGTCTAGTATTTTAATTAATAAAGAAGATCCTACTTAAAGAAGCTACTAATATCCTTTTAACTACCGAGCTTTTTACTAGTTTTTCCCCTCCTTTCTAGCCGTTGCTAGTATATCCGTCTTATCTTTTACTACCTCTATAGGAAGCTATCGCTACTTCTACTTCCCCTTTTACCCTTACCCTCCTCTCTATACCTCCTTTTAGCTCCTTCCTTAAAACCTATTTTTTAGCTTCCTAGGTCCCTTATACTAAGGGATATCTCCGAGAACTATAAAAGTAAGCTACGCTTCGCGATAACTTTAGTTCCCTTAGCTTAGTTATCTTATACTTTTATTATAGGCCTTATATAGCCTTCCTAGCTATTACTTCTTCTTCTTTTAAGTAGGCTTAAATAATATCGTCGATATAAAAAAAGATAATAATTTTACCCTTTTATATTATATACGGTTCTTAAGGGACTTTCTTAAAGCCTATAGCTTTAAGAGAACCTATTAAATACTATTATTAAAGAAGGGGTAATCTTTATAATTTATATAGAGCTTTCCTAAGCTATAGAACCTTTCTTAGCTCTTAAAAGCCTAGTAAAAGGTATATATAAATAATATTTTCTTTCTTAAGTAAGTAGTTAATAAAAGCGTTAACTATATCTATCTAATTAAGTTTAAAGTTAAATTCTATTACTATTACTATAAGGGTTTAAAAAGATATCCTTACTAAGGTAGTTTCCTTAGTAAGTAAATCCCTTTTTTCCTATTAGTTTTTATAGATAACTAGCTAAGCTATAAACTTTTAAAGGAAGCTATATTTATTAGTCTTATAAATAAAGACCTACTTATAGCTTAGGACCTATTTTCCTTTTACCTTTTCTTTAAGGATCTCTTTAAAAGACCCTATCTTTTTATATAAGGCTAAGTAGTCTTTCTAGGCCTAGAAAAACTAGTCTTTAAAGGAGTGTTTTTGTAGCTACTTTTAGTTTACTAATAGGTTTAAGAGGTCTTATTTATATACCTTCTTTATTAATAGTAGCTTTAAAAGCTAGCTTATTATAAACGCCTTATAAGAACTATCTTTTATAAGCGTTAAATAAAAGTTAGAAAATTAATTAAAATAAAAGAGAGGTATTATAAAGTAAGTAAAGGTATATATATAAGTACTATCTATAGGATAATATTAATAAGCTATATAGAGCTCTCTTATATATAGCTAGTATATATATATATATATAGGATCCGGCCCTCTATATATAACTATATAGCTTAGGCTATAGCCTAAGCCTATAACCTATAATAGTTAAAGACTCTTATATAATGCCCTCCCTTAAGCGTAGCGCGGCGTTACTTAATTAATAGCTTTTATACTATTAGGCCTAGACCGCTAGCTTTACCCTACCCTTTCCTATTAATCGTGCTAGCCTTACTAGCCTTATTATCCCCGTGCCTATTAGCCTAGGTAGCCGGAACTAAGCTCTATACTTATTAGCTAGCTAGCCGTTTAAATAAAGGCGTAACCTATTATATACGCCCCTAGGTAGCCGGCGGCTAACCTAGACCTATATAAGCCTTAGGTTACCTATCCCCTTAGCCTTAAGTAGCCTCCTCTACTTAAGGGTTTATAAGGCAATATCCCCTTTTTCCTCTTTTCTTTCCTTTTCCTCCTTCTTTAACTATAGTAATAGTAGTAATAAGTAAGTTCTGCTTTACCTAAGGCGTTAGTTTATTCCTAGCTATATAGGCCGCTTTATTAATATATATTTATAGTAATAGCTATAGTAGTAATAATAGCCTTAATAATAATAACTTTAACTAGTAAGTTCTCTACTTTATAGAGCGGGAGGCCGTAATCTATAATACTAACTTCTATAATAAATATATCTACCTCCCCCTCCCTTACTTCCTCCTTCTTAAAGCGTATAGAGTCGTTTATCGCCGCTATACTAAGTACGGCTAACGATAGCTCCGCCGCTACCGCTACTCCTACCTACGCCTCCGCGACCGCGCCTACCGCCGCCGCCTCTACCTTTACTATGCTAGCCGCCTTTACGTCGCCCTTTTAAGTAACGACGCTATCCCCGCCGCTAGCTATAACGCCCGGCCCCTCTACCCCCGCCTCTACCTCTACTACCCCTATAAGTCCGCTACTTAGCGAGCGTAGTAGCTATTTTCTATTAACTTCTTAAAGTATAAACGCTAAGTATAGGCCGGAGCCGCCCGCGCGGCCCCCTATATATAGTACGCGTTATAAGAGCTCCCTTACACCGACTACGTTAAGCGCTACTATAGCGGTAGTTATTACTAGTACGCGCGTACTAGCCGCGCTTATAAGGCGGCGCTTCCTATCCTACTCGCTATAGCGTTAGCTTAGAAGGCTAGCGCGTATAAGTAGGCATAGGGGGCTACTAAGAAGCGCCTTACTACCGCCGCCGCCGCCTACTATAATCTCCGCGCCCTTAAGCGCTAAGGCCTCGTCCTTAAATAAGTTCCTCTCCTTTAGCTCTTTTACTTTTACTATTAACTCTCTTAGTACTAGGGATACTGCCTCTATTACCTTATTAGCGGTCCCCTTAGCCGTGCCCGCCGCCGCCCCCGCTACTACTACTAGCCGGGCCCCCCTTACCCCTAGAGCCCCTAGAGCTACCGCTACCGCTAACTAGCTCGCGGGCCTAAAGGGCCGCTTAAGCGCCTTAAAGAGCGCCGCCGCTACTAATAAAGTAAAGGAGGATAATAAGGATAAGGATAAGGATAATAATAAGGATAAGGAGTAGGTCTAGGTAGTCTAAGGGCTCCGCTTTAAAATAAACGCTATTTTTATCTCCGCTTATATTATTACGCTCGCGTTATTATAACTACTTACTCTACTTTACTTACTTTATAGTCCTAGCCTAAGCTACTATCGGTAGTCTATTAATTTATTATTCTCGTTTACTATTTTAAATAAGGCTTTAAACTTATCGAGGGCTATAGTTCCTATAAACTTATATATAGGTTCTTATATAAGGTTAAGATACCTATGCTACTTAACGAGGACCTCTTAGCGTTTCCCCTTATTAACCTTTTTCTAGCGCGCGGCTTATATCTCTTTAACCTTAAACTCGTCCTCTCCTTTTACCTTAATTATAGGCGGTTAAGCGTCCGCTACTTCTTATCTAAGTAATAGGTTAAAGGAGGCTCTATAAAGCTTATAAGCTAATAAGCCTTTATACTATAAACTTTATATATAGCTAATTAAGCTTCTTCTTTAGCTATACTAACTTATAGTTACGGAGGTCTAGCTATACCTTATCTCTTACTATAAACCTATCTATTAGGGCCTTAGTCTTATTAGTATACTACTCTTAATCTTACGCCGCGGCGGCTATCGCGGATTAGTAATAATCTATAGTCTCCTATAGCTTTTATATAAACGTAAAGGCGCGGCCCTTTAATAATAAATTACTATACTACTCCGCTATTATATTTATAGTAAAGGGAACTAGTAAGGGTAGTTTAAAGCTATATACTATAAAGAAAGGGGCTATCTTAATAAAGGTATATAGTTTACTATTTAACGTAAGTTAGGCTATAGGGAGCTACTAGTCTTAGTCTACTTAGTTATAGGCTATAATAGCTTATAGGTAATCCTATACTTCTTAGTTAACCTTCTTAGGCCCTTTATTAGTTTATAGGTAATATACTATACTAAGTAGCTATATATTCTAAAGTTCTCGTAAAGAGAGATATAAGAAGTATATAAAAATATATAAAGGTAAAATTAAAAGTAAGGGGTCGCGGATAGGTAGGGTAGAGAGATTTAATTCTTATAGGAGCAGTAATAAAGGTAGGGGAGTAATTATTATATTGCCTTAATTATCCTTCTTTCCTCTATCTAACGCCCCTCTTTATACCTATCTAGTATCTTAATTAATAAAGAAGATCCTACTTAAAGAAGCTACTAATATCCTTTTAATTACCGAGCTTTTTACTAGTTTTTCCCCTCCTTTCTAGCCGTTACTAGTATATCCGTCTTATCTCTCGCTACCTTTATAAGAAGCTATCGCTACTTCTACTTCCCCTCTTACCCTTACCCTCCTCTCTATACCTCTTTTTAGCTCCTTCCTTAAAACCTATTTTTTAGCTTCCTAGGTCCCTTATACTAAGGGATATCTCTAAGAACTATAAAATTAAGCTACGCTTTATAATAAAGTAGCTAGTATATATACTATTAAAAGCGGCTAGTTTAATTTAATCCCTTATCGCTTATAATAAAGGCTAGCTAGCTATATAAGCGGGCCTAGTATTATAGGAAGCGCTTTATATAGGACTTTATATCTATAAATAATATCGGCTTTAATACTATAGACTTATTAAGTTAGTCCTTAGTTACCTATATATAGCGGTTACCGCCTTTTATAAGTAAGAGGTCTATTATAAAGTCTATCTATATATATATATAAAACCGGTTAAGTACTAGAAGCTACTTAAGTAGCCCCTTAAGCTATGCCCTTTAAATCTTAGTATAGCTATAGATATCGTAGTTATAGAGGAAGCGGCGAATATAGTACTATAGGAGGGGCTAGTAGAAATCCCCTACGAGGCCTACTACTATACCTTACCGACCTAGGTAGCCTATAATACTAAAGTTATAAACGAGCTAAACTAGCTTCCCTTAAAGCTCGTTCTATTTATCTAGCTCCGGCGGTTTATCTTTCTCCCTAGCTTTTATAGTATATAACGCGCCTAGTACTTATAGTCTCCCCCGCTAATATAGATGCCCCTATAGGTCGATATAATAGTTAGCTACTTATACCTTTAGCTTTAGCTTTAGATTAAGGCGTTAAGCGCTAGACTTAACGGCGCGGCGTACGCTCTTATAGGTATAGTCTAAAGATAATATCCTATCCTATAAGCGCTAAAGGACTATATCTTAGAATACCCGCGCCGTATACGCTCCTAGGCCGGTCTATCCCTCCTTACCGGGCTAAGGCGAAGGTATAAAGGAAGGCTTATCTATTAGCGCTATGCTTTCCTTTACTAAGGAAGCTCTTATATAAGTCCGTAGCGCTTCTTATAGGATAAGCTATAGATCCTAGGCCTCGATATCCGCTCCCGTTAGCTAGTCCTAATCTCTTTAAGAAAGTATATCTAGGACTATAGAGTCCTACCTTAGCCGGTACTTAATTAAGAAGTTAAAGTATAAGAGATACTCCGCTTAGTAGGCTTACTACTCTAAGAAGTACTAGCGGGTTATAAAGTACTTAAGGTTCTTATAGTCTATAAGAACCTTAAAGCTCTTATAGCTTTAAAGCTCCGCTTACTATTACTTAAGGTAGCTAATAATCGCTAGTATCTCTTTATTATAAATAGTATAATTCTACTCTACTAAGGTTAGCTTATAAGAGTAAAACGCTACTAGTTACTTCTACTTATTTACCTCTTAAAAAAGCGTTTCTTTAAGTGCCTAGCCGCTATAGTCCGCTTTAACTAATATAGACCGGTTAAAGTCCTATTAAAGTAGTACTAGGGTTTATAAGAATAGGTATAAAACGCTCCTTCTTATATAGGCCCTTAATAAAAAGCGGTCTATTTCCTAGTAATCTCGTTTAAGGGCCTTATAATTATCGCGAAGCGTAGCCTAATTTTATAGTTCTTAGAGATATCCCTTAGTATAAGGGACCTAGGAAGCTAGAAAATAGGTTTTAAGGAAGGAGCTAAAAGGAGGTATAGAGAGGGGGGTAGGGGTAAGAGGGGAAGTAAAAGTAGCGATAGCTTCCTATAGAGGTAGCGAGAGATAAGACGGATATACTAGTAACAGCTAGAAAGGAGGGGAAAAACTAGTAAAAAGCTTAGTAGTTAAAAGGATACTAGTAGCTTCTTTAAGTAGGATCTTCTTTATTAATTAAGATACTAGATAGATATAAAGAGTAGTATTAAATAGAGAAAAGAAAGAGAATAAAGGCAATATAATAATTAATCCCCTACTATAATTACTTCCCTTATAAGATTTAAATATCTCCACCCTACCTATCCGACCCCTTACTTTTACTTTTACCTTTACCTATTTTTATATACTTCTTATATCTCTCTTTATAAGAGTTATAAGCCCGGGAGGAATAGAATTCCTATACCTTCTAGCTACTATAAAAGGCACTTTTCTTATATCCCTCGTAGCTTCCTTTTACCCCTCTTACTAGAAAAGCCGATTTTTACCTAACTTTTCTACCTTTCCCTATAATAATAACGAAAACCGACTCCTTTACCGTCCCTACGGTCTATAGGACGATTCTTATAAAGCCCTAAGATTAGGATAAGTAGGTAAAGGAGCTATAGGCTTATATAGATAGAACTATCTATAATTTAGTCTTCTCTAATAAGTAGGACCCTCTTAAGCCCCCTCTTTATCCTAGGGCAACGGAATTTATAGAAGGAGCTTCCCTCTTCTCTAAGCTAACCTCCGTATAATAGAGAGCTTTTTCTACTACCTTAGGTAACTATAAGAGTTACTATAAGGAATACCTTTATAAGATAAAGCTGCTAACTACTATATATACGGTAATAACGGAATCCGTTAGTGCTATAAAGCTAATTACTCTTTAAGAGGAAGAGACTCCTAAGTAGTAGCTTTTAAAGCTCGAGACCTTAATAGCTCCCTTAAGGGGCTATATAACTAACTATATTAGGAAGACCTATACGGTATATCTAGGAGCCTTCTCTATAAGAAACCTACTAGCTTCGTCGTAGCTAGCTATATAAGAAGAAATCCTTAAGGAAGCTAACTAATACTTCCTTATAGAAGCTCTTTCTAGCTAGTAGCTATAGGATATATCTCTACTAATAAAGCCTATTAGTAACGGTTACTTAACTATCTTTTAAGAAGCTAGCTAGGAACTAAATAAAGAGGCTACTAGAGTATAATAGTAAGTAGTCTTATTCCTTTATAGCTAGTACTCGACCTAGACGGCTCGACCTACTGCCCCTATAGCTGCTATAGCCCCTATTACTACGGTTCCCGCTATTATTGCTATAGCTGTTCCCTCTCCGGCTCCTCCTCCCTCGAGAGTATTAACACCGTCTTTAATAGGTGCCCTAGGCCTAGCCTCGGCTATATATCTTGCTCTAGGCCCGGCCCCGGTCCCGTTAGTTAGACCGGCCTAACTAGTTCCCTAATAGACCTTTTAGTCCGTTAGTCGAAAAATTAAGGAACTAATTAAAATCGAACCTCTTCGTTAAAATTAGTAATAAGGGGTAAAAAGGGGAGGTTTTTAAGCAGACCTTCTAGATCGGGACGAGGATTCCTCGAAGAAATAAAAGACTAAACGACGAAATAGCTACCTAGTATATAAATCCCTCGGTTATCGATTATTATAATACTAGTAGGTCTTCGAGGAAAACTAACCTAAAGGATTTAACCTTTTAAAGAGGCTATAAGAAACGATATAATAGTCTCTTAAGGAGGACCCCTTATTATAGAAGAAGATAGACGAGATTTAGGCTACTAAGAAATAGTAACGAACGCCGCCGCCCTTATTTAAGCCGTAAATTTAAGGATAAATCGTTAGTATAGTAAATCCAGCCTTCGTCTTCCCTATAGATTAATAAGGCTAAAACTAACTATTAGAGCCCTCTAATTATCCCCTACGAAAATTAGCTAACCTTAACTCCGGTGCTTCCCTCGATATCTATAATATACTCTTACGATTCCGGTCCTTTAAGAAGGCACGAAGGGAATACCTTATTACTAGGGAATTAACCGTATAGATAGAGGGATATAGAAGGGTGAATTTTACGATAAAATTACCTAATAGGTCTATATAAATTCTTCGACGAAAAAGGGTAGCTTTTTACCCTCGATTTTTAACGAGCTTAATTTCCTTCTACCTTCTTTAAAAGGAAGGGATCTTCTAAGATATAACGTTTAAGCCTATAAGGCTAGTCTAAAAGAATTATACTATTAGTCTTATCGAGGAAAAATTCGGTTAATTTATTCTTAAATTCCGACCTATCCTTAAAAAGGAACCTTTTAAGAAGTTAGCTTTCCCTACTAAGAGGAATAGGTCTACTATAAAGGACCTTCTTCTAGTAGCCTAAGGAGACGGTCTTCTTTAGCACGTATAACTTAATTACCTAGGCCCCCTAGCTTTATATAAGCTAGGCTAATAATAAGGCGTACGAATAAGGGGCCTAAAGACCGTCGAATATAAATACTATAGTTAAGGAAAGACTAAGAGACGAATTTCTAAACGAACGCCTTTATAGCTAGACTAGCTATATAAGGAAATTTAGGTCGACTAGACCGACGTCTCTAAGGATTAAGAAAGCTTTATTAAGTTAATGTTTTTTATAAACGCTTTTTTAAGGATAGGTTTCCCTTATTTCTTATAGACCTACCTAAGTAAGTATAACTAGTTTACCCTCTAGGACTTTATTAACTAGATAAAATCCTACTTTAGCTACGAGGTAAAGAAGATACGGTCTAACGGAGAGCTATTTATAAAGGATATCTTAAATTAGCTTCGAAAAAGGGGCATTTTACCCCTCTTATTAGCACTAAATACCTAGGCCTAGAACGGAGGGGTAGAAAGATTAAGGGGTGCTATAATAGAAAGGGCCTATATAATAAGACTTACTATAAGGCTTCTATACGACCTTTAAAGGGAAGTCGTTAAGGCCGCCTATTACCTTTAGAACCGGACCCTAAGGGACCCTAAGGACCCTAGGGAACTAAACTAAGGAATAGACTAGAAATCCCCCTTTAGGCTCTTTATAAAGAAGAGGGCCTCGCTAGCCTACCTTTATACCTATAGATAGAAGGCATATATAATAACTACCGATATATAGCTAAAAAGGAAGAAGAAAAGAAAGCTTAATCTAAGAGCTTTTATTAGTTACCTTATTAGTTATAATTCTATAAATATCTTTAAGATCTAGATTCCTCTTTTATAAAAGGTTATTTTAACTAGGGATATAATTTTCGACGAATCTAGCTTCTTCGATAAAAAGAGGGATTAATAGCCCCTCTTACTCTTATAACGTTAGCTAATTTAAAAGATCTAAATTAATCCTTCCTAATAGTCTTAAGATAAGGTCTTAGATAAGGAAATAGAAGAAGAAACTAACGTCGAAGTAGTCGAGGATAACGCTAACTTTAAAGAAGAAGCTACTAAATTAAATAATCTAGACGAAGAAGGAGACTATAGGAAAGCGGTAGAGCTAGAATACGCTTGCCTCCCTATACTTCCTCTTATAGAATAAGAAGAAGATCTAGAAGTAGCTTTCTCTATTAGTCTTCCTATCTCGACCCCTAAGGGGGTAGGAAAGGTAACTCTCTTAAAGGATTACCCGGCTGCCTTTTTATCCCTGCTTTAAGAAGCAAAGGAAGGTATAGGGCCCGATACTAAAGAAGACTAATTTCTCCCTTATTACGTTCGTTTTTCCGACTTCTACCTAACGCTAATAAAAGACGGTTTATACGGAGCGTTTATAGTAGGCCGGCTCTTTAAGCTATAGCTATTAGTAAGGAAGGGATATAAAAGAGACCTCCTAGACCTACTAGCAAACTAAAAGTAGCTAGAAAAACACCCCTTTAAAGACTAGTTTTTCTAGGCCTAGAAAGACTACCTAGCCTTATATAAAGAGATAGGGTCTTTTAAAGAGGTCCTTGAAGAAAAAGTAAGAGGAAAATAGGTCCTTAGCTATAAATAGGTCTTTATCTATAAGACTAATAAATATAGCTTCCTTTAAAAATATAAAGCCCGGCTAGTTATTTATAGGAATTAATAGGAAAAAGGGGATCTACCTACTAAGGCAACTACCTTAGTAAGGATATCTTTTTAGACCCTTATAGCTATAGTAGTAGAATTCGACCTCGAGCTTAAATAGATAGATATAGTTAACGCCTTTATTAACTACCTACTTAAGGAAGAAGAAGTTATTTATATATACCTTCTACTAGGCTTTTAATTACTAGGAAAGGTTCTACGGCTTAGGAAATCTCTATATAGACTACGAAGATTACCCCTTTTTTAGCAATAGTATTTAATAGATTCCCTTAAAGCCCTAGGCTTTAAGAAAGTCCCTTAGAAACCGTATATAATATAGAAGGGTAAAATCACGGTCTTCTTTTACGTCGACGATATTATCTAGGCCTACCTAAAAGAGGAAGAAGCTACTACTAAGGAGGCTATACGAGGCCTATAATAAAAGTATAAGATAACTAGGCTAAGGGAGCTAAAATAGTTCCTAGGGATATAAATCCTTTAAAATAGGTCCTAATAGACTATCTAGCTTACCTAGGACGCCTATATTAATAAGGTCGCTTATAAATTCCTCCCTAATTCCCTTAATAAGAAGCTTCCCTCTACGCCTATATTAGATAAAGAGCTTTTGCTTAATCTATCCTTTTAAGCTAGGGAGTAAGAGAAATACTAATTTTAATAGAAGGTAGGCTCCCTACTTTCTTTAGCTATTTCTACTAGACCGGATATCTCTTTTACGGTCTCCTAGCTAGCTAGGTATAACTAGAATCCTAGCCTTAGGCATTAAAAAGTAGTAGATAGAGCTATCCTTTATCTCTATTTAACGAGAATATATAGTCTATGCCTAGGAGGGCTAGAAAGGAAGAAATAAGCTATTAAAATCTTCCTTTATTTAAGCGATTCGTCCTCTATAGATAATTTATTAGATAGAAAAAGCTTATAGGGGTATATTATATCCCTTTTTAGAGGAACTATTGCTTAGAGAGCTTCGAAGTAAGCTACCGTTATAACCTTTAGTATAGAGGTAGAGCTACTAGCTCTTTTAGAAGTATTAAAGGAAGCGATCTTCCTTAGCTAGCTACTTATTTCTCTATAACTATAAATTCCGACCCTATTAGCTATAAAATATAATAATATATAAACTATACGAATTCTTATAGAGGAAAATAGTAAGCTATTAACCTAGCTACGGTATATTAATATCTATAAGTATTAGTTACGCTAAGAGGTCTAAAAGGGACTTATTTCCGTTTATTAGGTTCTAACGGTATTAATAAAAGCCGACGGTCTTATAAAGCCCTTACTAAAGTAGAAGCTATCTATCTTTTTATAGTAAATTAGGCTAGAAGACGTTCGAAAGAACCTATCCTTAGAGGCCCGCCTTAAGAGTCTATAAGAAGAGCTAATAGTATATATAAGAAGGTAACGTCTATAGCTAAAGAAAAGGAAGAGGTTTTTCCTTTTAGAGGGCCCCTTATTTTAAATAGGTTTTTCCCTTTAAAGAAGGCCCCCTTTCTTATAGGACTTTCCCCTCTTTAGGCCCCTTTTCCTTAAGTAGGTCTAAAAGAGCCTAGGTACCTAAAAGGGCCCTTGCTTTCCTCGAGTAAAGGGAGAAGTATAGAGCTAAGAACCTCCTCTATACGCTTACTAGCCTAAAGCCGTATTAGCTATGCCCTTAAGGGGCAGGCTATAGCTAAGGGGGTGTATTATAAAGCGTAGCTTAATTTTATAGTTCTTAGAGATATCCCTTAGTAAGAGGGACTAAGGAAGCTAAAAACACCTAGTATAGAAAAAAGAAGAAGGAGCTAAAAAGAGGTATAGAAAGAAGGGTAGGGGTATAAGGGGAAGCAGAAGTAGCGATAGCTTCCTATAAAGGTAGTAAGAGATAAGATAGATATACCGGCAACGGCTAGAAAGGAAGGGAAAAACTAGTAAAAAGCTCGGTAGTTAAAAGGATATTAGTAGCTTCTTTAAGTAGGATCTTCTTTATTAATTAAGATACTAGACGGGTATAAAGAGGGGCGTTAGATAGAGGAAATAAGGATAATAAAGGCAATATAATAATTACTCCCTTACCTTTATTCCTACTCCTATAAGAATTAAATCTCTCTGCCTTACCTATCCGACCCCTTACTTTTAATTTTACCTTTATATATTTTTATATACTTCTTATATCTCGCTTTATAAGAAGTTTAGTACATATATATATTACTTAAGGGTCCCTTTAACTATAGTATAAATAGGGCCTTATAGCTACTTCTTTCTAGGTAAATTATATATCTTAATCCCTTCTTATACTATCCCTACCTTATAAGTACTAAAATAATAGTCTATTAATAGTAGTAATATCGCTACTTTATAAGTAATTATCCTAGGTAGGCTTAATATATAATATAATATATAATATAATCTACCCTCTTCTTAGTTATACCCCTTACCCGCTTAAAAACTTCCTACTTATAGGACCTATACTATATAGCGAGATAAGCTAAGAATAATAATAGAAATTCGATTCTATATAAAGAAAGGGTCCTACTTACTATTAAGGCCTATTAGTAAAGCTAATTTAATAGTACCTATAAGGCTGCGACGGTATATAATATCCTTTAGTCGATAGTATTTAGTTAACTATATAATGCCTGCCTTCGATATAATGTATAGATAAATAACTAAAAGTTAATAGTAATAAAAGAGACTACCCTTATATAATAGGTCTTATCGATAGATAAGTAAGGGATACCGCCGATAGTAGTTTATACGTACTATATAGCTAACTTATTACTCTTTAAGCGCGGCTAAGAAATTATTAGTAAGAATTATATATAGAAGTTCGTTAGCTAATACAACGAAAGTAAAGTAAAATACTCCTATTAATATAATTACTAACGTACTAAATATAAAGATTTAAAGACTATTAAAGAATAGTTTAATTAAGTAGTAATAGTAAAGTAGGAATAAGGGATTCTTAACGAGGATATCTATAACTTTAATAATATAGGGTATAAGGAGTATAATTATAACGAAATAGAGAGTAAAGAATAAGGGCTACTAATATAATTATTAATCTTTAAAGAGCTTATTTAACGCTTAAAAGGTAGGATCCTTTTAAGGTAATAATATACTCCTATTTCTAACGCTTACCTTTAAAATATCTTAGAGGTCTACTTTAGTTAGTATATAATATAGGGTTTTAAATAGGAGTTATTATAGGTTAAGCGATAATAAAGTAAGAGTAAGCTAAGCGATAGCGAGAAAAGGAAGAGGAACGCGCTAAGCGACTAAGGGTAAGGGAGGATAAGTAAGTATAGTAATAACTTATTAAGGAGGAGTAGGCTTAATAGTAGAGAGAAGAAGAGCTATATATACGTCCTAAGATAGTATATACTACCGCGGTATAGTAAATATAGGTCTTTAAATATAATACTTAAACGTAAGATAGTTTTAAATTAACTTAGTTATTATAAGAATATACTTTTATATTCCTATTTTACTATTATAAAGAAATAATAAGTATAGGGAGGCTTTATAAAATAAGCTAGTAAAAAGAGGCTTTATAATATAGTCTAAGGGAATAACCCTTAAAGATAAAAGACCTTTATTAAATATCTATACCTTCCTTTAAGAAAAGTAAGTTAAGATAAGCTTATCCTAATAAATAAAAATATATATAAAATACATAAGTTAATTATAAGTAAAATAGATACCCTATTACCTATTTTAGCCTAGCGGTTTTAAAGATATATATAATATAAGAATAGGTAGGGCATAGAATATTCTAGTTAAATCTACTACTTATACTAGAACCTATAGTCTTACGTTAGCTATTACGTTATAATTAAACTACCTACTAAGTTATAAAGATATACTATAAATAGAGCTTTTTAAGTACTATAGAATATATTAGAAAGCTAACTAATAGGTCTATTAGTAGGCGAGCAATAATCTATAAAAGATAAAGGATCTCCCTAAGAATAGTAAATATAATAAGTAAGTTTATAAGTATCTTTTATAACGCTATTCTTTTAATATATTATTTAGCCTCTTATATACTTATTATAAATTCTAGACGAAATCCTACCCTATACTCCTTCGACCGATCCTTATACTTATATTATCGATTACCTAATCCTATACCTATTACTTATACCTTTTAATACTTATTTATCTCTTAGAATTAATTAATATTTATTATATTTAGCTAGTTATAATAAGATATATAAGTTAAGTTAGTAGGAAATATTTAAGCGGGTAGGGGTTATAACTAAGAAGGGGGTAGATTATATTATAGCTTTTTAAGCTATAATATTAACTTAGCTTATTTAATTATTAACCTATTTATTAAGAAATAATATACTTAAGGTAGACGCTAAAAGAGTAATAGTATATAGCTCCTCCTTTACCTATATATTAAGTAAACGCTTATAGAAAGATATATATTACTATAGTAGATACCTTAAGGTTAAGGGTATTCTCTTACTTAAAGCGCGGTCGGTCTTAATATAAGCCTCCTAATAAACTTATATAATTATAGGGTTAGTAAGGGGCTCTTAGCTACTATATACCTAAATATATTTAAAGACTACTACTACCGCGGATAGTAAGACTAGCTATATATAGTAATAGTAATATAAGCTATAATAAGGCCTTTTAAGCGTTAATAGTATTTAAACTAATCTAAGTAAGTATTTAGCTAGTAAATACCTTAGCGTATTTACTTAATATATAATATATTTATTTATAACTAGATAAATCTTAGCCCGATATTAAAATACTATATACTCTTTTACTTAGCTCCCTTAGCGCTTTTTAACTATTCTTACTTTAAGCCCTTAAATCCTTTTTATTCTTATAGTATCTTACTATAATATCTTACCTTACTAGTAATATCTACTAAGCCTACTAACTATACCTTAGTATAGTATCGTTACGCTTTCTATATATTACTAAATTAAATAGCTACTCTATTAAAATACGATCGTAATATAATTATACGCTATCCCTTAAGTAACTCTCTATACTACTTAAGGAAGTTACTTTAAGATATAGAATAGTCTTATATATTAATCTCTAGTCCTTATAGTAACGCTACTAATAACTTCGAAAAAACCTATAAAAAGGTAATATAGTAACTACTAACTACTTTAATAAGGTAAGAGATTGCCTTAAATCTTTATTTACCTTTTAATAATCGAAATATAGTATTTAAACTAGCGACTATTTTAAGGATTCTTTATTAAAGCTACTATAACTATAGCTACTTCTTACTACTAGTTAAACTTATTACTTAAAAGGTATTTAACGCTAAGATCTAAAACGTTATACTTAATCTTATTACTACTTTTACTTAAGTAACGCCTCCTATAAGCATTCTTATAATATTTAATAGCACGCTTTTTACCTATTCTTTTACTTCTTAGTAAGGTACTAAATAGATATAAGAGGTAGTAAAAAGAAAGGTCTTTAAAAAGATTAGATTTTATATATACCGCGATATAAAAGGATTCTTTAAGAAATACTTTAAGGGGAAAACCTAGATAAGCTATATCTTAGGTATCTATAAGGCGATAAAGGACTAATACGTCGATAGCGTATAGACCGGCCTTTTAAATCCGCTTATATAAGATAGAGTTTTAGATTAGTAGTTCTAATTCTAAGATAACTTCCTCTTAAAGGAACGACGCTGCTACTATTTAACTATAAACCTAAAGGATCTTATTAGTACTAAAGCTTAGTAGTAAATCGATCTCTTTATTAACTAAAAGAATAGGTAGCTACTAGATACCGCGTATAACTAAAGAGATATTAAAGTAATTAGCGAGCTTAAGGTACTTTTAAATAAGCTTTTAGCTATAGAAGATTATTATTATAGTGTTTTTTACGGCGTTAGACGAGTTCCTAACCTATCCTTTATAGGCGATAGGCTAGTATCTTTATTTATTCTCTTTAAAGTAAAAGAGCTACTTAACGTAAGAGTAGTAGTAAGGCTCCTTAACCTTAAGATCGCGCCTCTAGACCTAGTATACTTTAATTTATTAGTATTAAACCTTTAAAGTAAGAGACTAACCTAATTTATAAAGTACGCTAGTCGCGATAGCTTAGGTACTTCCTAGTTACCTTAGCTAAGCTCCTATTACTAACGAAATTAACCGCCGGCCTCTCCTTACTATACTAGGTATAGATATTAAGTACTATTATCGTAAAAGCCTTTAAGTAAATATAGGACTTATAGTAAATAATAGTAAGAATATTAAGATAAGGAGTATTAATAAAAGAGGTAAGTATAATCTAAGGTATTATAAGCTATTAAATTTAAGCTTACTTTTTAAGAACTATTATTTAGTTATAAAATAATATAGGCTTATATATATAAAATCTAAACTAATTAAATCTAAGAAACCTTATATTCCTTATTTATACTAAGCCCTTATATTAAGAAACTTATTTTAATTAATATAGTTAGCTTATAGCTAAATAAATAGTAATCCTCTTATTTTATCTATAAGATTATAGCGACTTTTAGTACTAAGTACCTTACTATACTAAAAAGTAGCTATATATATTATTATATCTTCTTAGCTAACCTTTTAAAACTAAGCTTAAAATATAAAAAAAGTATATACTTAGAACTACTACGAATAGTATATTAAGCCCCCTTAAGTATAGCCTTATATAGCTATTAGCGGGTACGTAATATACTATTAAAGATTATAAATTAAGTAAGGGTCTCTTTTATATAAGTAGAAAATTCTTCCCTACCCTTACTAACTAAGGGTATATACCCCTTACTAACGGGACCTAGCTTAGACCTAACCTAGGACCCCGGCCTAAACTTAAGGAGGGCCCTTTTAACTTTTACCCCCTTAACCTAAGGGTTAAAATAAGTACCTTAAAGGCTAGGGCCCGCTTAAAAGAAGCTTTAAAAGGCTAACGCCCCTTAAGGACCTTTAAAGAAAGGCCTAGGACCTAAGACTAGGACCTAAAGGATATAGAGATAAAAGATAATACTTAGCCTATATTAAAGACTAGCCTTTTTAGGCCTAGCCTAGCCCTACCTTAGGCTAGCTACTTTTAGCTTAACTAGCCTTTAAAGTAAGTAAAAGGGTTAAAGAAAGCTACCTTTAATAGCCTTATTAGCTTTATACCTTTCTAACCTACGTTTTAATACTTATAATAGACCTAGCCCTAGCCCTAGTACTCTTTCCCTAAGGACTAGGCCTAGGGCTTCCTTTAGTAGGCCCTTTAGGCCCTTAAGAAAGCTTAAAAAATTAAATCCTTTTATAAGACCCTTATAAAAGGGCTTAAAAAGGTAGCTATAAGAACCTTAGACCGCTAATAGCCCTTATAATAGCCCTTATACTAGCCTAAGGCCGCTTAGTAGCTTAAAGCTACCTAAGGAAACCTTAAAGTAAGCTTATAAGCTAAGGTTACTATAAAGAAGGCGCCTAAGGCCCTAGCTAATACCCTAGCTAAGGCTTTAGTAAAAGCCTTAGTAAAGCCCTAACTAAGACCCTAGCTAAGAGGAACGTAAAAGAAGACTTTTAACTTATCTTAAAGCTAAAAAAGGAATTACTAACGCTTACTATTAACCTTATTACTCTTTATAATAAGCTTAATAAGGCTATAAGGGAACTAGCTATATTAGCTCTATTAACTTTAAATAAAAGTAATATAGTTATAATAATAAAGGCCTTATATATAGTAAAGAAGCTTTTAAAGTAGTAGGAAAAGTAGTCCCTATACCTTAAGGAGCTACCTATTAAATCGGCCGACCTTCTTACTAGCTAGACTAAGTTAGTAGCCTAGAGCGTCCCTAACTTCTTAAAGACCCTTATCCTTAATATCTTCGCCGTAAAAGCTAAAACCTTTAGCGGGATTAATATCCTAGGGCAGCTTAAGTAGCTAGGTACCCTAAGCTTAATATAAAAGGTAGTATCTATTATCTTTATAGTCCCTTTAAAGGCTATAGGGGCTAAATACTAGAAAAAAGACCTTTATATAATAAGCCTATAAATTTAAGTTAAAGCCTATAAAACTATACTATATATATATAGTATTATAGATACCTTTCCTTTAGCTATAACCCCTAGACTTATTAGTAGCTTATTAAGTATACCTTTTACTTAGAAAAGTACTTAACTAAGGACTATAACTACTTTAGCTATAAAGCTAGCTAAAGCTACTCTTACTTTAAGGTTTAATACTATAACTATAAAGGAGAGCACCTTATAACTAATAAGGTATAATATAGAGTCTATAAGGGAATAACTAATACTTAATAGCCCTAGCTACCTTACGCTTATAAGGCCTTTAAAGCTCCTTAGGCCCCTTAAGCTTAACTATAACCCTATTAATATTATATAGTATAATACTAATAGGTAGGAAATAGCTAACCTATCGATCTTAAAGTAAGCCCTAGAAATAAAAGCGGACCTTATCTTATTATAAGAGCCTTACCTTTATAAGATTAATAATAGCTATATCTTTATATAGTATCCGGCCTATAATATTATAACCCTTATCTCCTTTACTAACTTCCTTAAGCTTACTAAGAAGCCTAGGGTTATAGTATATAAGAGGAAGGAAGCTTAGATAAAAGCTAGCCCTAGCTTTAACCTCTTTTATAATCTTAAGATATAGGCTATAAAGGTAGAAAGTATTAAACCGTTTACCCTTATTAACCTATATAATAAAAAAGAGGTTAAAGGGGCCTTAGCTAGCTAAGGCTAGTAAGGGCCCCTTATAATAAAAAGGCTACTACTAATAGCCTAACTCCTATAATAGCCCTTCCTCTTAGTAAGGGACTTTAACTTATACTACCTTTAATAGAACCCTTCTATAAAACCTTTTAAAGCTTATAAGGTAAAAGCCCTTATTAGCTAGCTTAACCGCTATAAGGCTTCTTTATTAATAGACCTTAAGGTAGCTATAAATAGCACCTATTAAAGGAAAAGCTTAAAGGGGGCCTTAGTTATAAACCTTACTTTCTATAGCCCTTTTAAATAGCTAACCTAAGCTAACTTTTGCTTCTTAGAGGCTATAGGCTTAGATTATAAGCTTATAGCCTTTAAAGCTAGTTTAAAGGGCCGTAATAAGCCCTTACTAGCTAGGCCTACTACTTATAATTATAGGAAAGTAAACTAAAAGGTATTTTTAAAATACTTAGCTAAGAAGGAATAGGACCTCCTTATAGCTATAAAGAAAACTATAAGAAGAAACGACTTAAAAAGGGATAGCTTCCCTTTTAATAAGAACCCTTATAGAGGCCTTAAATATAGTAATACTAAAATAAGGGCCTTATAAGGGATCTAAGCCTTAGTAGACTAACGAGCTAACCTACTTTTAAAAAGCCCTAAGCCTAGCTTAATAGGCTTATAGGCTAGCTTAGGATAAGGAGAGCTAAAAAAGCTTTATAAAAGCCCGAAATAGCTTTAAGTATACTATTAAGGGTACTAAAAAGTAATACTAAGAGAGCTTCTTAATAAAAGTAATAGGAAAGGATATCTTTATAGCCTTTTCCTATACTAAGGCTAAAGCTAACCTTATCTTTCTTAGTATCTTATATATAAAAGAAGGGATAAAGGTAAAAGCTAATACTTTTATAGAAAAATATAAGGCCTTCTTAATAACCCTTTTTCCGACCTTAGACCCTAGCCCTAGCCCTCTCTTTATCCCCCTTTAAAGCCTAGAAAAAGAAGAGCCCTTATACTATATAGGTAGTAAGGGTATAATTAAGTAGGACTAGCTAGAGCTAAAGGACCCTAAGATTAAAAGGGCTATTTTTAGCTCTTTAAATAATAAAGCCCTTAGCTTAGACTCTCTTAGCTTCCTCCTTATTTAATATATATATAAGGCTATCCCTATAGTCTTTAATAAGGCCTATAAAGCTCTATTTAACTAAGGATACTACCTTAAGGTATAAAAGAAAGCTATAAGAATTATACTTCCTAAGTAAAATAAGCTAAACTATATTATCCCTAAGGCTTATAAGGTTATAAGTCTACTTAACTACTTAGGAAAGGTCCTTAAAAAACTATATACTACCTAGCTAAGCTATTTCGCTAATATAGCTAGGCTTTTAAACCCTATATAGTTAATAGGATAAAAATAGTAGTTAGCTATAAATATAGGCTTCTTCCTTCTATACTATATCTAAAAGAAGCGGGAGTCTAATAAGAAGGCTATTACTAGTACCCTCTTATTAAATATAAAGGGCGCCTTCGATTTTATATTAAAGGAATAGCTTATAAAGGTCCTAAGGGAATTAAACCTCCCTAAGGCCCTTATAAGCTAGGTAGACTACTTCCTTACTAAAAGGAAAATCTAGCTAGCCTTTAAGGGGTAAGTCTAGCCCCTTATAGACCTAGTAATAAGGGTACCTTAAGGGTCCCTTATTAGCCCTATTTTATTCCTCTTATATATAAGGGGGATACTAGCGGCTAAGGGATACTAGCTATCTTATATAGATAACTTTAGTATCTTTATACTATTAACCTTAGCTAAGAAGAACGTTTAATAGCTAGAAGTAATAGCTACTAACCTATTTAAATAAGCTAAAGACTAAGGGGTTTACTTTAACCCCTTAAAGATAGAACTTATTTACTTTAGTAAGTAATAGCAGCTTATTTTAAAGGGTATAACGGTAGGAGGCTTATTTTTTAAGGTAAAGCCCTTAGTATAGTAGCTAAGGGTCTTCTTTAATTCTATGCTCTTATTTAAATAATATATTAAGAGGAAGGTAGCCTCTATATAAGCTGCTTTTAAAAGACTATACCGCCTAACCTCTATATAAAAAGGCTTATTATTTAAAGCCTTTAAATAACTTTACTAAGCCTATATAACCTTTATAGTAAACTATAGGGCCTAGCTTTAGTATAGGGGGCCTAAGACCCCTAAGAGCCTTATAAAGCCTTTCTAAAGGCTATAAAACTAAGCTCTTTTAAAGGTCTTATAAGCCTTTAAAGGATCCCTTATTAAGGCTTTAAAAGCTAAAGCGGCCCTACTACTACTAAAGGTATAATTTAAAATAGTATGCTTCTCCTACGCCCTCTAAACTCTATACTTTTTACTTAGTTACCTTATAAGGTAGGCCTATAACCTAGCTATATAAGATAACCTTGCTAACTTAGGCTCTAACCTAAGGGCCTTAAGCTATATTAGGCTATATATATAGCTCTTCCGCCTCCTTAAAGGCTTAGTAGCCCTTATAGGACCTAATTATAACTTAGAAAGAAGGAAAGCTAGCTAGGAGCCCTTATAGGCCCTAGAGCTTAAGGCCTTTATTATAGTAATAGAGGCCCTTAAGCCCTTAGCTAAGAAGTAATACTAACGTCTCTTAGCTAGCCTAGCTAGCTTAAAAGACTTTAGGTTACGGCCCTTAGCCTTTTATACTAATAGCTTTAAGGGGTGCCTTAAGGGGACCCTTATAGAGACTAACGCTTACTCCTTCTATAAAATAAGCCTAGAAAATAGGCCTATTAAAGCGTACTATAAGAACCTAGGGCCCTTAATTAAAGTAGCTAACGTAGAGCTATTCGCGATACTAAGGGTCTTAAAGGACCTAGCTAAGAGGCCTTAGCCCTTAAAGCTTATCCCTTTTAACCCCCTTATAAATACCTATATCTTTATAGATAGCTAAGCCGCTATAAAAAAGGTTAATAGTTTCTTAGACCTAGCTATATATATTAAAAGGCTCCTATTTAACTTAAAATCCTTTTATAATATATAGCTATACTAATACCTTAGCTACCTAGGGATCTTTAGTAATAAGCTAGCTAACTAGCTAGCTAAAAGAGGCTTAAGGGCCCCTACCTAAGAGACCCCCTTAGTCTTTATTAGCTACTTATAAGGAAAGGTCTAGTAAGCTACTAAGGATTATTAAAAAGGGCTCTAGGCTACTAAGGCGGCTAAGGGCCTTAGGGCTAAGGGCCTAGGTAAGTACTATATATTTATTTAAAAGACCCCCCGCTTAGCCCTTAGCCTAGAAAAGGACCTTATAAGGAGGCCTAGGCTAACCCTCTCGGCCTTTTACTAGCTCCTCTTTAGGGCTAGCTTCTTATTTTCCTTCTTAAAAAGGACTAATAAAGTAGACTAAGACGACTACCGCTATAGCTAAGGAAAGTATACGGCTAAGTACCTTATCCTAAGGTGCCCGAACTATAAGAGGGAAAGAGAGGTCCTTTACTAGACCTTTAAGAGATAGAAGGGGGCCCTTAGCCTACCTATTCTCTATAGCTCTAAGGAAAGAAGGGAGGCCCTTCTAACCTTCTTAGCTAAAATAGAGATAGGGATAGCTAAGTAGCTTAAAAAGGAGTAACCGAGGGGCCCTAGGGCCCTTAAGGGGGAAAATTACTACGTAGGAGGAACTAAACTAACCTTTCCTTTATTATTGCCTTTATAGCTACCCTTTCCTTAATTAGTTATAAGCCCCTAGGCTCTATAGCTAGCTAGGACTACTAATAAGGGCCTAGGTCCTTACTAGCCTCGCTATAGCCCTAGAGGCTATATATAAGTAATAATATAAAAAAAAAACCCCCCGCTATATCGGCTATAGCTAAGTTAGCGTAAACGAGAGACTTTACTTTACTATATAGGAAGTAACTTTAATATAGCTTATACTTTTATAGCCGAATTTAGCTTTATAGGATTATAAGTATATCTAATAGTAATCTTCGCGATAAATCTAAATATAGTATTATTATTATACCTCGTAATATATACTCTAGAAGTCGCTTTATTTAAAATTTACTATATTTAGCGAAAAGGCCTAAGCGTCTATAGTATGCTAGCTTAATAGTAGATAGAGGCGGCTGCTTTTAGTCGTTAAAATAGGCGATTTGCGGGTGTCGAGTCATAACTCAGCAGAAAAGATAGTAGGTAGTCCGCTATCCCCCGCGAATTTTAATTTAAGCTCGTCCTAGCTTCCTCGCGCGACTTATAGTATGACTAATTCTTTCGCATAGAGTTAACTCGTACCCTAACTCTGCAATATCGTGAGTAACTTTTTATCACGCGGTTAATCACGTGATCTTTCACGTGCGTTTATTAAGCGCGCCGCGCTAGAGTCTTCTTCAGACTTGAACTCGCGTCTCGGAAGCGTGCGTTCCGGTTTCTCCGACTATATTGCATCCGAGGGCCAAATTTCTAGAAGCTTCTATGCGCAGCCATCTCACCTCTTGATCACACTCACATAACCCCACGAGCTAATATCTCGCAGTATTAAGCCGAGGCGTCTCAGGAGTCGTTGTCTTTTATATCGTTTCTCCGATAGATATATATAGTACTATATAGCATCGTAGATCAAGTGATTCGCTGATTACTACTAACAGCAAGTGTTAACATTGAACTATGAACAGTCTCGGGGCTGCCCTAGTCCACCGACAGATTCTTAGACTGCAGGTTGAAGCGGTTTAAACAGCATGTTGCCCGCGCAGGCGAAAGGGGGGTTCTAGGGGGTCCCCCCCTAGGAAAGTTCAATTATAGGTACTCGGGGGGTTAAGTACGTACCTAGTAAGCCCCCCTCTCCTATTAGAGAGGGGGGCATATAACCTGTTTTTTGCACGCTCGTGTTTGCCGCTTTCAACACTTTAATTAGCTATTGCGACTTCAATCAATTAGTAGATTATTTAGAGCATTTTAAGGAGGTGCATTACGTTATGTAGAATAGATATATCAATTTCCATCTAGATTTATTTAGTTGTTAGGGATATGTCAATTTTCGAACATAAATAGTCGCTAACGCTCGCGCGTCTTTGGCACAGCAATTCGTCTTCCATATATCACTACCTCTGGCTCCTCCTCGTCATCTCCAAAGTCATAGTTTTCACGCACAAAGTTGCGTTCTTCTTCCTCAAGCTCAGCCTAGAGTTCTGCCTCCTGTTCTTCGTTCAATGTCACCCGTCGGGCCGGTTATTGCTCTAACGGAATCCGTGAGAGTGGAGGCGCAAGCGCAAGTTGGCGGAGGCGCTCTGTCGTTACGATCTAAATGACATCAGAGTCCAAATCGCTGGCGTCAGGCTCAAGATCTGGCTCTAATGAAAGCATCATAGAGATATAGTTGCGATATATATCAAAGTCTTATTCTTGGTCGGCCCCCTTTGCAGCATCGGCTTCTTGGGTCCGCGCCTCCTCCCAGGCTTAGGCCTAGGTTACCACTTCCGGAAGCGCTATAAGGTCACTTTGGGGACGCGTTGTAAAGAGGAACGATCGACGTTCATCTATACCTATGGCCCAGGCCCTTCATAGCTCCTGGCGAGCAGCAGCTTCTTCTGGGGTTATAAGCTGTGGCTGCTGTGCAATGCGTTCTTTATAGCTAGCCTCTTCTGCCGCTTTTGCTGCTGCGGCAGCTCTACCGCGTAGAGGCTGTGATAAGGCGTTGGCGTTAGCAGCTTCAGTAGCACGAAGCTTTCGAAATTAGGCCTTATGCGCTTTTAAATCACGCTTCGCTATAGCCTCTTGCTCTTCTACTTATCGTGCAGCCACTTTCCCTCGGAGTTGCTCTATAGTAAATGCGCCATCGTCAATGGCTCGGATACGGCGTAGGGTCTTAGTCCGTTTCCTCTCTCGATCAATGCGGTCTTATTGGAGCTTTATAAACTATTTGTGGGACGATTGTGTTAGCATCGTAAGGTCTAGGCAGGCTAACGCATTCCTGAGGATCTCCCTCGTCGGGCTGCTTAAGACATCAAGCTTTTTCCGACTAGCTTTAATATCGCGCTTAACCTTACGCGGTGAGACTAAATTCTTCAATAAAAGCTGAGGGAACACAGGTTCCTCGAGGCCCTGGGCAGCAGCCGGTAAATGTCTTAGTATAACTTCGGGATTGAGGGGCCAAAGCCCAGCCTATTCGAAGCCTACAAAGATATAGCAAGCCTTAAATGCTGCATTAAATAGGTCATTCTAGTAGCAGAGGAAGTTAAATCTCGTAATCCGCATACCGCCGGTAATAATAAACTCTTTAAGGGCTCCTTTGCTATCCGCGTTTAAGATGCCGATAGACACCAACGTCGAGAGGTTAAAGGAGGTAGCTTATATACGATAGTAGCTTAAACGGTATAATCTTAAACATCTTATAATACTAGATAAAGTCGGAGTCCTCGTATATAGCAAAGCTATCTATAACAAGCATCCGGAATACTGTCTTTATCGTACGTAAATATCCTAAATACCGCTATGCTTAGATCTAATCCTACTCTTCTCGTATAATTATAGCTATATAGCTAAACTAGCTTTCGACTATATAGCCTTTAAAAGAGCTACTCCTTATAAAGGAGTTATGGTTAAAGTATTAAAGCTACTAGAATAGGCTTATAGATAAATAAATTAACTTAAATCGGGCATCCAATTTAATTTAACTAGGGAACGGGAATTATTAATTAAATTTAATTTAATTTACCTTATATCCGATTTAGATTTATTTAGATATTTAGATAACCCTACTTTTCTCCTAAGACGATATATACTAAGTAGCACTAATTAGGTCTACTTTAAGGCGGCCTCTTTACGCTAAAACTATCTACCCTATAAGGCTAAAGATATGCTCTAGCTCGGAAGATATAGCTAGGATTAAAAAGAGATTAATTGCTATCCTAGACGGTTATAGATACTACTATCTTTAGAGAAGCTAATACTAAATAGGGTTATCTACTAAACAATCGCCTAGATTAGTTATAGTAACCTACTACGCGTATTTATCTCGAGCGGCTATTATCGATAGTATAGGCTATATACTAAGCTTCCTAACTAAGGCTATAAAATTATTTAGTTTAGTCGTCTTCTATACTACGGTCGGCTATTTAGGTATCGTATCCTACTTAATAAAAATATCCCGATATTTACTTTATAACTCTTCTATAGCTGCCCTGCCTCTCGTTAACTACTCCGGATACTTAGCTTACTATGTTTCTATAGTTAACTAGCGAAACGTAAGATAAAGCACGAGAGTTATAAGGTAGGCGGGGCTATCTTTAGTAAGGGTATAGTATTAGTCTAGCTTTATCTAACCTAAGTTATAGCCAATCTATAGATATAGTTCCTTATACCGCTTATATCGAAGTTTTAATTCCTTAAGGTGCTTTAAGAGCTACTCTATCGTTAGTAGGACCTCCTAAGTCGCTCCGAATTTCCCTTCCTTAGGATAACCCTCTAAGCGTTTAGTAGCTATTTTTAGTAGAGTTAGTATAGATAAGTACTCTACGATTACTAACTAGTCCTCTATAAATATCCTATTATTAACTATTATAGGTTTTTTTTAACTCTTCTTTAGTATTAGCTTTATTCCGTTCTAAGTTCTCTAAGATATATATAAGTTTTACTTTATAACTTCTATATAGACTAAGGAGTCTAGTATATTTCGAAGCTTAAAGCCTTACTTTATTATAGCCTTAGACGAGTTCTATTAAGTAGTATTATCTATAATAATATTATAAGTAGTATAATTATCTAGGCCTTAGGTAATATTCTTAATAGACTATAGCTTATAGAGCTTCTTAATACGCTAGCTAGATCTTTATACTTAGTAGATAATATTATATAATTTACTAGTTAGACCTCTTAATCTTTAAAGTCTTATATTATTTTAAATCTCTTTCTCTACTTATTAGTCCTTCTTAAAAGCGTTTATATTTATTCCGAAATAAATAGCTTATATAACGAGATTAATAATATAACTATAATAGTAAAGCCGCCGATATAATTTATTAAAGCTAAGCTTAATACCTAGATAATTAAGATAAGTATTATTACTCTTTATATTATCTATAATAAAATACCTAATATAACTATCGATACTATATTTATAGATTTTCTCGCTTATATAGTCGGCTAGGTTTTTACTACTATATTAACCTTTAATATATAGTAGGCCTAAAAGAAATATATAGAATCTCCCCTTATTATTAAGAAAAGAATAGTAAGGCCTAAGAAGGATATAAATTTCTAGGAGGACTATATATTAAAAGAGATATTAATACAGCTAAGTAAACGGCCGAGCAGCTCTATTATAACGCCCTTATAATAATTAAAAGACTATATAACTTAGTTACGAACTATACTATAAGTAGGAAGGCTCCTGCTTTTAATAATAGTGCTATTTATATACGCTATAAGGTCGCGAAAATATAAACTTTCTAGCTTATAAAATAGAATATTATTATAAGCTACCTACTAAATAAAGAGTTACTAAAAATAAGCTAGTTTAAATAATACTATAAACGCGTTTATTAAGGCTTAGTCTTTTAGCTAGTAATAGTTAAGGTTAGCTATATTAAATAAAGTATACTATCTCTTCCTTTATAATAAGATCGGGCTATCTCTATTAACGCGGTAAATATTTTCTATATAACCGTTTACTTAGCTTATTAATATAGAATTATATATATATAGAAAGGTGCTCTTCTTTTAGTAGCACGCCCTATATAGCTAGAATTAGCGGCTAAAGCTATCCTATTTAATATAGAACCTATACTCCTATACTTATTATAAAGTAAGTAAAGGTATATATATAAGTACCGTCTATAAAATAATATTAATAAGCTATATAGAGCTCTTTTATACGCGGTTAACCTATATATATATATATAGGATCCGGCCCTCTATATATAACTATATAGCTTAGGCTATAGCTTAAGCCTATAACCTATAATAGTTAAAGACTCTTATATAATACCGTCCCTTAAGCGCGGCGCGGCGTAGCGCTGCCCTATTAATAGCTTCTATATAATTAGGCCTATACCGCTAGCTCTACCCTACCCTTTCCCGTTAATTATACTAGCCCTACTAGCCCTATTATCCCTATACTTATTAGCTTAGGTAGCCGGAACCTAGCTCTATAGTTATCGGCTAGCTAGCCGTTTAAATAAGGTCGTAACCTATTATATACGCCCCTAGGTAGCTAGCGGCCGGCCTAGACCTATATAAGCCTTAGGTTACCTATCCCCTTAGCCTTAGGTAGCTTCCTTTACTAAGGGGTATATAAAGTAGTATCCCTGTTAATAATAATAATAATAAGTAAGTTCTACTTTACTTAAAGTATTAGTTTATTCTTAGCTATATAAGCCGCTTTAGTAATATATACTTATAGTAATAGCTATAGTAGTAATAATAGCCCTAATAATAATAACTTTAACTAATAAGTCCTTTACCTTATAAAGTAAGAGGCTATAATCTATAATATTAAGTTTTATAATAGATATATTTACCTCCCCCTCCTTTACCTCCTCCTTTTTAAAGCGTATAAAGTTATTTATTAACGCTATACTAGGTATAGCTAACGATAGCTCCGCTACTACCGCTACTTTAATCTATACCTTTATTACCGCGCCTACCGCCGCCGCTACTACCTTTACTACGCTAGCTACCCTTACGTTACCCTTTAAGGTAACGACGCCGTCCCCGCCGCTACTTATAACGCCCGGCCCCTTAGCCCCTGCCTCTATCTCCGCTACCCCTATAAGTCTATAGTTAAGTAAGTATAATAGACGTCTTCCGCTAACCTCTTAAAGTATAAGCGCTAGGTCTAGGCTAGAGCCGCTCGCGCGGCCCCTTATATATAGTATACGTTATAGGAGCTCCCCTACGCCGACTAAGTTAAGCGCCGCGGCGGTAGTTATTACTAGTATATATATACCGGCCGCGCCTATAAGGCGGCGCCTCCTATCCTACTCGCTATAGCGTTAGCTTAAAAGGTATAAAAAGGTATAAGTAATAAGCGTAGGATCGGGTAATCGATAACGTAAGCGGAAAGATCGGTCGAAGGAGTATAGGGTAGGATTTCGTCCGGAATTTATAACGAGTATATAAGGGGCTAAATAATATATTAAAAGAATAGCGTTATAAAAGATACTTATAAACTTACTTATTCTATCTACTACTCTTAGGGAAATCCTTCGTCTTTTATAGACTATTGCTCGCTTACTAGTAGACTAAATAGTTAGCTTTCTAGTATATTCTATTATACCTAAAAGGCTCTATCTATAGTATGTCTTCCTAACTTAGTAGGTGGTCTAATTATAACGTAATAGTTAACGTAAGACTATAGGTTCTAGTATAAGTAGTAGATTTAACTAGAATGTTCTATGCCCTACCTATTCTTATATCGCGGATATCTTTGGAACCGCTAGGCTAAAATAGGTAATAGGGTATCCGTTCTTCTCGTAATTAACTTATATACTTTATATATATTTTATTTTATTAGGATAAGCTTATCTTAACCCGCCTTTCCTAAAGAAAGGTATAGATATATAGTAGAGGTCTTTATCTTTAAGGGTTATTCCCTTAGACTATATTATAGAGCCTCTTTTTACTAGCTTATTTTATAGAACCTCCCTATATATATTATTTCTTTATAATAGGAAAATAGGAAGATAAGGGTATACTTTTATAGCCTCCCTTAAAGAGTAATAAGTAAATAGTGCTCTTTACTAGTTATTTCTTTTATAGTAGAATTATCCTTATTAAGAATAAGGTATATAATAGGAATATAAGGGAAAACTTTAAAACCCTTTCTAGGAAAAACCTTAGTAGGAAAAATCCTAGTTATAATTATAATTTTCCTCCTCTTTTTAAGTAAACCTTTATAAGGAAAAAGCCTTATAGAGTTATTATAAGAAACCTTTAATAAGGAAAAACCCTATTTTTATAAGTTATTTTTTACTAATAAGAAACCTTTTTAAAGGAAAAAACCTATTAGTTATATATAAAGGAAAAGCTAAGAAAGCGAAAGATAGCTAAAAAACCTCTATTAAAGGGATATAAGCTTTTCTTTTTAAGGCTCTTTTAATTCCCTAAGGGAAAGAAGCTCTTAGAACTTAAAGAATTTTTCTCTTCTTAGTTCCTTAGTAAATATATCGGTAATATTATCTTTAGATTTAATATAGAAAATCCGGATCTTCTTTTCCTTAATATTTTCTTAGGTATAGAAGTAAGCAATATCTATATACTTTATCTTTTTATAAATTTCCGGATTTATAGCTAATTTAATAGCTACCTTATTATCTATTAAGAAAAGAGGTATAGTATTAGGAATTCTAATAGATAAGCTATTATTTATTAAATAAAATAGCCGATTTAGATATAAAGCTTCTTTATTAGCCTCCCTAAGGGCAATAAATTTAGCTTCGTAAGTTAATAGGGCTATAGACTTTTACTTCTAGCTAGCCTAACTTATAATATTTTTATAAATATAGAAATAGTATATAGAAACGGATTTTCTATTTATTAGGTTAGACGCTTAGCTAGCGTTAGAATAACCTTTTATAAAATTATAAGTATAAGGGATTTTATAGTAATAAATTATCCCTAAGTTAGGGTATTTATTTAAATATTTCTAGATAGTATTTAACGCTTTAAAATATATATTATTTAGTTTAAAAGTAAATTTAGCGTAGGAAATAATAGTATATAAAATATCTAGCCTACGTATTATAGCTAGATATAATAGAGCCCCTATTTTCCTTTAATAAATAAGGATTCCTTTTATAACAGCGTTATAATAGCCTTTTTAAGCTTTACTCTTAATATAGTAAGCGTATTAGAAGTCCCTAAGTCTTCTTTATTATATTCTCGTATTTTATTATAAGTATATTCTTCCTAGAATATAAATATCCCCTTTCTACTTTAGTTTATAATTATATATATTCCTAAGAAGTCTTTTAGTTCGCCTAGAGGCTAAACCTTTATATAATCTACTACCCTTTTAAGTAAACTATTTATTATACCTCTATTAGGCCCTATTATTAAGAGGTTATCTATATAGATTACTATCGCAATTTTATATTACGTATTTATAAAAACCCCTTTATTTATAAGAAGGGCCGAAAATCCTATCTTAGCTAATATAGAGCTAAGATAGTTATACTAAAGCTTTAGGCTTTATTTAAAGCTATAAAATACTTTCTTTAATTTTACTACTAGCCTTTTCTTTTTATATAGCTCGAGAAACTATAAATAGCTAATATTATACTTATACTAGCTTTTATTAAACTAGCTTTTAAGTATTAGCTCTTTATAGCTTATAGGGAACTTTATATAAATATCTATATCTATTTCGGTATATATAAAGGCATTTTTTATATTATATTATAGTAGAGTATAATTATTAGAAATAGCTATTATAAGTAGCATTCTAATAGATTTAGGTCTTATTATTATAGAAAAGGTTTCTAAATAATCTAGGCTATAGACCTAATTAAATCCTTATACTATATAGCGGGGTTTATATTTAATAATAATATTATTATTATCCCGCTTTATTTTATAGACCTAACGGCCGCCTAGGGCCTCCTTATTACTAGGAAGAGGCTTTAATTCCTAGGTATTTTAGTTTAAGAGCTCTTCTATTTCTAGAAACATAGCTCTTTTCTATTCTATAGCTTCTAAGCTATTTATAGCCTATTTAAATGTTTTAGGCTTTATAGGATCCTTATTTTCTAGTAAAGATAAAATAATCTCTTTACTTTTACTATTTAATATACTATTTATTTCGGGGTATATAATATAGTCTTTATAAAATCCGTTTAGCTTCTTAGGTATATTAATACGGATTTTTGGATCCTTATTTAATCCCTTTTCTAAAAGAGGATTATTTCCTTTTTTTATAAAAGGGTTATCTTCTTTCTCTATAAGAAGGTTATCTTCCTTCTTTATAGGAGGGTTATTTTCCTACTCTATAACAGGGTTATCTTCCTTCTTTATAGGAGGGTTATTTTTCTCTTCTTTTAAAGAAGAGTTATTACCTTCTTTAAATATAGGTTCCCTTTATAAATAATTATCCGGGACCTTATTTATAGAAGGCAAGGTATTAAAATCGAAGTCCTTAAGGTCTTCTTCTTTTTAATTTTCTATAAATTTATTTTCTAGGATAATAATATCTCTAGAAATTATTACCTTTCTTTTTAAAAGATTATATATTTTATAAGTATTTTTAGTATAGCCTATAATAAAACCCTTATAACCTCTTATTTCTAGCTTATCTAAGGGGTCTTTATTTTTATAATAAATAGTACTTTTAAAGGTCTTACTTTTCTTTAAGTCTTTTAAGGCTAGAGATTTATTTTTCTTTTTCTCTATAAGAGTTTAGAAGCCTATTCGTAAGTAAGGTGTCCTATTATATAAATAAGCTGCTATTAAAATAGATTCTCCCTATAGATATTTAGGTAGATTTACCGTAAATAAAATAGCTTAGACTTTATATAAAATAGTCCTATTAATCCTCTTTATTACTACGTTTAATTTAGGAGTCCTAGGAGGGCTAGTATAATATTTAATTCCCTTTCTTAAGTATTAGGGTTTTATTTTATATAGGAATTCTTTTACGTTACCCGAAAAAACTTCTTTTATAGTAATATTATCCCGGTTATTATTAACTAAGGCTTTATATTCTAAGAATTAATCTAGGGCTTCTACCTTAGATTTTATTAAAGATATCTCTAAATATCTTATCCTTATATCTAAAAGGGATATAAAGGAGGTATATTTATTATAAGTAGGGGTTATTATTCTCGCGAAGATAGATACGAGAAATATATATAAAATATATAAAGGTGAAATTAGAAGTAAGGGGTCGGATAGGTAGGGCAGAGAGATTTAATTCTTACGGGAGTAGTAATAAAGGTAGGGGAGTAATTATTATATTGCCTTAATTATCCTTCTTTCCTCTATCTAACGCCCTTATTTATACCCGTCTAGCATCTTAATTAATAAAGAAGATCCTGCTTAAAGAAGCTACTAATATCCTTTTAACTACCGAGCTTTTTGCCGGTTTTTTCCTTCCTTTATAGCCGTTTCCGGCACATCCGTCTTATCTCTCGCTACTTATACTTCCCCTTATACCCTTACTCTCCTTCCTATACCTTCTTTTTAGCTCCTTCTTCTATACCGGGTGTTTTTAGCTTCCTTAGTCCCTCTTACTAAGGGATATCTTCGAGAACTACGAAATTAGGCCACGCTTCGCGACACACCCCCTTAGCTATAGCCTGCCCTTATAGTAAGGGCATAGCTAATACGGCTTCGGGCTAGTAAGCGTATAGAGGAGGTTCTTAGCTTTATACTTCTCCCTTTACTCGAGGAAAGCAGGGGCCCTTTCGGGTCCCTAGGCTCTTTTAGACCTACTTAAGGAAAAGGGGCCTAAAGAGGGGAAAGTCCTATAAGAAAGGGGGGAAAACCTAATTAAAATAAGGGGCCCTCTAAAGGGAAAAGCCTCTTCCTTTTCTTTGGCTATAGACGTTACCTTCTCGTACGGGCTATTAGCTCCTCTTATAGACTATTAAGGCGGGCCTCTAAGGATAGCTTCTCTCGAACGTCTTCTAGCTTAATTTACTATAAGAAGATAGCTAGCTTCTACTTTAGTAGGGGCTTTATAAGACCGTCGGCTTTTATTAATACCGTTAGAACCTAACGGACGGAAATAAGTCCCCTTTAGACCTCTTAGCGTAACTAATGCTAGTAGATATTAATATGCCGTAGCTAGGTCGATAGCTTGCTATTTTCCTCTACAAGAATCCGTATAGTCTATATATTATCGCATTCTATAGCTAACGGGGTCGGAATTTATAGTCGTAGAGATATTAGTAGCCGGCTAAGGAAAATCGCTTCTTTTAACGCTTCTAAAAGAGCTAGTAGCTCTACCTCCGTACTAGAAGTCGTAACGGTAGCTTACTTCGAAGCTCTCTAAGCAATAGTTCCTCTAAATAGGGATATAATATACCCTTATAAGCTCTTTCTATCTAAGGAATTATCTATAAAGGACGAATCGCTCGAATAAAGGAAGATTTCTATAGCTTATTTCTTCCTTTCTAGCCCTCCTAGGCATAGACTATATAATCTCGTTAAATAGAGATAAAGGATAGCTCTATCTACTACTTCTTAATGCCTAGGGCTAGGATTCTAGTTATACCTAGCTAGCCGGGAGACCGTAAAAGAGATATCCGGTCTAGTAGAAATAGCTAAAAAAAGCAGGGAGCCTACCTTCTATTAATATTAGTATTTCTCTTACTCCCTAGCTTAAAAGGACGGATTAGGTAAAAGCTCTTCGTCTAATATAGGCATAGAGGGAGGCTTCTTATCGAGGGAATTAGGGAGGAATTTATAAGCGACCTTATCGATATAGGCGTCCTAGGTAAGCTAGATAGTCCGTTAGGACCTATTCTAAAGGATTCGTATCCCTAGGAACTACTTTAGCTCCCCTAGCCTAGTTATCTTATACCTTTATTATAGGCCTCGTATAGCCTCCCTAGTAGTAACTTCTTCCTCTTTTAGGTACGCCTAGATAATATCGTCGACGTAAAAGAAGACCGTGATTTTACCCTTCTATATTATACACGGTTCCTAAGGGACTTTCTTAAAGCCTAGGGCTTCGAGGGAACCTATTAAATACTGTTGCTAAAGAAGGGGTAATCCTCGTAATCCGTATAGAGCTTTCCTAAGCCATAGAACCTTTCCTAGCTATTAGAAGCCTAGTAGAAGGCTTATATAAATAACTTCTTCTTCCTCGAGTAAGCAGTTAATAAAGGCGTTAACTATATCTATTTAATTAAGTTCGAGGTCGAATTCTACTACTATAGCTATAAGGGTCCGAAAAGACATCCCTACTAAGGTAGTTGCCTTAGTAGGAAGATCCCCTTTTTCCTACTAGTTCCTATAGATAACTAGCCGGGCTTTATACTTTTAAAGGAAGCCGTGTTTATTAGTCTTATAAATAAAGACCTACTTATAGCTAAGGACCTATTTTCCTCTTGCCTTTTCCTTAAGGACTTCTTTAAAAGACCCTATCTCTTTATATAAGGCTAGGTAGTCTTTCTAGGCCTAGAAAAACTAGTCTCTAAAGGGGTGTCTTTCTAGCTGCTTTTAGTTTACTAGTAGGTCTAGGAGGTCTCTTTTATATACCTTCCTTACTAATATTAGCTTAAATAGCCGGCCTACTATAAACGCTCCGTAGGAACCGTCTTCTATTAGCGTTAGGTAGAAGTCGGAAAATCGGTCGAAATAGGGGAGAAACTAGTCTTCTTTCGTATCGGGCCCTATACCTTCCTTTGCTTCTCGAAGCAGGGATAAAAAGGCAGCTAGGTAATCCTTCGAGAGAGGTGCCTTTCCTACCCCCTTAGGGGTCGAGACGGGAAGACTAACTAAAAAAGCTGCTTCTAGATCTTCTTCTTATTTTATAAGAGGAGGCGTAGGGAGGTAGGCGTATTCTAGCTCTACTACTTTCCTATAGTCTCCTTCTTCGTCTAGATTATCTAATCTAGTAGCTTCCTCTTCTTCGAAGTTAGCGTTATCCTCGACTACTTCGACGTCGGTTTCTTCTTCTATTTCCTTATCTAGGACCTCTTCTTAAGACTATTAGGAAGGGGGGATTTAGATCTTCTAAATTAGCTAACGTTATATAAGTAATAGGGGCTATTAATCCTTCTTTCTATCGAAGAAGCTAAATTCGTTAAAAATTATATCCCTAGTCGAAATAACCTTTTATAGAAGAAGAATCTAGATCCGGAAGATATTCGTAGAATTATACCTAACGAGGTAACTAATAAAGGCTCTAGGATTAAGCTTTCTTTTCTTCTTCCTTTTTAGCTATATATCGGTAGTTATTACGTATACCTTATAGCTATAGGCATAAAGGTAGGCTAGCGAGGCCCTCTTCTTCGTAAAGAGCTCGAGGGGGGATTTCTAGTCTATTCCTTAGGTCTTAAAAAGGGTGTCTAGGTCCCTATAGTCCCTTAGTCCCCTAGGTTCCTTTAAGGTCCGGTTCCGAAGGTAATAGGCGGTCTTAACGACTTCCCTCTAAAAGTCGTATAGAAGCTTTATAGTAAGTCTTATCGTACGGGCCCTTTCTATTATAGCACCCCTTAATCTTTCTGTCCCTCCGTTCTAGGCCTAGGTATTCGGTGCTAATAGGAGGGGTAAAATGCCCCTTTTTCGAAGCTAATTTAAGATATCCTTTATAAATAGCTCTCCGTTAAACCGTATCTTTTTTACCTCGTAGCTAAAGTAGGATTTTATTTAGTTAACGAAGTCCTAGAGGGTAAACTAGTTATACTTACTTATATAGGTCTATAAGAAATAGGGGAAAACCATCCCTAAAAAAGCATCTATAAAAAACATTACCCTAACGAAGCTTTCCTAATCCTTAGAGACGTCGGTCTAGTTAATCTAAATTTCCTTATACGGCTAGTCCGGCCGTAAAGGCGTTTATTTAGAAATTCGTCTTCTAGTCTTCCCTTAGCCGTAGTATTTATATTCGACGGTCTTTAGGCCCCTTATTCGTACGCCCTGTTATTAGCCTAGCTTATGCAAAGCTAGGGGGCCCGGGTAACTAAGTCGTGCGTGCTAAAGAATGCCGTCTCCTTAGGCTGCCGGAAGAGGGTCCTTTATAGTAGACCTATTCCTCCTAGTAGGGAAAGCTAACTTCTCGAGAGATTCCTTCCTAAGGATAGGTCGGAATTCGAGAAAAAATTAACCGAATTTCTCCTCGATAAGCCTAATAGTCTAATTCTTCTAGACTAGCCTCGTAGGCTTAAACGTCGTATCTTAGAAGATTCCTTCCTCTCGAAGAAGGCGGAAGGAAATTAGGCTCGTTAAAAATCGAGGGCTAAAAGCTACCCTTTTTCGTCGAAGAATTCGTATAGACCCGTTAGGTAATTTTATCGTAAAATTCACCCTTCCGTATCCCTCTATCTATACGGTTAATTCCCCGGCAATAAGATATTCCTTTCGTGCCTTCTTAAAAGACCGGAATCGTAAGAGTATATTATAGATATTAAGGGAAGTACTAGAGTTAAGGATAGCTGATTTTCGTATAGGATAATTAGAGGGCTCTAACGGTTGGTTTTAGCCTGATTAATCCGTAGGGAAGATAAAGGCCGGATTTACTATACTAACGATTTTTCCTTGAATTTACGGCTCGAATAAGGGCAGCGGTATTAGTTACTATTTTTTAGTAACCCGAATCTCCTCTATCTTCTTCTATAACGAGGGGTCCTCCTTAAGAGACTATTATACTATTTCTTATAGCCTCTTTAAAGGGTTAATTCCTTTAGGTCGGTTTTCCTCGAAGACCTACTAGTAGTCTTCTAGCCGATAGGGCTTTTTGCATGCTTAGTAGGTAGGTCGATTCCTTCTCGTTCGTTTCTTCGAGGAATCCTCGTCCTAGTCCGGAAGGTCTGCTTAAAAACCCCCCCTTTTTACCCCTTATTACTAATTTTAACGAAGAGGTTCGATTTCGACTAGTTCCCTGATTTTTCGACTAACGGACTAAAAGGTCTATTAGGAGACTAGTCGGGCCGGTCTAACTAACGGGACCGGACCCGGAGCAAAAGGCGGAGCCGGGGCCGGGACTAGGGCAGCCGTTAAAGACTAGGTTAAGGCTCTCGAGGGAGGAGGAGCCGAAGGAGCAACAGCCGCAATAGTAGCAGCAGGGGCCGTAGCAGCTATAGGTCGAGCCGTCTAGGTCGAGTGCTAGCCACAAAGGAATAAGATTGCTTACTATTATACTCTAGCAGCCTCTTCGTCTAGTTCCCGGCTAGCCTCTCGAAAGATAGTCGAGTAACCGTTACTAATAGGCTTTATTAATAGAGATATATCCTATAGCTACTAGCCGGAAAGAGCTTCTATAAGGAAGAATTAGTTAGCTTCCTCGAGGATTTCTTCCTACTTAGCTAGCTACGAAGAAGCTAGTAGGTTCCTAGTAAAAAAGGCTCCTAGGTAGGCCGTATAGGTCTTCCTAATACGGTTAGTTATATAACCTCTCGAGGGAGCTATCGAGGTCTCGAGCTTTAAAAGCTACTGCCTAGGAGTCTCTTTCTCTCGAAGAGAGATTAGCTTTATAGCACTAACGGATTCCGTTATCGCTATACGAGCAGCCGTTAGTAGCTTTATTTCGTAAAGGTATTTATTTCGGTAACTCTCGTAGTTGCCTAAGGTAGTAGAAAAAGCTCTCTATTATATAGAAGTTAGCTTAAAGAAGAGGGTAGCTCCCTCTATAAAGTCCGTTGCCCTAGGATAAAGAGGGGGCTCGAGAGGGTCCTACTTATTAGAGAAGACTAAATTATAAATAGTTCTATCTATACGAGCCCGTAGCTCCTTTACCTACTTATCCTAATCTTAGGGCTCTATAAGAATCGTCCTATAGACCGTAGGGATAGTAGAGGAGTCGATTTTTATTATCGTTGCGGGGAAAGGTAGAAAAGTTAGTTAAAAATCGGCTTTTTTAGTAAGAGGGGTAAAAGGAAGCTACGAGGGATATAAGAAAGGTGCCTTTTATAGCACCCGGAAGGTATAGGAATACTATTCCTCCTAGGCTTATAACTCTCGCGAAGATAGATATAAGAAATATATATAAAATGCACGAAGGTAAAATTAAAAGTAAGGGGTCGGATAGGTAGGGCAGAGAGATTTAATTCTTACGGGAGTAGTAATAAAGGTAGGGGAGTAATTATTATATTGCCTTAATTATCCTTCTTTCCTCTATCTAACGCCCCTATTTATACCCGTCTAGTATCTTAATTAATAAAGAAGATCCTACTTAAAGAAGCTACTAATATCCTTTTAACTACCGAGCTTTTTACCGGTTTTTCCTTCCTTTATAGCCGTTTCCGGTATATCCGTCTTATCTCTCGCTACTTATACTTCCCCTTATGCCCCTACTCTCCTTCCTATACCTTTTTTTTAGCTCCTTCTTTTATACCGGGTGTTTTTAGCTTCCTTAGTCCCTCTTACTAAGGGATATCTTCGAGAACTATAAAATTAGGCTACGCTTCGCGATAATTATAAGGCCCTAAATATTAATAGTAACTCTATTAAGGTAGTTATATACCTTATTAAATAGGGATTTATTCCTTTTATTAGTTGCCTTTACTTTAATATAAGCCTTATATTCTTTTATTTTTATAATATCCTTCTTAAGGATAGTTATATCTTTATTATATCTTTTAAAGGTTTTTAGTAAGGCTTTAAGACTTATATATCCTAGCTTTAAATACTATAAATAAAAGTTAAGGTACTTTATATTATTCCTTATATTATTAGTATTATATAGGAATGTCTTCTTCTTTAAGAAATAAATTTCTAAAGAGAAGATATAAAGGTTATCTTACTATTTTCCTTTAGATATAATATTAGCCTAGTTATTTAGTAAGAAAATCTCCTTACTATTAATAAAGGCATAAGTATTTTTAAAGCACGATTAGCTTATAATATTTACCCTTAATTTAGGTATAAAAAGGCAGTTTCTTAAGATAAATAGCCTTTTATTATTTAGAAATTTAAAAAGAAGATCTCTATAGCCTTTAATAACTATATAGGATGCCTTTCCTTAATTAACCTTAGTAAAGATAGATCGAAAATTAACAAGGAATTTTATTTCTAATACTATATACTTAGTAGTACCGGTATTATATATAAAATTATAGAAATTCCTATTTTCTAAGGTTTTATAAGGAATTTACTTCTCTTTTACCTTATAAATAAGGTCTTTAATTTAAGAGGAATTTAAAGGTCCTATTTATATAATATTAAATACGGCCTTTCTAAGGATATTTAAAGAAATATATACCTCTACTTCTTTTTTAGAGCTTTTATAACCTCTAAGGGTAGGAAGAAGAATAGAAAAATCGATGTCTAGTTCTTTATCCGTTTAATTATTAATTTCTATTTTTTCTACTTTTAATATATATAGAAAAGAGGGTTTATTTGTCTTCTTATTAACGTAAGAGTCTAATTTAATAGGATTTCCTTTTATAAAAGGTTTTCTAAGCCTCTTAGAAGGTATTTCTTTATTTTAAATTTTTAAATTTTAGAAAAGCCTTTAAGGGCCTTTTCTAGGTAAAGATAGTAGTAATCTTTAACTAGATTCCCTTTCTTTTTATAGTAAGTATATTATAATATAATATTTATCTTTTTCTAGGGCTTCTTAGTAAAGAAAGCCTACTTAAGGGGATTTTCTAAAGACTTAGTCCTCTTAAATCTATCTATAAGACTATTAGAGAGAGACTCTAGATTAAAAGCCTCTAAGTTATTTTAAAGAGCTTATATTATATTAGTTATATAGCTAGAAAACGAGCCTAAAAGGCTATTTAAAATCCAAGCTATAATAACTGCTTCTAGAATTATAATATTCTATACTTTTAGCTCCTTAAATACCTCTTTTAACTTATTTAGGTAGCCTTCTAGGGATTCGAAATCCCCTATAAAAGTTTTAAAAAGCTTTTTTATAAGTAGGTAATTTAAAGTAAAGGAAATAGGGTTATATAGGTTTTTTAACCTATCCTACGCTTCTTTAGTATTTATTATATATATTATTTAGGTTAAAGGACTATCTTTAATATAAAGAAATATTAAAGTAAGTGCTTCTTTTATCTTTAAGTAATTTTCTTACTATATAGTAGTAGAAAGCTTCTCTTTACCTAAAAGAGCCTATATTCGAATAGCTAAGAAGGTATAGTTAGAACTACCCTTAAGTTTAGTAAATTCGAACTTATCCCTAGAGCCTATTTTAGAGAATTTAAGGTTATATAGTTAGTATTAGAATTTTAAAATTACTACCTAACTTATAAAGAAGCTAGGCTTATAACCTATAATAAGGTATAAGCAATAAGTATATAATCGGGTAATTAATAACGTAAGCGGAAAGATCGGTCGAAGGAGTATAAGGTAGGATTTCGTCCGGAATTTATAATAAGTATATAATAGGCTAAATAATATATTAAAAGAATAGCGTTATAAAAGATACTTATAAACTTACTTATTCTATCTACTACTCCTAGGGAAATCCTTAGTCTTTTATAGACTATTACTCGCTTACTAGTAGACTAATTAGTTAGCTTTCTAGTATATTCTATTATACTTAAAAGGCTCTATTTATAGTATATCTTCCTAACTTAGTAGGTAGTCTAATTATAACGTAATAGTTAACGTAAAACTATAGGTTCTAGTATAAGTAGTAGATTTAACTAGAATGTTCTATGCCCTACCTATTCCTATATCGCGGATATCTTTAGAACCGCTAGGCTAAAATAGGTAATAGGGTATCCGTTCTACTTATAATTAACCTATGCATTTTATATATATTTTATTTTATTAGGATAGGCTTATCTTAACCCGCGTTTCCTAAAGGAAGGTATAGATATCTAGTTTAGGTCTTTATCTTTAAGGGTTATTCCCTTAGACTATATTATAGAGCCTCTTTTTACTAGCTTATTTTATAGAGCCTCCCTATACCTATTATTTCTTTATAATAGTAAAATAGGAATATAAGGGTATATTCTTATAAAAGGCTAGCGCGTATAAGTAAGTATAAAGGGCTACTAAGAAGCGCCTTACTATTACTATAGCCGCTTACTATAACCTCTATACCTTAGAGCGCTAAGGGCTTATCCTTAAGTAGCTTCTTCCCTTTTTACTCTCTTACCTTTACTGTTAACTCACTTAGTATTAAGGATACTGCTTTTATCGCTTTATTAGCGGTCCCTTTAGCTATACCTACCGCTGCCGTTACTACTACCCTTACTACCGCCGCTAGAGCTAGCCGCCGCCCTTTTACCTTTAGAGCCGCCGCTACTACCGACTAGCTTATAAGCTTAAAAGGCCGACTTAGCGCGCTAAAGAGCGCCGCTACTACCGCTAAAAAAGAAAAAGAAGCTAATAAGGATAATAATAATAATAATAGTAAGAGTAAGGGTAATAATAAAGAATAAGCTTTAAAAGTCTAAGGGCTTTACTTTAAAATAAACGCTACTTTTATCTCTATTTATATTATTATACTTATATCGCTATAACTACTTACTTTACTTTACCTACTTTATTATCCTAGCTTAAGCTATTACCAATAGTCTATTAGTTTATTATTCTTATTTACTAGCCTATATAAAGCCTTAAACTTATTAAGGGCTATAGCTCTTATAAACTTATATAGGTTCTTATATAAAGTTAAGGTACCTATATTACTTAATAAGAACCTCTTAGCGTTTCTCTTAGCTTACCTTCTTTTACTATATAGCTTATATCTCTTTAACTTTAGATTTATTATCTCTTTTTACTTTAATTATAGGCTACTAAGCGTTTATTATTTCTTATTTAAGTAGCGGGTTAAAGGAAGCTTAGTAAAGGAAGGTAATATTAATCTTATTCTAAACCCTTATTAAAAGACTATTAAGCTTAACTACTTATAAGCTAACGACCCTTTATACTATAAACTTTATATATAGCTAGTTTAACTTCTTCTTTAATTATACTAGCTTATAATTATAGAAGTTAAGCTATACCTTATCTTTTACTATAAACTTATTTACTAGCGCCTTAGTCTTATTAATATACCGCTCTTAATCTTATATTATAGTAGCTATTATAGATTAATAGTATCTTATAGTTTCTTATAGCTTTTATATAAATATACTATTATATTACTCTATTACTATATTAGTAGTAAATAAGATTAAGGATAGCGGCTTAAAGCTATATATTATAAAGAAAGGGGCTATCTTAATAAAGGTTTATACTTTACTATTTAATATAAGCTAAGTAGTAAGGAGCTAGCGGTCTTAGTCCGCTTAGTTATAAGCTATAACTACCTATAAGTATACTTATACTTCTTAGTTAACCCTCTTAAGTCCCTTATTAGTTTATAAGTAATAGGCTATACTAAGTAGCTATATAATCTAAAGTAGCTAATATAGGTACTACTAAAAGTAGCTAGTTTAGTTTAACCTTTTATTACTTATAATAAAAGCTAGCTAGCTATATAAGTCGGCCTAGTATTAAAGGAAGCGCTTTATATAAGCTTTTATATCTATAAATAGTATTAGCTTTAATACTACTAATTTATTTAGTCGGTCCTTAATTACTTATATATAGTAGTTACTACTTTTTATAAGTAAGAGGTCTATTATAAAGTCTATTTATATATATATATATAGAACTAGTTTAGTATTAAAAGCTACTTAAGTAGCCTTTTAAGCTATACCTTTTAGATCTTTATATAGCTATAGATATTATAGTTATAAAGGAAGTAATAAACGTAGTACTATAGATAGGCTAGTAAAAGTCCTTTATAAGGCCTACCGCTATACCTTACTTACTTAAGAAACTTATAATACTAAAGTTATAAATAAGCTAGACTAGCTTCCCTTAAAGCTTATTTTATTTATTAAGCTTTAGTAGTCTATCCTTCTTCTTAGCTTTTATAATATATAGTACGCTTATTACTTATAGTCTCCCTTACTAGCGTAGATACCCTTATAGGTCGATATAATAGTTAGCTACCTATACCTTTAGCTTTAGCTTTAAATCTAAGTATTAAGCGCTAGACTTTATAGCGCGGCGCACGCCCTTATAAGTATAGTCTAGAGCCGTTATCCTATCCTATAAGCATTAAAGGGCCTTATCTTAAAATACTCTTACCGCGCGCGCCCTTAAGCTAGTTTATCCCTCCTTACTAAATTAAGGTAAAGGTATAAGGGGAAGCTTATCCTTTAGTACCGCGCCTTTTTTTACTAAGGAAGCTCCTATATAAGTTTATAGCGCTTCCTATAAGATAAGCTATAGATCTTAGGCCTTAATATCCGCTCTTATTAGCTAGTCTTAATCCTTTTAAGAAAGCGCGTTTAAGACTATAGAGTTTTACTTAAGGTAGTACTTAATTAAGAAGTTAAAGTATAAGAGGTACTTTACTTAGCGGGCTTACCGCTTTAAGAGGTACTAGTAGGTTATAAAGTATATAAGGTTCTTATAGTTTATAAGAACCTTAAAGCTCTTATAGCTTTATAGCTTTACTTATAATTACTTAAGGTAGCTAATAATTACTAGTATCTCTTTATCGTAAATAATATAATTCTACTTTACTAAGGTTAACTTATAAGAGTAAAACGCTATTAGTTACTTTTCCTTATTTACTTTTTAAGAGAGCGTTCCTTTAAATACTTAGCTATTATAGTCCGCTTTAAATAATATAGATTAGTTAAAGTCCTATTAAGTAATACTAAGGCTTATAAGAATAGGTCCTTAAGTATAAAAAATACTCCTTCTTATATAGGCCTTTAATAAAAGGCGGTTTACTTCCTAGTAATCTTATTTAAGGGTATTATAATATAAGAGAAGCTCTTAATAAATATCCTATAATAGTTTATAAACCTAAGGAAGCTTTATACGCTTATTTATATAGTTAGGGCCGCTTAGTATTAGATCGCTTAGATCTTTATAAGATCTACTTATATACCTATACTTATATAAATAATAAAGCTTAGGTACTTAACCCTCTTAACTTTAAATTTATACTTATTTAAGCTAAGGTAAAGCCTATAAAGTTAAAGGCATTCTAAGACCTTTTATACTTTTTATATATAGTCCTTATAAGAGCCGCTTATATAAATAAGGATATTATCTATATAAATAAAAGTAAACTTATTAAGGAAGTCCTAAAGTATATTATTAATATATCGCTAAAATATAGTAAGCGCTCTTAAAAGGCTAAAGGGCGTTATAAGCTACTTAAATAAGCTATAGTATATATAAAACGCTATCTTTTACTTATTACCTTTTAAGATCTAGGCCTTATAAAAAGCTTATTTTATATTTAGCTTTATAAACTTCTTTACCTTTAAAAGGTTATAGTATATATCTAAGATAAGGGGTAAAGGGTAGCGGTCTAGCCTTATAATTATATTTAAAGCCCTATAGTTATAATAAAACTATATCCTACCCCTTATTTTATATATAAATAAAACTAGCGCTCTTACTTTAAAGCTACTTACTTAAATAAAACCCTTATTTAAGAGGTCCCTTAGCGTCTTTTTTAGTACTAGTAGCTCTATATATAATATACTATATAGCGGTCTAAATAGTATAGGTAGTTCCTACCCCTTCTTATTAGTATAAAGTATAATTTTATAGTTTACCCTTAGCTTATATAAGTTAAGCTTATTTACTTCCTAGGACTTAAATAGTAGTAAGAGGTCGTAAAAGCGCTTTAGTATTTACTACTATAGCTTAAAAGGTAACTTTAGCTTTTTTATTTAAAGGGCCTTATCGATATTTACTAAGCTAACTATATAGACCGCTATATTAACTACTACTTAGCCTTCCTCTTACTTTACTTATTATATAGTTCTTATAAAGATAAAGGTAAGGACTTCTTAGGCTAAGTATAAAGCTTATATACTTAATCCTATACTTATAAAACCGTTATTATAATAGACCTACTATTATATAAGCTTAAACTATAGCTTCTTTTAATATAAAACTAAGTATAACTCTATATATAATAACTAAGGTTTCCTAAAGATTAAAGGAAACTCTAGTTAAAGGATTATATAGGCTATAATAAGCTTATAGTAACTATTAACCTTTATAGCTAGCTATATAATACCCTTAACTACTATACCTTTTATTACGCTTAAAGCGCCTTTTACTTACCTTAGAGCAATCTTTTCTACTAGTACTTATGTCTTTTATATAAGCGCCTTATTAATTATAATATATTACTAATAGCTCTTATTTATAAGGGCGGCGATAAGTAAGGAGTTATTAATTATAACTTATATTAAAGTTCTTAAGGTATATAAGTAAAAGCGGAATTTTAGGAAATTAAGGAATTACGTAAGACTACGTAATAGAGGGGAAGAAGGAGTATAAGGTAGGATTTTCAACGGAATTTATTAGAAGTGTATTAGTATATAGAAGAGGTGTTAAAGTTAATAATTCTCTATCTATCTACTAGCGGACATGCTGTCTTATATAGATAATTATAGCTGAACGGAAGAACCTTTCGGGACTAGATTTAGGCTGCCGTATAGCCCTAAGACTTAGGAATTCCGTGATACCTCGAGTAAATCTAGAAGTATCTTGGTTCTACTAATATTCGTGTTTAAAGGAGGTTGGTCGTGCCGGTGTTCTTAAGAGGTCTTAGCTAGCATTCTAAGCTAGCTCTGTTCCTTCGATTCCCGATTATACGATAACCGGCAACCCGTTTAATGTATAATAACATATAAAATAACGAGCGATTCTTACTCTATAGGATAAGATTTTATCTATAATTAATATACTACTTATTAGCTTATATAATCGGGAGAGTATATTATAGCTACTTTATTTATAGTAGGGACACCGTTCCTTATAAAAGTAAGCTCCTCTTTTATATAAGCGGATAATTCTATTTTCTTTTTTACTAGTATTAGTAATTAAGGTACTAGAGCCTATCCTTACTCTAAAGCTACTCTTTTTCCTTTAAGCCTAAAGGTATAAAGTCCTCTTTATCGTCTAAGGTAAGAAGCGGTTCTATCTTTACTACTAAAACTACTATAGGCTATTTAGCTAGAAAGAAAAGGCATTTTAATATAAAGTATATAAACGCGCTATAATATAAGTAGCGGCCGTTAGCTTTCTTTTTCCTAATTTCCTTACTTACTACTTACTTCGCTTACTACTTAAAGTATAAGATAGTATAAAGGATATTTAATAATAACTTCTTACTATATTTAGCTCGGTCTATATAAGTAGCCGATATTAAGGTATCTTTACTAATATCGATATTTAGCTATTCCTTTTATAAAAGGGTAGTAATCTTATTACCGCTATATAGTATATACTTATAAAGCTTTTAAAAATATAGCGTTTACTTATAGCCTTATATTACCTTTATTAACTAGCTTATATACTCGCTATAGTTAGTAAGTATAATTATTAAGATAAGTAGCTTTTATAAAGCTAAAGTAATTAAGTTTTATAACTATATAAGCTTTATATTATTTTCTTATACTATAGTTCCTACTACTTATAAGGGCGTCTCTTTAAAGTTAAGGAGGAATTTACTAATAGTCTACCTATCTCTTTACCTAAGGGTTTATAGCCTATCTTATACCTTCTCTTACTCTTATATATTACCGAACGTATATATAATATATTAAAAGAAGTCCTATAGGTCGCGTCTACCCCTAGGCCCGCCCTTATCTTAGAATCTAGAGATCTACTATATCTAAGGCTCTAGTAGTATATAAAGGAGTAAATACTACGCTATATTATAATAGCCGTTTAAGCCTTATTTCTTATTTATTATAAACTTTATTTATAGCTAGCTAAAGAAAAAGTAAAAGGACTTAAGCTTACTATCTTAAGTTAGCTAAGAAAGTAGCTTTTATATTAATAGTACCGCTACTATAACTAGCGTTATAAAGGTCGTAGGGGTTAACGCTAGTATTATAGATAGCTTCCTTAGTATCGTAAGAACCTTATTCCTCTTACTAGCTATCGCGCTCTTAATTACTTCTAGCATAGCTATAATACTTTCTATCCGCTTAAGAGGTAGCGGGGTACTCCTTTAAAAAAGTAGTATTATTTTTAAGGAGATATCTATTAAATCTAATAGTTAATAGCTTATACTATTATAAAGGAAGTAGAAGTATATATATAAGTACTATCTATAAAGTAATATTAATAAGCTATATAAGGCTCTTTTATATATAGCTAGCTTATATATATATATATAAGATCCGGCCCTTTATATATATCTATATAGCTTAGGCTATAGCCTAAGCCTATAACCTATAATAGTTAAAGACTTTTATAGTACCTATATTATACGCGGCCTCTTTTAACGCTTATTAATAGAAAAGCTAAAGAGGCGATTTTAATTAATACCTTTATAACTAGTATAGCTAACTAAGAACTATAGGTTATTCGATGCCTCTCTTTTAGTATTAAATAAGTTAAGGTCGGAGGTTTTATCTAAGACGCCTATATTAATACTATAAATATAGGTTAAATATATAGAAGCCTCTTTAGTATTTTAATACCTAGGTATAGTTAGAGCGCGCTAAGGTTTATTATAAATATTTATAAGGTAAGGTAAAAGAAAGTAATATAGCGGATCTATAAAAGGCAATAACTATATAGGCCGAACTACTTTACTATAAGGGCTATATTATAAGGGCTATATAGCTAGTAACTTTTAAACCTAGCGTTAGACCTACCTAACTAATTCTTAAGGTATATAAGTAAAGGCGGAATTTTAGGAAATTAAGGAGTTACGTAAGACTATATAATAGAGGGGAAGGAGGAGTATAAGGTAGGATTTTTAACGGAATTTATTAGTAGTATATTAGTATATAGAAGAGGTATTAAAGTTAGTAATTCTATCTTTATTTACTAGCGGATATACTACTTATATAGATAATTATAGCTAAACGGAATAACCTTTTAGGAATAAATTTAAGTTACTATATAGCCCTAAGACTAAGGAATTTAGTAATACCTTAAGTATAGCTAGAGGTGTCTTAGTTCTACTAATATTCGTGTTTAAAGGAGGTTAGTTATACTAGTACTCTTAAGAGGTCTTAGCTAGTATTCTAAGCTAGCTCTATTTATTCGATTCCCGATTATATAATAACCGGTAACCCGTTTAAGATATAATAATATATAAAGTAACGAGCGATTCTTACTCTATAAGATAGGATTTTATCTATAATTAATATACTACTTATTAGCTTATATAATTAAGAGAGTATATTATAGCTAGTTTATTTATAGTAGGAACACCGTTCCTTATACTAATACCGCTATCTTACTAGCTATACCGGTCTTATACTTTAGCTACTTATTATAACTAAATGATTCGTATAATAATATAAAGTAGTTTTATAATCTAAGTATCTAAGCTATATAAAGGATAGAGGTTATAAAAGAAAAAGGTATCAAGGAAGTAAGTAATTAAATAAAAGATAGATATCTAAGATATTATAGAGGAAGAGCTTAGAGAAATTAAAGAATATTAATATATAAATAAAGAATCTTTTATTTATACTAAAGTATAGTAAATAATACGTTAAAATAAACTATTCTTTAGCTATACTATCTTTATAATATATATATACTAACCTTCTATAACTATCTTTTATTAATATAGCTATTTATATATAAAGAAGCTTTTTAGTTTTCTATAAATAATTATAGCGTTAATTACCTTATTATAAAGTATAAGAGACCTTAGTTTATTTAAGCGGGTCTAAAAGTAATAAAACTAGCCCTTTTAGCTACTATCTAAGGAGGTAGTATAAAAAAGCGTTCTAGCCTTTATTTAATCTAGAGCTTTACTATAGCGATAGTAGTAATAACGCTCTATATAACCTTTTTATAATATAGCTAGAGAACTTTTTTAGTAGTCTCCTAAGACCTTATAATAACCGCGGTATCGACGAACCTTATTAGGAATTATAATAGTTAAGAATCTTCTTAGATAACTACTTCCGCGGCTATAGTATATAGCGATTATTTACCTTAGCGATTCTAAGCTTAGATAAGCTTAAAAGATAGTACTTATAAGAGTAATTAAGCTTAGAGGATAGAAACGGCTTTATAAGAACTATAACCCGCTTTTAGTTTACCCTAGACTTCGCTTAGTAGTAAGTAGAGTTCGATACTTTACTAGCTTTTAAGTAAGCTAAATATTACTAAATATCTAGTCTATAGCGGGTTACTTTAAATATCTTAGTCTTATTATAGTTACCCTTATTACTAGCACTATTACTACTACTAAGCTAAGACTAAGAAGAATATAAAGAATAAAGCGGTTTCTTTAATACTAAGTTTAGTAACTAAGGTATAACTATACCTATCCCTAACTTACTAATCCCTAGTACTATAGCTTTATTAATTAAAGAACTTTAACGCTAAGTAAATAATTTTATAAAGGAAAATAGATTAAGCGTTATTAAATAAAACGGCTTAGGTAGTTATATATTAAAGACGAGATATATATTTTAATGCTACTAGTATAGTAAACCTTACTTATCTAAGGGCTTAGGTCTTTACTAAAAACGCTCCTATAAGTATAGCTATAAGTAGAAAGTAATTATAAAGGCCTTAAAATAAAACGACTATATATAGACTCTATAAGTATTTACTAATCCTTAGTATAGCTAATATAACTATAACTATAGTATAAGTCTCTTAACTTATCTTATTTATTAAAGGCTAACTACTTTTATAAAGGTAATAGTTAAAGCGATAAGCTAGCGGGTTAAGATAAGGGCGCGCGATATATATAGTATTATTAGAGAAAAATACCTTAATACGCTCTATATAAGGAAGGATATATATAACGCTAGGGCTCTCTTACGCCGTAAAAAGCTTAGTAATTTAGGCCTAATAGCTGCCTTAATTAAGCTCTTTAACTAAAATAGCATTTTATATATTATTAAGTATTTAGTAATAGAGCCTAATTGCCTTATTAGCCTTATATAGATATTCCTATACTATCTTTAAATATAGAAACGCTGTCTAAAAATAATAAGCTTCGATAATATATATAATATAAATCGGTTTAAACTACCGCTTTTTTAAGTTATAGGGTAGACTTACCTTTAGTCTATCTATAATACTATATTTAGTTTAATTAATAATAAGAAATATAAAGGGTTCTAATTCCTTATAAAGGGGATTAAGCAATTAAATAAGAAGTATAATATTCCGCTCTTAAAAGTTATTATTATAGATTATAATTAGTAAATAAAGGCAGCCCTAGATAACTAGTTCCTTAATAGCTAATAGTAAATATATATCTACTATATTAACTTTAACGTTTTTCTTAATACTAAACGGAAATAAATAGATATAAAGTAAGATAATAATAGTAACGATAATAGCTTTAGTAGTAGATAAATAAAGATAGTATTAACTTTAAGGGAAATTAAAGCTATCCTTTTAAGAGGGGGATATAGCGGCCTATCCTTATAAAACGACTATACCGCGCCTATACTCTATAACTACTAGGGCGTCCTTAAAATATAAAAGTATATAGCTTTTACGTAGACTAAGGAGGATTATAAGAAGGTATAGGTATACTTATATAAAGAGTTTAATAACTAGTAGGCTATTTTAATATATCTTTATAAGACTTATTTACTTATAAGCGCGTAGTAGGTATATTACTTTATTAAGAAATACTAGAATTTTAGGGTTCGAGTAACTTCTAGTACTAAGGCTAGTAATAATAACGTTAAAAGCTATCTACTTAATAGAACGAGCTATTTATATAGACTTATTAAGGCGCTTAAGGGTATACTTATAAACTAAGAGTAAGACTTTATTAATAACTACTTATAAGATAAGGTACTAACTATATAGAAATACTTTAAGCCTAGGCTAGAGTACCTAAGCGAGCTTCGTATAATAATATCCTAGTTAAGACTTAACCTACTAGCTAATAAATATCGCTATACTTTAAAATCGATACTAAGTAGATCCCGACCTTAGCTAGAACCTATAGGGAATTATAATAAGGACTATAATATCTCTTAGTAGTTAGGGATTCCTTATCGTTATATAATCTATAGAAAATTAAAATAAGGGCATTCTTAATAAAGTAAGACGTCTACCCTTAGTAGCACTTAAGGTAGCTTACTTCTTATAACCCCTACCGCTAAATTCTTAACCCTAAGATCGTAATAAGCCTTTATAGACGTCCGAAAAATACTATATAGCTTATCCCTAAGAGTATAGCGGAAAATAAACTACGCGAGTCCCTAGGAGGTTAGATAGCGGCTAGTAAGAGTCGTAAGACTAATATAAAGATAAGGTCTATATAAGAATATACCCTTATATTCCTATTTTACTGTTATAAAGAAATAACAGGCATAGGGAGGCTTTATAGAATAAGCTAGTAAAAAGAGGCTCTATAATACAGTCTAAGGGAATAACCCTTAAAAGACAAAGACCTCTACTAGATAACTATACCTTCCTCTAGGAAAAGCGGGTCAGGATAAGCCTATCCTTATAAACAAAAATATGCATAAAATGCATAAGTCAATTACGAGCAGAACGGATACCCTATTGCCTATTTTGGCCTAGCGGTTCCGAAGATATCCGCGATACGAGAATAGGTGGGGCATAGAACATTCTGGTCAAATCCACTACTCATACCAGAACCCATAGTCTTACGTCAACTATCACGCCACAATCAGACCACCTACTAAGTTAGGAAGATATACTATAGATAGAGCTTTTTAAGCACTATAGAATGTGCTAGAAAGCTGACTAATTGGTCTACTAGTAGGCGAGCAATGGTCTATAAAAGACGAAGGATTTCCCTGGGAGTAGTAGATAGAATAAGTAAGTTCGCAAGCATCTTTTGCAACGCTATTCTTTCAATATATTATTCAGCCCCTTATATGCTCGTTATAAATTCCAGACGAAATCCTACCCTATACTCCTTCGACCGATCTTTCCGCTTACGTCATCGATTACCCGATTCTGCGCTTATTGCTCATACCTTCTTATAGTCTAAAAGTAAGATAGACGCTCTTAGACCGGGTAAGTAGACTAGCGTGCGGTAAGCCGGCCGTAGGAGGCAGCCGAGTATACGGAGGCGGCGGTTAGAATAGGAGACTATCTCTAATAATAAGGAAATAGAGTCTCTATTAAAACGTAGACGCGGAGGCTCCTATAAGCGGCCTACTACTTTAAAGCCTTTAGCCGTGTCTAGATTAAGTAGCAGGGTATACTACGAAGAATATATTAATATATAAGTATAACTAGGTCTTTAGAAGCGTTATAAGGTATAGTAAGAGCACTTTCTAATATTAAGTACCTATAGTAATAAACGAAGCGGGCATATCGCCGCTCGCGCCTTTAGCCCGACCTCTATATCTACCAGCTCCTATTATATACCGGTAGTTGCTTATATATTACTAACCTATCTAGCTAGTCCCTATTCCGTTTTATTCTTATAGTAGTTTATAATAGAGTAGTAACTTATAATTAGAAATTTATCTCCGTTAGGGTAGATATCCTAATTAGTATAGCTAACGGAGGCAGTTAGCTATACGGCCCCCGTAACGCGGCCCCCGTAGCAAAGTGGTTCGGCCCGCATAGTTATTGCCGTTCAAAAATCAGAAACCCGCTAATAGCCGGCCGAGCTTAAACTCAAGTAGAGAACTCCATACAACGACTAAAAGCTCTTCTAACATAAGGGCAATTTTGAAAGCGCCGCTGTACACGGCCCAAACTTTCCCTTAATAACATAGGAGAACATTCCTCCGGAACTATTCTAAAGAGCATCTAAAGACCATGAAGAAAACCAAACCACATAGCCTTCTCATAAGGAGGAGCAATAGGTTCAAGTTTAGCAGCAGCCTCCTCCCAAGTCTTCTCCTTAATACCCCTCTCAGCCCTAGCTTTCTCCTTAGCAGCCTTCCAATAAGCAGCACCAGCAGCATTATTAGCAGCGGCAGCAGCTTTCTCATAACCACTATAAGCCTTAGCATTAGTAGCAGCAGCATTATAATCATAATAAGCCCGATAATTAGCAGCATACGCATCATTATACTCAGTCCGTTTTTTAGGAAACCACTCAAACCAATGAGCCCAAAAAGCTTTCTCCTCAAGAAGAGCAGCCAAAGCCATACCAGGCTTCAACATGTTCTTACGCTCCTCAGCATACCACTCTTTACTCTCCTCACCACCAGGCATTTTCTTCCATTTCTTACGCTCCTTAGGCTCCCACTCTTTACGAGGTATAGCCTCCCACTCCTTAATCCAATCCCACTCATTCTGTCGCTTCTCTATCTCCGTGCCCGATGTGTTTATTACTGGAATCGCTGAAGCCAGTCCAGCTGCAGCAGCTAGTACAATAACTATGCCCTGCATTTTGATGAATTGAAGACACTAAAACCAAACGTGCTTAAATAATTAAGTGGTATCCAAGGCCTAACTTGTAGACACGATTATGGGTTGAGGATTGGAAGGGCTTTGCTGGTGGAATCCGGCTCTTTTAATACTCGCCTTCGGAGGCTACTCTTTTGCTCCTCCGAAACCGTCAAATAGCCCATTGATATTATGGTGTCAGACAGGCACGGGGCCAACTTGGTGGGGCCATTTAACGTCTGCCCGGACCTGTCTTCCGCGTGCCCACGCGTTGTGACGACGGCTCGAAGCCTACATTCTTGCACTCCGGGTCCATGTCCCTAATCTAAGTCAGTAGCCCCTCCATAGATGCACACCCGCTTATCTTAGTCTAAGGACACGTCTTTGGTTAACCCACACTCGGTCCGTCAGAGCCTATGTCCATCTTGACGGAGTCAATCTCCTCGCTCTAACCCGTCGCCGATTACACTCCCCGTCGCCGCACTCTCACCGTGCCCCACGGGTCCATTGCCATGCTCCGCCCGTAGGGTTATTGATTCGAGCATTAAGTAGGGAATAATTAGGATCGCCCGTTAGCTATCACGAAATGAAAGGCATGGGGTTGAGTCAAATAGAACTAGCGTGCACCACCATCAGCTAGGTCAAATAAGTAAGAGACTAGTTGAAGGATATAAGAGGAATTCAGGCATCAGGTCGAGACAGCTTCCTTAGGCTTAGAAGGCGACCGATACATGGGCACCCGGGTGCCCATTCAGACGGCACACCCTGGGTGCCCAAATTACGTCAGCCGTTATACAACCACTGTCAGGCATTGGAACTTCACTTTAGCGCGGTCGCGCCGCTTCGCGCTTAGTCGCGTCGGCATTCGCGCGTGTAATAAGATAGATCAAGCAGCATTCCCCAGCGACACTCTCCCGCCTAAAGGGATATACGAATCTCGTGAATCTCTAGTAGCGGCTATCAATACCTAGGCGAAACCTCGAGGATATACGTTTACGATAGGGAAATCTCTTAAGACAGTATAATATTAATTAGCTTATAATCGAAATAAACCACCGCTAAGTGCTTCTACCGAATAGGTCCGTCGTACTATAAGTCGAAGAACTAGCTATAAGTTTTTAGTCTTAGCTAAATAGTTTAGAGATAGAACTACGTGGGCATTAATATATCGGCTAGACGAGGAATGCGCTAGGCCTAATTATCCACTAAAAAAAAGGCGCGCATGCACACGGGCGCCGCAGCCTAAAGGCGTGTGCATGGCGCAGGCAGCGGGGGATCTCAACCTAGGCTAATAGGGGGTGCGGCACCTAGGGGTAATGGCCTATTAACTAAGGGAGTAATAGAAGAGAGCGCGGGAAGAAACTATATATAAGAGTCTAGGCGTTGCCTAGATAGTTAATAAGTATATTTAATTAATAAGCTAGGTAGCTTAGTTAATTCGTTACCTTTTATCGCGTATATATATACGCCGTATATAGTAAAGGGGGGGTAGTAGCGCGACTATAGCCTATACCCTCTTAGGTCTACTATATAATAATAAGCACTAGTTAATTAGTTATATAGCGAGGGCTCCTAGTACTAAATTAAGCTAAACTCTAATAACTAACTAATAGCTATCTTCTTTACTTATCTAGATTCTATTATATATTTATAATATAACCGAGACGTCTTATTACTAGTATACTTATAATACGAATAAGTATAAGATACTACTCCTTAATATAGTTAGCGTTAACTCTTACTAAAGGTCTTTTTATATTATATTTACCTTCTTATCTAGTAAATTAGTAGAGGACTGCTCTTAGGCCCTATAATATCTTAGAACTTTATACTAGTATAATTTACTATTTATTATCTTAACTAATCGATATATAGTAGCGATAAATACCGCTATAATTTAGTTTGCTTTTACTAAAGTATTACTTTACCTATAGTATATAAATAAGGCTATTATTTAATATTATCGGCCCTTCTTTACGCTATAAGGTAATTATATAACCCTAGATTAAACTAAAGATAACTCTTAAAATAAGTTTTCTAAGTTTTAGTATTTAATTATAGCGTTACTTAATAAAAGTATCTTTAAGGAGCGCCTTACTAAGTTTAAGCTTAAATATAATAATAAATATCTTAATACTATTAAATATATTAAGATATACTAGCTCGACCTATATAGAAAGAAGATTATTAAAGTATAAGTAGATAAATAGTTATATTTTAGGAATATAGCTACCTTAAAGTAAGTAACTTACGTTTAATAATATATAAACTAATATATAAGATCTAAGGTTAAAGGTATTTATATACTAATAAAATCGTATATTAAAACGTTTATATTTAACCTCTTTAATATTTAGTAAGTAATAAAGTATACTATTATAAACTAGCTAAAGGAGCTTAAGTATATATACGTTTCTTAATAAATAAGGCTTATATTAAATACTTCTAAAGTTTTATTTAAGGTAATATAAGGTTAGGTTTTATATTATATATTATATAAGGTATATACCCTTTAAATAGATATAAAAAAACTTCTCGTAAAACTAATATACGCTTATAGTAGGTATATATTATAACTAAAATATAAACTAATACTAGGAATTAATTTAGCGGTATTTATTACCCTTAGTAATAATACTACGCTAAGGCTAAGGGGTAGGTAGATATAGTAGCGGCCCTTAACGTACTAGGCTAAATTAAAGCGTATAGCGTAAAAAGACGCTACCTAAATTTATATACCTTAATAGGGCAAGTTAATAAACCTTAAGTAGTAGTATAATACTAGCTTAAGCGCCGAGCGACCTTATAAAAAAAGTAGTATATAATAAACTCGCGGGCTTTATCTTAAGCGTATAGTTTAATAGGGAATAGGTAGTAGTTAAACGGCTTTCTAAGGTAAAGAGCCGCGCTAGTAGTATATTATTAGCGGTGCTTTATATAGATAAGAGCTTTAAGACGATAATCTAAGAAGTAATTAAGGAGGTAGTTAAGGAAGAGCTCCGCCTAAGTATTACTTTAGGCCTAGGGAGCTTAAAGTAAACTTAGGCCGCGGTCGTAACTAAGACTAAAGGACTAACTTAATATAAAGCCGCGGTAAAATAGGTCTTACTATACTATAAATATAAGATTATTATAGTCCCTACTAAGGTACCGCTTAAAATCCTAAGCCGCGAACTAAAGGATATAGTAAAGGCAGTAAATATAGCCTTAAAAGCTATAAGCGCTATAGCAGCGAGGCGCTTTTAAAGTAAAGATATCGCGGTTATATTTAATACTACGGTAAAAGCCTATTAAAGGGACTAAGGCTAGGTTAAGGCTATATTTAAGCTAAAGGCTATAATTACTTACTACGCGTATATAGTAGTCGCTAAGAATATCCCTTTAAGGGTAGCGATAGTAAATATATAGCGACTACTTTATAAGATTATAGAGGTAAATAAAGTCAAGGTTTTCTAGGCCTAGGTGCTATACCTTTAATTTAAGATATTAATAGCGATAACTATACTTATTAAGGTTAGTAGCTTAAAGGAGGCTAATAAGCTCTATAACCTAGGCCTAGTCCTTAAAGTATAAATCTTTTAATATAAACCTTATAATAAGTCTATCTAACTATAGAAATACTATAATTACTATAAGTATAGCTATATTACTAGATAGTATATATCGATATAACTTCATAGCTAATATAAAAGTATAGTATATAATAAAGGCATATAAATATAAGGCTAAGAAAGGTAAAATCCCTTATAACTATATCTTATATTAAGGGGACTACTTATTATAGACCTAGACTTACCTTATAGCGAATAAAGCCTAGGAAAAGGTAAGGGAAAACTACTTATAACGACCTTAACGGTTCGCGAATACTTAGACGTATACTAAGTAATAGGTGCTTCTTACTATCGAAACCTAGGGCGTTCTTAAATCGACCGCGGTCTAAAAGTAAGGACTAGGTAAACCGCGCTAAGATAAGAGGTCGAGCTTAAGATACCCGCTAGCTAGTAGGGCTAGGGAGGCTAACCTAAGTACGAACGATATTTATAGGTATAGTAAATAGAAAAGCGCTAAGAGATAAAGCGCTTCTTTTTCCCCCCTCTTAGAGCGGCGCCTTATAGCTTAGTTTATAAGGAGGGGAGGTACGCGATATATATATATAAAAGGCTTAAGATAGGGACTTAGTCGCCTTAGTCTAAGCTAGATTAAAGCGAGGTAATTTTTAAGGATAGTATTAAACTATAAGCGATTTACTTACTACTAAGGGCTATAAAGGCTAGAGCGTTATATAACCTAAGCGTAATTAAACTAAAGTATACTATAATAATAATAAGGGACTTTAATATTTATTACCTACTTTAAGATAGATATAATAGAACCTTAGATAGCGTAATATAACTTATATAAGAGGCGATAAAATTATAACTTAAACTTACTACCTTAAGAGAGAAGTATATAAGATTTTTTTATAGCTACTAAGATAGTATTACTAACCTAGCTTAGGTAATATTAAAGACTAAGATATAGTATACTAAGCCCGACCTAGACCTAACTAAGTTAGACTATATACCTTAGACTATTATACTATAGGTTAATACCTAGGCCTAAGTACCTAAACTAACCTTAAGGTAAAAAGAAGTAAAGGTAAAGCTAGTTAAAGCTAAGACTATATCCTAGCTAGGACTATACTAGCTAACGCTCTAAACGCTTAAGGATATTAACTAGGACCTAGACTATATTTTTACTACTTTAGATCGTAATAGCTATAATTCCGCGCTAAGGGTAAGTATTACTTAAGGGCAATATATAGTTTACCTTAAAGGTAAAGAGGGTAATAAGGGAAGCTAAGAGGGTAAGGAGGAAGTATAGGTAGGAAAGGAGTAAGGTAAACTAAGAAAACCTATATAAGGCGTCTATAGTATAAAAGCAGACCGTCTAGGAGGTAAGGAGGGCCTACTAGTATAAGTTCTTAAAGGAATTTAGCGCTAATAATACTAAGCTTTAAAATATAAAGAGGTAAGATAAACTTTATAGTAAGCTATTACTAAAACTAACTTATATCCCGCCGCTAGTTAAAGAAAGTAAGGACTAACTAACGGAAACCTTTAAAAGGAAGGCTTAGTTACTAGCCGCTAAGTTCTTCCTACTAAAGGCTAGCACGACTTAAGGGCTACCCTAGCCTATAGCTAAGGCGACCCTTATAGTTAATTAATAGATCTAGCTAGCTAACGTTATAGCGGCGCTAAGTAAGATAGTAAGCTAGAAAGTAGCGGGTCTAAATAGTATCCCCTTAAGGTTTATTAAGAAGTATAAACTAGCCCTAGTTTAGTAACTAGCTATAATCTTTAACGCCTATACCTAGCTCTTATATTTCTTAGAATAGTTCTATAGCCTAAATATAATAGTAATTTAAAAGCTAAGTAAGAAGCTAGAGGCCTATTATATAATAAGGAGATAAAGACTAATTTCCCTCCTACCTATAATAGGGAAAGTACTTAAGTAGATACTAGCTTAAAGGATTACTAGAGCTATAAAAGTAAACGGTATCTTATTAAATAGATAAATAAGGAATAAGAAGGAGCGCTTTATAAAGGCGGCGATCCTACTAATAATAAAACTAGTATATATAACCTAGGCTTAAAAGGGTATTATATTATTCTTATAGCTAGATATTAAGAGCGTATTTAATATAGTTAACTATAATAAGCTTATAAAGGAACTAAAGCTTTAAGGATACCTTAGATAGCTTATAAGCTTAATATAGAGCTTTATAAGTAATAAAAGATCGACCCTTTTCTTTAATAAGAGGACCTTAAAGCTAACTTAAGTATTAATAAGAGTTCTTTAAGGCTACCCTTTATCCTTAATCTTATATCTATACTATATAACCCCTTTATATAAGAGGCTTAGTACGATATATAGTATTTATACTATTAGCTTCGCTAATAATATAAATATAGTTAGTATTAGACTTAATATAGCTATAATAGTAGTATACTTAAAGGAGGCTTAGAAGGTATATATAAAGTAAGTAGCTAAGTTTATAGTTACTTTTAAACTATTAAAGAGTAAGTTAATATACTTTATATAAAGGAGATAAGCAATAAGAACGCTAGTTTACCTTAGGACTAACGTAGTAATACTAGTTTAAGAGGCCTGCTTACTAAGGGTTTAGGTATACTAGAAACTATACTAAAAGGCATACTTAAAATAGCTTTAAGTAAAGATAAAGCGCTAGACTATAGCCCTAACTAAGCTTATATTATTTATATAGAGCTATACCTTACTATATACTAAGGAAGTCTATAGTAAGGTAATCTAGTCCTTAATCTCTTATACTATAGTTATATTTTATAAGATAATATATATAAAAGGGAAACTATATAAGATCGCGTAGGACCTAGTATAGGACTAGTTAGCTTACCTTAAAGTAGTAACGGGCGCCTACCGCGCGACCTTAGTTTACTAAGTAAAGGTAGAGGTATATATGCCTTTAATTAACCTCTACTTAAACTAAAGAATAATAGATACCTTTTAAAGGTTAAAGGATTCAAAGCTCCTAAGCTAAATCTAACGTATATTTAATATAGTTATAGGTATACTTAAGAGGAGGTAACGCTAAAGAGAGAGTAGGCCCTTAGTAGCGCTATTACTTAATAGGCCCCCCCTTATAAAGGAAATAAAAGGGGTCTAAAGCTAAATAAGATCGAACGACCTCTTAGATAAGACTTAGTTACTTAAAAGGCTAAATAAGGAATAAGCCGCTTAATAAAACGCTAAGGAAAACGCGATTTAATAATACTAAAGTACCCTTTACCTTACTAACTTCCTATTATAGTTCGATAAAGTAATAACGCTAAACTATTATAAGGGCCTCCCTAAGTATATTAGTATAGTAATTACTTAGATATATATAAGAAAGATTAAGCTTAATAACTTTTTCTTTAATTAATAGGTCCTTAGTATAGTCTTACTAGTATATACCTATAGATAAAAATAAGATACTATCTACTATATAATAATTAACTACTTATTTATAAAAGAGGTAAGGGAGTCCCTCTTAATATAGGCCTTAGATATAAGTAATATAAGAGCGGGCCTTTAAAAGTAAAAGGATAGCGGCGCCGCTAGTATAATAGTTCCTCCGCTTAAGTAGGCTCTATTAGTTCGACCTAGCTTAAAGGCTATATATAGATATACCGGATAATAAGACCGGGGTCGCGCTAAAGATAAAGCGGCCTTAATTAAGACTACCTTAGCTAACTACTTCCCTTACTAAAGCGATCTAAAAAAGGAGAGGACTTATAATAATAAGACTATAGTATTAACCGAACTAAACCTAAACTAAGCGTAAACCTCGCCGATTAAACTATAAGCTAAATAGAATTAATATAACCTAACTAAACTAGCTTTAATAGCTATAGAATAAGACCTATTATTAAAAAGCTATAATTAAATAAAACTTAACTTAGAACTAAACTAAGATAAAGCTAATAACTAGCCCCTTAAACTATAACCCTAGCTTAACTTATTAATAGTAATATCTACCTTATTATCGTAATAAGAATAATAGGACCCTCTTAAGGTAGTACGCGGGGTATAAGAGGGAGTAACCTAAGGCTTATAAGGAGTATAGGGACTACTATTACTATAAGAAGCTTAACGATAACTAGTTAGGCTTAACCTTAAACTTAAACTAGAGCTAGCTTAGATAGCTAGCTTATAAAATAAAGTAATAACTAAGGTTTATACTAAGGTAGGACCTATACTAGCGGCGGCGTAGAGGCGTTTACTATAGCCTATACTATAACCTTAGATTTAATTAAGGTTAAGACTAGTAATAATCTTAGCTAAGACTAAATCGCGATAGCTATAAAGACGCTACTAAATAAGGTTAGGAGCGCTAGTAAGATTAATAAGCGATATAAGATAGGGATGCTTTAAGGCGGGCTTAGCGCTAAGAGAACTACTAGGCTATAGCTTAATATTAAAACTAATAAAAGAAAACGCGGTAGGTTTATAAGCTAGCTTCGCGATAACTATAAGTATAGCGATAATAGTAGACTTCTTAGCCTTAGCCTTAAATAGAGCCTTAAGCGTAGTAGCCGCCTTACCTTTACCCTTACCCTTCCCTTTATTAAAAGGGACTAAGGCTAGACTAAGCTTAGTAAGATTAAAACTACTATCCTTACTATTAAGGTTATTACTAGTAATAAGATAGAAATAGTTAGCGAGATCGTTAACTACTATAAAAGTCTTTTAAGTAACTTAGAGCGACTTAAGCTTAACTTAGGCTAAGGTCTTAATAGTATCGCTAAGCTTACTTAGGTGCTTCTTTAAGGACTTATATATATAGTAGGTATTATCTATAAAATAAGTAAAAGCTAATACGAGTATCTTAATATTCTTAGCGATTATAGCTAGACTAAGGGTAGACTTACTTAACGTGCCCTTACCTTTAGTAGTAAGGGCCTTTTAACTAGCGTAAATATAAGTTTCTAGAGTAGCACAGTAAAGGTACTCTTATACTAAACCCTTAATAAGGGAAAGGCTATTAACCTTAGACTATACTTAGTAAAGGGTATACGCGGCCTCCTTACCTTTAAAGGTAATTTAGAATATAAATTAGTACTAAACTTAGATAGTACTATAATAAGATAAGGTTACTTACTTAGTAATAAGACTAGTTAAAGTTAGTATAAGTAATATATACTTTAGCCTTTATAGCTATTAAAGTTAGTTAAAAATACTAAAGGTAAGACTAACCTAAGATAAAACTAGGATTAATACTTATAAAACTAGTTTTAATAGCTAGTAAAGAACTTATAGGTAGGCTTACTAGTAAGACGCTTAATATATATAAAATATAGAATAGAGCGCTCCGATCTTACTATAGTAGTAACTTTCTTATAAAGAAGTAGTTTTAAAGGAAGCGAGCTACTACTACTTAAGTTAGCTTCTTAGTTAAATATTATAATATAGCGATAAGTAAACTAAATATAGTACTAAAGAGACGTAGAGTTATAGAAATAAAGTAAGCGAGGTAGTAGTAAGGCCTATAAAAGAGATAGCTAATAAAGAGATAGGAGGAGGTATAAATAGAACTAAGGGGGGAGGGTAGGTATATATATACGCAAGCTAAGTATATATAATTAATAACTATATAATAGAAGGTAAATATAGGCCGCCGCGCCCTTAATTAGGAAGTTATATAGCTAGATAGGAACTAATTTACGATTAGTAGAGCTAGTTAACCGAATTTTAATTAGCTAGCCCTACCTAAGAGTAACCTATACTAGCGCCCGGCCTAGTAACCGGATATTACCTACCCTACTAACTAATAGACTAATAAGCTAACGCGACCGCGGCTACGCGGCTATAACGCAGAAGCTATAGTAAATAGAGGCGCCTATAAGTTAGGCCCTTAAAGAGAGACTACTACTTATAACCCTAGGCTTAGGCTAGCGAGCCCGGGCCGCGGCCGCTTAGGATAGTAGCGGCTATAGCCTAAGAGGGCCTATACTAAGATATAATAGCGCGGGAGGAGCCTATAGTAGCTAGCGTAAATTTCCTATATACTATTACTATAACCTCGTTTAAAGTAGACCTATATTAAAAGAGGGGAGGGTTTTCCCCTAAGTACTTTAGTTTTTCCCTCCTATTTAATATTAAAGTTCTAGATACCTTTAGCTAGGTCCTTAGCGTAATCTTAATAAAAATAAAAATACTTTTAAGGGAAAAAGATAAAGAGTTAAAGAGGATATAAAGGAAATTAAGATAATAAGAATAGTAAAAACTAGCTTAAAAATTATTTTTATATACTATAGATATAAAGGAGATCTAAATAAGAAGTTTAATAGGCTTATAAATAAAATTATTAGAGAAATTATATATAAAAGAATCTTAATCCCTTTAAATTACTTAATTAACTTTATTCCTTAACTAAGTAAGAGACTTTATATAAGAAATATAGATATAGCTTAAAGTATAGAAAATATTAAATTCTAGACCTTAAAGAAAGTAAAAAGTAATATAAGACCTTATAGAGCTATAAAAATAGTTATAAAAGCAGCTAAAGATAATATAAAAAGTAGTTTACTCCTCCTTAAATATTTATAAGGAAAACTTATAGTAGCTTTAGTATAAGTTAAAGAATAAGATAAAGAATACTAGGTTAAACCGATTAAGCTTGCTTACCTTACTTATAAAAAATTAGATTATAAGTGCCTTAAAGTTTAATAAGTACTAAAGGAAGTTAGGTTTATAACTAATATAATTAGCGTAATATAACTAGCTTAAGGACTATCTAATTAATAAACTTTAAAGGTAATAAGACTAAGGAAAGATAAATTTATTATATAGGAAGTAGTGCTCTTAATAAGATACTAAGAGATAACTTTAAAAGACTATATAATAGTTCTTATAATATATATAAATATAGTCCTTATACCCTTTTACTTACTTAAGTATATATAAGACCTAGCTTATATTAAAGTATAGCTTAGTAGCTAGAAAGCTAAAGTTTTAATCGCCTTAATCGATACTAAGTTTAAAGGAAACCTTATTACTAAAAGATATATAAATATATATAGGCTTAAATTCTGTAAAAAGGTATGAGCAATAAGCGCAGAATCGGGTAATCGATGACGTAAGCGGAAAGATCGGTCGAAGGAGTATAGGGTAGGATTTCGTCTGGAATTTATAACGAGCATATAAGGGGCTGAATAATATATTGAAAGAATAGCGTTGCAAAAGATGCTTGTGTGCTTACTCCTTTTTTTCTACTACTCCCAGGGAAATCCTTCGTCTTTTATAGACCATTGCTCGCCCACTAGTAGACCAATTAGTTAGCTTTCTAGCACATTCTATAGTGCTTAAAAAGCTCTATCTATAGTATATCTTCCTAACTTAGTAGGTGGTCTGATTGTGGCGTGATGGTTGACGTAAGACTATGGGTTCTGGCATGAGTAGTGGATTTTACCAGAATGTTCTATGCCCCACCTATTCTCGTATCGCGGATATCTTCGGAACCGCTAGGCCAAAATAGGCAATAGGGTATCCGTTCTGCTCGTAATTGACTTATGCATTTTATGCATATTTTTGTTTATTAAGATAGGCTTATCCTGACCCGCTTTTCCTAGAGGAAGGTATAGTTATCTAGTAGAGGTCTTTGTCTTTTAGGGTTATTCCTTAGACTGTATTATAGAGCCCCTTTTTACTAGCTTATTCTATAAAGCCTCCCTATGCCTGTTATTTCTTTATAACAGTAAAATAGGAATATAAGGGTATATTCTTATAAATTCCTACTAATAAGAGTATTAATAATAGCGTATACTGGGTCCCTTATAAATATTATTAAGAAGGTAGAAACTAATTTCTATTTAAGTATAGCCTAGATACTAATCTATCTTTATATTATATTAGATAGAGTCTTAGCCCCCTTTATCTTAGGTATACTATTTATTAAACCCGCGTATATATTATTTAATTACTCTTTAAGGAACGGCGATATATAGGTTAAATATTAAATTAGTACTATTTAGGTAGTTATATTAGTAGTAGGAGCTATTAAATATAAGCTTTTAGATAAGATTAATATAGTAAAATCCTTTTAGACTATAACGTTAATAGTTATTAAAAATATATATAAAAGACTAAAGCTTAAGTAGACTATATAGGAAATAGCTACCTAGCTCCTAAGAAAATATTTTTAGGATTTAGTAATAAAAGTTAAAGAAGATAACCTAAGAGCTACTTAATAATTATAAAGAAACCCCCTTTTAAATACCTTAATTACTAAGATTCTCTTACTAAGATATAAGATCCTTAGTTATAAAAGGGGCGCTAACTAAGTCCTTAACCTAGCTTATACTAGCGTAAATAAGCTCTTAATAGTATTAGTATAATAGTAATTAATTATAAACGAAGGAGATAAGGCGATTCTAGCTATTAAATCTAGTATAATAAAAGAGATTATTAAAGTTATAGTTATAAAGGCTATAGGAGAGTTTAATAAATATATTATTAGAGCTAGAAAGAAGTTTAGAAAGATTTAAAAGGTTAAAGTTAAGATAAGGAGGAAACGACCTATTAGATTATATAATCTAAGATTTAATTCTCTTTTTAAAAGAAAGGTAAATAAGATTAATATTATTAATAATACTTTATTAAACAGCTTAATATTAAAAGGGGACCCTAAGTAAAAAGAAAACTAAATAAAATACTATTAAAGATATAATATAGCCTAAACCTTACTTAGAATACTTAATAGGAAAACTCTTAAGTATATAGAAAGCAAAGCAGCTAATATAAGAAAAACTTAAAGTAATTTATAAATAATTTAAGGACTTTCTTATAAAGGTAAAAATCTAGATCTTTAATAGTACTTTTTTTAATAAGGAAGTAGTATTATCCTAAGACTTTATAAAAAAAGGTAAAGTTAACCTAGTTATAGCCCCCCTATAAGTTATTAGGATAATAAAATATAAGGTATAGTAAGTAGCCTTAATTTTAATCTTAAAAGTAATAAAGTAGAAAGTTATCGATATCCTTAAAATTAAACTAGAAATAAGTATCCTTAAAGAAAGGTATAAGCCTTATAAGAACCCCTTTTTCCTTATAATAAAGAAAGATAAATAGCTATACTTAATTAATTTTACTATATATATAAATACCTTTATAATAAGAGATATAAACCTACTACTAAATATAAATAAGTTTAGCGACTACTTCTTAATATATAAGATCCTTTCCTTCTTAGACCTTTTTTTAAGCTATAATTAGATCCCTCTTAATATTAAAAGCTATAACTTAATAATATTTACGATACTTATTAGCCTCTTATATATATATATACTCCTTTTAAGGGCTATAAATTTAGTCGGCTAATTTATAAAGATAATATAAAGAATCTTTTAAGACCTTATACTAAATATCTATAGGAATTTCCTTAATATTATAGGTATTAAAGGTCTTAATATAACGTATAATAATAAAACGGTAGCGCTAAAAGTAAGGAGATTTATCTTCGAATACCTTATTAACCTTAATAAAGTCTTAGTTAATTTCGAACTCTTTAGTTATATAATTATAAGGGCTAAATCGAAATTCTATTAGTAAGTAACTAAAGTTATTAGTTATATCTATAAAATAAATATAAAACGCCTTATAATTACTAAGGTTATTAAGATTAAGAAATAGATAAGATACCTTAATATAATATATATTAAAGCTTTCCTTAGTATTATAGGATACTATTAAATCTATATTAAATAGTTCGCTATCTTAGTAAAACCTTTTATAAACCTATTAAAGAAAGAAGTTTACTAAGAGTAAGGAAATAAATAAGTAAAAGCGATAGCTCCTTTAAAGGAGGCTATAACTAATTTAGTCTTTTTAGTATCCCTTAATATTAGCCTAAGAAAAAGAGATATTATTTTAATATATAATACTAGTCTACGTAGCTAAGGAGCAGTCTAAATATAAATTATTAATAAAATAAAGCGCCTTATAAGGTTTAAAAGTAAAATATAGTTACTAATAAAAACTAAATATAATATAATAAAGAGGGAGTATAAGGCTATATTAAGTATACTTAAGAGACTAAGAATATACTTATATAGCGTGTATTTTATCTTAGAAACTACCGTATAAGTCTTAGTCGATTAATTAAAAGGTGCCTTTAAAGATATCCTTAAAGCTATATTAACTTATTAAAGAAGCTATATTTTCCTCTTTAACTTTACTATATAATATATCGAAGGTAAGAAGAATAGCGTAGTTAATAGACTCTTAAGAAAGCTTAACTAACCTTTTAATATATTAAATAAGGAAATAGAAGGTAATATTAAAGAGTTTATAGACTTTTACTTAAACGTAGTATAGGGGACTAAGCTAGAAAGGGACTACTTAAAGGAATTAAGAATAATTATAGACCTCCTTTAAACGTTAAAACGACTTAAGGGCCTTTTTAAATAAGACTATAGAAAGCTATACTTAAAGAGTTTAAAGTTTTATATTAAAGATTAAAAGCTTTAGTAACTTCCTAAGAATAAAGAAAGGGGACCTATAATAATCGTAAACGACTTAAAAGAACGGAAAAGGTTTATTATAAAGTACTATATATAAATAGGATATAAAGGACGATAAGTTATATATATATTTATAAAGAATAAGTATTAATAGGCTAGCTTTTAAAATAATATTTATAGTATAATCTCTTTCTATAAAGAATACTAGTACTTTATAATTAAAAGACCCTAGGAATTTATAACCGTAACTATACCTAGCTACCTTATAAGTAAAGTTTACTTTAATAGCTAGTATATACTATTTAATTATAAGTATTTATACCTTATAAAAGTATAAAATAACCTTACTAAATAAGTAGAAGTAACCTTAGTTAAAGAAATTACTATAGGAGCTATAACTAAATTTATACTCTTTATTATTTATAAGTATAGTATAATACTATACGCTATAATTAATAAAGGGCCTAAAATAAAGAAAGACTTTAAGTATATCTTATAAGATATAAGCGTTAAAGTTATTTAAACTTTAGTATATAATCTAAAGGTAAACGTAGTAGTAAAGTTATCGCGAAGCGTGGCCTGATTTCGCAGTTCTCGGAGATATCCCTTGGCACGAGGGACCTAGGAAGCTGAAAAATAGGTTTTAAGGAAGGAGCTAAAAGGAGGTGCAGAGAGGAGGGTGGGGGTATAAGGGGAAGCAGAAGTGGCGATGGCTTCCTATAGAGGTGGCGAGAGATAAGACGGATGTGCCGGCAACGGCTGGAAAGGAGGAGAAAAACCGGCAAAAAGCTCGGTAGTTAAAGGGACATTAGTAGCTTCTTTAAGCAGGATCTTCTTTGTCAATTGAGATGCTAGACGGGTATAAAGAGGGGCGTTGGATAGAGGAAAGAAGGACAATTAAGGCAATACAACAATCACTCCCCTGCCGCAATTGTTGCTCCCGCAAGAATCAAATCTCTCTGCCCTGCCTATCCGACCCCTTACTTCCAATTTCACCTTCGTGCATTTTCATGCACTTCTCGCATCTCTCTTCGCGAGAAAAGTAAAGTTATTAAAGGTTAATAATAATACTTATAAAATAGTAAAGAAAAAGGGTAAGTAGATTAAATACCTTAACTAAGTAATCCTTATAGACTAAATAATAGTTAAAGAGTCTTATAAAATATTAGCTTTCTACCTACTATATATATTAGCTTTCTACCTACTATATAAATAAGAACTAATACTACCTCTTAAGGTAAAATACTTAACTTAGTAACTAATTAACTAAGATAAAGTAAAGATAAGAGAAGAATTATTTAAAGTATAAGTATAAGTTTTAAAAAGGAAAGAAAAAGATATAAAAGAAGCTAAGAAAAGAGTAATAAGATATTAAAATCGATTAATAAAGAGGATTAATAAAGCTAATAAGTATATAATAAGGAAAGAAAGCCTATAACTTAAAGACCTTATCTTACTATTTAATATAAGACGATTAAATAATCTAAGGAGGTAAGCTAAGTATTAAATAAGGTAGAATAGTCCTTTTTAAGTAATATCGCGCTTAAAGTAGTTTAGGGCGTATAAGATTAAGACTTTAAATAGAATTATACTTAATAAGATAATCTTAGGAGAGTATTTAAAAAAGTTTAAAAAGGATAAAAAAGGTTAATAGTACTTTACTAAGGACGATTAGTTACTTTAAGATAAGATTACTCTTAATAAGAAACGGAAAGAAGAAATAATAAATAAAGTAAATAATTTACTACTCTTACTAAGTAAAGAAGCCTTAGATTAAATAGTACTATAGTTATAATAATATTATAACTATAGCTACTAAGCTATTAACGGTTAACCGTATTAAGCACGTAATATAGCTTAACGGATAAATAGTTAGTATAACTATTTAATAAATATAGGATCGAGGGGATCGTAGAGATCTAAGTAATCTAGGATTAACGAGATTACTATGCTTTATATAATCTAATATTAGGGATTATAGCTAGGCCTATAATCTAAGGATAGTCTTTATAGGTATATATAGCTACCTACTTTTACTCCTTTAAATAGATAGCTTAATAGCTTTTAATATAATTATTACGATCTTTATTATAGTCTTATCTTTAATTCTAATTACTTAGTTATAGTCTATAGTCTATAACCTCTAACTTATTACTAACGTAATATACTTATTATTACTTAGACTACGCCCTATTATATTTACTAATATAAACCCCTTAATAGGTTTATCCCTTAAGAATAATACTAGTCGTTATACGTTAAAAGCTCTTATTTAATATAATACCGCGTTACTCTAAGTAATATCGTAACTATTAATATACCTATATAGTAAACTAGATTAACTAACTCTAGAGCTACTATATTGCCTTAGGATATAATATACGAGATTATTACCCTTCGATTTAAGGTATAGTTACTTAGGAATAAAGGAGGCAACGGATAAGTTAGGGACCTTAGAGAAGTAGTTAAACTAAAATAGCTAGGACTATTTAACGGTACTTATAGCACGCTTTAAGACTTTCTTACCTAACTTAAGGCCTACTACTAGTTTTACCCTATAAAACTCTTAAACTTAGTTAAAAAGGTACTTTATATAGGAAATTATTTATTTAGAATAGTACTTACTTAGTTTAGACCTATTATAAGGGACTTTCTTAATAACTAACTAGTATAACGAGATAATAAGATAGATAAAGTCTTTGCTAGTTTCTAAGGATTCGAAGAAGCTATTATAAAGGTATTTAGAAAAACTAATAAGGAATAAGAAGCTAAATAAAAACTTTAAGAACTCTAATAAAGGATCTTAGTATTAGATTATACTACGAAGTTCTATTAAGTTACCTTAAAGCTTAATTAGGAAGACGAACCTTTTATATTACGATTATATAACGGGCTTAAAAAAGAAGTTAAGTACGAGCTTTATAAGGAAATTCGACCTAATAACCTCTTAGACTATATTACTATAGTAGTATAAATCGACGATAGATAGTATATATAACGCTAAGAAAAGAAGTAAAGAAAAGGAAACTAGAACCCTTCCTATAAAAATAACTTTAACTAACGCGCTAACTATAAAAAGAAGCGCGAAACTCCTATTACCTATAGTTATATAACTACCTTAGGTAGGATAGACCTAAATATAATATAAAAAAGTAAAGGAAAGTATTTTAACTATAGGAAACTTAGATATTACTTTAAGGAATATAGATAACCTTATAAAGAGAAGAAAACCTACTAGGTACTAGCCTTAAAAGGTAAGAAATACTTAAATAGTATTAATAGATAGGAACTAAAGTATAAACTCCTTAGTTAAACTATATACTATAACGACGAATATATAGTATACTTAAGTAATAAGAACGATACTAAATAGTTCTTAAAGCTACTAAGGAAAACCCTTATAATAATATAATAAAGGGATCCTAAAATATAGAAATAAGTTAAATTCTTAGAACTAAAATACCCTTATCTTAAAGGAGTTTCTTAGGACTAGATTAAGAAGAATAGTAAATAATTCTAGGAAGATATATAAAATAAAAATCGATAATAATAATAGGTAGTCTATAGATAATATAATAAAGAAGATATAGATATAGCCTTAATACTTATAAAACTTAGGTAATAACTTAATGAGGAATAACGATGTATCGATAATATAAGCTTTAAAGAATAAGAAATACTTAGAGAAATAAAAGATAAGAACGAACTTATACTACTACCCTTACTACTAAGGGAAAATACTACGATTAGAGAATACGCTCTATACTTTAAAGAATTTAAAGAATTTCTTAAAATTAAAACCTAATAAATACCTTAAATTCTTATAGAAAACTAATAAGCTATATTAATTCGATATAAACCGGTACTATATAAAGGAGACTATACTATAGCTATTGCTATAGTTAATACCTTTATAGCTCTATAATAATAATAGTAACTATAAGGAGAATTTAAAGATAATGTATAAATACTACTTACTTATAAGTACTATAAGTATATTTTATAGATATTATATATTTACCTAGATTATATAATATACTTTTAGATAAAGGCACGATATAACGCTTTCTTAGTTAGGTTTAAAGGCTAAGTACTTTTAAAACCCTACCTAAGTATAGAACTAAACTACTAGAAAATCGATTAATGCTACTTAAATAACTAAGTTATATTATTAGAACCTAATTATAGTACGCTACTTAAATACCGCGATAATTATAGGTTATTAATAAGATATCTTTTAGAGATATAGAAAACTTATAAATATACTAAAATAAAGGAATAGTATAATACTACTCGCTTTAAGGTATCTAAACCTTTAATCTTTTAAAGACTTATATAATAAGTTAAATATAATAAAGAAGATTATAATAAATATATATACCTAAACTATAGAGTTTATAAATATAAAAAAGTATAAGTATAGTATAAACGATATAACAGTATACTAAAAGATTATTAGTAATATATATAAAGGCTATAAGCTATATTTAACTAAGGAAAAATCAATATAGAAATACTATATAAAAAATAAAAAGATACTAAATAAAAACTTAACCTTTAGTACGAAAACAAATAAAATTATAAAGTATAGTATATAATTAACTACGAAGTAGTATAATATAAATAATATAGCGTTAAGAAATAAGAAATCTTCGATTAGCTATAAGAAATTAGTCTCTTAAGCCCTAATATAATACTATATAACGAAAATATAAAGAAACGATATTAATAATAAATCGAAGAAGAATACCTAAATAAAATAAATAAGGACTAGGCAAAAAATAAGGTACGCTATTTATAAAAGGGCTATAGACTAGTATAATATAATAAAATCTAAGGACCCTATATATAGTAATAGTAAGCTATAGTAACTAAATAGTATTAGATATCTAAATCGTAGGATATTATATATATATACTTTTAAATTATAGCGCGATAGGTAATTATATTTTACTTAAAGTCGTTAATTATTACTAACCTATATAGAGATATAAGATAGATCTATATAAACTTATAAATATTAAAGGAGAGGCCTTTAACTATAATAACGGAATTATTAATATAGAGATTAATTACCTTAATATTAATATCTAGGGCTATAATAAATAAGTTAACTTCGATATAATAGATATTAAAGAATATAACCTTATATTAAGGCTTCTATAGCTATAGGAGAGCAACCTACTAATTAACTAGAAAACTAGCTAGCTATATAAGAATAAAGATATAAGTTTCTAAGACTAGTAGATTTAAGAGAAAGTAAAGTTTTACGATAATTTAGCTACTAAATAAAATAAAAGGGATAACCGTTTAAGTAAATTATTATAGGCTTTAGCGATATAAATAAAAATAGTAACTAAACTAATAGATATAATAAAATTAATTAATAAGACCTATATACTAACTAATATAGCTATATAACCTAGCACTTAATATAAATAGAATAAAGGATATAATATAAAGATCTAAAGAGTTATTATTACTCTAAGGAAAGACCTTAAATAAATTAATAAAGAGCTTAAGTTAAGAGAAACTAGCTTTTAAGAGAAAGAATAAAGCTTATAAGATAGAATAAAGAATATCCCTTAAGAATACCGGAAATATAATAAACTCTTTAAAAAAGAACTTAAGATAGGGTTACTTAAATATAGCTAATAGGACTATGAAATTTATCTTAAGGATAGAATAACGCCGACGTTCTATAAGATCTTTAACCTAAATAAAAAGCAACTATAAATACTATACGACTACCTTAATAAGAATCTATAAAAAGGATATATATAAAGGTTAATATCTAAAGTAAGCTATCTAGTTATATTTATTTTAAAGAAAAACGGTAAGCTATAACTAAGTATTAACTATAGACGCTTAAACGATATTATAATAAAGGACCGAATACTATTACCGCTTATATTAAAACTATAAGATTAATTATATAGTAAAGAATAGTTTATAGCCCTCGACCTTAAAAGTACCTATAACTTAATATATATAAAAAAGGGATATAAATAAATAATAGCCTTTAAAACGAAATTTAGACTATTTAAATATCTAGTAATACTATTTAGACTTATAAATATACTAGCTACCTTTTAATAGATAATTAATAATATCCTACGCAAATACTTAGATATCTTTATAGTAGTATACCTAGATAATATCCTAATCTTCTTAAATACCTTAGAAGAATATAAGGAATACGTCTATAAGGTACTCCGCGTACTTTAAAATATAAAGTTATTAGTTAAACTAAAGAAAAGTAAGTTTTATATATAGGAAGTAGACTTCCTTAGATATATAATCTTACTAAGAGAGATATAAATATAATAAGATAAAATTAACTTAGTTAAAGAATAGCTAACGCTAAAGAACGTTAAGGACGTATAAAGTTTCCTAGGATTTATAAATTACTACTAAGGATTTATTAAAGATTTTAGAAAGATTATAGTATTACTATATAACTTAATAAAGAAGGAAAAAGAATTTATATAGAACGATAAAGCTAATAAATCTTTCTAATATATTAAAACTATAATTATATAAGAACTAGTTTTAACTACCTTCGATCTAAAATAATAAATCGAACTTAAAACTAATATATTAGACTTTACTCTAAGAGTATAAATCGGAAAGAAAGATAATAAAGGAAGACTATAACTAATTATATTTTACTCGAAAAGTCTATATAGCGTAGAACTTAATTACCCTATCTATAATAAAAAATTCCTTATAATTATTTAAGCTTTTAAGGAATTTCAATACTACCTTCTTAAAAGTAAGTATAAAGTTAAGGTCTATATAGATTATAAGAATATCTTATACTTTAGAATAATATAATAGTTAAACGGATAATAAATTTAATAGGCCGAATACTTATTAGAGTTTAACTATAAAGTAATTTATAGAAAAGAAATAGAAAATAGTCGAGCTAATACCTTTAGTTAACGAAGCGATTATAATATAGGAATACTTATAGTAAAATAATAGCTCTTAGAAATTAACGAAAACGGGAACTACTAGTAATAATAGCTAAATATAATATTTAAAGTATAACTTAATAACTTAATATACTAGAAAATCCTAAAATAGATAAAAGAATATAAAGTACTAAACGGATATAATATAGAATATTTAGAAGTTCTAATATATAAGATAAAGTTATATAAGATATATATAAATATTTAATATATAGATAGTAAGGAATCTAAAAAATAATAAAACGGATTAAACGATAATATAACTTCTTATAGCTTAAAGAAGTAGTATAATAAGTTATTAAAAAATATAAACTTTATATATAAAGTAAAGCTAAACGATATAAACTATATAGAGAATTATAACCGCTACTAGTACTAGAGAAACTATAGGATTCGATAGCTTTTAACTATATTATAAAGCTACTACTATTAAAAGAACCTATAACTAACGTTATATATAATAGTATATTCGTTATTACTAATAGATTAATAAAGTATAGATACTTCTTACTATATAAAGAAGTAAGTAATATAAAAGAGCTAGTATATATATTCCTATAAATAATTATTAGTAATTATAGACTACTAAATAAGATTATCTTTAATAAAGGAAGTATATTTATAGCTAAATTTTAGTAAGCTCTTATAGTATAATTAAGGACGAAATATAAGCTTAGTATAGCTTATTACCTATAAATAAATAGATAAATAGAACGACTTAACTAAACGCTTAAATAATATTTATAATACTATATTAGCTATAAATAAAACGATTAAGTTAAATAGCTACTAATAGCGTAACTAGCTTATAATAGCTTAGTTATAGAAATAACTAAGCTCTTACTAGTATACGCTAATTATAAATATAACTTAGAAGTATTTAAGGTTACTCGATAAGGACTATAAGCGGAATAAGTAATACTATAAGTAGATTAGCTATAAAAATTATATAAAGAAATATAATAAGAACTTTAATTTATTAAAGAATAAATATCTACTTACTATAATTAGAAAAGATTATAAGGAATAATCTTTTAAGAGAGAGATATAGTCTACCTTATATAACGAAATATTAAAATAAAACGACTAAGTAATAAATTAGATTTTAAGAAACCTAGACCGTTTAAGGTTAAGAAAACTATTTTAAAAGTTAACTATAAACTTTCGCTACTAATAATAATATAGATATACCTAATATTTTATATCTTATTATTAGAACTAGCGCTATAAAACGCTAAACTATAGGAAAAAATCAAAGTTAATAATAATTAAGAATATAAAGTAAAATAAATACTAAATATAAGAAAATAACGTTAGTAATAAGAATACCTTATTAAGTAGAAGGGATTTAAACTAGAGGAAAATACCTAGGAACTACTTAAGCACTTAACCTACTATAGCTCTCTACTTTAATAATTTTACTAGAAGGTTTAAGAGGGATTAAAGGACTAAGATCTATAAACTCCTCGCTAATACTAAATAAGGACTAATTCGCTTTATTAAGAACGCCTAACGATTATAAGTTATTTACTACTTAATACTTATATATATCGAGCGTAGGTAAAACGCTATCCTTAGTATCTACTTCTTAGATACTATAACGAAATAACTTAGAACTCTTTTCCTTTATATAATTCCGAATCTTTTAGATACGAGCTAAATAACTAACGGCGATAGATATTTATAACTAAAGGTCTATAAGCTATACCTAAAGCTCTAATAAAGCTTCCCTAGCTTCTTTCTCTTCGGAATATAGCCTACGCTGCTCCGCTAATAATTTAGTTACTAAAAGAAATACGTTAGCTACTACGTATAGAATAAATTAAAAGACACCTATAAGAAGAGGCTACTAAAATACTATTATAATAGGGACGACTACTAGTAATATAATTATTATAGCGCGAAGAATTTTCGGCTATCCGATAATTTATCTTCTTTACTTTAAAGTATTAAGTGCACGGTATATTAGTAGGATCTCTATTTAAGTCGATATATTCGGTAAGAGCAGCGCGCTTAGAGGCTTTTTAGGAACGAATTTTTAGTATACGACTAAATATACTATTAGTACTATATCCTAAAAGGATAAAGAAATAAGGAACGATATACTTACGTATAACGCGATAAGGGTATATTTATATATAGTAGTTAAGGCAGCTATAGTAGGTCTTATAGATAAGACTAAAAGGAGGGGAGATATCGTATTACGACTACGGCTACTAGGCCGCTAATAGTCGACCGCGTTAAGTATATAATATAGTCTAATAGATAAATAGTTAGCACGATTATTTAATAGATATAGGATCGAGGGGATTATAAAGATCTAAGTAACCTAGGATTAACGAGATTACTATACTTTATACGATCTAACGTTAGGGATTATAGCAAGGCCTATAATCTAAGGATAGTCTCTATAGGTATATATAGCTACCTACTTTTACTCCTTTAGATAGATAGCTCGATATCTTTTAATATAATTATTATAATCTCTATTATAGTCTTATCTTTAATTCTAATTACTTAATTACCTAGTTATAGTCTATAGTTTATAACCTCCGACTTATTACTAACGTAATATACTTATTACTACTTAGACTATGCCTTATTATATCTACTAATATAAACCCCTCGATAGGTTTATCCCTTAAGAATAACACCGGTCGTTATAAATAACTCCTTAATAAACCTTAAAAGGATTAAAGTTAAGAAGAGAAAAAAAAGTAACTATTAATACCTAAGAAACGCCTAAGGTATATAATTAAGGTAAAGCTACTATAACTTAGTAAAGTAAAAAAGGATCTTAATATAAGAGCCTTAAAAACGCTAATTTAATAAGAAAAGGAAGAGGTAAAAGAAGGTAGGGAGGAAAAGGTAGTAAAGATAAAAATCTATAACTATTATAAGAAGTATACTAGAACCTATTTAGTAACTAAGGCATTATTTAACTATTTAATTAAAGGATAACTATAGTAGCTAAGATATTTATAAGCGCCTTACTTACTACTTTATCTTTTTAAATTTTCTACTTAAAGCTACTTAAGTAAATAAAGATAATATTTCCTACCCTTTCTTAATAATAACCTATCCTTTACTACCTTAAAGAAAATAAATAAAGATATAATTAAATAATAAAGTAAGAAAATAAATATTCTTACTACTTACCTTTATTAAGAATAAAACTTTTACTTTATAGATAAGGATATTTATTCTTTATTATAAAAGGGGAAACCTATTATAGTAAAAAAAAATATACCTATAAGATAAATTTTAAGATGTTTTTAACTTATTAACTTAAACGTATATAACCTTAAGAGAAAAACCTTTACTATTAAAGATAGTAATTAAATAAGGCTACCTACTCTTAGTAAGCTTATTATAGATTACTATAAAGCGAACTTAAAGACTATTTAATTATTACTTAAGAGAGAGCTTATTAAACCTATATAATCTCTTTTTAGGTAAAATAAGTATAAGGTTAATTTCCTGCCTTACCTTTAAATCCTTAGTAAAACTAAAGGGATTAAGGATATTATAAATAAGATAAGAGGCGGTCTTATTACTAATATACGGTTTAGAGAAATAAAAAAGATAGAGAAAAGAAAAGAAAAAAGAGGAATAAAAAGAGTAAAAAAAGGAAGAAAAAGGTAGAGATAAGATAGCTCCTTAATTAATAACTAATAAAAGAAGCTATTTAAGCGTAACCCTTAAATATACTTAAGACCTTACTACTATAAAGGCTAGCTAAAGTAACTAATAACTATATACTTTAATAACTATTTATTCCTCTTAATATACCTTCCTTCTTTCTTCTTTTTTCTTCCTTTTATATATATATATATATACTTTATATACTTCCTTACTTATAACGATCCCCTCTACTAATATAATTCTTATATATATATATATAACCCTTATAGCCTCTTAGTATTATAACTTAAAACTACTTACCTTAACTATTTAATCTTAACTTCTTTCTTTCTTTTACTTACTTTACCCTTTCTTAAGATATAGCGGCGAACCTAAATAGGATCCTATGCTTAGCTATAGACCTCCTTAAGAATACTACTATTTTCTTTAGCGTATTACTATTTAAGAGTAGGAGCTTTATTTTACTTACTTACTATAGCGAAGTTAAATTAAGGCCCTGATCCACAACGCCTTAAAAAAAATAAGGCGGACATGCACCTCGGATAAAAGAGTAACTGCACCCCGATTAGTAGCGTTTTTCGGTGTAAATCAAAGAATTCGAACTCCTCCTCCCCTAGCTGCATGTCTACCCCTATTTACAATATATCGAGCTAGTAGGGGCCGCGTAAATGCCTGCAAAGGGGAAAGATGCCAAGGAAAAGGTCGAATTCTGCCGTGGGAGGCCTGGAATTATTTCAGGCGCCGCAATAATTCCAGGCCTCCTATGTCAATGTTTAAGGCGTTCGTCGGTCGGTCGGCCGGCATAGTCACAACGATAACTTCTTCGCTGCTAGGCGATTTCCACGGCCGCTTAGCCCTCGAAGATAAAGCTAACGATGCCCTAATAAGGCAAGCTATAGCCACGTTAGCTCTAGCACAGACTTTTATAGCTAGTGGCTTTATAGACGAGGAAGGCGGGGAGGGGGAAAATAAGGCTATCGTGGGTATCTCTCGAGCTTCCCCCTAGCTGTCTCGGGCACACTATCAATGGCTCCTTGCGGCACTAAACCTCATATTCAACGATCTCTTTCGCATGCTAAAAGCTGTCTTTTGCCGCCTCTATAGATAGCTCCGCCTTAACACTAGTATTAAGGCCTCGAGGCATTAGACAATAGAGCAGAAGATGCTGGTGTTCCTATGGCTTTGTGCGTATAACGAACCTTAAAGAAACACGGCATACCGCTTCTAAATAAGTCAATCGTTAGTCTTAAGGGTATTCTATTAATTAATCGATCTAATAAGGCGTTTATATACTAATTTCGTTCGCTAGCTAGGGCTAGGATATATATTACCGATCGTGGAGCTCGATAAGAAGCTAATGCAATTTAACGGCGCGATCGGTGCTATTAACGGCATATATATCCCTACGTTCGTCCCTAGGGCTCGTTAGAAGAGATTCTGGTCAAGGAAGAATAATATCTCATAGAATATATTCGCGGTAGTTACTTTCGACGGCCTCTTTAGCTATATTCTTGCCGGCGCTGAGGGCTCTATCTACGACTCGTCGTTATTGCGGATTGCTCTTACGAAGAGCTTTACTTTGCTAAGGGCCCGTTTTTTCCTTAGCGATGCTAGGTTCGGCTTAAGGCGTGGCGTAATCGTACCGTACGGCAATACACGATATTATCTTATCGACTAGGCCGAGGCAGGCAAGAGGCCAGAGAATCCTTGCGAGATCTTTAACCTACGGCACGCTTAGCTTCGTATAACGGTTAAGTAGGTCTTTAGTCGCTGCAAGCGGAAGTAGAAGATAATTCGGTGTAGTGCGCCCGAATATAGCTTCGTTGATTAGGTTAAGCTTATGTACGTAGTAATAGGGCTCTTTAACTTCGTCTAGATAGGTAGGAAAGACCATAAAGAGAGAGAGAGAGAGGAAGAAGCTTGCCTAACGAGTTAGGAGCTTGAGGCCCTCAATAAGGCACGCGCACGAGCTGATTCTATCGTTATAGGCCGTATAGGCAGTGAAATGCGTGAGCTTATCTCTAGCTGGCTATGGGAGACATACTAGACTGTTCTGGCCCGGCGAGAGCGTAGAGATAATACGGATAAGAGCGATAAGAGCGATAACGGCGATAACGGCGATAAAGACGATAAAGACGATGAAAATAATGCCATATATATAGCCTAGGGTGGTGTTATAGATAAAGAAGGAATTAAAGGATAAGGGCAGCCGTATACGGCTACCGCACCTATAGGCATAACTTATAGCCTTAACACTATAAAAATAACTACTTATTAAGATTATACGAATCTACTATAATTATCTCCTTAACCCACGCCCGCTTAGCCTCGCCCGTACTAAGGGAATTTTATACGAGGGGATTTATAGGATCTTACTTTAACTAGGCTATAACTTTTAGCATTAACTATATACCTTCTACGGCGGCAAGCTATATATAGTCTTAGATGGCCTTTTCGAGATCCTCTGCGCCCTATGCCCTTATAGAGATTATATATTGCTTCGTTTAGCCTCCTTAGGCTATAAGGTTAGTAAGAAGACTAACGATTTCCTCTATTTGCTGCTATTGCCGCCCTTTCCTCTTCTTTAACTATCTTAGCCTTAGATTTAGCGATAAACCGCTTAGAGTTAACGAAAGCCTCGATCTTAGAGTAGTTGCCGATAGCGGAATAACCGAGCTATTAGAATAAGAGCCTCCTTCTTCGTTGCGGCGTTGAAAAGCTCGTGCCGATAGGCGTGCTAACGGACGTGGTGTTTCCTCACGAAAAGGATTATCAATATCATCACCAGCCGCTTCGTCGGGCGCCTAAGACCCCTCTTCCTCGTTAGTTAATTCCGATTGCCGTCGCTGATACTAACTACTAGCATTAAGGAAGCCGGCATCGTTATTAACCTTAATAACTATACGGCCGGCCGGTAAGTCGTTTATAAAGATCTTAACCTACGAGTTAAAGGTAATGACCTCGTTAATTAAGAGGCCTTGCTTAATAACCTAACCCGCGAGATCAGGGAATTTCGCCTTTAATATATCCTCGTTGGCCTTGCTTATCGTGATCCTCCTACTCTTAGGGTCATAAATAGTGCCTAATAGATCCTCTGCCTCTCGGAATACCCGCTAAAACTAAAGCAGGTTGCGATACTTGTTATTAAGTATCTTAAAGCTCTAGCGGCGGCGAGGAAATTCGATCTTAAGCTTCGGCACGAATAACTTAAACACTAGCTTCACAAAGGCCGCCTTCGAGCTATTAAGGAGCCTATCGTGGCGGGCTTTAAGTAGCAACTCGAGGAACCTTAAGGTCTATTGCTTAGTCTATCGCTGGCTAGGCTAACGGGCCTTAATGGGTTGACTAGCCTTAACGGGCTGACTTTCTAACGAAGAAGGCATCGCGATAGCTTTATCTAATGCAATAAATACGGTTACGATCGTTATATACTACGAAAAACACGCGGCGGGGACCTAGGCGGTAAGGAATGCAGCCGATAAGGATATAAGACAGTACTTAGGAAATCTCGCGCTAACTTTATATAGAATAAGTCTCTTACCCCGTCCGCCTTATTTTTTTTAAGGCGTTATAGATCAGGGCCTAAAAGGTAGTAAAGGGCGCTTTTACGCTAATAATAAAGAAAAGTTTATAGATTAAGACTAATAAGACGTTTATAGGTAAAAGTAACTTCTTTAATATATTTATAGAGATTATTAGTTATTATAAAGTATAACTTAATTTTATAGTTCTTAGCGATATCCCTTAGTAAGAGAGACTAAGAAAGCTAAAAATACTAAGTATAAAAGAAAGAAAAAGGAGCTAAAAAGAGGCATAAAAAGAAGGGTAGGGGTATAAAGGTAGTAAGAAAAAAGATAGATATACTAGTAGCGGCTAAAAAAGAGGGGATAAACTAGTAAAAAGCTTAGTAGTTAAAAGGATATTAGTAGCTTCTTTAAGTAGGATTTTCTTTATTAATTAAGATATTAAATAAGTATAAAAAGGGGCGTTAGATAAAAGAAAGAAAGAAAATTAAGGTAATATAATAATTACTCCCTTACTATAATTACTACCCCTATAAGAATTAAATAGCTTAGCCCTACCTATCTATCCCTTTACTTTTACTTTTACCTTTATATATTTTTATATACTTTTTATATCTCTCTTTATAAGAGTTATAAGCCTAGGAGGAATAGTATTCTTATACCTTCTAGCTACTATAAAAAGCACCTTTCTTATATCCCTTTACCCTTCTTACTAGAAAAGCCGATTTTTAACTAACTATTTTACCCCTTCCTTTATAATAATATTAAAAAACGACTCTTTTACTATCTTTATAGTCTATAAGACGATTCTTATAAAGCCCTAAGATTAAAATAAGTAGGTAAAAGAGCTATAGGCTTATATAAATAAAACTATCTATAATTTAGTCTTCTTTAATAAGTAGGACCCTTTTAAGCCTCCTCTTTATCCTAAGGTAATAGAATTTATAGAGGGAGCTTTGCTCTTCTTTAAGCTAACCTCTATATAGTAGAGAGCTTTTTTTACTACCTTAGGTAACTATAAAAGTTATTAAAAGGAATACCTCTATAAGATAAAGCTACTAACTACTATATATATAGCGATAACGGAATCTATTAGTACTATAAAGCTAATATCTTTTTAAGAGGAAGAGACTCCTAGGTAATAGCTTTTAAAGCTTAAGACCTTAATAGCTCCCTTAAAGGGCTATATAACTAACTATATTAAGAAGACCTATATAGCCTACCTAAGAGCCTTTCTACTAGGAATCTCTTACGTAAAGAGATACGAAAAGTATATAAAAATATATAAAGGTAAAATTAAAAGTAAGGGGTCGGATAGGTAAGGCAGAGAGATTTAATTCTTATAGGAGTAGTAATAAAGGTAGGGGAGTAATTATTATATTACCTTAATTCTCCTTTTTTCCTTTATCTAACGCTCTTTTTTATACCTATCTAGCACCTTAATTAATAAAGAAGATCTTACTTAAAGAAGCTATTAATATCCTTTTAACTACTAAGCTTTTTACTAGGTTTCCCCCCCCCTTTTTAGCCGTTACCGGTATATCCGTCTTATCTCTCGCTACTTATACTTCTTCTTATACTCCTACCCTCCTTTCTATACCTCTTTTTAGCTCCTTCTTCCTTCTTCCCTCTTCTATACTAAGTGTTTTTAGCTTCCTTAGTCCCTCGTACTAAGGGATATCTCTAAGAACTACGAAATTAAGCTACGCTTCGCGATATACCCCCTTAGCTATAGCCTGCCCCTTAAGGGCATAGCTAATATAGCTTTAGGATAGTAAGCGTATAAAGGAGGTTCTTAGCTCTATCCTTCTCCCTTTACTTAAGGAAAGCAAGGGCCCTTTTAGGTCCCTAGGCTCTTTTAGACCTACTTAAGGAATAGGGGCCTAAAGAGGGGAAAGTCCTATAAGAAAGGGGGCCTTCTTTAAAGGGAAAAATATAATTAAATAGGGGGCCCTTTAAAGGGAAAAACCTCTTCCTTTTCTTTAGCTATAGATATTACCTTCTTATATATACTATTAGCTCCTCTTAAAGACTCTTAAGGCGGGCCTCTAAGAATAGCTTTTCTTAAACGTCTTCTAGCTTAATTTACTATAAAGGATAGCTAGCTTCTACTTTAGTAAGGGCTTTATAAGACCGTTAGCTTTTATCGATACCGTTAAAACCTAATAAACGGAAATTAGTCCCCTTTAGACCTCTTAGTATAACTAATACTAGTAGATATTAATATACTATAGCTAGGTTAATAACTTACTATTTTCCTTTATATAAATTTATATAGTCTATATATTATTATATTCTATAGCTAACGGGGATAGAATTTATAGTTATAAAGATATTAGTAGCCGGCTAAGGAAAATCGCTTCTTTTAATGCTTTTAAAAGAGCTAGTAGCTCTGCTTCTATACTTAATATAATAACGGCAGCTTACCTTTAAGCTTTCTACGTAATAGTTCCTCTAAAAAGGGATATAATATACCCTTATAAGCTCTTTCTATCTAAGGAATTATCTATAAAGGACGAATCGCTTAAATAAATAAAGATTTCGGCAGCTTATTTCCTTCCCTACCCTCCTAGGCGTAGACTATATAATCTCGTTAAATATAGATAAAAGATAGCTTTATCTACTACTTCTTAATGCCTAGGGCTAGGATTCTAGTTATGCTTAGCTAGCTAGGAGATCGTAAAAGAGATATCCGGTCTAGTTAAAATAGTAAAAAAAGTAGGGAGCCTACCTTCTATTAATATTAGTATTTCTCTTACTCCCTAGCTTAAAGGGACGGATTAAGTAAAAAACTCTTTATTTAATATAAGCATAAAGGAAAGCCTCTTTTTAAGGGATTTAAGGAGGAATTTATAAGCGACCTTATTAATATAAGCGTCCTAGGTAAGCTAGATAGTCTATTAAGACCTATTTTAAAGTATTTATATCCCTAAGAACTACTTTAGCTCCCTTACCTTAGGTATCTTATACTTTTATTATAGGTCTTATATAGCCTCCTTAGTAGTAGCTTCTTCCTCTTTTAAGTAGGCCTAGATAATATCGTCGATATAGAAAAAGACTATGATTTTACCCTTCTATATTATACACGGTTCTTAAAGGACTTTCTTAAAGCTTAAGGCTTTAAGGGAACCTATTAAATACTATTAATAAAGAAGGGGTAATCTTTATAGTCTATATAGAGCTTTCTTAAGCTATAGAACCTTTCCTAGCTATTAAAAGCCTAGTAGAAGGCGTATATAGATAACCTTTTCTTCCTTAAGTAAGTAGTTAATAAAGGCGTTAACTATATCTATTTAATTAAGCTCGAGGTCGAATTCTACTACTATAGCTATAAGGGTCTAAAAAGATATCCCTACTAAGGTAGTTACCCTAGTAGGTAAATCCCCTTTAATTCCTATAGATAACTAGCTAGGCTTTATACTTTTAAAGGAAGCTATATTTATTAGTCTTATAGATAAAGACCTACTTATAGCTAAGGACCTATTTTCCTCTTACCTTTTCTTTAAGGACCTCTTTAAAAGACCTTATTTCTTTATATAAGGCTAGGCAATCTTTTTAAGCCTAGAAAAACTAGTCTTTAAAAGGGTGTCTTTCTAGCTACTTTTAGTTTACTAGTAGGTCTAGGAGGTCTCTTTTATATACTTTCCTTACTAATATCTATAGCTTAAAGAGCCGGCTTACTATAAATACTTTATAGGAACCGTCTTCTATAGGCGTTAGATAAAAGTCTAAAAAACGATCGAAATAAAAGAGAGGTTAGTTTTCTTTTATATTAGGCCCTATACCTTCTATTATTTCTTAAAGTAGGGATAAATAAGTAGCTAGGTAATCTTTTAAGAGAGGTGCCTTTTCTGCCCTCTTAAGGGTCGAGATAAAAAGACTAACCGAAAAAGCTGCTTTTAGATTTTCTTCTTATTTTATAAGAGGAGGCGTAGGAAGGTAGGCGTATTCTAGCTCTACCGCTTTCCTATAGTCTCCTTCTTTATCTAGATTATCTACTCTAGTAGCTTCCTCTTTTCCTTTAAAGTCGGCGTTATCCTTAACTACTTCGACGTTAGTTTCTTTTTTTATTTCCTTATCTAAGACCTCTTCTTAAGACTATTAAGAAGGGGGGATTTAAATCTTTTAAATTAGCTAACGTTATAAGAGTAAGAGGGGCTATTAATCCTTCTTTCTATCGAAGAAGCTAGATTCGTCGAAAATTATATCCCTAGTTAAAATAACCTTTTATAGAAAAGGAATCTAAATCTAAAAGATATTTATAGAATTATAACTAATAAGGTAACTAATAAAGGCTCTAAGATTAAGCTTTCTTTTCTTCTTCCTTTTTAGCTATATATTAGTAGTTATTACGTATACCTTAAAGCTATAGGTACGAAGGTAGGCTAGTAAGGCCCTCTTTTTTATAAAGAGCTTAAAGGGTAATTTCTAGTCTATTCCTTAGGTAGTCCCTCTAAGGGTCTAGTTCTATAGGTAATAGGCGGTCTTAACGAATTCCCTTTTAAAGTCGTATAAAAGCTTTATAGTAAGTCTTATTATATAGGCCCTTTCTATTATAGTACCCCTTAATCTTTCTGCCCCTTTATTATAGGCTTAGGTATTTAATGCTAATAAGAGGGGTAAAATGCCTTTTTTCTAAACCTAATTTAAGATATCTTTTATAAATAGCTCTCTATTAGACCGTATCTTCTTTACCTTATAGCTAAAGTTAGATTTTATCTAGTTAATAAAGTCTTAGAGGGTAGACTAGTTATACTTACTTAGGTAGGTCTATATAAAATAAGGGAAAACTATCCTTAACAAAGCGTCTATAAAAAACATTACCCTAACGAAGCTTTCTTAATCCCTAGAGACGTCGGTCTAGTTAACCTAAATTTCCTTATATAGCTAGTCCGGCCGTAAAGGCGTTCGTCTAGAAATTCGTCTCCTAGTCTTTCCTTAACTATAGTATTTATATTCGACGGTCTTTAGGCCCCTTATTTATACGCCTTATTATTAGCTTAGCTTATATAAAGCTAGGGGGCCTAGGTAACTAAGTCGTACGTACTAAAGAAGACCGTTTCCTTAGGCTATTAAAAGAAGGTTCTTTATAGTAGACCTATTCCTCTTAGTAGGGAAAGCTAACTTCTTAAGTAATTCCTTCCTGAGGATAGGTCGGAATTCGATAATAAATTAACTGAATTTTTTCTTAATAAGCCTAATAGTCTAATTCTTCTAGACTAGCCTTATAGGGTTAGACGTTATATCCTAGAAGATTCTTTCCTTTTATAGAAAGCGGAAGGAAATTAAGCTCGTTAAAAATTAAGGGTAAAAAGCTATTGTTTTTTATCGAAGAATTTATATAGACCCGTTAGGTAAGTTTATTATAAAATTTACCCTTCCGTATCCCTCTATCTATATAGTTAATTTACTAGTAATAAGATATTCCCTTTATACCTTTTTAAAGGACCGGAATTATAAGAGTATATTATAAATATTATAGGAAGTACTAGAGTTAAGGATAGCTAATTTTTATAGAGGATAGTTAGAGGGTCTTAATAAGTAGTCTTACTAATCTATAAGGAAGATAAATACCGGATTTACTATACTAATAATTCTTCCTCGAATTTACGACTTAAATAAAGGTAGCAGCGTTATTAGTTACTATTTCTTAGCAACTTAAATCTCGTTTATCTTCTTCTATAATAAGGGGTCCCCCTTAAGAGACTATTATACTATTTCTTATAGCCTCTTTAAAGGGTTAATTCCTTTAGGTCGGTTTTCCTTAAAGACCTACTAGTAGTCTTTTAGCCGATAGGGCTTTTTATATACTTAGTAGGTAGGTCGATTCCTCCTTATATATTATCTCTTTAAGGAATCCTTGTCCTTTTCTAGAAGGTCTACTTAAAACCCCCCCCCCCTTTTATACCTTATTACTAGTATTAACGGGGTTCGATTTCGACTAGTTCCTTAATTTTTTGACTAATAGACTAGAAGGTCTATTAGGGGACTAGTCCGGCCGGTCTAACTAACGGGACCGGACCTAGAGTAGTAGGCGGAGCCGGGGCAGGGACTAGCGTAGCCGTTAAAGACGGGGTTAAGGCTCTTAAGGGAGGAGGAGCTAAAGGAGTAATAGCTATAGTAGTAGTAGCGGGGGCCGTAGTAATAAGGGCTATAGTAGCTATAGGTCGAGCTATCTAGGTCGAGTACTAGCTACGAAGGAATAAGACTACTTACTATTATACTTTAGTAGCCTCTTTATTTAGTTCCTAGCTAGCCTCTTAAAAGATAGTCGAGTAACCGTTACTAATAGGCTTTATTAGTATAGATATATTCTATAGCTACTAAGCGGAAAGTGCTTTTATAAGGAAGTATTAGTTAGCTTCCTCGAGGATTTCTTTTAACTTAGCTAGCTATAAAGAAGCTAGTAGGTTCTTAGTAGAAAAGGCTTATAAGTAAGCTATATAGGTCTTCTTAATACGGTTAGTTATATAGCCCCTTAAGGGAGCTATCGAGGTTTCGAGCTTAAAAGCTATTACCTAAGAGTCTCTTTCTCTTAAAGAGAGATTAGCTTTATAGTACTAACGGATTCCGTTATTACTATATAAGTAGTAGTTAGTAGCTTTTAGTAGCTTTATCTTATAAAGGTATTCCTTTTAATAACTCTTATAGTCGCCTAAGGTAGTAGAAAAAGCTCTTTATTATATAGAGGTTAGCTTAGAGAAGAGGGTAGCTCCCTCTATAAAGTCCGTTACCCTAGGATAAAGAGGGGGCTTAAGAGGGTCCTACTTATTAAAGAAGACTAAATTATAGATAGTTCTATCTATATAAGCCTATAGCTCCTTTACCTACTTATCTTAATCTTAGGGCTTTATAAGAATCGTCCTATAGACTATAAGGACGGTAAAGGAGTTAGCTTTCGTTATTATTATAGGGAAAGGTAGAAAGGTTAGGTAAAAATCGGCTTTTTTAATAAGAGGGGTAAAAGGAAGCTATTAAGGATATAAGAAAGGTACCTTTTATAGTAGCTAGAAGGTATAGGAATACTATTCCTCCTAGGCTTATAACTTTTATATAAAGAGATATAAGAAGTATATAAAAATATATAAAGGTAAAATTAAAAGTAAGGGGTCGGATAGGTAAGGTAGAGAGATTTAATTCTTATAGGAGTAGTAATAAAGGTAGGGGAGTAATTATTATATTACCTTAATTCTCCTTCTTTCCTTTATCTTACGCCCTTTTTTATACCTATCTAGCACCTTAATTAATAAAGAAGATCCTACTTAAAGAAGCTACTAATATCCTTTTAACTACTAAGCTTTTTACTAGTTTTTTCCCTGCCTTTTTAGCCGTTACTAGTATATCTATCTTATCTCTCGCTACTTATACTTCCCCTTATACTCCTACCCTCCTTTCTATACCTCTTTTTAGCTCCTTCTTCTTTCTTCCTTCTTTTATACTAAGTGTTTTTAGCTTCCTTAGTCCCTTATACTAAGGGATATCTCTAAGAACTACGAAATTAAGCTACGCTTCGCAATAGAATCTACTAGCTTCTTTATAGTTAGCTAAGTAAGAAGAGGTCTTTAAGGAACCTTCATATAATAAAGAGCTTTTTTTACTACCTTAGGTAATAATAAGAGTTATTATAAGGAGTACCTTTATAAGATAAAGCTATTAACTACTACTTATATAGTAATAATAAAATCCGTTAGTACTATAAAGCTAATCTTTCTTTAAAAAGGAAAGACTCTTAAGTAGTAGCTTTTAAAGCTTAAGACCTTAATAGCTCCCTTAAAGAGCTATATAACTAACTATATTAAGAAGACCTATATAGCTTACTTAAGAGCGTTTTCTACTAGGAACCTATTAGCTTCTTTATAGCTAGCTAAGTAAGATAAAATCCTTAAGGAAGCTAACTAATACTTCCTAATAAAAGCTCTTTCTAGCTAGTAGTTATAGGATATATCTCTATTAATAAAGCTTATTAGTAACGGTTACTTAACTATCTTTTAAGAAGCTAGCTAAGAACTAAATAAAGAGGCTATTAAAGTATAATAGTAAGTAGTCTTATTCCTTTATAGCTAGTACTTAACCTAAATAGTTCGACCTATAGCTACTATAGCCTTTATTACTATAGCCCCTACTACTATTATAGCTATTACCCCTTTAGCTTATATATCTTACTTTAGGCTAGGTCCTATTAGTTAGACTAGCTTAACTAGTCCCTTAATAGACCTTTTAGTTTATTAGTTAAAAAATTAAAGAACTAGTCGAAATCGAACCTCTTTATTAAAATTAGTAATAAAAGGTAAAAAGGGGGGGTTTTTAAGTAAACCTTTTAGACTAAGATAAGGATTCCTTAAAGAAATAAATAAGGAGGAATCGACTAACCTACTAAGTATATAAAAGGCCTTATTAGCTAAAAGACTATTAATAAGTCTTTTAAAAAAACTAACTTAAAGGAATTAACCTTTTAAAGAGGCTATATAAAATAGTATAATAGTCTCTTAAGGAGGACCCCTTATTATAAAAGAGGATAAATAAGATTTAAGTTACTAAGAAATAGTAACTAATACCGCTACCTTTATTTAAGCTATAAATTTAAGGAAAGATTATTAGTATAGTAAATCCGGCCTTTATTTTCCTTATAGATAAATAAAGCTAAGACTAACTATTAGAGCCCTTAAATTATCCCCTATAAAAATTAGCTATCCTTAACTCTAGTACTTCCCTTAATATTTATAATATACTTTTATAATTCTAGTCTTTTAAGAAGGTATAAAGGGAATACCTTATTGCTAAGGAATTAACTATATAGATAGAGGGAAATAAAAGGGTGGATTTTACGATAAAATTACTTAATAGGTCTATATAAATTCTTCGACGAAAAAGGGTAGCCTTTTACCCTTAATTTTTAATAAGCTTAATTTCCTTCCGCTTTCTTTAAAGGAAAGGACTCTTCTAAGATATAACGTCTAAGCCTATAAGGCTAGTCTTAAAGAATTAAACTATTAAGCTTATTAAGGAAAACTTTATTTAATTTATTCTTAAATTCTAACCTATCCTTAGAAAGGAATTACTTAAGAAGTTAGCTTTCTTTACTAAGAGGAATAAGTCTATTATAAAGGACCTTCTTTTAATAGCTTAAGGAGATAGTCTTCTTTAATATATAAAACTTAGTTACCTAGGCCCCCTAGCTTTATATAAGCTAGGCTAATAATAAGGTATATAAATAAAGGGCCTAAAGACCGTTAAATATAAATACTATAGCTAAGGAAAAACTAAGAAACGAATTTCTAAATAAACCCCTTTATAGCTAAACTAGCTATATAAGGAAACTTAGGTCGACTAAACTAATATCTTTAAGGACTAAGAAAGCTTCGTTAAGGTAATATTTTTATAAACGCTTTTTTAAGGATAGTTTTCTCTTATTTCTTATAAACCTACTTAAGTAAGTATAACTAGTTTACCCTTAAGGACTTTATTAATAAAATAAAATCCTACTTTAGCTATAAAATAAAGAAGATATAGTTTAATAGAGAGCTATTTATAAAAGATATCTTAAATTAGCTTTAAAAGGGGGTATTTTACCCCTCCTATTAATATTAAATACCTAAGCTTAAAATAAAGGGGCTAAAAGATTAAGGCATACTATAATAAAAAGGGCCTATATAATAAGACTTACTATAAAGCTTCCCTATAACCTTTAAAGGGAAGTTATTAAGACTACTTATTACTTATAGAACCGGACCCTTAAAGGGACTACCTAAGGAATAAACTAGAAATCCCTCCTTAAGCTCTTTATAAAAAGGAGGGCCTTACTAGCCTACCTTCGAACCTATAGCTTTAAGGTATATACTATAACTACTAATATATAGCTAAAAAGGAAGAAGAAAAGAAAGCTTAATCTTAAAGCCTTTATTAGTTACCTTATTAGTTATAATTCTATAAATATCTTTTAGATCTAGATTCCTTTTTTATAGAAGGTTATTTCGATTAAGGATATAATTTTTAATAAATCTAGCCTTTTCGATAGAAAGAGGGCTTAATAGCCCCTCTTACTTTTATAACGTTAGCTAGTTTAAAATATCTAAATCCCCCCTTCTTAATAAGCTTAAAAAGAGGTCTTAGATAAGGAAATAGAATAAGAAACTAATATTAAAGTAGTTAAGGATAACGCTAACTTTAAAGAAAAAGAGGAAGCTACTAGATTAAACAATCTAAATAAAGAAGTAGACTATAGAAAAGCAGTAGAGCTAGAATACGCTTACCTTCTTATACCTCCTCTTATAGAATAAGAAGAAGATCTAAAAGTAGCTTTTTTAGTTAGTCTTCCTATCTTAACCTTTAAGGGGGTAAGAAAGGCACCTCTTTTAAAGGACTACCTAGCTGCCTTTTTATCCTTACTTTAAGAAGTAAAGGAAGGTATAGGGCCTAATATAGTTATTAAAGAAGACTAACCTCTTTCTTATTTCGATTGTTTTTCTAACTTCTATTTAACGCTTATAAAAGAAGGTTCTTATAAAGTATTTATAGTAGGCCGGCTCTTTAAGCTATAGCTATTAGTAAGGAAGGTATATAAAAGAAACCTCTTAGACCTACTAGTAAACTAAAAGCAGCTAGAAAACCACCCCTTTAAAGACTAGTTTTTCTAGGCCTAGAAAAACTACCTAGCCTTATATAAAGAGATAGGGTCTTTTAAAAAGGTTCTTAAGGAAAAGGTAAGAGGAGAATAGGTCCTTAGCTATAAGTAGGTCTTTATTTATAAGACTAATAAATATAGCTTCCTTTAAAAGTATAAGGCCTAGCTAGTTATTTATAAGAACTAATAGGAAAAAGGGGATCTTCTTACTAAGGTAACTACCTTAATAGGGATATCCTTTTAGACCCTTATAGCTATAGTAGTAAAATTTAGCCTTAAGCTCGATTAAATAGATATAGTTAATACCTTTATTAACTACTTACTTAAGGAAGAAGAAGTTATCTATATATGCCTTTTACTAGGCTTTTAATAGCTAGGAAAGTTTCTCTAGCTTAGGAAAGCTCTATATAGACTATAAAGATTACCCCTTTTATAGTAATAGTATTTAACTAGTTCCTTTTAAGCCCTAGGCTTTAAGAAAGTTTCTTAGGAACTATATATAATATAGAAGGGTAAAATTACGGTCTTCCTTTACGTTAATAATATTATCTAAGCTTACTTAAAAAAAGAAGAAGCTATTATAAGGGAGGCTATAAAAGGCCTATAATAAAGGTATAAGATAACTAAGCTAAGAGAGCTAAAGTATTTCCTAGGGATATAAATCCTTTAAAATAGGTCTTAATAGACTATCTAGCTTACTTAAGACGCTTATATTAATAAGGTCGCTTATAAATTCCTTTATAATTCCCTTAATAAAAAGCTTCTTTTTATACTTATATTAAATAAAGAGCTTTTACTTAATCTATAGTTTTAAGCTAGGAAGTAAGAAAAATACTAATATTAATAAAAGGTAGGAGCCTTACTTTTTTTAGCTATTTTTACTAGACTAGATATCTTTTTTATAGTCTCTTAGCTAGCTAAGTATAACTAGAATCCTAGCCCTAAGTACTAATAAGTAGTAGACTAAGCTATCCTTTATCTTTATTTAATAAGATTATATAGTTTATACTTAGAAAGGTAGGAAAAAAAGAAATTAGCTACTAAAATCTTCTTTTATTTAAGCGATTTATTATTTATAGATAATTCCTTAGATAGAAAGAGCTTATAAGGGTATATTATATCCTTCTTTAAAGGAACTATTACTTAAAGAGCTTTAAAGTAAGTAAGTATTATAACTTTAAGTATAGAAGTAGAGCTACTAGCTCTTTTAGAAGCGTTAAAAGAAGCGATCTTTCTTAGCTAGCTACTTAATTCTTTATAACTATAAATTCCGTCCCTATTAGCTATAGAATATAGTAATACGTAAACTATATAAATTCTTATAAAGGAAAATAGTAAGCTATTAACCTAGCTATAGTATATCGATATTTATTAGTATTAGTTATATTAAGAGGTCTAAAAGGGACTTATTTCTATCTATTAGGTTTTAATAGTATCGATAAAAGCTAACGGTCTTATAAAGCCCTTATTAAAGTAAAAGCTAGCTGTTTCTTATAGTAAATTAGGCTAAAAGACGTCTAAGAAAAGCTATCTTTAAAGGCTTACTTTAAGAGTTTATAAGAGGAGCTAATAGCCTATATAAGAAGGTAACGTTTATAGCTAAAAAAGAAAGAAGAGGATTTTCCCTTTAAAGGGCCCTCTATTTAATTAGGTTTTTCCCTTTTAAGAAGGCCCCCTTTCTTATAAGACTTTCCCCTTTTTAGGCCCTTATTCCTTAAGTAGGTCTAAAAAAGCCTAGGAACTTAAAAGGGCCCTTACCTTCCTTAAGTAAAGGGAGAAGTATAAGGCTAAGAACCTCTTTTATATACTTACTAGCTTAAAGCTATATTAGCTATACTATTACTATAAGGGCAAGCTATAGCTAAGGGGGTATATTGCGAAGTATAGCTTAATTTCATAGTTCTTAGAGATATCCCTTAGTTAGAGGGACTAAGGAAGCTAAGAATACTTAGTATAAAAGAAGGAAGAAGGAGCTAAAAAGAGGTATAGAAAGGAGGGTAGGGGTATAAAGGGAAGTATAAGTAGCGATAGCTTCCTATAAAGGTAGTAAGAGATAAAATAAATATACTAGTAACGGCTAAAAAGGAGGGGGAAAACTAGTAAAAAGCTTAGTAGTTAAAAGGATATTAATAGCTTCTTTAAGTAGGAATTTCTTTATTAATTAAGATACTAGATAGGTATAAAGAGGGGCGTTAAATAAAGGAAAGAAAGAGAATTAAGGTAATATAATAATTACTCCCTTAACGTAATTACTACCCCTATAAGTATTAAATAGCTTAGCCCTACCTATTTATCCCCTTACTTTTACTTTTACTTTTACCTTTATATATTTTTTATATACTTTTTATATCTCCTTTCGCGAGATTAGTACTTAATACTAATAGGACTTATTAAATAGCGGGATATTACCTTTAAAGACGCTTAGATAATATATAAAAGCATTAAAAAGATAAACGGATTTACTAGAAATAAGGCTTACTAAGAAGAGTATATTATTAATATATATAACTTTCTTTATAAAGCTATCGATAAATAATAAGCTATAAGCTTTAGCTTTAGTATAAAAATTAATATCTTAATAAAAGCTATTTAGAATATAATATACCTCTTACCTTACTTATTATTAGTTTATACTAACTACTAAGGGGAACCTATTAAAGATATAAAAGATAGATATATAAAGTACTATAAATACTTAAATAATAAAAAGTCTTAAGTAACCTTAAGATAGGACCTCTACCTTAAAGTCTATAAAAAAGAAAGCTAAGCGCCCTTACTAGTCCTTTTATTTATATAGAAACAATGCCTTTAATTTCCCTTTTAAATATATAGCTAATTAAGCTTACTCCTTACCTACTACTAATAACTCCTTTAAACGTATAAAGGAGTAAAAGACTTATAACTATACCCTTACTAATAACTTAATAAGAAGCTAGTAAGGAAGAAAGGTAGATAGCGCGGCTACTAACTTACTCTAAGACTTTAAAATTACTCGGTACTTAGTTAATTATATTTCTAATAAAGAGAGATATATAAAGTATATAAAAATATATAAAGGTAAAATTAAAAGTAAGTGGTTAGATAGGTAAGGTAAAGAGATTTAATTCTTATAAGAGTAGTAATAAAGGTAAGGGCCTAATTATTATATTGCCTTAATTATCTATCTTTCCTTTATCTAACGCCCTTCTTTATACCTATTTAGTATCTTAATTAATAAAGAATATCCTATTTAAAGAAGCTATTAATATCCTTTTAACTACCGAGCTTTTTACTAGTTTTTCCCTTCTTTTCTAGCCGTTGCTAGTATATCTATCTTATCTCTCGCTACCTCTATAAGAAGCTATCGCTACTTCTACTTCCCCTTATACCCCTACCCTCCTTTTTATACCTCCTTTTAGCTCCTTCTTCCTTTTTCTATACTAAGTGTTTTTAGCTTCCTTAGTCCCTCTTATTAAGGGATATCTCTAAGAATTATAAAATTAAGCTATACTTTATAATAATATTAGCGCCCCCCTTAAAATATATCTATAATAGTTTACCTTTAAGTATATTTCTCTCTTTAAGTTATAGAGTTATAGTACTAAGGTATTATAGAAAGCGTTTTAAATAAACCTAAATACTACTTAGTACTTATTTATTTACTTAAAGATCGCTCCCTTTTTATAAAGGCTATTTAGGTATACTAATACCTTTATATAAAGTAATAAAAAGGCTTAGTATTAGTTTATAAAGCTAAGGAAGCTCTAAACTCCTCTTATATTCTAAGATACCTACTACCTTTATATTACCTAGATCTTTTCTAGGTTATATTAAACCTTACCCCTTACTTATATAATAAAGCCTAGGTACTTAACCTCCTTTATTATAAAGTTATACTTTCTTAGGTTTAGTATTAGGCCCGCCTCTTCTAGCTTTTTAAGTACCCTTACTACCTTCTTTTAATAGTCTTAAAGAGACCTTAATAAGTAGATTAAAACGTTATTTATATATATTATAATAAACTTATATAAGTATTCCCTTAGTACTTTATTAATATATCGTTAAAAGGTAGCTAGCATCCTTATTAAGCTAAGTAAGTATACTTACTATATAAATAATTTAAACCCTATTTAAAAAGCTATCTTAAACTTATAGCTCTTTACTATTTAGATCTTATAAAACGCTATTATAATATTTAGCTTTATAAACTACTTTACCTTTATAAGTATTTATAGTATCTTTATAATTAAAGGTAGTATATACTTATCTCTTTTTATAATTATATTTAAGGCTTAGTAGTTATAGTAAAATTATAAGCGACCGTTTAACTTTTAAGTAAAGAGTGCTAGGGCTATAGCTAAGGAGCTACTTAAGCCGATTAGGTTTACCTTAATTAGCTTACTTAGAGTCTTCCTTAATACTAAGAGTTCCTCCCTTAATATATTATAAAGGGGTCCTTATAATAAGGGGGGCTTTACTCTATCCTTATTTAATATAAAGTTAATATTATAGTTTGCCCTTAGCTTATATAAAGGTATCTCTAAGGCCTTTTTAAGTATAAAAAGGTATAAGTATATTTCTAGCGCTTACTTTAAGATATAGTTTATTAGGTCTACTACTATCTTTAGCTAAAGGGCTCTTTTTATATTCTTTATTATAATCGCTTAGATATTAACTATCTTTTATTATCCCTTACTGCCTTCTCCCCTTAATATTTTACTATAAAAACTACCGCGCTAATAATCCTTACTTCTTAAATTTATTTTACCCTCTTTATTACTTCCGATCCTTATAAGCTTATTTATATCTTAGCCTTACTATACTAAATCTAATCCCTTACTATATTATATATTACTTAGTTCTTTTTTATTTATAGCCTTCCTAAGAATATATTATAGCTTACCCTAGGGACTATATATATAAAAGTTTACTTTATATAGCTATTAATATCTATCTTAAATACTATAATTCCTTTTATTTATAAGGCTAGAGTATCTTTTAAGAATAGCCTTAGTTATCTTTTCTTCTTATTAGTAAGGGGTATCTATAGCTTTATTACTACCCTCTTACTTATTATAGTATAGTAATTATAGCTAGTATTTATAAGCGCGTTAAGTTCCTTCTTCCTATTAATACTTAACCTTAGTATTACTAGGCTTAATATAAAGTAGTTCCTCGTTAACTTCTAAGCTTCTTATTATTTCTCTTTTACCCTTAGTACTTAACTTTACGCTAAGGTTCCCTTTTTTCTAAGTTAATATTATCCTTAGCGCCCTTCTCTTCCTTTATTATACTTACCTTCTAAGGTTCTTACCTCCTCTTCTTATAATAAAGCGCGATATATCCTTTAACTCTATAGTTAAAGTATATTTAATTTTCTAGCTAGCTCTACCCCTCCTTTTATCTATCTAAGGTATTAATACTAGTTATTATAGTATCCCTATCTTTATCCTTCCTTTCCTAAGGGTATATATCTACTAGTCTCCTTTAGTTTAAAGGGGGTTATTTTATTTACTAAACCTTTTTTAGCTTAGCTACTATTTACGCTACTTAATTAATATAAGTAGTAAAGCTTAATATAAGGAGGTCGACTATAGCTAACGCTTTATAAAGCTAGATTATTAACGTTAGCTACCTAGCTTATAGTATACCCCCCTTTTAGTACCCTTTTCTTACTAAAAGTTAGGTTTTTTATAAATCTATAACTAATTTATTAAAATAGGTAGAAAGACTAGAGCTTTATAGCTAAAGAGCTAAGCTATAATAGATTTATAAAGTACTATAAGTTTTTCTTTTTTTCTAATAATAAGTAAGTTATATTACTTTTTAGTTTTCCTATAGTAAAAATAAAATACTAAATAAATAGTTTAAAGAAATTATATAGTACTATTTATCTTTATATAGCTTTTAGTACTTAAAAGTACTTTCTATTTACTGTTTTATCTATTAAATAAAAAGATAATAGGATATTCTTAAAATACCTCTTTTTTTAATAAGGAGAAAAGTTTATTGCTTAATAACTTAAAAGAAAAAGCTAGTTATAAGTCTTTAACTACTTTATTAGTAGTATATCCTAGCTACTTAGCTTACTTTATTAGAATTATATTTAATATTAATTTAATACTTTAAAAAGTATTAAGGCTTACTAAGTAAAGTAGTATAAAGTACTAATAAAATACTTAAGTTAGCTTTAAGCTTTTATATAAGTATAATTAGACATAATATATATATAAAGTAAATTTTAATGCTAACTTAAGCTATTTTACTAATAGTATTCTAGGAGCTACTAAGTATAACTATTTTTCTTATATTTATTATTTAGTGTTTTAAAGCTTGCGTTTTAGTAAGAAAGGGTGCTAAAAGGGGGGTATACTATAAGCTAGGTAGCTAACGTTAGAGCCCCTTCTAAGAAAATAATCTAAATATTATATAGCTAGGACCTACTTTTAGCTTTAAAAAGTCTTTACTTAAACTTTAAGTAGAACGCTATAAATATTTAACTCTCTCTTTATTTTATTATTTAGATCGCCGCTACTACGCGTAACTAAATATCTATATTAAGATAGATTAAGTTAAGGTACTTTAGGAATTCCTTTTAATTATAGCCCTTTATTACTTTAGTCTTATAGTATATAGCGACCGTTTATTATAGCCTAGCGTTTAAGTAGTTATAAATAAGGTAGAAGATTTCCTTAAAGCTTAAGAAAAATTCTTTATTAATCTTATACTTTTCTTATATATATTATACTTATAAGGTATAGTGCTATTATTATCCGTTAAATTTTCCTAGGGTTAAGAAAGGCTTCTTATAGCTATTCTCCCTTACTATCCCTCTTTTAGTTATTAGCGTCGCTGCCCCTTCTATTACTCTTAAGGGCGGTATAAAACTACTTATCTCGCCCTTAGTCCCCTCCTATATATATATCTTTATTAGTTTATCTATCCTTTAATATATCTTCTTAATCTAGCTAATTAGTTCCTATATCTATACTTAGCTTTATATTACTTAATACTATATTTCTACCTCTCTTACGTATAGTAAGAGTATTACTTACTTTATTATTAGCTCGGTATCGGGCCCTCTTATCGCTACTCCTTACTATCCTTAGGCCTATTCTCCCCTTTATAGGTTATTAGGATATTTATATTATATCCTTTTAGTCCGATCTCTCTTTAGCTTTATAGCTTTATTTAAAAGGAGCTTTAGATATACTAAGGGCTAGTATATACTTAGTATAGTAGTATAGGGCCGAATAATTATTTATTTAAAGTTAAGGAGAAAGGAGGAAAACTCTATCTTAGTCGTATTAGTTAACTATCTTCCTTAGTCCTTAGCTCGACCTATATTTAAGTGCTATTTAGCTTAAGTTTAAGTTAAGCTCTACTTATATATAGGTCTACTTTAGCTTAACTTTAGTATAGTCGCTATAGTTTAACCTTAGCCCTTTATAGGTATAGCCTATAATATATAAACTATTATACTCTTATACTTTAAAGAAACTAAAAGATAAAAAGCGAGCTCTTTTACTAAAGTATTTATATTTATACTAGTATTTAAAGTAAGATATAGTTTAGCCGCTTTTTATTTTAAAACTTTAACGAGCTATTAATTAACTTAGTTTATATTATATTTAGCTAGTAATAAGTAAATTAAGAGGTAGTAATCTTAGCTATTTCGCGCTTTTTCTTTTATAAACTAGTTAAAAATACTAATATACTATTCCTTTTTAAGTTTATAGTTTATCTAACCTATTTCTAAGGTTAAAAAAACGCCGCTTAGTACTCTAAATTAAATTCTATAAACTAAGAGTCTTAAATTTATCTTAGCTTACCTTAGTAAATAAGAAATAAAGGTAGTATAGTTAGGTCTTAATAGTTATATACTAGGAATATAATCTATAATTTATTACTATCTTATATAGTACCGATTAATTTTCTATACTTCTTAGTATAAATAAAGAATACTCTTTTAGTATAATTAATAATATTAAAATTAAAGCCCTTTTTATTTATATTATATATACTATAAAGTAGGATATTATATTTCTTAATTTTCTCGCGAATCTTATATAATTAGTAATAAAGGGATAGATATAAGCACTTACTTATAAGCTTATAATAAGCTCTATACCTAAAAGTATTATTTACTCTTTTTCTTATAATATTAAAACTATTAAACTAAGTATAACTAAGCTTCTTACTATTATATTAAATAAAGCTATATAGCTAGTCCTTTTAACCTTAATTTTAGCGATATCTTAAGTAAAACGCTTAATTATTTATAGTATAAGTAAAATCCTATATAATAAAAGCTTATAAATATATATAATAAGATCCCTTTCTTATTATTTTAAGAGATATAACTTATATAAACTATTAGTATCCTATCTTAACCTTTATTTACTTTAATAGTACTATTATAAGGTAGATTAATTATAATTAAACTAATATATAGTCTTAGTATAGTTAATAGTATTATATAACTTTAGAAATATAAGCGCTTTATTAATTAAGGCTATAGTAATAAAGTAATATTATATATTAAGCTTACCTAAGATAATTATTTATAAGGTAGTAATATTACTTATAATACTATTATTACTTACTATAAGAGCTTTTACCTTATATAGGCCTAGACTAAGGTCTAGCTTAAGTTTAAATATAAGCGGCCTTTATACTTATATAGGCTAAGCTTATACTTTACTTCCTTTTTTCTTTTATAGATTATTAACCTTTTTTTAATAGACTATACTTAAGCTTATACCTTTACTTACTTTATAATACTTACTAAGTAACTACTACTATATAACTATATAATAAATATTTTATTTATATATAAAGAGCTATATAAGTTTATATATTTATTTCTTTACTTTTTATTCTTTTAATAATTCTTATTAATTACTTAATATTATCTTTAATATATATAAAGCTAAATATCTAATATATTTTAATTATCTTAGTTAAGGTAAACCTAGATATATAAAGGCTATAGTATATAGACCGGGTTATATATACTACTAGTAATACCGATTTAATAGATAGCTTTATAACTAAGGTCTAACTATATTAATTAGTTAAAGATATTTTATTTTACTTACTTAGCTTTAACTAGGCTATTTTAATATAAAGGAAGCCTACCTATCTTATATATATAGTAGTAGTAGTAGTTTATTATACTAGCTAGCTTATAAGCTCTAAAGCCTTTACTTATTACCTATATAAGAAAAACCTAGTAGCTTAGGAGGAAAACCTATATATAACTATATAAAGGTATAAGTAATAAGTATAGGATTAAGTAATTAATACTATAAGTAAAAGAAGTAGTTAAAGTAATATAAGGTAGGATTTTATCTAGAGTTTATAATAAGTATATAAAGGGCTAAATAATATATTAAAAGAATAGCGTTATAAAAGATACTTATAAACTTACTTATTTTACTTACTACTTTTAAGGAAACCCTATATCCTTAATAGACTATTACTCGCTTATTAGTAACCTAATTAGTTAGCTTTTTAGTATATTTTATTATACTTAAAAGGCTTTATTTATAGTATATTTACTAAACTTAATAAGCAGCTTAATTATAGCTTAATAGTTAACGTAAGACTATAGGTTTTAGTATAAGTAGTAGATTTAACTAGAATACTCTATACCCTAACTATTCTTATATTATAAATATCTTTAAAACCGCTAAGCTAAAATAGGTAATAAGGTATTTATTCTATATATAATTAATATATATATTTTATATATATTCTTATTTATTAAGATAAGCTTATCTTAACCCCTTTATTTTAAAGGAAGCTATAGATATTTAATAAAGGTCTTTTATCTTTAAGGGTTATTCCCTTAAACTATATTATAGAGCCTCTTTCTACTAGCTTATTTTATAAAGCCTCCCTATACTTATTATTTCTTTATAATAGTAAAATAAGAATATAAATATATATTCTTATAATAACCTTTTTATTTACCTTAGCTTATAAGCTACTATTATAGTAATATTAAGTATAATAGGTCGTAGCTACTAGCTTAGTATAAGTAAGGGACTTTTATATTAAACTAAGCTAGGGCGTTAGGTCTTATAAGTATATTATACTTAAATAGCTATTAATGCGCGTATAGCGCGATAGAGAACTCTATCTTACTTATACTTTATTTCTTAGGAATTTCTTATTAATATTTAGTCGGTTATTTATAGTCCGCTAAGCTCTTAAGTATAAGCTATACTAAGGGCCTAGGGGGGGCGATTAATACTATTATAAGGGTCGAGGCCCTAGTAGTATATATAAGCCCTTTATAGCTATTTAATATTATAAGCTAATAAGAGTAAAGAGTTTTACTACTACTTTATTCTCTCTTTTTATACTCTATCTACTTATAATTATATTACTATCGCGGCGCTAGCGGTCTAGCTTCTTATAAGATCTATTATTAATTTATAATAAGGTATTAGCTAAAAGTTAAGAAACTATTAAATAAGGGATAAGGCTATATTAAGTCGTATAAGAAGTACGCGGAGGTTAGAGTTAGTATAAAGAGCGCTTAAAAGGAGCCTATAGTTATTAGCTTATAAGAGGTAGTAAGGGGAGACGTAAAATACTATTTCCTCCTTACTACTATACTAATAAAAGGGGGTCGTTACGCTAGGAACGTTCTTATAATAAAGAAAGCTATTAAGACTTATCTTCCTTATATAAAGCTAGATAAGTATAAAGCTCTTATACTTATAGAGGTTAGCGTAGGCCTTTACTCTTATCCTAAGTATAGGCCTTTACTTTTATCCTAGGCTTTAAAGAGAGCGGTTTTATATTTAATAGTTAAAGGGTATAATAAGAATAGTATGCCTTTATTTTTTTTAGTTCTCTTTCCTACCTTCTTATTTATTTATACTATAAAGTTTTATAAGGGTTTAGTAAGCTTATATACTAGCGCTATCGCTACCCCTTATAGTTATTTCTAGGTTTATACTATAGACCCTTATACTTTTAAAGTATACTACTAACTTTTATATAAGCTAAGCGTAGCTATACTACTTTCCTTAAGGTCTTAAGTTAACTTTATAATCTAGCTAGTTATTTAGTAAGGTAGAGGTTAAGCGGAAGTATTTTAGTCTTTATTTATAAGGTATAGGTTAGTATAGCTTTATATATACTAGTAATAGTTTAAAGGTATATTATTTATAGGCTATAAAGTATTTAAGCTACTCTTTTTAAGCGTTTATTTAATTATATAAGTATATAAAAAGCTTAGCCTTTATAAATAAAAGCGCTATAAATAGCCTTAGTTTAGATTTCTTATATATATAAGAGTTAGTATCCTTATATAAATATAGCGAGCGCGGTAATTATAACTTATTAACGCTAAAACTTAGTTTAGATTTACTTAAAGTAAGGACTTTATTAAGCCTTATAGTAAAGCTAAACTCTAAGGAAGTAAGAAGACTTTAATAATACTATTATAGTATTATTAAGGTAAACGTATATCTTAGGTAAGGCGTAAGCGCGTATAAAATATATTAATTTACTTTTTACTAGTTTAAACGCTGCTTTTATAGCGCGCGCCTAGCCTTTATATATAGTCTATACTCCTTTAAGCCTTTTAGCGGTTTCGTTTATAGTTCTATTAAAGGTAAGAATATTTAAGTTATTTATAAGGCCGATTAGTATAGTTCCCGCTATTACTTTAAGAGCCTTATAAAGGAGGGTAATATAAAAGAGAAAGAGGATTAAGGAAAGTAAGGATCCTTAAGGGACGCTTATATATATACTAAGGGGGTCTAACGCGTCGCCGTTAAAGAGTAAGCGAGCTATTTTATTACTTACGAAACTCTAGATCTAAGCTAGGAGCTATTCTAAGATACCTCTCTCTTTTAAGGCCTAAAAGAGGACCCTATTAAAGGCGCCCTTAATATTAAGTTAAAAAGGCCTTTAGTAAGTTAATATAAATAACTAGTCCCTATACTATTTACTATTAAGATATAAATGTCGGAAGACGCGGTTGCTAGATATATGTCATTTGCAGCGCACCTGTCGGAGCGCGTTCCACTTTTGCCTGCGTGGCGCAATGGTCTTCGCGACAGTTATGAGCCCGGGAGGAATAGTATTCCTGTACCTTCCGGCTGCTGCAAAAGGCACCTTTCTTGCATCCCTCGTGGCTTCATTTTACCCCTCTTACTAGAAAAGCCGATTTTTAACCGACTTTTCTGCCCCCCCTCTTCTTTCGCAACGATGACGAAAATCGACTCCTCTGCCGTCCCTACGGTCCGTAGGACGATTCTTGCAGAGCCCCAAGATTGGGATAAGTGGGTAAAGGAGCTACGGGCTCGTGTGGACAGAACCATCCACAATTTGGTCTTCTCTGACAAGCAGGACCCTCTTGAGCCCCCTCTTCGTCCTAGGGCAACGGATTTTGCAGAGGGAGCTTCCCTCTTCTCCGAGCTAACCTCCGCACAACAGAGAGCTTTTTCTGCTGCCTTAGGCGACTACGAGAGTCACCGAAAGGAATACCTCTACGAAACGAAGCTGCTAACTGCTGCACGCACGGCGATAACGGAATCCGTTAGTGCCGCAAAGCTAATCACTCTTCGAGAGGAAGAGACTCCTAGGCAGTGGCTTTTAAAGCTCGAGACCTCGACAGCTCCCTCGAGGGGCTATATAACTAACCGTATTAGGAAGACCTATACGGCCCACCTAGGAGCCTTTTTTGCTAGGAACCTGCTAGCTTCTTCGTGGCTAGCTAAGTGGGAAGAAATCCTTAAGGAAGCTAACCAATACTTCCTCATAGAAGCTCTTTCCGGCTAGTGGCTACGGGATATATCTCTGCTAATAAAGCCTATTAGTGACGGTTACTCGACTATCTTTCGAGAGGCTAGCCGGGAACTAGACGAAGAGGCTGCCAGAGTATAACAGCAAGCAGTCTTGTTCCTTCGTGGCCAGCACTCGACCTAGACGGCTCGACCTGCTGCCCCTGCAGCTGCTGCAGCCCCTGTTGCTGCGGCTCCCGCTGCTGCTGCTGCTGCGGCTGTTGCTCCTTCGGCTCCTCCTCCCTCGAGAGCATCAACACCGTCATCAACGGCTGCCCTAGGCCCGGCCCCGGCTCCGCCTCTTGCTCCGGGCCCGGCCCCGGTCCCGTCAGTCAGACCGGCCCGACTAGTCCCCCAATGGACCTTTCAGTCCGTTAGTCGAAAAATCAGGGAACTAGTTGAAATCGAACCTCGTTAACATTAGCAATAAGGGGTAAAAAGGGGGGGTTTTTAAGCAGACCTTCCGGACCGGGACGAGGATTCCTCGAAGAGACAACGTACGAGAAGGAATCGACCTACCTGCCAAGCATGCAAAAAGCCCCATCGGCTAGAAGACTGCTGGCAGGTCTTCGAGGAAAACCGACCCGAAGGAATCAACCCTTCAAAGAGGCTACGAGAAACAGTACAACAGTCTCTTAAGGAGGACCCCTCGTTGCAGAAGAAGATAGACGAGATTCGGGTTGCTAAGAAATAGCAACTAACGCCGCTACCGCAAATTCGAGGAAAAATCGTTGGTATAGCAAATCCGGCCTTCGTCTTCCCTACGGATTAATAAGGCCAAGACCAACCGTTAGAGCCCTCCGACTATCCCCTACGAAAATCAGCTATCCTTGACTCTGGTGCTTCCCTCGATATATGCAATATACTCTTACGATTCCGGTCCTTTAAGAAGGCACGAAGGGAATATCTTATTGCCGGGGAATTAACCGTACGGATAGAGGGATACGGAAGGGTGAATTTCACGATAAAATTACCTAACGGATCTATATAAATTCTTCGACGAAAAAGGGTAGCTTTTTGCCCTCGATTTTCAACGAGCCTAATTTCCTTCCGCCTTCTTCGAGAGGAAGGAATCTTCTAGGATACGACGTCTAAGCCCACGAGGCTAGTCTAGAAGAATCAGACTATTGGGCTTATCGAGGAAAAATTCGGTCAATTTGTTCTCGAATTCCGACCTATCCTTAGGAAGGAATCTCTCGAGAAGTCAGCTTTCCCTGCTAGGAGGGTAGGATCTAAGGACCCTCTTCTAGCAGCCTAAGGAGACGGCATTCTTTAGCACGCACGACTTGGTCACCCGGGCCCCTCAGCTTTACATAAGCTAGGACAACAACAGGGCGTACGAATAAGGGGCCCAAAGACCGTCGAATGCGAATACTGCGGCCAAGGAAAGACTAGGAGACGAATTTCCAGACGAACGCCTTTACGGCCGGACCAGCCGTGTGAGGAAATTTGGGTCGATTGGACCGACGTCTCTAGGGATCAGGAAAGCTTCGTTAGGGTGATGTTTTTCACAGACGCTTTTTTAGGGATAGTTTTCCCCTATTTCTTACGGACCTACCTAAGTAAGCATAACTAGTCTGCCCTCCGGGACTTCGTTAACTAGATAAAATCCCACTTTAGCTACGAGGTAAAGAAGATACGGTCTAACGGAGAGCTATTTACGAAGGATATCTTAAATTGGCTTCGAAAAAGGGGCATTTTACCCCTCCCGTCAGCACCGAATACCCAGGCCCAGAACGGAGGGGCAGAAAGATCAGGGGGTGCTGTGATGGAAAGGGCCCGTACGATAAGACTTACTGCGAGGCTTCCCCACGACCTTTGGAGGGAAGTCGTTGAGACCGCCTATTACCTTCGGAACCGGACCCCGAGGGACCCCAAGGACCCTAGGGAACTAAACCAAGGAATAGACTGGAAATCCCCCCTCGAGCTCTTCACGAAGAAGAGGGCCTCGCTAGCCCACCTTCGTGCCTACGGCTGCAAGGCATACGCTATAACTGCCGATGCACAGCTAAAAAGGAAGAAGAAAAGAAAGCTTGATCCTAGAGCCTTTATTGGTTACCTCGTTGGGTATAATTCTACGAATATCTTCCGGATCTGGGTTCCTCTTCTACGGAAGGTTATTTCGACTAGGGATGTGATTTTCGACGAATTTAGCTTCTTCGACGGAAAGAGGGATCAACAGCCCCTCTTATACATATAACGTCAGCTAATTTAGAAGATCTAAATCCCCCCTTCCTAATAGTCTTAAGAAGAGGTCCTAGACGAGGAAACGGAAGAAGAAATCGACGTCGAAGCAGTCGAGGATAACGCCGACTTCGAAGAAGAAGAGGAAGCTGCTAGATCAGATGATCTAGACGAAGAAGGAGACTATAGAAAAGCGGTAGAGCTAGAATACGCCTGCCTCCCTACGCCTCCTCTTACGGAACAAGAAGAAGATCTAGAAGCAGTTTTCTCTATTAGTCTTCCCGTCTCGGCCCCTAAGGGGGTGGGAAAGGTACCTCTCTCGAAGGATTACCCGGCTGCCTTTTTATCCCTGCTTCGAGAAGTAAAGGAAGGTATAGGGCCCGATACGAAAGAAGACCAGTTTCTCCCCTATTTCGATCGTTTTTCCGACTTCTACCTAACGCCAATAGAAGACGGTTCCCACGGAGCGTTCACAGCAGGCCGGCTTTTCAAGCCACTATCAGCAAGGAAGGTACACAAAAGAGACCTCCCGGACCCACTAGCAAACCAGAAGCAGCTAGAAAGACACCCCTTTAGAGACCAGTTTTTCCAGGCCCAGAAAGACCACCTAGCCTTACACGAAGAAATGGGGTCTTTCGAAGAGGTCCTTAAGGAAAAGGCAAGAGGAAAACAGGTCCTTGGCTGCAAGTGGGTCTTTATCTATAAGACTGATAAACACGGCTTCCTTTAAAAGTGCAAAGCCCGGCTAGTTATCTACGGGAACTAATAGGAAAAAGGGGATTTACCTACTAGGGCAACCACCATAGCTGGGATGTCTTTTCGGACCCTTATAGCTATAGTAGCAGAATTCGACCTCGAGCTCGATTAGATAGATACAGTTAACGCCTTTATTAACTGCCCACTCGAGGAAGAAGAAGTTGTCTATATGCGCCTTCCACCAGGCTTCCAACAGCCAGGAAAGGTTCTACGGCTCAGGAAAGCTCTATACGGACTACGAAGATTACCCCTTCTTTAGCAACAGCATTTAATAGGTTCCCTCGAAGCCCTAGGCTTCACGAAAGTCCCTCAGGAACCGTATATAATGCAGAAGGATAAAATCACGGTCTTCTTCTACGTCGACGACATTATCTAGGCGTACCCGAAAGAGGAAGAAGCTGCTGCTAGGGAGGCTATACGAGGCCTACAATAAAGGTATAAGATAACTAGGCTAGGGGAGCCAAAGTGGTTCCTAGGGATACGAATCCTTAGGAATAGGTCCTAACGGACTATCTAGCTTACCTAAGACGCCTATATCGACAAGGTCGCTTATAAATTCCTCCCTAATTCCCTCGATAAGAAGCTTCCCTCTACGCCTATATTAGACGAAGAGCTTTTGCCTGATCCGTCCTTTTAAGCCAGGGAGCAAGAGAAACACCAATATCAACAGAAGGTAGGCTCCCTGCTTTTTTAGCTATTTCTACTAGACCGGATATCTCTTTTACGGTCTCCCGGCTAGCTAGGCACAACCAGAATCCTAGCCCTAGGCATCAAGAAGCAGCAGACAGAGCTATCCTTTATCTCTATTCAACGAGATCATATAGTCTGCGCCTAGGAGGGCAGGAAAGGAAGAAATTAGCTGCCGAAATCTTCCTCTATTCGAGCGATTCGTCCTTTGCGGACAATTCCTTAGACAGAAAGAGCTCACAGGGGTACATCATGTCCCTTTTTAGAGGAACCATTGCTTGGAGAGCTTCGAAACAAGCTACCGTCACTACATCAAGCACGGAGGCAGAGCTACTAGCTCTTTCAGAAGCGTCAAAAGAAGCGATTTTCCTTAGCCGGCTACTAATATCGTTACGACTGCAAATTCCGTCCCCGTTAGCTATAGAATGCGATAACACGTAGACTATACGAATTCTTACGGAGGAAAACAGCAAGCTGTCGACCCGGCTACGGCATATCGATATCCACCAGCATTGGTTACGCTAAGAGGTCTAAAGGGGACTTATTTCCGTCCGTTAGGTTCTAACGGCATCAATGAAAGCCGACGGTCTTACGAAGCCCCTGCCGAAGCAGAAGCTGGCTGTCTTTTTACAGCAAATTGGGCTAGAAGACGTTCGAGAGAAGCTGTCCTTAGAGGCCCGCCTTGAGAGTCTACGAGAGGAGCTAATGGCCCGTACGAGAAGGTGACGTCTATAGCCGAAGAAAAGGAAGAGGTTTTTCCCTTTAGAGGGCCCCCTATTTTGATTGGGTTTTTCCCTTCTAAGAAGGCCCCCTTTCTTATAGGACTTTCCCCTCTTTAGGCCCCTTTTCCTTAAGTAGGTCTGAAAGAGCCTAGGGACCCGAAAGGGCCCCTGCTTTCCTCGAGTAAAGGGAGAAGTGCAGAGCTAAGAACCTCCTCTATACGCTCACCAGCCCGAAGCCGTATTAGCTATGCCCTTAAGGGGCAGGCCATAGCTAAGGGGGTGTGTCGCGAAGCGTGGCCTGATTTCGCAGTTCTCGGAGATATCCCTTGGCACGAGGGACCTAGGAAGCTGAAAAACAGGTTTTAAGGAAGGAGCTGAAAAGAGGTATAGAAAGGAGGGTGGGGGCATGAGGGGAAGCAGAAGTGGCGATGGCTTCCTATGGAGGTGGCGAGAGATAAGACGGATATGCCGGCAACGGCTAGAAAGGAGGGGAAAAACCGGCAAACAGCTCGGTAGTTAAAGGGACATTAGTGGCTTCTTTAAGCAGGATCTTCTTTATTAATTAAGATGCTAGAAGGGTATAAAGAGGGGCGTTGGATAGAGGAAAGAAGGACAATCAAGGCAATACAACAATCACTCCCCTGCCGCAATTGCTGCTCCCGCAAGATTCAAACATCTCTGCCCTGCCTGTCCGACCCCTTACTTCCAATTTCACCTTCGTGCATTTTCATGCACTTCTTGCATCTCTCTTCGCGAGAGTTATGAGCCCGGGAGGGGATGGCACACCACCCCTGCAACTTCCGGTAACTGCGCGCGGTGCGGGGTTCAATCCCCCGTAGGCAACTACCTCTCTTGGATTTCCTTGGGTTATTGGCGCGGCGCTTGGTGTTCGACTCCCGCGTCTTGGGCTACGGACCAGGGCTCCCGGCGGAGCCGCGATCCCTGAGGGGGTGTGTCGGAAGACGCGGTTGCTAGATATGTGTCATTTGCAGCGCACCTGTCGGAGCGCGTTCCACTTTTGCCTGCGTGGCGCAATGGTCTTCGCGACAATAAACGAAAGGAAGAAAGAAAGAGACTTTATTATTCTTATAGTATATATATAATAGCGAAATTTAAGGAAATTAAGGAATTATATAATACTATATAATAAAGGAGAAGAAGTAGTAAAAGGTAGGATTCTTAATAGAATTTATTTATAGTAGATTAGTATATAAAAGAGTTATTAAAGTTAATAATTCTATCTTAATTTACTAGTAAATATACTACCTTATAGAGATAATTATAGCTAAATAAAATAACCTTTTAAGACTAAATTAAAGCTACTATATAGCTTAGAAACTAAGGAATTTAGTAATACTTAGATTATAGCTAGATATATCTTAGTTCTACTAATAATTATATATAAAGGAGGTTAGTTATACTAGTATTTTTAAGAGGTCTTAGCTAACTTTCTAAGTTACCTCTATTCCTTTATTTCTTAATTATATAATAACTAGTACACCGTTTAATATATAATAATATAGAAAATAATACGTAATTCTTACTTTATAAGATAAAGATTTTTTTATAATTAATATACTACTTATTAGCTTATATAATTAGGATTATATATATTAGCTGCTTTATTATAATAGGAAAACATCTTTCCTTATAACTATATAAGAGTATAATAGTATTTTATAGCTTTAAGCTAATAGAAAGTTCTAAAAGCTAAGTAGTATAGCTGCTATTAAAGTAGCTTACTTATTATAGTAATAACTTAAGAAGTAAGGAACTAAAGTAAAAAATAAGAAAAGGAAGAATATAAGAGGGCTAGAGTTCTTAAAGAAGCTAGCCTTCTTACGCTTTTTATAATAGTAGATATATAAGATAAACTAAAAGTAGTCTTTTTAGTTTATCTTTTTATTATTACCCTTAAAGAAAGCTACTTTTTATAAAAGGGAAGAAAAACTTTACTTTCTAGCTAATCTTATAGTAGTAGCTTTTTCGACCTTACTTTATAAAGCTAAGGAAGCGTTTAATTAAATAGGGATAGGATAAAAAGACTTATTTTTTAAATAATTAAACCGATTTTCGGACTTTAATCTTATACTTATTTAAGATAGATATTATAAAGTATTTATATTAAGAAGGATCTTTAAGCTATAAAAGAAGCTTACTAAGGTCTATAAGAGAGATCTCTTAGATCCCTTAGAAACTTAGAAATAACTTAAGAATTACCTTTATAAAGAGGAATTCGCTAAAGCTTAATAAGATTATCTTACCTTATATAAAGAAATAAGCTCTTTTAAAGAGATTTCTTAAGAAAGGGTTACTAGCTACTAAGTTCTAAGATATAAGTAGATATTTATTTATAGGATAGATAAGTATAGACTTTTTTAAAAGTATAAAGCCTAGCTTATTATTTATAGTAACTAATAAAAAAGGGGGGACCTTTTAACCTAGTCTATAACCTTAGCTAGGATATTTTCTTAGACCCTTATAGCTATTACTATTAGGTATAACCTTAAGCTTAATTAAATAAATACTATTAATATATTTATTAATTACCTTCTTTTTAAAGAAGAAGTTATTTTTATAAGGATACTACTAAGCTTTTAAAAACCTAGGAAGATACTATTATCGTAAAGCGTAGCTTAAATTTATAGTACTTAGAGATATCCTTTAGTAAGAGGAACTAAGAAAGCTAAAAATACCTAGTATAAAAGAAGGAAGAAGGAGCTAAAAAGAGATATAAATAGGAAGGTAAGGGTATAAAGGGAAGTAATAGTAGCGATAGCTTTTAATAAAGGTAGTAAGAGATAAAACGGATATACTAGTAACGGTTAAAAAAGAAGGGAAAAACTAGTAAAACGCTTAGTAGTTAAAAGGATAATAATAGCTTCTTTAAGTAGGATCTTCTTTATTAATTAAGATATTAAATAGGTATAAAAAGGGGTATTAGATAAAGGAAAGAAAGATAATTTAGGTAATATAATAATTACTTTCCTACTATAGTTACTACCCTTAAAAGAATTAAATATCTCTACCCTACCTATCTAACCCCTTACCTTTAATTTTACTTATATATATTTTTATATACTTATTATATCTCTTTTTATAAGAGTTATAAGCCTAGGAAGAATAGAATTCCTATAACTTCTAGCTACTATAAAAGGCACCTTTCTTATATCCTTTATAGCTCCCTTTTACCCTTCGTACTAAAAAAGCTAATTTTTAACTAACTTTTCTCCCCCTTCTTTTATAACGATATCGAAAAATAACTTTTTTACTACCCCTATAATTTATAGGACGATTCTTATAAAGCCCTAAGATTAAGATAAGTAGGTAAAGGAGCTATAGGCTTATATAAATAAAACTATCTATAATTTAGTCTTCTTTAATAAGTAGGACCCTCTTAAGCCCCCTCTTTATCTTAAGGCAACGGAATTTATAAAGGGAGCTTCCCTCTTCTTTTAGCTAACCTCTATATAGTAAAGAGCTTTTTCTACTACCTTAGGTAACTATAAGAGTTATTATAAGGAATACCTTTATAAGATAAAGCTACTAACTACTACTTATATAATAATAATAGAATCTATTAGTACTATAAAGCTAATCTCTCTTTAAGAGAAAGAGACTCTTAGGTAATAGCTTTTAAAGTTTAAGACCTTAATAGCTCCCTTAAAGGGATATATAACTAACCGTATTAAGAAGACCTATATAGCTTACTTAGGAGCCTTTTCTACTAGGAACCTACTAGCTTCTTTATAGCTAGCTAAGTAAGAAGAAATCCTTAAGAAAGCTAATTAATACTTCTTAATAAAAACTCTATCTAGCTAGTAACTATAGGATATATCTCTACCAATAAAGCCTATTAGTAACGGGTACTTAACTATCTTTTAAGAAGCTAGCTAGAAACTAAATAAAGAGGCTACTAAAGTATAATAGTAAGTAAGCTTACCTAAGAGAGGAAGAGGCTACTACTAAGGAGGCTATATAAGGCCTATAATAAAGGTATAAGATAACTAGGCTAGGGGAGCTAAAGTAGTTCCTAGGGATATAAATCCTTTAAAATAGGTCTTAACGGACTATCTAGCTTACCTAGGACACCTATATCGATAAGGTCGCTTATAAATTCCTCCCTAATTCCCTTAAAAAGAAGCTTCCCTCTACGCTTATATTAAATAAAGAGCTTTTACTTAATCCGTCCTTTTAAGCTAGGGAGTAAGAGAAACACTAATATTAATAGAAGGTAGGCTCCTTGCTTTTTTTTAGCTATTTCTACTAGACCGGATATCTCTTTTATAGTCTTCCGGCTAGCTTAGTATAACTAGAATCCTAGCCCTAGGTATTAAGAAGTAATAGATAGAGCTATCCTTTATCTTTATTTAATAAGATTATATAGTTTATACCTAAGAGGGTAAGGAAGGAAATAAGCTACTAAAATATTCCTTTATTTAAGTAATTCGTCCTTTATAGATAATTCCTTAGATAGAAAAAGCTTATAAGGGTATATTATATCCCTTTTTAAAGGAACTATTACTTAGAGAGCTTTAAAGTAAGCTATTATTACGACTTTTAGTATAAAGGTAGAGCTACTAGCTCTTTTAAAAGTATTAAAAGAAGCAATTTTCCTTAGCTAGCTACTTATATCTTTATAACTATAAATTCTATCCCTATTAGCTATAGAATATAATAATATATAGACTATACGAATTCTTATAGAAAATATAAAGCTAGTAACCTAGCTATAGTATATTAATATTTATTAGTATTAGTTACGCTAAGAAGTCTAAAAGAGACTTATTTCTATTTATTAGGTTTTAATAGTATCGATAAAAGCTAACGGTCTTATAGAGCCCTTACTAAAGTAGAAGCTAGCTATCTTTTTATAGTAAATTAAGCTAAAAGACGTTTAAGAATAGCTATCCTTAAAGGCCCGCTTTAAGAGTCTACGAGAGGAGCTTATAGCCTATATAAGAAGGTAACGTCTATAGCTAAAGAAAAGGAAGAGGTTTTTCCCTTTAAAGGGCCCCCTATTTAATTAGGGTTTTCCCTTCTAAGAATGCCCCTTTTCTTATAGGACTTTCCCCTTTTTAGGCCCTTATTCCTTAAGTAGGTCTAAAAGAGCCTAGGGACCTAAAAGGGCCCTTACTTTCCTTAAGTAAAGGAAGAAGTATAGAGCTAAGAACCTCCTTTATATACTTACTAGCCCGAAGCCGTATTAGCTATACCCTTACTATAAGGGTAGGCTATAGCTAAGGGGGTATATCGCGAAGCGTAGCTTAATTTCATAGTTCTTAGAGATATCCTTTAGTAAGATAGACTAAGGAAGCTAAAAACACTTAATATAGAAAAAGGAAGAAGGAGCTAAAACAAGGTATAGAAAGGAGGGTAGGGGTATAAAGGGAAGTAGAAGTAGCAATAGCTTCTTATAAAGGTAGCGAGAGATAAGACGGATATACTAGCAACGGCTAGAAAGAAGGGGAAAACCTTATAAAAAGCTCGGTAGTTAAAATAATATTAGTAGCTTCTTTAAGTAGGATCTTCTTTATTAATTAAGATGCTAGACGGGTATAAAGAGAGGCGTTAAATAAAGGGAAAAAGGAGAATTAAGGCAATATAATAATTACTCCCCTACCTTTATTACTACTCCTATAAGAATTAAATCTCTCTACCCTACCTATCCGACCCCTTACTTTTAATTTTACCTTTATATATTTTTTATATACTTCTTATATCTCTCTACGTAAGAGATATAGAAGGGTAAGTTTTACGATAAAATTACTTAATAGGTCTATATAAATTCTTTAATAAAAAATAGTAGCTTTTTACCCTTAATCTTTAACGAGCTTAATTTCCTTTTACCTTTTTTAAGAGGAAGGAATCTTCTAAGATATAACGTCTAAGCCTATAAAGCTAGTCTAAAAGAATTAGACTATTAAGCTTATCAAGGAAATATTTAGTTAATTTATTCTTAAATTCTAACCTATTTATAAGAAGGAACTACTTAAGAAGTTATCTTTCTTTACTAGGATTTAAATCTTTTAAATTAGCTAACGTTATAAGAGTAAGAGGGGCTATTAATCTATCTTTTTATTAAAGAAGCTAGATTCGTTAAAAATTATATCCTTAGTTAAGATAACCTTTTATAAAAGAGGAATCTAAATCTAGAAGATATTTATAAAATTAGAACTAATAAGGTAACTAATAAAGGCTTTAAGATTAAGCTTTCTTTTCTTCTTTCCTTTTAGCTATATATCGGTAGTTATTATATATACTTTATAGCTATAAGTATAAAGGTAAGCTAAGGAGGCCCTCTTTTTTATAAAGAGCTTAAGGGGAGATTTATAGTAAATTCCTTAGGTTTTAAAAAGGGTCTCTAGGTCCTTATAGTCCCTTAGGCCCCTAGGGTCCCTTAGGGTTTAGTTCTAAAAGTAATAGGCGGTCTTAATAACTTCCCTTTAAAGGTTATAAGGAAGCTTTATAGTAAGTCTTATTATATATACCCTTTTTATTATAGCACCCCTTAATCTTTCTACCCTTCTATTCTAGGCCTAGGTATTTAGTGCTAATAAAAAGGTAAAATACCTTTTTTTCGAAGCTAATTTAAGATATCCTTTATAAATAGCTCTCTATTAAACTATATCTTCTTTACCTTATAGCTAAAGTAGGATTTTATTTAGTTAACGAAGTCTTAAAAGGTAGACTAGTTATATTTACTTAGGTAGGTCTATAAGAAATAAGGGAAAACTATCTTTAAAAAAGCGTCTATAAAAAACATTACCTTAATAAAGCTTTCTTAGTCTTAACTAATAGTCGACCTAAATTTTCTTATATAGCTAGTTTAGCTATAAAGGGGTTTATTTAGAAATTAGTCTCTTTATCTTTCTTATTTCTTAATAATAAGGTATTCCCTTTAAAGTTAATTTAAAACTAAGAAATCTTATTAAGTAATAATCCTATAAATAAGGTCTAGACTACTTAGGCGCTAATAGTAAATTGCCCGACCTTAAATCCTATTTCTTATTTCCCTAGGATATTAATTATTAAGGTCGCTTAACCCTTAGTTTAGCTTTTTCCTATACTAAATAGTAAGCCTTACTAAGTTATATTAAGGGATACGTTATTAAAGTAGTTAAGCTAGTTTTCCTTAATTATAAAGTAATCTATATTAAAGTCTATATATATATTTAATAGTTAGTATAGGCCTTTAGGTTTAAAGATAGATATCTAAGTATATATAAACTAAGATAGCTTTATTTAATTTAATATTTCGGTTTATAACGCTACTTTTATAGTTAGCTAGTTCCTTAGTATTTTAAGTAAACTACTTTATCTTATAAGTTCCGCTTTTATTATATTAGGAATAAATAAGATCTTATCTTTTATTTCTTTAGTTTCTTCTCTTATATTAATAGTAGTATCCTTATCTTCTAGCCTTTTATCTTAGGTAAATAATATCTAGTTTTATATTTCCTAGGAAAGGTATATCTAACTTTAGTTATTAGTTAGTACTACTTAAAGCTAATAAGTAAGGTTAATAATAATTAGGTTTTCTTAAAAGCCCTTCTTTAGTTTTAAATCCTAAAGCTATAGTTTAGTTTAAGGACTAGTTAACTAGTTTAGTACTATACTTATATTTACTTAGTATTAGTTATTTTATCTTAATATAGTTATTATACTTCCTTTTTATTAAAATTATCTTTATTCCTAAGGTTTCTAACTAGTTAGTTTAGATATAAATAAAGTAAAGTTTACTATAGTCTTATTCTTAGTTTTATATAATCTACTTTATATATATCCTTTTACTATATTACTTATTTCTTATAACTATTAGCTTAGTTTTTAACTATAAAATAAGTTACTTATAGTTATTAATCTAAGTATTAAATAATTCTAAACTAATAGGTTAGTAGAATAATTCTTATAGTAATACGTTTAGTTATTAATAGACTAATATAGTAAGGTACTCTTTTAAGTATAGCGCTACTTATATTTTTTAATAAAGCTTTAAGATCTATTTATAGAATTTAGCTTTATTTATAATATCTAAGGTAGTAAATAGTTTTATTTATAAAGATCTTAAAGCTACTTTTAGCTAGATAGTAAAACGTTTTTATAGTTAAGTATACTAAGTAGTATATCCTTAGTTTAAGGTATAAAGATAAGGTTAATTAGATTTACTAAGATAGCTAAAATACTATTTAATAGCGGTTTTATAAAGTAAGCTAAGGATAAATATCGCTGGTTTATTAGCGTATTTTAGTCTATAAATAGCTACCTATTATAAGGAATTAATAAATCGATTAATACTTTTATATATAATTATTTTTATAGTTTCTTTAAGAACGCTAAATATTATATTAAATATACTAGTAAGGTTAAACTTCCTTATATCTTTTAGTTTAATATATACTAAGGGTACTTAAAAAGGGTTTATAATAGTATTATCCTTAGTTTCTCTTACTATAGCCTTTACTAATAGTTTTATAAGAGCTTCTTTTATAATTAAGCTTACTAGTAAGTTTACTAGGGTTATTATTATAAATATACTATTATAAGTAATGTTATTTAAAGGTTCTTTTTTATTTTAGTTATTATAGTTTAATAAACTTCTAAGGCTTTATCTTTTTAATAAAAGTAGTTAAGGTAAGGTAAGGAAAGGTATACTATACCGATTTCTATAAGGTATTATTACTTATAGCTAATATTACCTTATTACTAAAATATATTCTAGGTTATTAATCCGCTCTTATAAGCCTTAATAATTAGCTAAGTAAGCTAGTAAGTTATATTATAAAAGTTCTACTTTTAATTCCTTTAAGTATTATTACTACCGCTAAAGTAAGCGATCTAGCTATCTTTTATTTTTATAAATACTTAATAGGAAATATCCTAGAAATAAGTATATTTTTAATCGCTAATAAAAGATTTATATTACTTAAGCTTTAATATATTAAAGATCTACTTTTATCTAGAGTTCCTTAAGTATTTCTTTTATAAAATAGATTAAGAAGCTAGTATTTATTAGTATATAAGTAAGAGCTTTTTTTTAAAAGATATTAGGGTTTATAAGTTAAGGTTTACTTATTCCTTTCCTTATTTTTTTTATCTTTTATTTTATTAAATATAGTCTTTAAGAGAATAAATAATTAAGGGAATTTAAATTACTACTATTTATTATATACTAGCCCTTTAATATAGGGCTTATACTTTAACCTTACTATCTACTTATATTTAGTATAGGTTTAATAGGTAATTAAATAAACTAGCTACTATTCTTATAAAGAGAGATATAAGAAGTATATATTAAATATATAAAGGTAAAATTAAAAGTAAAGGGTTAGATAGGTAAGGTAGAGATATTTAAATTTTATAAGGGTAGTAATTAAGGTAAAGGAGTAATTAGTAGCTTTACTTTTATACTAAAAGTTATAATAGTAGCTTACTTTAAAGCTCTTAAAGTAATAGTTCCTTTAAAAAGAGATATAATATACCCTTATAAGCTCTTTCTATTTAAGGAATTATCTATAAAAGATAAATCGCTAAAATAAAGGAAGATTTCTATAGCTAATTTCCTTCCCTACCCTCTTAAGCGTAGACTATAGAATCTCGTTAAATAAAAATAAAGAATTACTTAGTCTACTACTTTTTTATACTTAGGGCTAGGATTCTAATTATACTTAGCTAGCTAAGAGACCGTAAAAGAGATATCCGGTCTAGTAAAAATAGTTAAAAAAAGCAGGGAGCCTACCTTTTATTAATATTAGTATTTCTTATACTCCCTAGCTTAAAAGGATAGATTAAGTAAAAGCTCTTTATTTAATATAAGTATAAAGGGAAGCTTCTTATTAAGTAAATTAAGAAGGAATTTATAAGCAACCTTATTAATATAGGCGTCTTAAGTAAGCTAAATAGTCTATTAAAACCTATTTTAAAGGATTTATATCCCTAAGAACTACTTTAGCTCCCTTAGCTTAGTTATCTTATACCTTTATTATAGGCCTTATATAGCCTCCCTAGCTATTACTTCTTCCTCTTTTAGGTAGGCCTAGATAATATTATCGATATAAAAGAAGACTATAATTTTACCCTTCTATATTATATATAGTTCTTAAGGGACTTTCTTAAAGCCTAGGGCTTTAAGGGAACTAGTTAAATACTATTACTAAAGAAGAAGTAATCTTTATAGTCTATATAGAGCTTTCCTAAGCTATAAAACCTTTCTTAGTTATTAGAAACTAAGAGGAAGTTATATATAGATAATATTTTCTTCCTTAAGTAGGTAGTTACCTTAGTAGGTCTTAGGTAAGCTAGATCGTTTATTAAGACTTATTTTAAAGGAGTTATATCCTTAGGAACTACTTTAGCTCCCTTAGCTTAGTTATCTTATACCTTTATTATAAGCCTTTTATAGCCTCCTTAGTATTTACTTCTTCTTCTTTTAAGTAGGCCTAGATAATATTATCGATATAAAAGAAGACTATAATTTTACCCTTCTATATTATATATAGTTCCTAAGGGACTTTCTTAAAGCCTAGGGCTTTAAAGGAACTAGTTAAATACTATTACTATAGAAAGGGTAATCTTTATAGTCTATATAGAGCTTTCCTAAGCTATAGAACCTTTCTTAGCTATTAAAACCTAAGAGGAAGTCGTATATAAATAACTTCTTCTTTTTTAAGAAGGCAGTTAATAAAGGCATTAACTATATATATCTAATCTAGCTTAAGGTCGAATTCTACTACTATAGCTATAAGGGTCTAAAAAGATATCCCTACTAAGGTAGTTATGTTAGTAGGTAGATCCCCTTTTTCCTATTAATTCCTATAGATAACTAGCTAGGCCTTATACTTTTAATCTTAAGGTATATAAGTAAAAGCGGAATTTTAGGAAATTAAGGAATTACGTAATATTAAGTAATAAAGGGGAATAGGGGGTATAAGGTAGGATTTTTAATAGAACTTATTAGTAATATATTAGTATATAAAAGAGGTGTTAAAGTTAATAATCCTCTCTTTATCTACTAGCGGATATACTATCTTATATATATAATTATAGCTAAATAGAAGAACCTTTTAGGACTAGGTTTAGGCTGCCGTATAGCTATAAGACTAAGAAATTTAGTAATACCTCGAGTATATTATAAAGTGTCTTAGTTCTACTAATATTTATATTTAAAGGAGGTTAGTCGTGCTAGTATTCTTAAGAGGTCTTAGCTAGTATTTTAAGCTAGCTCTATTTCTTCGATTCCTAATTATATAATAACCGGCAACCCGTTTAATATATAATAACATATAAAATAACGAGCGATTCTTATTCTATAATATAGGATTTTATCTATAATTAATATACTACTTATTAGCTTATATAATCGGGAGAGTATATTATAGCTACTTTATTTATAGTAGGAACACCGTTCCTTATAGCCTCCCTTAAAGAGTAGATTTATATACTCTTTACTAATTTATTTATAATAGTATATATATAGGGTAAAAGCCTAATTTAGGAAAACTATTGTTATACCTTAATAGGATATATAAAAACCTATTAGTTCTTAGGAAAAGAAATTCCTTAGGTATATACTAATAGAAAACCTATAGTAGGAAAAATCTATAGTTATAATAATTATTTATAGGATAACCTTATATAAGGTAAAACCTATTTTTACTAGGAAATTCTTAATAGATAAAAACCTAGTAAATATTTCTCTAAGAAACCTAAAAAGGAAAGACCTAGTAAGGGAAAGATATAGAAAGTATAAGAAATATCTAAAAACTCCTTTTAATTACTTAGGAACTTATATTAAGGATAGACCGTCTTTAAATTTATAGAGTAATCTAGGTCTTAATTCCTTTATAAAGATATTAGCTATATTATCTTTTAATTTAATATAAAAAACTCTAATTTCCCCTTTGCTTATACTAGTTCTAGTATAGTAATAGGCTAATCTTATATACTTAGACCTTTTATAAAATTCCGGATTTTCTGCTAATTTAATAGTAGTAGTATTATCTATTAAAGTAGGAGGTATAGTATTAAGAATCTTAATAGATAGATCCTTAGTAGTATATTTAAAAAGTATATTTAAATAAATACCTTTTTTATTTGCCTCCCTAAGGCTAATATACTCTACTTTATAGGTAGAAAGGGCAATAGCTTTCTACTTAAAGTAAGCCTAGCTTATTATATTATTATATATATAAAAATAGTAACTAGAAAAAGATTTTTCGTCCGTTAAATCCAACGCCTAGCTAGAGTCGGTAAAACCCTTTATATATAGATAGGTAAAAGAGATATTATAATTATATTTAATCTTTAGGCTAGGGAATTTATTTAAATATTTCTAAATTATATTTAAAGCCTTAAAATATATTTAGTTAGGCTTAGCTGCGAATCTAATATAGGAAATTATAGAATATAAGATATCTAGCCTAGTAAATAAGGCTAAGTATAATAGAGATCCGATTTCTTTCTAAAATTATAATATATCTTCCTTAAAAGGTAATTCCTTTACTTTTATAAGCTTAAAGCCTACTATAGTAAGTAAATTCGAAGTTCCTAAACTATCTTTATTAAATTCCTTTAATTTATTTAAGATATAAGTTTCTTAGGATATATATAGCTTATTATATTCTCGGTTTATTATAATATTTAAACCTAAGAAGTCTTTTATATCTCCTAAGGTAGTAAAATCTAAGAATTTAAATAATTCTTTAATAATCTTTCTTTTATTATAGATTTAAAGTGCCTTACTATAAGAAAGTTATCGATATAAATTACTAAGGCTATACTATAGTCCTTATTTATAAATACTCCTTTATCTATTTAATAAGGAAGAAATCCGAATTTATTTAGTATAATTATTAAATAATTATACTAGAGCTTAGGACTTTATTTTAGGCTCTATAATACTTCCTTTAGCTTTGCTTTAATTTAACCGGTATTATATAAGTCTAGGAATTTAGTTAATTTAATTCCTTTAGCTCTATAAGCTAATCTATATTTTAAATAATATTCTTTAAAAGTATATTCTTCGTAGCCTCTAAGAAGATCGATATATACTTTACTATTTATATCGGTATATATAAAGGCATTTATTATATCTATTTATAAAGCTTTAAATTTATAGATAATAGCTAAAATAAGTAGAATTCTAATAGATTTAGGTCTAGCCGTAGTTAAGAAGGTATTTAGGAAATCTAAGCTATAGATCTACTTAAATCCCTATATTACGAAATAGGCTTTATATTTTATTATATTATTTTAACTATCCTTCTTAATAGTATAGACCTAGCGGCCTCCTATAGCCTCCCTATCCCTAGGAAGGTAGGAAAATTCCTAAGCTTTATATTTAGTTAGCTAGATAATTTCCTTAATTATAGCTTCTTTTTAAAATACTACTTTAGGGCTATTTATTGCCTATTTATAAGTCTTTAGAATTTTTAGATCGTGATTTTCTATACTAGCTAGAATTAACTTTATAAAATCGTAGTTTAGAAATAAATTAACGTTAAGGTATTTAATATAGTTAGAATCGAACCCTTCTAGCTTCTTAGGTAATTCTACTACTATTTTACTAGTAGAAGGAATAAGATCGTTATTTAAAGACTTTTCTTTTATAAAGGGTAAGGGACTTTTATCTCTAGGTTCTTTAGTAGCTTCCTTTATAGGGATATAGCTTTCTAGCTTATCTTTATTTAGAATAAAATTAAAATTAAAGGTATTATTACTACTAGAAATTTCTAGATTTTTTATAAATTTATTTTCTAGTATAGTAATATCTTTAAGGATAGTAATCTTTCTCTTAATAAAATCCTAGATTTTATATATATTTTCTAAATAGCCTACTATTATTCCCTTAAAAGCTATATTATCTAGCTTATCTTTAAGGTTATTATTCTTATAATATATAAGGCTTCTAAAGGTCTTAATTTTATTTAAGGTCTTAAAAGGTAGTATTATATTATCCTTCTTTTTTATAGAACTTTTAAATCCTATCGTAGAATATAGTAATCTATTATATAAGTAGGTAGCTATTAAAATAGCTTCTCCTTATAGATATCTAGGACGCTTAGTAGTAAATAAAAGAGCTTATACTTTTTCTAATATAGTACGATTTATTCTTTCTATTCTACTATTAGATTCCGGCGTCCTAAGAGGACTAGAATTAAAGGTAATTCCTTCTTTTTCGTAGTAAAGCTTTATTTTATATATAGATTCTTTAGTATTATTAGAAAATACTTCTCTAATCCTAGTATTTTTAGGGTTATTTTCTACCTTATTATTAAATTCTAGGAACCTATTTAAAGCTTCCCCCTTTTTTCGAAGATAGTATATTTCTAGATATTAAGTTCCTATTATAAGAGTCTTTAACTATTATAGGTAATAGGCTTAGGCCGCGGCCTAAGCTATATAGTTACGTGCGGAGGGCCGGATCCTATAAGTATAAGGGCGGGCTAGCCGCGCATAGAAGAGCTCTATATAGCTTATTAATATTATCCTACGGACGGCACCTACGTATACGCCTCTACCTACTCTATAATAGTATAAGCTATTAACTAATAGATCTAATAGATATCTCCCTAGAAAGGGTGCCGCTTCCTTAAGGGAGCACCCCGCTACCCCCTAGGCGGATAGGAAGTATTATAGCTATCTTAGAAGCGATTAGAAGCGCGACGGCTAGTAAGAAGAACGAGGTTCTCGCTATACTAGGGGAGCTGTCTATAAGACTAGCGTTGACCCCTACGACCTTAGTAACACCGGTTATAGCGGCGGCACTACTAATACGGAAGCCGCTTCCTTAGCCGACTTAGGATAGTAAGCCTAAGTCCTTCTATTTCTTCCTTAGCTAGCTATAGATAAAGTTTATAATAGACGAGAAATAGGGCCTAAACGGCTATCGTAATATAGCGTGGTATTCGCTCCTCTATACGCTACCGGAGCCCTAGATATAGCGGATCTCCGGATTCTAGGATAAGGGCGGCCTTAGAGGCAGACGCGACCTATAGGACTTCTTCTAACACCTTATATATACGTTCGGCAACGTATAGGAGCGGGAGAAGGCGTAGGATAGGCTACGGACCCTTAAGTAAAGGGATAGGTAGACCTTTAGCGAATTCCTCCCTAACTTCGAAGAGACGCTCTTACGAGCAGCGGGAACCATGGTATAGGAAGATAGCGCGAAGCTTATATAGTTATAGAACTCGATTACGCCGGCCTTACGGGAGCTACTTATCCTCGTAATTATACCTACTAACTACGGCGAGTACGTAAGCCGGTTAATAAAGGTAGTATAGGGCTACGAGCAAACGCCGCGTTTCTAAAAGCTTCGTAAGCGTATATAGTATAGCGGTAACGGGATTACCGCCCCTCTATAAGAGGAATAGCCGACTATCGATACTAACGGAGATACCTTAATATTGGCTACCCGTATAGACCGAGCTAAACGCGGTAGGAAGTCGTCTTCGAATATCCCTTATACTATCCCGCTCTCTAAGCAGCGGGCGAAGTAGGTAACGAGCGAGGAAATCGGGAAAAGGAAAGCTAACGGCCGCTGCCTACGTTATAGCGCGTCTATATACTTTATATTAAAATGCCCCTTCCTTTTAGCTAAGCGGCCTATAGTAGTTTAAGTAGCGAAGATAGAACCGCTCCTTGCCTTAGACGACGAAGAGGACTCCGCTCCCTTAGGCCTAGAGGAAAAAGAGTAGCTCTAGAGCAAAGATAGGCTCCGGAGCCCTAATTGCTAGCACTAGTAAAGGAGAAGAAGGAATTATCCGCCTATATAGAAGAGGAGCCTACTTTAATATAGGTTATAGTTAATAACTCCTTACCCGTCGCCGCCCTTATAGATAAGGGCTGCTAGTACTACGCCGTAGTTAACGAGGCGCTTATATAAGAGATATAAGTACTAGTAGAAAAGATCGCCCTAAGGCGAGTAAAGGGCGCTTTAGGCGCGATAGAGGGTACGGTAATTAGGGGCATTACGTAGCTAGCTATAGAGGTCGACGGTTACCGTAAGCTTATCGTAGCCTATATAATCCCCTAACTAGAGTTTCCCTTAATCCTCGGGAAACCCTAGTTATTATATATAGAGTTATACTTAGTTCTATACTAAAAGAAGCTATAGTTTAGGCCTATATAACGGTAGGTCTACTACGATAATAGTTCTATAAGTATAGGACTAGGCGTGCGAGCTTTATACTCGGTATAAGAAGTCCTTGCCTTTATCTTTATAGGAACCGTGCGATAGTTAGAGTAGGAGGAAGGCCGGGCAGCGGCTAACGTAGCGGTCTATATAGTTAGCCTAGTAGATATCGATAAGGCCCTCTAGGCAAAGAAGCCGAAGTCGCCCTCTAAGCTATAGTAGTAGATACCGGAGCGCTTTTATGACCTCCTACCGCTATTTAAGTCTTAGGAAGCGGATAAGCTTAACCTATATAAGCTAGGGGTAGACTATAAGATCGTACTCCGCACCGATAAGAAGGGGTAAGAACTACCTATACTATTCGGACCGCTATATAGTATATTATACGCGGAACTACTAGTGCTAAAGAAGACGCTAAGGGACCTCTTAGATAAGGGTTTTATTTAAGTAAGTAGCTCCGAAGTAGGAGCGCCGGTCCTATTCGTGCGTAAACTAAGGGGCGGGATACGGTTCTATTACGACTATAAGGCTCTAAACGTAATTACGAGGCTAGACCGCTACCCCTTACCCCTAATCTTAGATATACTCTATAACCTTTTAAAGGCGAAGTAGTTTACGAAGCTAGATATAAAATAGGCGTTCTATAAGGTATAGATCTTAGAGGGTAATAAGTAGAAGACAGCGTTCCGTATACGCTACGGCTTATTTAAGTAGCTTATAACGCCCTTCGGCCTCTTAGGAGCGCCCGCTACCTTCTAGCGTTATATTAATAATATACTTCGGGACTTCCTCGATAAGTTCGCCTCTATATATATAGATAATATCCTTATCTATACGAGCGGCTCCTATAAGGACTATATATAGAAAGTATAGAGGGTCTTAGAGCGCCTCTAACTTTATAAGCTCTACCTTAACCCAGATAAGTACGAATTTAAGGTTAAGAGGGTTAAGTACCTAGGCTTTATTATCTACGCTAGCGTAGGTATATAAGTAGATCCCGTAAAGATCTAGGCGATTCGGGACTAAGCTGCCCTAACCATATAGATAGGCCTATAGAGCTTCCTTAGGTTTGCGAACTATTATAGGATGTTTATTAAGGGCTTCTCCTATATTATAATACCCCTAAATAAGATTACCGGGAAGCGGACCGCTTTTCGCTAGGGGCCTATATAGGAAGGAGCGTTCTATACGCTTAAGGACCTATTTTCTTAAGCCTTAGTACTACTCTAGTAGGACTTCGACCGGTCTACGTTAGTTAAAGCAGACTATAGCGGCTAAGCACTTAGAGGAACGCTCTCTTAGGAGGTAGACGGGCGGAAGTAACTAATAGCGTTTTACTCCCGTAAGCTAACCCTAGCGGAGCGGAATTACGCTATTTACGATAAGGAGATACTAGCGATTATTAGCTACCTCGAGCAATAGTAAGCGGAGCTCCGGAGCTATAAGAGCTTTAAGGTTCTTATAGACTATAAGAACCTTAAGTACTTTATAACTCGCTAGCACCTCTTAGAGCGGTAAGCCTGCTAGGCGGAGTATCTCTTACGCTTTAACTTCTCGATTAAGTACTAGCTAGGGTAGGACTCCGTAGTCCTAAATACGCTTTCCCGGAGGGATTAGGACCGGCCGACGGGAGCGGACATCGAGGCCCGGGATCTATAGCTTATCCCGTAAGAAGCGCTACGGAAGGCGTGGCGCTAATAGATAAGCCTTCCCCCGTACCTTCGCCTCGGCCTAGCGAGAAGGGATAGACCGGCCTAGGGGCGCGTACGGCGCGGGTATTCTAAGATAAGGTCCTTTAGCGCTTATAGGATAGGATATCGTCTCTAGACCGCACCTACGAGAGCGTGCGCCGCGCTATTAAGTCCGGCGCTTAATACCTCGATCCGAAGCTAAAGCTAAAGGTATAAGTAGCCGACTATTATATCGACCTATAGGGGCACCTACGTTAGCGGGGGAGACTATAGGTGCCGGGCGCGCCGTATACTATAAAAGCTAGGGAGAAGGATAGACCGCTAGAGCTAGATAAATAAAACGAGCTCCGAGGGAAGCTAGTCTAGCTCGTCTATAACTTTAGTATCGTAGGCTACCCGGGTAGGCAGGGCATAGCAGCAGGCCTCGCGAGGGATTTCTACTAGCCCCTCCTATAGTACTACGTTCGCCGCTTCCTCCGTAACTATAATATCTACGGCCGTACTAAGATTTAGAGGGCGTAGCTTAAGGGGCTACTTAAGTAGCTTTTAGTGCCCGACCGGTTCTATATATATATATAGATAGACTTTATAACGGACCTCCTACTTATAGAGGGCGGTAACCGCTATATATAAGTAATTAAGGACCGACTTAGTAAGTCTATAGTATTAGAGCTAATACTATTTATAGATATAAAGTCTTATATAGAGCGCTTCCTATAGTACTAGGCCCGCTTATATAGCTAGCTAGCCTCTATTATAAGTAATAAGGGATCGAATTAAACTAGCCGCTTTTAGTAGTACCTATACTAGCTACTTTAGATTATATAGCTACTTAGCACGGTATATTACCTATAGACTAATAAAGGGCCCGAGAGGGTTAACTAGGAGGTATAGGCTTACCTATAAGCCGTCGTAGCCTATAACTAAGTAGACTAAGACCGTTAGCTCCCTACGGCCTAACTTACGTTAAATAGTAGACTATATACCTCTATTAAGATAGCCCCTTTCTTTATAATATATAGCTTCGAACTACCTTTATTAGTTCCTTTTACTATAGATAGGGCAGCGGAGTAGTATAGTAATTTATTACTAGAGGGCCGCGCCTCCGCGTTTATACGAAAGCTATAGGAGACTATAGATTATTACTAATCTACGATAGCCGCCGCGGTATAAGATTAAGAGCGGCACGCTAATAAGACTAGGGCCCTAGTAGATAGGTTTATAGTAGGAGATAAGGTATAGCTAGACCTCCGTAACTATAGGTTAGTACGGCTAAAGAAGAAGCTTAACTAGCTATACGCGAAGTTTATAGTACGGAGGGTTATTAGCCCGTAGGTTATAGAGCTCGATAGTCTCTTAATAGGGGTCTATAATAAGATTAACGTAAACCTCCTTCGTAGAGCCTCCTTTAACCCGCTACCCGGATAAGAAGTAGCGGACGCCTAACCGCCTATAATTAAGGTAGAAGGAGAGGACGAGTTCGAGGTTAAAGAGATATAGGCCGCGCGCTAGAAAAAGGTTAGTAAGGGGAAACGCTAGGAGGTCCTCGTTAAGTAGCGTAGGTATCTTAACCCTATATAGGAACCTATATATAAGTTTACGGGAACTATAGCCCTCGATAAGTTTAAAGCCTTATTTAAAATAGTAGATAAGAATAATAAACTAGCGGACTACCGATAGTAGCCTAGGCTAGGACTACGAAGTAAGTATAGCGGAGGGGGTAGTTACGGTAATATAGGTAATATAAGCGTAATAGTATAGGCAGAGATAAAAATAGCGTTTATTATAAGGCGGAGCCCTTAGACTACCTAGGCTTATTCCTTATTGTTATTATTATTATTATCTTCGTTATCGTTATCCTCGTTAGCCTCCTCCTTCTTATTAGCGGCGGCGGCGGTCTTTAAGGCGCTAAGGCGGCCCTCTAAGCCCGTAAGCTAGTCGGCGGCGGCGGCGGCTCCGGGGGTAGAGGGGCGGCGGCTAGCGGCGGCGGCAGGGGCAGCGGCGGTAGCGGAGGTAGGCACGGCTAAGGGGACCGCCGATAGGGCGATAGAGGCAGTATCCCTAGCGCCGGGTACGTTAGAGGCGGAAATAGGGAAGCGGAGGAATAGGACTTACTTAAGTATAAGGCCCTATCGCTTAAGGGCGCGGAGGTTACGGTAGGCGGCGGCGGCGGCGGTAAGGCGCTTCTTAGTAGCCCCCCGCGCCTACCTATACGAGCCGGCCTTCTAAGCCGACGCCGCAGCGAGTAGGATAGGAGGCGCCGCCTTATAGGCGCGGCCGGCTCGCGCGCACTAGTAGCAGCTGCCGCCGCGGCGGCGCCCGGCCTAGTTAGAGTAGTCGAGCTCCTACGACGTATAACGTATATAAGGGGCCGAGCGGGCGGCGCCGGCCTATACTTAGCGCTTATACTATAGGAGGTTAATAGATAATGTCTATTACGCTTACCTAACTATAGACTTATAGGGGTAGCGGAGATAGAGGTAGGGGCCGAGGGGCCGGGCGTTACGGGTAGCGGCGGGGACGGCGTCGTTACCCTAAGGGGCGACGTAAGAGCGAATAGCGTAGTAGAGGCAGCGGCGGCGGCGGTAGGAGCAGTGGTAGCGGCGTAGGTAGGAGCGGCGGTAGCGGCGGAGTTATCGTCGGCCGCGGCTAGTATAGCGTCGACGAACGACTCTATACGCTCCGAGAAGGAGGAGGTAGGAGAGGGAGAGGCGGATATATCTATCGCGGAAGTTAGCACGACGGAATACGGCCTCCTACTCTATAAGGCGCGGAACTTATTAGTTAGAGTTATTATTATTATTAGGGCTATTATTATTACTACCGCTACTACTATAAGTATACGTTAATAGAGCGGCCTATATAGCTAGGAACGGACTAACGCCTTAGGTAGAGCGGAACTTACCTATTAATACTACTACTACGGTTAAAGAAGGGAGAGAAGGAAGGGAAGGGGGAAGGAGGGGATGCCGCCTTATATACCCCTTAGTAGAGGATGCTGCCTAAGGTAGAGGGGACGGGCAACCTAAGGCTTACGTAGGTCCGACTAGCGGCTAGGGCGTATATAATAGGTTATGCCCCTATTTAAACGGCTAGCCGGCTAATAAGTATAGAGCTAGGTCCCGGCTGCCTAGGCTAACGGGCGCGGGGATAAGAGGGCTAGTAGGGCCGGCCCTATTAACGGGAAAGGGCAGGGAAGAGCCCGCGGTATAGACCTAATTATACGGGAGCCGTTAATAGGGCAGCGCTACGCCGCGCTTAAGGGAGGGCATTATATAAGAGTCTTTAACTATTATAGGTAATAGGCTTAGGCCGCGGCCTAAGCTATATAGTTACGTACGGAGGGCCGGATCCTATAAGTATAGGGGCGGGCTAGCCGTATATAAAAGAGCTCTATATAGCTTATTAATATTATCCTATAAACGGCACCTACGTATACGCCTTTACTTACTCTATAATACCTATATCTAAGAAAGAAATATAATAGTAATATTTATTATAAGTAAGCACTTTAATTAGCCCTTAAATATCTAATACTACTTTTTCTAAATAGGTATAAGACTTATATAAAGGTTATTTATTAACCTTATTTATTGCTTTAACTCTAATATATATTTTATATTATCTTATTTTATTTTCCTTTTCTAAAGGTATTTTTATATCCTTATTATATCTTTTTAATATTTCTAAAATAGCCTTACTATTTATATACCCTAAGCGTAAATACTAAGTATAAAAATCTATATCCTTTGCCTTTAAAGATATAATTAGGATTAATTAGCTTTTTAATAAAGGTTCTATAGGAATATAATATAATTTATTTCTAAGAAATCCTTTAGTAAGGACCTTAGCCTTATTATTTAATAAAAGGACTTTATTTCCTCCTATTAAGGCATAGGTATTATAAAAATTATATTAGGATAGTATATTTACCCTTAATTTAGGTATATAAAAGTAGTCTTAAAGGATATACCTTTTACTATTATATAGGAACTTAAATACTAAGTCCCCCTTTCCTTTTACTAATATAAAGGAAGCCTTTCCTTAGTAATCTTTAGACTTAATTTCTTTATAGTTAATAAGGAAATTCTTATTTAATACTATATACTTAGTAGCTCTAGTATTATAAATAAAATTAAAGATCCTTTTATTCGTATAACTAGGAAATCCTCTTTCTCTTACCTTTAAAACTAATTCCTTTATTCTAGGAATCGAGGCTTTTAAAGGTCCTAAAAGAAAGTCTTTATTAGCTTCTATTATAGGGGTATTTATAGAGGTTAAAATTACCTCTAAATCCTTAGACGTTTATATAGGGGTCGGAGCCCTAAAAAGGTCTATAAGGTCGATATCTAGGTCTATATTTTCTTATAAAGCTATATTTAAGACCTTATTACTATCGTCTAAATTAGACTCTAGCTCTATAATTCGAGCCTTCCTTCTTTTATTAGTAGTAGAAATACTACTAGAAGGGGATTTCTTCCTAAAAGAAGAAGATAAAAAAGAAGATTTTCTCTTCTTAGAAATTCGATTCCTATTATTCTTTTTTCCTTTATTTAAAACCTAATAAGAAGAAGCCTTATTTAAGTATAATTTATAGTAATTTACTATAAAATGCCCTAGTTATTTATATTCCTTATAATAAGGAGTATCTATAGAATTTTTATAGGATTTCTAAGGCTTCCTTTATATTAAGAAGGCTTTCTCCGAAGATTTATCTTATCCTTTATTCTTCTAGCTTCGTTTAAAAGACTAGCTATTAAGGATTTAAGGGTAAACGCTAAAGGATAACTTTTAGAATATCTATATTATAGGATTTTAAATCCTCTTAGATTTCCTTTACCTTATAAAGTTATTTCTCTAAATTAAAGCTTAAGGGACTAAGATTAAAGAGCTGCTTTATAGGTAAATAATTCAACGAAAAATTTAATGGATTATATAGCTTTATAAGCTTCTTATAAGTAGCTTTAGTATTTATTAAATGCTTAATTTATATTAAAGGGCTATCTTTAACTTAAAGAAAAATCTAGGATAAAGCTTCTATAGTCTTTATATAATTTTCTTACTCTAAGGTAGTAATAAGCTTTTCCTTAGTAAGGATAGCTATTATCCTTATAGTTTTAAGAGTATAATTTAAATTTCCCTTAAGTCTAGAGAATTTATATTCTTTCTATCTACCTATTTTATATAAATTCGGTATTATTTCGGTTATAGGGATCGAGAAGTCTAGATAGGAGTTTAAAAGCGTAGGAAGGTAGAAGAAGTTATTAGGGGGATTTTCGAAAGGAATTTAAATCGGGTATTTTAATAAGGAATTTTAAAGGTATAAGTTAATTTCCTAGCTTAAAAGGAGTAAGCCGGGCTTATAATCTCTTAAGGTATATAAGTAAAAGCGGAATTTTAGGATATTAAGGAATTATATAAGATTACGTAATAAAGGGGAAGAAGGAGTATAAGGTAGGATTTTTCATAGAATTTATTAGTAATATATTAGTATATAGAAAAGGTATTAAAGTTAATAATCCTCTCTTTATTTACTAGCGGATATACTATCTTCTATAGCCTGCCCATCGTGCACCCACACGGAATGCTCGGGCATCGAGTCGAGCGGATCCTCGTACTGCGTCCACGTCCACGGGAAGCACGGCAGACACATCGGTGCGTGTGCCTCCTGCCTGACCGAGTCCCGTCTCCTGCTTAGGCTTCCTGCTTAAGAATAGCAAAGATAATCTTGGATGCTTAGGTTGCGGTCAAAGTTGCGTCTGGGCACGGCCATCGACACTCACCCTGCGGCAACGGACAGAGGGAAACAGCAAATGAGCGAGCCAGCAAGGCGCAGGCACGACTTGTTTCCTTGAACAATGCGATTCAGCTCCAAACGCGCTTCGGTGCCCTCTTGGGGTTGGACTCTGGTCGTGACCGTTTACCTTGTTGGCCCGACACAAGCTCCCTTGATTCACAGCAACGGGTGGCAGCTGTCTGCGCCACCGGCCCTGTCATCTCCGCAAGCACACCAAACACTCCCCAAGCGAGTCCCAGCTTGGATCCAGCCGCATGACATATGACATTGTAAACCAGACGCCTCTCCCTAAATGGTCTAATGCTCGCTGACCAGCCACCTCCTGTTGCAGATAATGTACACGCGTGTTGCATGGGAGGAGAGAATCGTCCCGTCATCGTAACGCCAGCTCGAGGCCCCGCCATGGTCGGCTCTAGTAGTCCACCGCCTTGTTCCCACCCGGATTTTGTCGACCCAGTTGACTCCTGTGCCCTTCCCAACCGCCGTCCCGGCCTGATCGCTGGGGCGGTGTGGAACAGCGCCTCGCTTCTCGTACAGCTTCCCCGCTTCGAATCGTTACAGGCTCTCCTTCGGAGCCGCGGGTGTGGGGATGGGGAAGAAGGACCGCCGGGTGATCTGCAGATGGATGTAGTCAGCGCCTGCGTGAGTGGAAGCCGGAGAGGGCTTCGCGGCTTACCGTCCACACGCCAGCCACGGAGCTGATCATGGCGCCCGAAATCAACATGGGCCTGACCCCCCTGGTGCTCTTGAAGACGGCGCCGCTCAGGAAGCCGGCCAGGATGCTGTTCGCGGCGTCGTGCTGGCCGCGCAGGTAGCCGATGAGCGAGTTGATGCAGTTGTAGGTAATGGCAATGACGCCGGCCGAGTTGCCGAGAAAGGGCCCGCGGCGGGTGACGGCGTTGAGGACCGAGTTGAGACGCAGCTTGGGCGGCTGGCCGGCGGACCTGCGTAGGCCCTCCTGCAGGCCCCAGGCGCCGCCCATGGACAGGGCGGTGAGGTAGGTGATGCCGGTGCCGTAGCACAGGTCGTCTGTGAAGCCGCGCGACGGCAGCACCGACTGGCTGCCGGGCAGGTCGGAGAGGGCTGACTCGTCGAGGCTCAGGTACTCGAGGGCGTCCTTGTTGAGGCCGGCGAGGGGGTGCAGCTGCGAGGGGTCGGCAAACGACGAGTTCTGGAGGAAGGCCTCGACGCCCTGGCCCTCGGACGGGTCAAAGGCCGATGGCGAGGCAAAGGCCTGCGGTTGCTGCTGCACCATTTGCTGCGACGGCTGCTGCTGCTGCTGCTGGGGCTTGTTGCCCCCAGTGAGCGCGCTCCAGAGCGACGACATGATTGTTGATGGCGACGGGGGCCAGAGCCGGGATGGGTTGCTCTTGTAGGGTTATCACGGCGAAGACGAGGGCAAGGCGAAGATTGCGCTTCGGATAAGCTCGTAGCACGAATACGTCGTCTAAGAAAAAATTGGGGGATGGCGGCGCGAGCTGGTCCGTGCTCCGAGGGGTGGGCCCGTCCCTTTTTTTCTATCCAGGCAAAAGTTGCGTCACGTGCGTCCCCATTTGGACATGAAAATTCGGCATCTTGCCTGAGAGTTGAGACAGAGGCTCGGCGTAATACATAAATATAGATTGCCATGTTTGACGTACACGGGGTAGTGCATCGTTGCGAGACGGATGTGGATGGTAGGATGGCAGGCTCTTCTCCAGCGGTCTAGAAAACCAAGGGCCACGCTCACTCAACAAGATGGCCTCGGGAGCTCAGTCCAGCCGGCATGTCAAGTCAAGCATGGCGCATCTTGGAAAGGTTGTACTATGCCGCAATCACGGATCAAGGTTGTGAATGGCCGTGCACCAACGACGCCATTGACACCTCGGTGCATCATCTGTCGCCCTACTCGTGGACAAACTTCACCCAGTCTTGGTTCAACGGGAGGCGGAATCTACGCCGACGCAACGGCGTCATTTCATCCATATTCGCTCTACCAGGTACGTGCAGAAGTCATTGACTCAAGTAATTGATATGTCGAGACCACCCCACAGTCACAAACCTGTCGAGTCGACGTTCGCGGCTGGTAGGAAAGGCAGTCACAGTTTCTCTGGGAGGCCGGGAACGGAAGGAAACCCACGGGGAAAGTGAAGAGTGACCCTCAGCAAGCCGCTTTCGCGGAGCCGCCGTTTGGATATATTAAAACACTTGACGGTGTAGAAATAACCCTTACTGATGTGAAGAGGAAAGGGAGAAGAGGAGGAAGAGCGCGAGGCCGGAAAGCTTTTTATGCTCGCCGGACAGAGAATAGCGCTAGTCAGTATAAGGACTAGCTCTCTGGCCGTCGGATAGAGGTTAATCCGATCAACCCCTGCGGATAGACCAAGGGGCTATTATCCAGCAGGAAAGTTCATCTCGTGAATGGAGAAGCTAAGTTACTTGCTGTATTCCACAGAAAGTCGCTCTCTCTATGATGCACGTCATGTTTCCAGCTTTCAAGAGACAACCAACCAGTCTACTTTCCCCTTTTCCAATTCCAAACGCCAAACATCCCTGAGCGCCAGTCCATGTCCAGTTCGCCCATCCCATACGAGGAAGAAGAATCCCCCGTCAATTGCTCGTGTCGGATCGCTCAAGCAGCGGCCGATCCCAGCGCTCCTCACCGCGACTCGCCCCGTCTCGCCGCCCGTTCTGCTCGCGCGGCTGCCCCTGGCCGTTGTCGGTCCTGTAGGCAAAGTATTGCACAAAGACAGTCAAGTCCATCAGCAGTGTCACCAAGCTGCCCGCCAGCCAGCTCAAGTTGACGAGCATGTAGCGGCCGTACAGCTGCGCAGCCTCGCCCGGCGCGCAGGTCCTGCCTGGGCACTTGGGGTCGTAGGCAAAGATGGACAACACGTACGTCACGTTGCCCAAGCAGGCAAACAGGAAGAAGAGCATGCTCAGGCCATCGGTCGTCTTGCGGCGCCAGTTCAGGACGAGCTGCGGCATGCGCGACGCAATGTACGCGACGGCGCACAGGTATCCGAAGACCTGGCCCAGCACGTCGAGCTCGAGCCCGTCGTCTGCTCCTCGGTCGGATGAAGTGGCCCTGCCGCCCGTCGCGAGGAACCAGCCGAAGACGCCGGCGGCGCACACCATGGCGACAATAGTTGCATTCCACGCGGCCGACTGCAGTGCGCTCGGCGGCGCTCGCGGCTCCGGAGCCTCGGAGACGTGGTCAACGGCAGGCGAGAGGCCCGTCCAGTCTGATGCGCGGGGCTCGACGAGAGCGTCGCCGGGGAGAAGTGTAGTCCGCTCGTCGGGTTCCCTGGCGGCGGGCTTACGAGGAGATGGCGCCTCGTCGCGCCACGTGAATCCGCGGTAATAGAAGCATTGGCCCAGGAGCACAATGTCGGCCAGGGTATAGTATATTGCGAGGATGATCTAGGGGGTCGAGGGTCAGAGCGATTGGGCGAAGGGAGAAACCGGGAGAGGTGTCGGTACCATGGTAGGAAGGACTCCCTGCAGGACCGCTCCAGCAATGTTGAAGACATCTCCCAGCAGCCAGATGATGATGAATTGTATCGACAAGCCATCGGCGTTTCCCTGTCGAAACTGTTGAATGATCTGAGGCGAGAAGACGACAACTGTGGGAGGCGGTTAGTTTCAGACAGGCCCCGTCGGACGGAGGCATTCCAACTAACCCCAGCAGGCAATGGATATCGATCTGGGCGCGGCTCAGGTTAGCATGTTTCGAGAAGCACCAGCAGACTATCGAGGTGTCTTGCCCGCAAATGCCGGAGATGGCGTCGACGTCAAGGCCAAAGGTCGGCGCAGGGGGGGCCATGGCTGCGGCGATGCTGGCTCCTCGGGGAGCAAAGATGCGCCGGAGTCGATGCCGAGCGCTTCTGTCTGGCTCTGATTCGAGATTTCCGTGTGGAGACGCGCGATTCAGGCGTCGGTTTAGTTATACAGACACAGACAGGTGGCAACAGGAGCAAGAAGGAAAAGAGAAGAGCAGAGGGTCGGAAACTAGGCAGACGTCAGACTAGCGGCCGGTATTCGGAATATCATTAACAAAAAACTCTTTTTTTTAAGCCTTGGACGCGAATTCGCACGCAGCAAGGTCCAAGACTAAGAGAAAGTGGTTGTTAATAACTACTGCTAGCCCTGCCTATAGCGACGCCCGATCCACGGAGGCGAGCCCGAAAGCGGCAGCCGCTCCATCATGCCCGGGCTGTCTCGGTCTCGCTGGCGCGCTGAGCCGAGGCTCCAAAGTAGTGCCTGCAGGCACCGCCGGCCGGGCCATTCATTACCTCATCCAAGCTCCGCTTCCGTAGATGGACGAGGCAGCTCCGAGCCTCATATCCGCCACAACCTCCATCCTCTTCGACTGCTCGTCGCATATCATTCCGTTGATTCCCACACACCACCGTTCGCACCCCAAGGAACAGCCACTCTTCTCCAACATAATCCTCCGGCGAAACCCCCTCTTCCGCACATGTCCAGCTCGCCACCGCTCATGCCCGAGCCCCCGGCTCTCCACGCCGACGCCTCCATGCTCACCCGGCGCTTCGGCAAGGAAATCATAAACTACTACGCGGGCAGCCGCCTCAACCGCTACTCCTTCCTCCGCTCCGACGCCGTCTTCCTCGCCGCCGCCGCCGCCAGCCCCGCCGCCCGCTTCATCGTCCTCAGCAACCTCGCCCCGCTCGTCGCCGCCGGCAACCGCCATCTCGCCCACCTCCCCTTTGACCGCGTCAGGCCCCTGATAGGCCCCGACCCCTTTGCCTTGAGCGACGCCCGGGCCGTCGACTACTTTGACTCGTCGGCGCCGCCGAAGCCGCTGGTTGTCTTTCTCGGCACCGTCGAGGGCGGCCATGAGGCCGTTGACCTCGACACGTCCGACTTTGGCGTCGTTCGTGCCCAGCCCATTTTCGCCGTTGATGCGACGCCCAGGGGCGCCGGCGCCGGCGCCGCGGCGGCCTTTCTGAAGCAGCATGAGGCCGAGGGTCTTTCGCTGCAGACTGACGTGAGGAGCATGGTCCTCAACTCCGAAGCCGGTGAGTTCCCAGTCGTCCCGATGCCTCGTCTACATCACTGCTCACGCAGAGCACACAGCTTCCCTCTTTGCCCAAGCCAGGTCCATGATAGACTGGAACACCCGCAACCCCTTCTGCGCCGGCTGTGGCGGCCCCAACCTCTCCGTCGAGGCCGGCTACAAGCGCGTTTGCCCCCGGACGGACCGCAAGGGCGGCTCCGACGCCCAGCCCCGCGCCGACTGCCCCACGCGCCACGGCGTCTCCAACCTCTGCTTCCCCCGCTCCGACCCCACCATGATTGCCGCCGTCGTCTCCGCAGACGGCCAGCGCATCCTGCTCGGCCGCCAAGCTCGCTACCCGCCCGACTGGTACAGCACCCTCGCCGGCTTCCTCGAGCCCGGAGAGTCCGTTGAGGAGGCTGTGCGCCGTGAGGTCTGGGAAGAGGCCGGCGTCAGGGTCGGCAGGGTCGTCATCCACTCCACCCAGCCCTGGCCCTACCCGTCTACCCTCATGCTGGGTGCCGTCGCTCAGGCGTTGCCTGGCGAGGAGGAAATCACGCTCAACGACAAGGAACTCGAGAGCGCCAAGTGGTTCACCGTCGACGAGGTTCGAGAAGCCCTGAAGGAGACGGGCCTCCGGGGCGAGCCCGCGCCAGAGGGACACAGGGAGTCAAGATTGCGAGTGCCCCCGCCTCAGGCCATCGCCAATCGCCTCATGACTGCAGTAGTAGAGGGATATTTGACAGGAATCCCAAAGATATGAGAGCTTCTGGGCGTATACGTACAGGTGATGGGCTCACCTTGAAAATCATGCACGCCGGCCTTGATCCTCTTGACCCAGCTACCCTTGACTCCGCGGCATCCGCTCCATCTCGGCAAACTTGACGCCTTCCAGCTGGGGCGTTGGAAGAGCATCAACGTACCCTCGCTCGTACCTAACCAACCAGACTGCATCCGCGTTGATCGTCTCCAGAGCCTCCTTCACCCCGTCGTTACGTTCCAATGCGTCTGACAGCAGGTCCAGTATTTGGTCAAACATGTCCGCATCGACGTGAACAAAAGAGACAATGGACGTCAGTAGCTTCACGACCGCCTCCCATATTCTGGCGGGGGAAGAATGCTGCCCAAGGCTACCCGAGTGCAGACTTCGCGGTTCGAGCGCCGTTTCCTTGCCCTCGAGGCCGTCCGTCGATCGTATAGGAATCATAATCTTATCGCCTACGCCGGGATGCGACCTGCCCCCCTTGAAGTTCCTTGACCGGGTGAGGCTGCCCAAAGCTTGTTGCTGGGCCTTGCGACACCAGGCGTGCAGTCCATCGCCCCATTCGGTTTTGAATCGTGAGCTCAGGAAGTCGCCAGCTGCCTCGCACAGGCTCACTAGTGTATTGCATGCTTCTATCGTGATGAAGGCCTCGGGGTCGTATAATCTGCCGATCACGACGGGCCAGATCGCGTTGACGAGGGGCAAGAAGGAATCTTCATCCCCGGCCAAAGTCAATGAAGCTGTCGTGAGCAATTCCAATAACGACCTTCTCAATTTCGGCATGGGTGAAGTCAGGTAGTGCTGGGTGAGGGACGCAATGCGGAGCAGAAGCTGATACGTCGGTGAGTTGGGTGGCTTCTCGTCGCCATCCCCAGGCCCTGGTTGATTCTGCACGTCGTCGCTGCCCTCGTCAGCGGTAGCCTCGGTCTTCCACGGCTCATGCGGATGGCCTTTAATTGGCTCTCCGCCGGCGGCTTCGGCAGCGTCACGCGCTTCCCGTTCTGCGCGCTTATCCAGGAAATCGAGAAGGCTGTCCAACCCTTGCTCCTTTAGCGGTTTCTTTCTATGGTCCACGCGTGCTCGTTCTCGGTCTGTCAGCAGGTGCTGGTTCGTCCGTGACGCCTGATCAACAACTTCCTTCAAGACTGCGAATAAGCTTTCCACAAACGACTTGTATCCGTGGTAGTTGCCCAGGGCCGCGAATATAGAGTCGACAACATCGTCGAGAAAAGGTACCAGGCGGGGTCCTGCAAGGCGAATCATCATCAAAAGGACCTGCAGCGATGCCGGTGATATGTCCAGCGTGTTGAGCCTCAGAGCGACCGAGTTGACCATGTAGTCGACGTTGTCGACAATCAGGTCTGACACGTTCGAGTACTGAGCCGACGCTGCCACGCTATTCAGAGCAGCAACGGCGTGCTGCTGCAAGGCGTGGTTCTCGGACCCCAGGTACGTCGCGATTGGGAACAGCACGTCGATGAGCTCCGGCCGGAACGAGTGGCCGGATTTATGTGCGGCATAAGCAACGACTTCCAGCGACAGAGCCTCCGAGCACCACTCGCCAGAGGTCGAGTCCGCGCGAGACTCGAGAACCTGTACTGCAAAGTTGTAGAGGTCGCCAAAGATAGACTCTGTATCGTCTGATGGCCCGGCAAACAGAGACATGTCCAAGAAGGTGTCAGCATCGGTGATTGATGAATCTGCAGCCTTGATGAGCTCGAAGCAGAGCCACACGGCGGCAGTTTGGTCAACGGATGATGACTCTCGGACAGTCTCCAACAGGCTGGCCGCAAGCTTGGCTTTCTGAGACGCAGAGCCGAGTCGGTCAATGAGGCCCATCAGCTCACCTCTCAGCTCCTTTTGGCTTTCGCGAGCCAGGACTAGCGGCTGAAACGTTTGCTTGCTTGCAGCCGAGGTTCCCACCGACACTGTCCCGTCGTGCAGCTGAAGCTGCACTCCAGGATCGGCCTGTTGTGATGATGCCTGCAAGAGGGACACCATACTGTCCTTGAGCGCCGCGGACATGGAGTCATCAAGAGTTGCCGATTCGAGGCCCAGGTTCCGGAACAGATCGACGCCTTTTGACAGATTTCGAATCGCAATCTTCTTCAAGTCATCATCACCTGTCTGCATTACCCGGGGGAGGCTTGACATCCAGTTGTAAACAATCGTCTTGACTGTTTCTCCCAGCGTTGGATAAATGTTGACCAAGTGTCCTAAGCTGGTTTGAGTCGAGTTCGCTACACCAGCATCGCCATCAAGAACTATTGCAGTCTCCACTAGGATCGCTGTGCAGTTTGAAAGCGTGGTGTGGCATTCGTCAAGCAACGCCACGCAGAGCCTCTCCAGCGCCTCTCGGATCTGGTGCGCATCTAGCGTACGAAGCTTCATGATTGTCGACAAGGCCAGTTTCACCTGCAAAACTGTGGCCTTGAGCCACGCCGGGCTGAGGATCTTGCTCTTGTCGCCATCAGAGTCTTGTTCTTCCTGCCGCCCCTGAGCGAGAATCGACCTCGTCCTCAAATCGCCAAGCACGCGCGTCAATACGGTCCGCAAGGCCTCCAGGCTTTCCGCCAGCACTGCTGTCTTGTGCCGGTTGTGTAGAGAAAGGATCTTGGCGAGGGAGGAGACGGTCCCGGGAAGAAAGCTTGCCAAGGCTTCCTGCTCCCTGAGTGCGGAATACGCTCCTCGCAGACAGCGCAAGGCTTCTCGCTGGATCCATGGATTTGCACCGTCCACAGCGCCATCAAGCATCACAGTTATGCCGTGTCCCAGAACAGGGATCGCATTTTGCTCGGCAAGACCAAAGGCTGCAGCCGCCGAGGAAGCAGCGGCGCCGAGCAGAGCGGTCTGGGTACGGAAAGCTTCCAGCACGGTCTCTTCCGGGACCTCTCGCTTGTTTTGAGATCCAGGGACTCCGTCAATGATGAAGACGAGGAGACTGAAAATCTGCTGCACCAGTTTGGCGGATATTTTCGATTTCCAGCCGTAGGTGATGAGAAGACGAAGGCTCTTGATGCAGTTTTCGATCAGGGGCACCGGATACCGGTCCATCTGGCGGAAGATGTGATAGAGGGGGAAGAATACATACTCGGCGAGTTTCTCGTCGAGCGCGTCTGGGTTGGATTCGATCTGCGCCTCGATAATGTCCAGGACCTGGCTCGTATGCTCAACCAACTCTTGGGTAGCCGCGGGCCCGTCAGGGTCGCGGATAGCATGTTGGCTGATTTTGACACAAAATGGCTTCAGCTATTGGAGTGTTAGACCTCGATCCGCCATCAGAGTGGGTGATAGACGGGGGATCTCACTTTCTGGAAGAGCGCAGTTCGGTCCCGAGCTCCGGGCGTCGTGTCCATGGCCTCTAGAAGCAAAAGCCCCCGCGCGAAAGCTATATATGCATTGTATCCGCATTCAAGAGCTTCTTGCAATCGGGTCAACCGCTGAAACGGCACATGCGCCTGTGAGGCCGGTCGGAGGTATCACGAAAGGGTTGTGGCTGCGAGAATCTGGGCGATTGGTGCGAAGTAGACTTGTGGGTGTACAGTTTGAGAGGTCCAACAACACTGTGTTTTTTGCCGCTCGCTGACCGACCTCTTCCAAATCACGGCCATCCCAACCCCCAGCTTACAGATGATGGCACTGTAATATTTTCGCACTGTCAAGCTGCAGCGCTGTCGGCTGGAAATCCGCTCATCCAGCAATCGACGTCACCGGCTTCACTTTGGTCCGAATTTCACGACAACAACTTTGCCATCCTTTCTCTGACGAGTCGACGCTGTTTGGCGCAAACTTCCGCTTCAATTGCGTGCAAAACAACTTCGAGTTATCCGTCAACGCTCAGCAATGACGGCAGTCGAGGAACAATTCAAAGTGCTCGTGCACCCCTACCGCTCTCCCACCCGAGGCACTTGTGCCTATGAGATGGGAAACACATCCTCACGCAACGCCGTCATCTTCATCGGCGGCCTCTCAGATGGCCCTCATACGACGTCATATATCCGCACTGTGGCGCGACAGCTGGAGACGGCCATGGAGCTCAGCTACTCAGTTTTTGAGATCCGCATGAGGAGCAGCTTTGTTGGTTATGGAACGGCCAGCCTGAAGAGCGACGTCGACGACATATCCGCCCTCGTCAAGTATCTCCGCGCATTGGGGAGGGACAAAATTGTGCTGTTTGGCCATTCGACCGGCTGTCAAGTAGGTCGAGATGCCAGGCTCACCTCGCCATCCGACTTCTGACGGGCGGCTCTAGGACTGCATGGAATACACGCATTACGCCAAGCATAACTGCTCCCCAGTGGACGGCTTCGTCCTGCAGGCACCAGTGTCGGACCGGGAGTCTCTCGAGCTTACCTGGCCCGACCACAAGGCGAGCCTCGACCTTGCCGCCGAATGGATCGCTCAAGGAAAGGCGGACGACTGTCTCCCGAACGAGCTGGTTCCTGATGCGTTTGGCGTGCCCATGTCGGCCTACAGGATGCACTCGCTCTTTGCAAAGGGGTAGGGCAGGCCATGGGAATTGTCTTTGAAGGCTGTACTAACGCATGCCAGGGGCGATGACGACTACTTCTCCTCCGACCTGGACGATGAGACGGTGGCCCGGGTGTGGGGCCGGTTCAAGAAGCCGGTGCTGGTGTTGCACTCGGAGATGGATGAGTTCGTGCCAGACAATGTCGACCAGGCGGCGCTGAACAAGAAGTACCGCGACGCGAACCCTGTTGTGAGTCCACTGTCCGGGTTGATTCCGGGAGCAGGGCACACGGTCACGGGGGAGGAAGCTCGGGAATGGGTAGCCGGGCGAGTTGCCGAGTTTCTGCGCACGTTGAAGGCATGATGTGCAGCTCTGTGGATTCGGGTGCGAAGCAGACACCGCTCACAGATAGAACAGCATGGTTGTTAGTGGTTTGGAGCTGCTCACCAGGCAATCTGCGGCGTCCAGGGTAGGCTGCACGCGGAGCAATTCTGGCGATGCCTTCCAGTGCTTTGTGGGAAGTATACCGTCCGGTATCGGCATGGCCTGACGGAGGCTCCCTTGGCCAGTAGAAAAGGGGAACGACTTGGTAGGACCGACTATATCAAATACCATGCAAAGGCCTCCATCCGTAATCACATCAACGATGCAGTGCACGTAAATGACTTGAAATGACTTGAAATGACTTGCTATCTGCGATAAGTCCGACGCCGTTCTGGCGGGTTACATCCGATCCACCACAGCCAGAGTGGTTCGCGTTCGTCATCACAGCAGCTTGGGGCCAAGTGGGGTCAATGCATATTAGCGCCGCTAACTAAAAGTCCGCCGCTCTGCCTAAACCGTAGTCCAGCGCTTACAAAGCTTCCTCGCGACGCCATGTTTCCGACAATCCGTCCCAACGGTCCTCGACCACTGAGTTTTCATCCTCGTTACGGACCTTGAATCTTGCATCGTCGACTTCCATGTCTGGTGCTGGCGACCGCTCATCTGACCGCCGTGCCCGCTCCGCAGACGACTTCTGTTCACCGCCGATCACGCGAACACGCCTCGCCGACGACCCGAAGCGCTGAGTATGCCGTGACGTCGGCCCGCGCCGCCCACCGCCCTGCACTGTCCGCGACTTGAACAATGGACCAGTACAGCCAACAGCACGTCTTGCTGCGCACCGGCTCCTTCACGGGCTTCCGGCCGTCACAGGAGCTCGGAAGCAGCTATCTCGCCGCATCCTCGTCGTTCGAGCAGCCCCTGTGCGGCAACGCCGAAGGATGGGGTCCACTGAGCCCCTTTCGCTACGACTTTACGCCCTGCTTCATTGACGTCTGGGTCGCCACCGTGTCCGTGTATGCCCTCGTCTTTGGTCCACTTGCCATCTGGTGGCTGCTCGCCAAGAAGCCTCTCCAGGAGGGCGCCTCCAAGAACGTCCACTTCTGGACCAAGCAGGTCAGTAAACAGACGTCGCGTCCCTGTAGCAACCCGCAGCTGATGGCGCCTCGTTACAACAGACTCTTCTCGCAGCACTCATCGCCGACGTGGGCGTCCAGCTCGCCTTCCAGATAGTTAGCTACCCGCGCATATGGTATGGCGATTTCCGGACTTGGACCTCCGTCCTCGCCATCCTCTCCCTCCTGGTCATCTTCTCAATCCAGTGGATTGAGCACTCGCGCCTCAGGCACGCCAATGGTGTGGTGCTCTTTTACTGGCTGCTCCTCATCATCTCACTCGCAGTCAAGCTGCGCTCCCTCGTCTCGCAGCAAATCTACGACACGAATCTGCCATACTTCATTACCTACTGTGTCGGCTTCGGGCTAGCCGTAGCCGTGTTTGCCGTTGAATGGCTGTGGCCGCGAAACACCGCTCCAAGTGGCTACGAGGCCATCACTGAAGATGACGAATGCCCCGTAGAGTACGCCACCGTCTTTTCCAAGCTCACCTTTTCGTGGATGACGCCGATGATGAGGTATGGGTACAAGGTCTTTCTCACCGAGAGCGACCTCTGGGGGCTGGCCAAGCCGGACCAGACCAAGAACACGGGAGAGGCCTTTGACCAGGCTTGGCAGCACGAGCTCAAGTCCCGCAAAAAGGGGCCGTCTCTATGGCTCGCCCTCTTTAGAGCGTATGGTGGTCCTTATATGATTGGTGCCGTCTTCAAAGCTGGCAACGATATCGCGCAGTACATACAGCCCCAGCTCCTGCGCTTCCTCATTGACTTTGTGGCCTCGTACGGCCCGAATCGAGACCCGCAGCCCGTCATCAAGGGCGCCTCTATCGCACTGGCCATGTTTGCCTGTGCCGTCTTTCAAACCACCATGGTGGTGAGTATCTCGCCATGCTTGTAATCATGGATTGGCTGACAATGTCTTCAGCACCAATATTTCCAGCTTTCCTTTGAGACTGGAATGCGGATCAAGGGCGGCCTGGCTTCGAGCATTTACAGAAAGTCGCTCAGGCTCTCTAGTGAGGGTCGGGCGTCCAAGACGACGGGTGACATCGTCAACTACATGGCGGTGGATGCCCAGCGCCTCCAGGATCTCACCCAGTTTGCGCAACAGGCCTGGTCAGCCCCTTTCCAGATCATCATCTGCATGGTCTCGCTCTACAACCTTGTGGGGTGGTCCATGATGGCCGGCATCGTTGTCATGATCGTCATGATGCCTGTTCAGGGCTTTGTCGCAAGAATCATGAAGAATCTGCAAAAGGATCAGATGAAGAACAAGGACGCAAGGAGCAGGCTGATCAACGAGATCATCACCAACATGAAGAGCATTAAGCTGTACGCCTGGGGCTCTGCCTTCATGAACAAACTCAACTATGTCCGGAACGAGCAGGAACTCAAGAATCTCCGCAAGATTGGCGCCACGCAAGCCTTTGCCAACTTCACGTGGAACACGGCCCCGTTCTTCGTGTCCTGCTCGACCTTTGGCGTTTTCGTGCTCACTCAGAATCGCCCCTTAACCACGGATATCGTCTTCCCGGCTCTCGGTATGTATTGTTCACCCTCAACCCGGGAGAGTCTGTCACTGATTAGGGGCAGCGCTCTTTAACCTCCTGACCTTTCCCCTTGCGGTCCTGCCCATGGTCATCACCTCGATTGTCGAGGCTTCGGTTGCCGTTGGTCGGCTGACTGCTTTCCTCACTGCGGAGGAGCTCCAGCCCGACGCCATCACGGTCAAGCCAGCGCCCGAAGAACTCGGCGAGGAATCTGTTATTGTCCGCGACGCCACTCTATCCTGGAACCGCCACGAGGACAAGAACACGCTCAAGCGCATCAACTTCACGGCTTACAAGGGAGAGCTGTCTTGCATCGTTGGTAGGGTTGGCTCCGGCAAATCCTCTTTCCTCCAGGGCATTCTCGGAGACCTGTACAAGGTCAGCGGAAGCGTCGAAGTGAGGGGAACGGTCGCGTATGCCTCTCAGCAGACCTGGGTCCTGAACGCCACCGTCAAAGAGAACATTGTGTTTGGGTACCGCTACGATTCCGAGTTTTACGAGAAGACCGTCAAGGCCTGCGCCCTGTTGGACGACTTTGCCCAGCTTCCCGATGGCGACGAGACTGTCGTCGGAGAGCGCGGCATCTCGCTCAGCGGCGGACAGAAGGCTCGTGTGGCGTTGGCTCGTGCCGTTTATGCCCGCGCGGACATCTATCTCCTCGACGACGTCTTGTCTGCGGTCGACTCTCACGTCGGCAGGCACATCATCGACAATGTTCTTGGTCCCCGGGGCTTGCTCTCCTCCAAGACGCGGATTCTGGCAACCAACGCCATTACAGTTCTGCGCCAAGCCAGCTTCGTCACTCTTCTCAAAGAGGGTGAAATCATGGAGAAGGGCACATACAGCCAGCTTGCCTCGAGCAAGGGCATGGTGGCCGAGCTGCTCAAGACGGCAGGTCAGGAATCGAGCGGCAGCGGATCCAGCGGCCCCAGCTCGCCGCCTAGCGAAACCTCGACTGTCATTGAAGCCGAGGTTGGCCAGAACAAGGAGGAGATGGAGGAGGCCCTCGAGCATGTTTCCGAACTGGCGCCCATCAAAGCCGGGTCGTCGGCAGTGGACAAGCCTCGATCAAGCAGCATGGCAACTCTGCGGCGTGCAAGCACGGCCAGCTTCAGAGGTCCCCGGGGCAAGCTCACAGACGAAGAAGTCGCCGGAGGATCGCGGACCCGGCAAGCCAAGGAATTTGTCGAGCAGGGCAAGGTCAAGTGGTCGGTGTACGGCGAATATGCCCGAGAGAACAGCTTAGTGGCCGTGGCCATCTACATCCTGGCGTTGCTCGCTTCGCAAACTGCAAACATTGGTAAGGCTCCAACGGCTGATGCATTGTACGACTGCTAACTCGATTCCTCAGGGGGCTCCGTGTGGCTGAAAGAATGGTCGGAGAGGAACCAGTTGACGGGCTCAAACGACAGCATCGGAAAGTACATTGGCATCTACTTTGCGTTTGGCATTGGCTCCTCGGCCCTGACCGTCGTCCAAACACTGATCCTGTGGATCTTTTGCTCCATCGAGGTGCGAAGACCCATATGCAGGTGACTTTGCACAGCCATGCTGACGAGCTTGCAGGCATCGCGGAAGCTTCATGAGCGGATGGCCAACGCCATCTTCAGGTCACCCATGTCGTTCTTCGATACTACGCCTACGGGGAGGATCCTGAATCGATTTTCAAGGTTCGTTGGCCCACGGTGTAGCACGCTGCGCGAAGCTTGCGCTCACCATGGACAGTGACATTTACCGCGTCGACGAGGTCTTGGCTCGCACCTTTAACATGCTTTTCGTCAATGTGGCCAAGTCTGGCTTCACTCTGGTCGTCATCTCCGTGTCCACGCCGGCGTTTGTCGCCCTGATCATCCCGCTCAGCCTCACCTACTACTTCATCCAGCGGTACTACCTCCGGACATCGCGTGAGCTCAAGAGGCTGGACAGCGTCAGCCGCAGTCCCATCTACGCACACTTCCAGGAATCCCTCGGCGGCGTCACTACCATCCGGGCCTACCGGCAACAACAGAGATTTGAGCTCGAGAACGAGTGGCGGGTCGACGCCAATCTCCGCGCGTACTATCCTTCCATCAGCGCGAACCGCTGGCTGGCTGTCCGTCTCGAGTTTATCGGAGCCGTTGTCATTCTGGCAGCGGCCGGCTTTGCCATCATCTCGGTGGCGAACCACAGCGGCTTGAGCCCTGGCCTCGTCGGTCTCGCCATGTCATACGCGCTCCAGATTACGACGTCGCTCAACTGGATCGTGCGTCAGACTGTCGAAGTCGAAACGAACATTGTGTCCGTGGAACGAGTGCTCGAATACGCCAGACTGCCCAGCGAGGCGCCCGAGATCATCCCGGGCAAGCGACCGCCGGTGGCCTGGCCGGCAAAGGGAGAGGTGGCCTTCAAAAACTACAGCACGCGGTACCGCGAGGGGCTGGATCTCGTGCTGAAGAACATCAACCTCGACATCAAATCTCATGAGAAGATTGGAGTTGTCGGTCGAACCGGGGCTGGCAAGTCGTCGCTCACCCTTGCCTTGTTCCGGCTGATTGAGCCGGTGACGGGCCACATCGACATTGACAACCTCAACGCGTCGTCGATTGGGCTGCTGGATCTCCGACGTCGACTCGCCATCATCCCTCAAGATGCGGCTCTCTTTGAGGGAACAGTACGAGACAACCTCGACCCTGGCCATGTGCATGACGATACCGAGCTCTGGAGCGTTCTTGGTGCGTATTCAACGACTCCCAGTTCTTCCGCCCCCCCCTCGCACCGTTCCAGAAGCTGACGTCGCGGCAGACCATGCCCGCCTGAAGTCTCACGTCGCCAGCATGGAGGGCGGACTAGAGGCGAAGATCAACGAAGGGGGTAAGTAGAGACGTTGCCGCTTGGCCCATAGCATGGCTCCACCCCACGTGCCCCTCGGACAGCCAGACAGCCACACGGCTGCCTGAGTTTGTTTGACTTTATCCCTTGAGGTTGTGAGGTTGCGGGCCACTCCGGCCGCTAGATGCCATGTCTTCAAACGGCAACCCCATGACGACGACAGACTATTGCTAACACGCCCCTGCGCTAGGCTCAAACCTCTCCCAGGGCCAACGCCAGCTGGTGTCGCTTGCGCGCGCCATGCTGACCCCGACCAATATCCTGGTGCTGGACGAGGCGACGGCGGCCGTCGACGTGGAGACGGACGCCATGCTGCAGGCAACGCTCCGGTCTCCGCTCTTTGCCAACCGCACCATCATCACGGTCGCGCACCGGCTCAACACCATCCTCGATAGCGACCGCGTAGTCGTGCTAGACAAGGGCGAGGTGGTGGAGTTTGACACGCCTGCCGAGCTGAACAAGAAGCAGGGCGTTTTTTACGGGCTGATGAAGCAAGCGGGTCTGGAGCTCGAGTAAAGAAGGGACGGCTATTGGCATAGCTGAGAGTTTTGGTGTTTTTTATAGTGAATGCCTCTTTCTCATTCAAAAAGACCTAGAGACGGGGGTTTCCCTTGCAACTGTCATTTAAGCAGGTCGGAGTACTATAGATTGCAACGCATCTAGAGGAGATGGTTGAGACTGTTTTAAACCGCCCAAGGGTCCTACGCAGCGTCTATGCCACGCCGAATATCGAAACCCGTCTCTCTTAACAGGGCGCATTGGACGCCTCGGAGACGCGGTGGAGGGTCCGGCATTCGCAGGACCCGCAGCGCAAGGAGAGGCGAAGCTGAGAGGGAGCAGGCGCGTCTCGCGAGAGAGGAGTCGCTGCGGTTCGCACATGAGCAGGCCAGTTACACGGACGAAGGGATGGGGGGAAGAGGGCTGGCGCGGCTGACGGCGCATGTACGCGTCTGCAAGCCGAGCAGGATGGCGGCGGCGTGGCTTCGAGGACGGGGCGCTTGTGGGAGGGGATACGGACTATGCTGCACTGTAGTATACTTGTGTGCGTGTGTGCGTGCGTGTGTGTGTGTGTGTGTGTGTGTGTGTGTATTAGCCCCTGTGGAGGATATGCTTGGAGCTGGAAGGAGTCTTATTCGAGGACAAGGATAGGTTTCGAGTCGAGTCGAAGAAAGCACACTGGACGGATGGATGGATAGGCAGGTGGAAGCAAGCACTCGATGACGTACCCTCTCGAACTCGAGTCTAAAGGGGCTCTCCGACTGTGGCTGCCTGGTGGTAATTAGTCGGCGGTAGATCAAAGACAGGCAGGCTGATGCTGCTGCTAATGGCGGCCGACTAGTCCAAAGAGGCAGATAAGAGTCGAGCTATGCATGTGAGGACAGAAACCTGCCGCTGTCACGACTAGGACGGTATCCCGCGCCACGGCCTATACTCCACCGGGTAGGACAAAGGGCAGCATCTAGCCAAGCCATCTTGTCAGATGCAGACGGGCGTAGGGAGTACGTGTATGTACATACTATGTAGATCAGTAGGTATGTATGTATGTATGTAGGTATGTATGTATGTATGTATGTATGTATGTATGTATGTATGTATGTATGTATGTATGTATGTATGTATGTATGTACCTATGCATGTACCTATGCATGTACTACCCGTTCCCGTACTCGTACTTGGCCGTGAGGTATCGCAATGTATCCGTACTCTGTACCGCATGTACATGGACGGCATGTCGCGCTGCTCCCTGCAGACGGGGAGCGGCGGAAGACAGGGGCAGGGGGAGGATGGGGGAGGGGGAGGGGGCAGAGGGTCGGCCGGGGCGCCACGGCGGCGCCTCATGTGAAGCCCGGGGGAAAACAAGAGGAGGGGCGTCAATTCCCCTCCTCCTCCCCTCGGCCGTGCGCAGCAGCATTTGCTTGTCTGTCCCTGTGCGTCTGAACGTATGTACAGTACGAAGCATGTTTGGACCCAAATGGACCAAGAGGGAGATACGGGGGGGGGGGCAAGAGGATGGGGGCCGCGAGCCGTGACGTCTGCTTGGCTGACGAATTAGTGACGCAACCTCGTGTCCAGGCACACGGCACCAATCTCAACGTTGATTATAACGAATCTAAAAAAGCTGATTCTAATTTATAATCCTCCCGCAGCCCAGCTGGTGCCTCCATGCGGGGGATCCCAGCGTCTCGAGACATTGGGATGGATGGAAGTTGGAGCCCATGTCTCTCCCCCTGTCCATTTTTCCTTTTCTTCCCTGGCATGCTGGGCTTCTCTTTTTACCCGCGCCATTCCCCCATCTTGCACGCCTCTTTTCTTTCCTTCTTCCTATCCCCCTACAATTCGCGTCCCGTCCAATCAACCGTCCCCCCTCCCCCAAAGCTCGCAACATGTTCCGCAGCGACCGTGGAGGGGCGGAAAGACGAGAGGATCCCCTAGCAGACTGTCTTGCTTTTTGCTCTCTTACGCCGTCTTCCTCGTCGTCGTCCTCAAGTCGGTGGCATTGCTTCTGCTTGAGATGCAGTCAAAGCGAGCGCACGAGGGGACGGGACGGGACGGAGCGCCCACTTTTGTCTAATCATCGAGGCCATATCAGCCAGCCACCGCCTCCATACGAGTCAAACCACTGCGTAAATCTATTTCCATCCACCCACTCCGACTCGTTGATATACGGAGCACTTGGCACACCACCCAACCACACGACATGACTTTCAGCATCTGGACGTCCGATATGGGGGACATACGGCCCGTGGTTGGCGGTGCCATGTGCATAGCTCCGTGCCTTCGTATGCCCTGTGCGCGTATGCAATCGTATTCATTAGACGGTGATGCATGTGTGACATCTCCGTGGAACATCCATCATGCTGTCTGGGCAAAGAGACGACATGGGCGGCTTGAACAACCTTTAAGCGCCCACCCGTCTGCTTTCGCTAATTCTGTCGAGTCAGCTAGTAGCAGCTGCATTCGTACATGCGTGCCTCTTTCTCCGTCTGTACAGTACCTGTATGACACGAACCCCAACCCATATGCTTCGTTGGCGAACCGCCCTTTCTTTTCAACCCGGCTTTTTCTTCTTTCCATCCAAGCATGAGGCGCGGTGCTGCTGTGTTGGACAAGAAAACCCCCTTGGCGTCATTGAGGTGCGTCTCGCCAGGGTCGTCGTCACCCGGGAACCAGCCCGCCTGGTCCCCAGCAGCAACATAGCCCCGGGTGCCGTGAGCCTCGTGGCCCAGCTGCCAGTTCCTTTGGCCTCTTCCTAGACCCTTCCTAGCCCCTTCCTAGCCCCGAAAGCCAAACCAGTTCCATCAGGTTTGGGTTGCACCGTCTTGTCTTGACCGGAGCCCCGAGCAGGGTAAGGAACCTGTTTTGTCTCGTCCCCTTTTTCTTGGTTCCCTCTTGGCGTATATAGCCCAGTTGCATTCTTGAACGTAAAAGCAAGCAACAGGAAAAGAAAGGAGAGGCAAAAAAAAAAGGAAAGGTGCCCGTTCTTTGCAAAACACGGGACCGACAGCTCCAACGTGAGGTGGGGGCTTAGTCTGTATCCACTCACGAGGGAGAAAAGGAAAGGAAAAACGGAGCGGCTGTTGCTAGATTCGCCTGAGACGTCTATCATGGCGGTTCGGTCGGGCCGACAATCGAAGCCGCCAACGTCCCGAGCCGTCCGTCGTCGTGCCCCCAAACGGCTGCCATAGAGTTGGACACGCAAGCGAGACAAGTCCTCTTGTCGAGATAAAGGGGCCGCGCCTCTTTCAGCACAGGCGATGCATGCCGCTGGATCGAGCAGGCGCCAAGGCCGAATCCGGCCAACGGTTTCGGTCCTCGCTGCGCCGCGCGCGTGTGTTCGTGTGTGCGCGTGTGCGTGCGTGTGTGTGTGTGTGTGGCAGTGGAGAGCTTACTGTCCAGGGGACTGACTGTTGTCGGAGTTGTACTGTATATAATTACTCCGTACTGTAATTACATGACTTCGCAACTCGCTTGAAGCGGGCCGATTCTCCGTCCCATTCAATGGCAGCTGCACCCGGCTTAATAGGTACCTACCTAGGCACTCCGTAGGTACCTACGCAGTCCCTGATTCGAGACACGACTGAAGTACATTCAGTAGAGGTAGGGAAAGAAAGTCAGTCATCTATAAACATACGTCAACGAGGAAAGTGCTACGAATAGCTCGGATAGGAAGGTGTTTATGCAGTTTCGCTTACAATAGGCACCAAATAGGTAGCCGGGCAGGCATAGCTGCACGAACGCGGCACCTCCGAGCCTCAGTCAAAGACAGTACAGTGGTGGCTAGAGGTAGATAGCAAGAGGTAGGTAGCTAGAGGCAGCTAGAGGTAGGCACTATCCGTATCCGTACCAGCGTCGTCATGATTCATCTGGCTGACAGACTTCAACTTTGACAGTTACCCGCGTCTACGTAACTAGTAATATCGGATAGCGCCAACCTCGACGAGATAATCCCCTGCCAGATAGATACCTGCCTGCCTTGGCATCTCGCATCTTTGGCCATGTTGTAGTATGTGTGACCTATGCCAGCATGTTCATAACAAAGTAGCCATCACCGTCTCTACTGTATCCGTACGAAACTCAAGGCATGTACTGTAGGCCTCCAAATGCAGGCATGGTCTCTCCAGGCACCTACAACATATACAGCATAGACTCTGACTGGACGCACCGTCCAGAATCCCCATGCCGGTGCCGACGGCGCAACTCGCCAGGCCCACGGCCCGCGCCACGTCGCGGTGCAATCTGTCTCGCACCTACATACGCCAGCCGCGAGCGACCCAACGACCAGGCAGCACGGTACAGCGCCCGTAGGAGGCCTTTTCTCCGCCGGTGACTCGGGAACCTGAACATGCCAGCCTCGGGGTTGGCTCTTCAGCCGGCGGCTCACCATGCTCGTGCAACCTGCTGTTGCACAGGCGGCCGCACAAAGCCATGGCCGTCAACACTACATCGTTTACGCCGTGCCCAAATCAGATACCCAAGGAGACCCCTTGATTGGCCGCCCTAGCTTGCGAGCACGACATTGCGACTGGGCTTTGGCTTCGGAAGGGGGGAGGGGCAGGGAAAAAGAAAGCACACCACCAACCGTCCATCAAGAACCGTTGCGCGGCAAGGGAAAGAATCGGACTCGGCACGGTACGAGGGTCGGCAGTGTTCCGTTCCTTGCCATGATGCTGGTCGTCGGCCTGTCCGAAATCGCAGACGCAGCAACTGAAGCTCTGGCATTCGTCAGCGCCTTGTCCCAGAACGGCCTTCCGCTGCTATAGCTGTCTCGGAGCGCAGCACGGCAGAGTCGCTCGTGGTGGCTGGTGCCCGCTCCACTGTCCCGCCCGGTCCGTCAAAGCCTGCCCTGCACACGCCGGCCAGGGCAGACCCTGCCAGCTCCCTGACTTGCAGGCCCGGGGGAGCAGCCAGCGCGCTGAGTCCACGGATCCAGTATCCGTAGCGTGGGCATGGCTCTCTTTTTCCCTCCTTTCTTGCTTTGTCGCTAATGGTGCAGGGGTCCATCAACGGTCGACGTGCTGAGCTTTGGAGAAAGGCAGGCCATCGAGTAGGGCCGAGTCCAAGGGGTAGTTCTGCCCCGAGGGTTCGCAGTCAAGGTCCGGCCGGTCCTGCACCAATGTACAGTATGTACAGCCTGTGTGTATTCGTACATGTGCCACGACAAGTCGGGCGGAACGCTCCAAGGTGGGGGCGCTGAAGGGGAGACGACGGGGGGTTTGACAGCCTGTCTCGCCTTGGCCTGGATGACATGCTTGGCTGAAAGGCGATAGCAGCTTGGCGAGCCGGCAATTGGCAGTGGACGGCGAATGGACGAGATGAGGTTGGGAGGGTGTTGATCAGACATAAGCGAAGCCATTTTTGGGTCGTCGGCCAGCCTTGTCAGCAGCCCAAGCGTCCCGTCCGCAGAATGGCCGAGTCCTGCGAACCTCGACACGGGATGCATGTAATCGAGATGTCGCCGTCAAAGATTGAGGGCCTGCCAGGCGTCTCATGTGTGTAAGGTATGCAAGCGCGGCACGTGCGCCCTGGCCTACCGATCCAGGTGGGTGCAGTGCTGGCAGTGGGCAAACGCACCTGTGCTGGCCCGCTGGGTAAGCTACTGTACTGTACTGTAGGCTGTAGGTGAGCAGAGGCAGGCAGTCTCTCACCACCGTCGCTGCTGCCCGCATCTTGCACACCCCCTCCCCAGCAGAGATCTTCGCCTGTAGCTTTGGGCTAGCTCTGCCGACATTGCCTGGAAGGAGGCACGTGTAATTAAGGTCTGGTGGAATTGATGGTGCCAAGGCGCACCTGGGCCGCGGTACGTACCTCCCCATGCTCCCCATGCTCCCCATGCTCCCCATGCTCTCCATGGAGATAAGGACCGGCTGCCATCGTGGGTGGGGAACCGCGGGCCGCCGCCGGACCAGGTCCCGGACGAGCTTGGAAAGGCATCTGAAGCAACTCTTGGGCCCTGCCCGTTTGGTGCCCAGAGGGAAAACATGCATCATCATCACAATCATCACCATCATCATCACCATCATCATCACCATCATCATCATCACCCAAGGCTTTTGGCGGAGTATAGTACACCGCGCTGGCTTGGGTGCTCGGCCCGGCGCAAGAGACTGTTCCCGTTCCCGACCAGGCGGTGGCGGGACATGGCACGGGCGCTAATGTAGCCAGCTGCCAGACGAGACTTGTGCGTACGAGTACTTGTACGTAGATCTTCCAAGCCCCCACCCCAAGACAACGGGCCTAATTACCGTACGGTACTACCTAGGTAGTAGTAGTCGTCGTTGGCTTCCATAACGGGGCCATCGACTTTGCAGTACCTACTATCTGTACCTACCTAATGTAGTGGGCGACACAAAAGGCCCGCGGGTAGAGAGTGCATGTACAATGCTGTCTGTCCCTGGTCAAAGTCAAAGTCACGGTGCCTGCGCCGCACACAGCTGTGCAATCCATCTCCTTTTCTCGCTCGCTGCTCGAGGGCCGACCCGCTTCCGGCTTCACAGCATGTGTGACGGCGGCACGCACCGTCCATGGCAGGCAGCACAGTGCCTACAGACGTGCTGCTGCAGATAATGGGGAACGAACGGCATGGGGGCCCCGGGGTACAGGGTGCTCCGTGGGCGGGAAAGGTACCGATACCTTGTCAGCCAAGTCCCCCGAGAGGTCCCGCTACCTTCTTCTCGCTCGTCTCCGTGTCCTTGATCCAAGCTCCGAGGTACCTCTTCCCCTTCCTCTTCCCCAGTACGGCTGTATGTACATTCACGGCCTCCACCCACCACGACGACGACGACGAAGCTCTGCCGCCAACCACCACACACCTCCCTCCCCTCTCTTCCCTCTCCGCCTCTCTCCGCAACCTCCCTCTCAACCTGGCCGGGCCTCCCCCTCCTTTGCTCTTCGTCCCCTTTGCTCTTTATTTCTTTTTTGCTCTTACTCCCTCGTCGTCTCCCGTCTCCCACACCCGCCAGAGCTAAAGGGCACCTCAGCAGGGGGTGTGCTGCTCGCGTGGGAAATCCACCGCCTGCCCCCTTTGCTTTGCCTTGCTCTGCCTGGCTCTGCCTGGCTCTGCCTTGCTCTACTTGCTCTACTTGCCTCGAGACACCTGTATTTCCCGAGCTGCTGCTTCCGCGCCTGATGATCCAGGAGTCGCCTGCTGTTTTACAGAATAGTACTTTTAGGTACTTTTGGGGTCTTGCTGTCCCCTACCAGCGCCGGCGACAGCGCCCACCACCGTCACCGCTTCGCTCTCCTGCTGCCTCTTGTCCTCTTGCCTTGCCTTGCCCGTCTTGCCGTTGCTGCACACGCTTTTCCCTCCCAAGGGCTGCTTACATCCGCTGGCTGACTGGGGACGAGGCAAGCCATCGCCACCCGCCCAACGAATGCACCGCGAGTCACAGAACGCAGAGAGAGACATTCATCAGGTCCCGTGCGGGGGCTGCCTTTGCCTTGGTCTCATTCTTCGCCTAGCACAGGCCCAGACCTGGACCGATACCGACTCTCTGGCGCCGGCCCATCCCTCGCTCTCGTCCATCTAATAATACCTGCTCTCTCTCTCTCTCTCTCCCCCCCTCTCCCTCTCCCTCCTCGCTCCGGTAACTGCCTCCCCTGTGCCTCGCCAGCCGTTCCGCATCCCACCCCGACGCATTCTCACGGACCAACCGCCTGGACTCTCCTGTTCCATCGGCCCTTCGATTGTTCTGCACCACCTGGCCGCTCCCGACGAGCCCAGCTCTGTCCCACACTTGTCGCGACGCCACCTCGTCCGAGGCAGCCTATTACGAGACCGCTCCCGCCATTGCCGCCTTTGATTCGGCACCCCAGAGGCAACTGACGCTCGGACAAGCACATGCACATTGCTCAGCAAGCTTCTTTCTGCTGCATCGCACGACTGTAGCCAGGCCAACGCTGCTGCGGCTGGAGATTTATGAGCAACGCTGTCATCTGCTCCCGTTCGTACTGGAATCTGCCAGGCCCTCGAGCTCGCGTGTCAGGAAAAGCGGCCCGGATCGCGGGTTAGGCCACAAAGCTCTTCGGCGGCAGCTCAGAGTGGTCGCAAGGACCCGACGCACACACCCAACTGGTGGTACCGCTTGGTCCGGCCAACATTGTCCATCTGCCAAAGGGTCAACGCAGAAGTCTGGACCAACAGGACTTGGCTGACGCCTGTGCGACCACGACCCTCGCCAAGTTCAACCTCTGCCTTTTTGTCTGCCCACATCCGCCGTCTGGCTTCAGCCCGTCACGTCAACAACCCAGCTTCAAGGCCCGGCTCTGACTGCACAGCTACCAAGGTTGCCGTTGAGCGCTGACGTCGAGGCTGCGAATCGTTCAGGCACCTGGCAACGTCGCACAGCGTCTCTCGTTTCAGCAGCGAGCTTCGTAGTAGACGCTCACTCCTCACGCTGGCCCGTCCGCTGCAGCGCAAACACCTGCCCGGGCTAAGCCCTGCACGACATGCAACGCTAGCAGTGCCAACTTTTTGACCACCCACTTGTCGCCCAAGAGGCATCAGCCAGTTGAGCCGGGGGACACAGTATCGCCGTCCGTCTTCGTCAAATCACCCCCACGAGCGGCCTGTCACAAATTCCCTCAAGTACGGCCGTTCAGTCCTCTATACCGAGGGCTTTAGGGCTATTGCGGATCGCATATTTGAAGCAGATCCTGCCTTGCCTACCGTCCCAACATCAGACACAGTAAGCTTCTCCCCCCCTTGAGCGTGCAGAAGCTGATAAGAGTTCGAGTCTAGTTTCCCTCAGCCTTTGCTCCTTGGCCTCGCGCTCGTCATCTAGCCATGGTTCGAGACTGGCCGCGGGACCCGTTTCCACGGCAGCAGTCTTTCCAGCAGCAATGCTACCCACCCGCTACCCGTCACCCGTCGTTCCAGCATGAACGATTTGGGTCAGACAGCGCTCCGCGTGGAGATGCCTTCTCGCAGGAGCGCTATCCGGTCGAGGGGGGTGACGGCACCCGCTTCCAAGACCCGTACGACGTGCATCGTCGACAGCCGCCGATGGTGAGTCTCGTCATCCAACGGCTCATTGCGGGGGCAGACTACTAATGCAGGTGCTCCGTGAGGCACAGCAAATTGATGAGGCGTTGCGCTCACACTGTGGCATCGCGGCGAAGCAGTACTTTGTTGCCGCCATCACGGAGGAGGGCATTCCGATGACCTTCTTTAGCCCCGGCCAGAAGCTACACGACAACACCATTCGTCAATTCTTCGACGCCCACAAGTTTCAGCAGGTCATGCGCAGAATCGACTCCGGTCCGTGGAAGCCTACGAGTCCCCCCTACCGGCGCGCCGATGCTGACCGGTTTTTGCCAGGCGCCGATCCCATGCTCGACGAGGGGTTTGGATTTGAAGACGGCGCATACGGCCGCCCGGGGACGTTTACCAGGGTCCGAGCCGTCGAGCGGCGCCGAAGTTCTGTGTTTGACGACTGGGGAAGCCCGGCGCGGCAGGGTCGCAAGAGGCCAAGGGCCCGCCATCCCATCAACGAAGATGACGACATGCCGATGACTGTGTCTTCCCGCAAAGGAATCAAGGTTGGCGACTCGGAGGCCGTGTGGAGCTTTTACGAACAACGGTTCAAGAACTGTCAGCAGACGGCTTGCAAGCTGATAGCCAAGGCGTGGGTCAAGGCGGTTGAGCCTAAGAAGCAGTCGACCCATCCGTACACGGGCAGCGACGAAAAGGCACCAGACTGGTGGCCGAAGCCGTGGGGTCCGACCAAGGACGACAAGGTCCGGCATAAGGAGCCCGATCATTTGTACAAGCGAGGTAGGCTGGCGAGTGTTGGCGTCTACGGTCTGCCCCTTGCTGATCGTCATGGCCACAGAGCGCGTCCATCTACTCGCCCACATTTTGCGACTTGTCGTCGAGCCAAATGCGAAGCAACACCCGGACATACAGAAGCTCGCTTTAAACGTCAACAAACTCGAGGAAACAACCAACGAGGCACTGTCGGCCTTCTTCATGGACAACGAGACCAACGCGAAGAAGAGACCGTACCTGAATGAGATTTTCAAGATGGCGCGGCAAGAGGAACGTTTCAAGAATGGGGAGATTGGTAGGCCGGCGTCTAATCGGCGACAGTTCACAGAGGATAGACGTTGACTGGCGCCGCAGATGATACAACCGAAGTCTACGTCATGGCTGAGGACAAGCTACCCGAGAACTACGCCTCGGACAACGACGACGGCTCTTTCATCAAGGACGAGGAGCAGCAGCACGATTTGCAACGGTCCAAGCCCGCTACGACGCACTGTCTGGTACACACACCGACGACGGCCCCAGCGAATGGGCACAGTCTTCACGGAGGACCGGCCCCCTACATGGGTGACCTGCCGGTCCGAGGGACGCCATTCCATCCGCCCATGATACAGACGGAGATGGCGCCGCAGCAACACCCTTTCGTCGAGAACAGCGGCATACCCGTCAACGAGCAGTCGGCAGTCAGTGCTGGAGCCGGTCCGCTAGGCTTGGACCTTGTTACCAGCCCCCACGACACGAGCCGGCGGCCTTCGGTGTTCAGTGAATATACCAGTCCCGGCGGTGGTAGCATGTACTCGCAACAGTGGCAGCAGAGCTCGGCTGGATCCAACGCACCGTCCATGTACGCCTACACGGCACAGCAAGCCCCTACCCAGCAACCGGCGTTCGTCAACCAAACTGTCCAGATCAGCCCGGGACAGCCGTTCATGGCTAGTTCTTTCGAAGGCTCGCCGCGACCCGAGTACGACACGAATGGCAACGCCATGTTTCGGGCGGCAGACCTGCCACAGGCCTCTGTCAGCCAGCCGCAAGGTTACTATGTGCCGAGCGATGGGCGCGGTAACCTCCGCGTCATGACGCAGGTTGTCGACGGTGTGTCCCGGAATTCGGTCCAGCAACAGTAGCAACTACAAGTCTCCGGGCCGGGTCCGTTCTGGACCACGCGTGGCTTGCTGCCGGGTTACTCTTGCATCTCACAACACATACCCAAGCCACTCCTGCAAAGTATTTTGCACATCTGCCCTTTGTTTGTTCCAGCCGGATCGGCGCGCTATTCTACAGTTGAGCAAGTTACCCGCGTGCGGGAGTAACGGATGACGACAGCCTCTGATGTTGTGTCGGGTACCACGGCCCTGGGTTTGACAACACTGGCAAACATGTTGCAGTTTATTCAACGGCGCCGATGTTGGGTGAGACACTATTCGAACAAGGGTCGATGGCATTTTCCTCATGACGCACGAATGACTATCTGCTCAAAGCTCGGCCTGCCTTGTCAAGGGCTATCCCCTGGCGCCGTTTGTCTACCTTGACTGATTCGCCTTCACTCTTTGCTACACAGGGCAGCCGTGACTTTGTCGGCGTAAGGGGCGTAATTGTTGTACTTGGGAGCTGCTTGGGCGGTCTTTCCTTTCCTTGTTTCCCTGCAGCAAAAGTTGTCGGTTATTGCTGTATACCCATAGCATTTTGACGGCGAGCAATTGAACTGGGCGGCTTGGCCGATGCGTGTCGAAGGCGGCCGCAGCACTTGGCGCGTTGGTCTCGGTTCCCTGTTTGGCGCGGCGGATATTGGAGCGGCAAGGTTGTCTGCGATGCAATGTCTTCGCCTGGTGCTCTGCAATGTGGGCGTCAGCCAATGGCAAAGTTGCACGTTTGGCACGCATCATATGCATGCCTTGTCAATGCCGGGAATGGGAAGGCTCGGCGGAGGGCCTATCTCTCGGCTTAGCCTTGGGCTGCCAAGCATGAATGGCGGCCCTACCTCGAGGCCAGGGCAGCTTGCAGTGATACGTGACGAGTGAAGGGCTTGGGCTCGCACTCGGGCTGGGCGTGTGGATATCCCGGACAAGGACGTCGGGTACGGGTACGGGTACGGCTTTGAGATGGGAGGGAGCCGGCCGAGGCGGGAGGTCGCGGGAGGCCGGATGGGGAACGCATCTTCCTGGGCAAGCAAAGCGTTTGTTGGCGGCAAAGCAGCCACGGGCAGACGGACCGCGTAGTCAGGGACGAGGGTTACATGGATTGACTGGCAGAGCGTCGGGAGCCATTGGCATGGAGACTTGCATCCATCTGCCCCCACGCCATATATATGCGGCGTAGTCGCGTGCAACAATCCATGCCCCGGCTGCGGGCCGAGCCACGGCCGCACCGGAATACGGACAGGTTGGGCTGGGTAGGTGTACCGGGGCTACGGAGCACAGTGCATGATTCGAGATGTGCAGGTACAGTATATGGCGACGATGGCATCGCGCTCTTCCTCTGGTTCAATATCTATATAGTCTATATAGACCGACTGTCGAGGTCACCAGGCTATTCATTCGAGATAAAGCTGGGGAGATGTGCGTCATGGATCCGTGAGCACACTAGACTGCAAGTCGGTTGCATTCTTCCGTCATTGCTTCAACCATCTGGTCCGTCCGTGAGCCCCTCCCTCCTCCCTCGAGCGAGGAGGAAGACGCAGCCTGGGAGGGGGAAACGTGAAGGCGGGAGCGTCTCGCAAGCCACTAAACCCTCTCTCCTCTTCTGACGCCCCCGGGCAAACGTGCCGTTCTGTTTGAGGTAGATGGGAGGCGTCTGGGCCTGCGCGTACGCAGGCGGCAGGACAGTTTTGTGGCTACTGTGCTTTCTACATGCCGACTTTGTACGTACAGTAACTTACAGTACGCATGCTTGATTCCTCTGCCAGTATGAATAGCCTGCGCCGCGACTTACACGCTAGTAAGTACTATAAGTAGGTAGGTACTCTTCGCGTGGCGTCGCACGCCCAACAACCGGGAATGGGCGCCCTCGCGCGTTTGCCGGGATTAATGGCGGCCCCCCCCCCCCCTCCTTTTCTCTCTTTTTGAACTCCCGTGGGCGCTACGGTGCTCTCGCGGCGCATGGAGAGGGGGGGGGGATTTGGTAGATCGGTGCATGCGTACTATACTTACAGTAATACAGTGCTGTGCTCTGATAGGGACATGGATATTCTTGGTGATGGTATGTCGAGATGCTGTTAGTACGTAGCTCTGTTGTGGTAGGTACAGTACTGTGCCTACCTAGGTACCTACCTAGATTGCCTAGGTAGGTAGTTGGCTAGGATAGCAGCTAGGACACAGTGTGGCGCCGAGGCGCGGGGAACCAAGCTCCCCTCGGTTAGCAGTCCCCCCCCAGAAGCGGGGGTTGGAGGAATTCGCGAGGTCACGGGGCACGGCGGGTACGTACCGGTACGCCATGTTCCAATCTGGGTGCATCGCCTCCTTTCGCCCAGCCACTCAGGCCCGCGGGACGGACAACGTGCCCCGGGACGCGCATAAGTATGCCGCAGGGCGGGTGTCTATGCGTCTAGAGGGGCGCTGATGCATATACGGAGAGTCTTCACACCTGTCTCACACGGGCCTGCCAAACGCCGGGCAAGACGGCGAACAGCTCATGCCCCCCCCCCTCCCATGCTCGACATGCGTTGATGGCAAAGCCCGAGGCAGCCCGGGGACCTGGAGCGCAGTGCCGCACCAACGGCGCCTTTCTGCCGGTGCCGCTCGCCGCCCACATCCCACCGCCCCCCCGCGTCGTCGAGAGACAACTACCGTCTACGACTCTACGCATGACGCATTAGTACAGTAGGCTAACTATACCTGGACAGAATTCCTAGTTCAGTACGCACCGCATACTCGCGCTGCATATGGGGAACTCCTTGACCCTGGGTCTCAATCCCATCAAAAACTCACGTCTGCATCATTGCGCAGGCGCGGAGCTGCGCGCCGTGCTTCCGGGCCCATACTCGATATGTACAGTGCACGACGCACGGGAAACGCCAAACCGCCATGTCTGTATGGGACCCCATGAAAGAAGGAGCAGACGAGGCTTCGAGTCCTGCGGCAGCCGAGGGGTCGCTGTTTCGTAGCACGTGCCTGTATTTGAAGTCTGAGCCTGCCACGCCCCACGAGTCAAAGGCCCCACCCAAATAGGCCGAGCTTTGCTCGGCACTTGCAAGGCTGTCGTCATGATCCATCCCCGGATGCTTCAACGGCAAGTCCCACTTGAATTCCCAAAGCTATCATGCGCGTCTTCTGGGGCTTTTCACCCATATCCTCCATCTTCGGCTTGGCCCCGTCTGCTCAGCTGCCCATCCATTCATCCCTGCAAATCACTCTCCAACGCCCAAGGTACCATACATGCAGCTTGCGCGAGTCCAGAGGCCGGCGTATGCTCGGATTGAGCAGGAGCGAGACTCGGCGAGAGGGAGCGCAACCAGCCACCATCTCAAGGTTCAGATCCTCGAGTTTTTGAACCTGCCTGCCTGCATTTTCGAGAGAATAGAAAAATGGCAATCGATCCGTCCGTCGAGATTCGAGCCCAAGGTGATGCGGCCGAGCGGTACGGAAAAGTCGAGGCCGCCCCTTCGTCGGATAGGTATCAGACCTAGTTACGGGCCCCGTCGTCCATGCGATGGCATCAACTCGGGAATGTACCTGGCAGGTCAGGGGGAGGATAAGCGAGCGCTGCCGGCCCATGTTCCTAATTCGTCGGCGCGCTCGAGTTGTTCTCCTCCTTTGGCTGCGGCGGTTCGAGGCCGGCGTTTTGCGCAACCCGCTTCCACGTCTCTAGTTCCCTATATAGCCGCTCACACTCCTGCTTGAGCTTGTCGTTGGAAGCGCTGAGTTCCGTAATGGCCTGCTCCGTAAGCAGTTTCTCTAGCGTCCACTTCTCAATGTTCTGCTGCTCGTTCTCCTTGAGCTGCGAGATGAAGCTGACTGCGCGTTGCAGGATCGAGCCCTTGTTCTTCTCGCATCCCGGGACTATCTTGGCCAGCTCGTTGATGCCCTCGTTGATCGTCTCACGTCGTCGCCGTTCCACTTGAAGCGCACCGTCAGATGGTCTTGCACCTCAACGGAGCGGGGGAGCGCCACGTCTTACCTTCTTTGTGGTTGTCCTTGCGCATCTTGTGCCACTCTTCGGACCCAACGCTTGGTTTCGGGTTCGGTGTAGTCGACGAGGTAGAGTAGCGATGGCCCGGGGGCTGGACGCCGTTTGAAGCAGGCGGAGGCTGCTGTTGGTCCGGGCTCACGGCGGACGCGTCTAGTAAGCTCTCTGGCTGCGTCACCTCGGGATCAAACGAGTTTTCGTGTGCCTGATCCCCGTCGGTGCCCGACTGGGCGGCAAACTGCTCCTCCGTAGAGGCGGGCACGTGAAGAGTCGGGTACATGCCCAGGGCTGCCTGAGCCGTACTCGTCGCGTTGGAGGGGTCTGTCGGTTCCGAGTGCTCGGCGGCGGCAGCCTGTTGAAGGGCGCTGAAGTCGGCCACGTTGACGCCGCCAGCCGTCGCGGCTTGTGTCGCTTCGATGGCATTTTCAATAAAGGCAGCCGTGTCGGCCGACATGGCAGCCGGGGGGGCGGTGCGCTTAGCACGCTGGGCCTCAGGGCTTTCCGTGTCTCGCTTGCGCTTCTGACTGGGCGAGCCGGTGATGCTGGACAGATCGGGCTGCTCAGCCGCCGCCGCTGGATCGGACATTGTTTCGGACCGAACGACAGTTGCGGGGGAAGAGCCGAAGGTTGAAGCGTGACTAGTGTATTGAACGCCTGCCTCGACGCAAGGTTAAACCATGGGATGGGCCCTTGGCTTCCTTCGTGACACTATCTCAATGAATGGCTCGAGGATCCGTCGCAGATAATCCTGACGCCGCAGGGCTGACTCTGTTAGCGGGAGGACGCGCTCTGCTAGGGCGATGGAAGCAGCATACGCCCGACGTGCAGAAAAAGGAAGTGGTCGTCGCCGGGGGCAGACGAGGCCTGTAATGGCGGGGCGGCTGCTGGAGACGATGTATCGGCGAGCTCACCAGCTGCGAAGCGACGCCTCTCGGCTGAATTTTCCAGCTAGGTGGCATCGGCCCAGAAGCCTCGGATGAATCAAGCGCTTGCTTGGTCGTGGCCTGGCGCTTCAGACGTTGCGGAAGGCGAATGACTGTGCCAGGCGAGGAACGGCAACATCGGGACTGAGAGCGACGATGGTGAAGGGAAGACGTCGCGGCCATGTCACCACTTGCTCCACGGTCGCACTCACGACCGGCACAACCAGACAAATCGTATGCACGAATGAGGCGACGATTGGACGCGCGCATTGCATTAATCTGCGCAAAGAGAGAGGAAGAGGTGCGGGCGGGCGCGTCTCGTCGAGATGAATCAAGAGATTCGACCCTGATTGAGGCAACGTGTGCTCATTTTTTTTTCCTCGTCATGTCCAGCAGCGACGAGACTGAGGCGCGCGTAGGTTGAGGTGAAAAAAATTGCAAAAGACATCGCGAGTCGGAGACTGAAAGGAGATGCATGGACCGTACACACCTCGCAGATCATGTGCCCAGATCACGGGTTCGCGCTCTCACGTGTTTTGCGTGATCTATCTCGTGATATCGCGCCGTCGAGTGTAAGTTGCAGGCCAAGGACCCGCCAACGATGTCGTCGGGGAAAAGACGCGGAAAGAAGTCGAGAGGGGAGATGGAGCGGGCGGTCGACGGGTGAGAGAATTGGAATATCACGCGCTCTTTATCCTACGAGTCGATACGTTTGGGCGATGCCGTCGTCGCGCGCAAGGGCCGATGAGACGGATAAGAGGCGTGCGTTTGGGGGGGACGGCGGCAGGTCACGGGGTGGAGGAAGAGGTGGAACACGTGCAGGCGGGCGAGATGGGCGATAAATATGTACAAGGTGTTATGCCTGAGGCCACACACAGCCTGCCAATCACGTGTGCAGCCCTTGGACGAATGGGAGCAAGGCGCAGCTTCCTAGTCGACGGACAAGTCGCTGGAACCTTTGAGCGGTACCACTCTGCACCTGCGCTCTGATGTATCTAATACCTTACACCCACGTCCGGATACATCAGTTGTGACCTAGCCTGGCCATCCAGGTGTTTACTCGTTGCCGGTGCAGCCATGTACTATAGATAGCGCGGCCTCCGCCGCTCTTCCAGCTCTCGTTTGCACCGCGTCTCTCTCGTCGTCCTGCCACTCGCTTTGGTCTTTGGCTTGCTGGTGAATCGCCATCGGGGATGGCTTATGTGATCCAGACGCCATGCCACTTGCGGCACTGTGCATGTACAGAACCCTTCTCAGGAGGTACTCGGGTGCACCTGGCACTGACGACCACGAATCTGCATGGGAGGTTGGTTCCTCGCCTGTGTAAGGTACCAAGGTATCTAGGTGGTAGGTAAGGTACAGTATTATAGTACTTCCGTAGGTACTGTAATTACCTAGATACCTATTCGTCCCTACCTACGTTGAGTGCCTCGCACTGCTAGCCTTGAGCTGCTTACTAGTAGGTACCAGCTAAGATCACTACTGTACTCTACTATCAAATACTTCGCACTGTACTGTATGTATGGTGCGTACCTTCTAGCCCTCGTATTTGCTCGCCCACCAAGGTACATAGGTACTTACATCTCACCACGTGCCCCCCCGCCCCAGGGAGGTGCGGCACCATCGCGCTTGGGCTATGCATCTTCGCCAAAGTCACTTCCCTCCTCTCTCTCGCCGCCGCCGTCAGCTGATGGCGGCTGGAGCCGTCCATCAGGCAATCACTTGACAGGCTCATTTACCCGCGATGTGAAACATTTTCGTATTTCATTTGCTTACTTGCCGCACAGGGAGTCTGCTCTCGACAACCCGCCAACCTTGGACCTGCAAGGAACCGACAAGCGCTGCCGGTGTGCATGCGCAACAGCGCCAGAAACCAGCCACGGCTCATCTGGTGGCCTTCGGCAATCTGTCCACCCCCGACTTCATCGGGCCCACTCCTCTTGCGGATGAGCTTGTCACGGGCATGTCTGAGGCCCACATCAACCGTCTATGATTCTGCAAGTATGGCTGAATCGGGGCCTGCCATCGACAATGTTCCATGGTGAAGATGTGACTCCAGCGACACATCAGTTCCAGCCCCATAGCGGCAGTCCCAGGACACCATGGCCTGAGCTTCCATGATTAGCGCCGCTTGGGATGGCAGCTGACTTGACCTCCTCGCGTTCGACGGGTGCAATAGGACCCCCCCTTTCTGTCTGTGTCTAGCTCTCGGGACGGAACCGGTTTCCCGTTGGGCTTGGCCGCTCAGGTCGGACTTTGGGCAGGAACAGGTGGTGGCATGCCTCGCTTGAGACTCTCGTCTTTGTGGCCAGCAAGAGGTTGGCTGGATAAAGCATGGGCCTGACCTTGCAAAGCATGCGGTGATCCTACTTTCCGACGCGATATGGTTCATGACCCCGCCGTGTCACCCCACGCTTCGGGACTGCTGTTTACGGCGCGAGAGAAGACGTTATGGACGTGGGGGATTCCATATGCCAGTATTTTGATGGAGTTGGCTGCCCCAAGTCTCGACTTTTGCCGTCCTGTCGGGCTAGGCTGGGCCTACGTCGCCGATCGGGAAAGTGGTGCAGGCGGCGCGAGGTCCTCGTGAGCACGCCCGAAATCCTCACAAGGTCGGCCACGAGCGCTTTGATGGACTTTTCCCCTAGAGGCCGCCTAGGGGTTGCATCGGGCGCCGGTAGGCTTGAGAGGGTCGGGCCTCGGCTTGGTGTTGGTGCCCGTGACGTCGACAGATTTCATTCTCTGGCAGAGTGAGGGTCAGCGAGCATGACCTGTCAGAGTTGCTTGCAATGGGCGAGAGAGGCTGGCGAGTCGTTGGACGAGCGCCTCACTGTCGTTACCCAATCGCGGCCATATGGTAGACATGGTGAGGCGAGGGTCAGATTACTTGACTTGCGGGTGCCGAGTGAAGCTCTGGACCATAGAATGACCATAGAATGATGTTGTATAGGCGTATGCTTAGCCATTTGTTATTCAATAGAGTATGTGGCCTCGAGGCGCAATCGTAGGTTGTCCTTTGTCTCTGCGTACCAAGACTGTGCCTTTGATAAGCAAGCAACTTGGACTAGTGGCACTCGGCATGGCTTGCCCCTCAGCAGCATGTCCCGGTCCGAATATGTCCGATCCGACCGCAGCAGCTGCAGCCACCGACCTCGTCCAGCTGCTCTCCCGTCTTGCGGAAGAGACAATCATCAATGCTGCATGGCCGCACATGGCCACGTCTTATTTTCCGTTATAGCTCATCATAGCCACCTCTGTTCGCCATGGCCGACCACGAGCATGCCACGCTCAAGCACCACGAGCACCTACTCCTGGTAAGCTCTGCCTTCCTTCATCATGAAGACCAGATATCTAATCATCTTCTTCCCCATAGGACCAGCCGCTACTGCGTCTCCCCAACGAGCTCCTCCGCAAAAATTTCCGCTCCGCCCACTTCGTCATCGAAAAGGACACAACCGCCCTCAAGACGCTGCTCAAGGACTCGGCCACGTCGGCCGTCTCGGGCCGCGCCTCGCAGCAGGACGTGCTCAAGAACGTCGACGCCATGATTGCCCGCATGCGCGGCGTCAAGCGCAAGCTCACCGCGTGTGCCGAGGAGGAGTCACGCCTGCACACGCAGACAGCCTCCCGCATCTCCCATCTCAACGAGCTCTTCTTGATACACACGGTCGAGGACGTCAAGTACGAGGCCTGGAGTCGCCGCAGGCTGGACCGCCTGCTAGCCGACTACCTGCTGCGCCACGGCTTCATCCAGACTGCAGCCGACCTGGCCCGGGAGAGGAATATTGAGAACCTGGTCGATGTCGACACCTTTGTCAACATGAGTCGTATTCGCGAGGCACTCCTCCGTGGCAGCGTCGCCGAGGCACTTGCTTGGTGCACCGACAACAAGAAGGAACTGCGGAAAATGGAGGTGTGTGCAACTTGTCCACATTGCTTTCTGATCGAGCCGTCTACTTCTGCAGGTGGGCTGACAGTCGTGACTACAGAGCAAGCTCGAGTTCATGCTCCGATTCCAGCAGTACGTCGAGCTGATCCGCAATCGATCCGAGCCCAGGCCCACGGAGGCCGTCGCGCACGCCAAGAAGCATCTTGTCCCGTACGCGGCAACGTATCCCAAGGAAATCCAACAGGCCGGCGGCTTGCTCGCCATCCCCCCCAACAGCCCCGCGGCCTCTGTGTACTCGGATCTCTACAAACCGTCTCGCTGGGCAGAGTTGGCCGATCTCTTCACAAAAGCCCACAACAACCTCCTCTCCCTCCCCTCCGTGCCTCTGCTTCACATCGCCTTGTCCTCTGGCCTGTCGGCGCTCAAAACGCCTGCCTGTCACTCTTCTTCCCACCAGGGCGACGGGGCGTCTACGCTCGGCCATGGGGTGTGTCCCATATGCTCGACTGAACTCAATGAGCTGGCAAGAAACGTGCCCTATGCGCATCACACCAAAAGCCACGTCGAATATGATCTGATGCTGCTCCCCAACGGCAGGGTTTGTGGGAAGCAGCGGCTCACCGACCAAGCAAAGAAAGCCGGGCTGCCACAGAACCTGGTCAAGGATCCACGCACGGGCGAAGTGTTCGCCATGGACGTGCTCAAGAAGGTATACATCACTTAAAAGGTAGGCATTATCGGGGGCGTGTACCCCCTTCGCAGCAGCCGGCTTGCAAGTCTTGGTCGTGAGACCATCCCTCCGGCCAATGACCGTGTCGTATATCAGGTTCTGGCGGCAATTCATGAGTTATACCGTTTCGCTCGCTGGCGGACGATGCACATACCAGTGAGCGAGAAGGACATCGACGCTGGCCGTCAGGCTGCGTGCAGCCTTGCACTACGATGCAGCACATATCAGGCGGCTCGCACGCCAGAGGACACGCTCGCTACAAGAGGCGGGGGGCGAATAGCAGTTTTTTGAATTATATGGATTAGCGTTTTCAGGGGCGGAACGGGGCTGGCGTATAGGGAAGCGGGTTTCGGATCACGACCCAGCCTGTTTATTGATGCTCCCTTGATATTCGGTCCTTGTCGGACAAAACTGGTCTGAAGCGCAAACAAGCACGGTGTTGGCGGCGAATTATAAGTACTTGACCCTCTCTGCAGGTCTGCGATTTGATCAGGATTGTCCATGAATGCAGAAACACAAACTTGGTATGAGAATGGAGCATCAAGAGACAAGCAAGTCCAACAGCCGTGTATTTCCAAGCCCATCCACTCCACCCCCATCCCATTGACAAGAGCCGTCATCAAATCGTGCTGCTCCAGGTTCGAGAAAATTGCCATTTGTGTCTATGCCATCGCGCAAAGACGAGTAGTAATAAGTACACGAGCAGCGCAGCTCCAAGCCCCGTGCCTCTGCTCCCTGCTCCTCCGATAAAGACTGTAGAAGCCGCTCCGTCCACCATTGGCCCGCAAACACAGGCCCATCGAGAAAGCGTAAATTCACCAGGACGAGCCGCCCATGCCCCCTATTTCCTACCTACACCGAGCCCCCAGACCTTTTGCTTCACACTGGCCGAGGTTCAGCTTCGTCAAGCACCGGACGTAGACCGCTGGAGACGGCCCAGCTGTCAAGGGGATAAAGAGACGTCGTGTTTCCTTTTTGTCTCCTATCCAACCAGGGCAGCGGCCGCCGCTCGCAGAGCCCTACCTATTATTCCCTGCAAACGCAAAGTTGCCAAAGACACCGCCCCCGCCGCCGGGCGTCATGGGGCCCATGTTGGCGAGGCCGTTGGTGTTGTGGCTCTGCGCCGCGGGCGTGGTGACGAGGCCGACGCTGCCCGTATTAGGCGTGCTGGGGGCGCCGCCGTTCTGTGACGCGCCGTTGGCCTGGCCGGGAGCCTGTTGTTCGTTGCCGGCAGCAGCCGACTGGCTCATCATCGAGGCCATGATAAGGCCAATGTCGGGGATGCCCAGGCCCCAGACTTTGCCGACATGTTCGTCGGGAATGTCGCCGTTGAAGATCTTGTCGCGCATCTGGAAGAAGACCTTGCCAGTGAGGAGCGAGTCGGAGCCAGCCTGATGCGCCGACCCAATGCGCTTCACCTTGAGTGTCTCGGCAATGTTCTCCAGGCCCGACTTGTGCTCGAACTTTTGCAGAATCTCGGTGCTGTTGGGATCGCTCGGGGTCAAAAGGCCCGAGTTGTGCAGCTTGATGGCGTACTTCATCAGGTGTTTCACGTCGTACGTTGTGGGGAAGTAGAGCTTCATCTTGTGGTCAAAGTCGACCTCGTCATTGGGCAGGGGCATGCAAATGAGGAGCTTGGTGAGATATCCGAAATCGTAGCCGCCGTGGAAGGAGATCCACCGGACGTTGTCGAAGCACACCAGGCCCGAGGGAATCAGCAGAGAGGCGAAGTCGTGCGGGTCTATGCCGTCGCGCTCGAGGAGGTTGAAGTCGATGCCGGCTTGTTGCAAGGACTCAATCGACTTCTCGTTGTACATGTCGTCCTTGAGCGAAAACTTGAAGTTGAACTGCCACGAGTAAGGAAACGGCCCCTGGTTGGCGTTCCTCCTGCCCCCCAGCCCGGCCAAGTCGGGCGGTGGCCTAGCGGGCGGCGTCTCGCCATCCTCGTTGAAGAGTGTCAGGCCGATCTGTATGACCTTGAGCATATCGACGTTGGTCCGCAGGCATTGGTAGTGGTAGTCGCTCTTGCCCCGAAATCCGCCCATTGGTCTTGATACAACTCCGGGGAACTCGGTATCCTGTTGGCCAGAGTCAGCAAGCAACTGCGACCAAGCCGCGTCCGAGTCTCGGCGAGAGCCTACCATGGCAATGTAGGGATATTTGTCCACCAAGTCCCTGAGCACGGCCATTTCCTCGTGCAAGTTGTGTTTCCAGACCTCCCGTATCCTGCCTTTGTTGGGCTGCGTCCTCATTGTCGGGTGGTCGAGCAGGACGTTGTGCTGCACCTGGCCGCCGTGCTGGGGCTGCTGCAGGGCCGCGGCGCCGGCAGGACCATGCGCAAAGCCCATTCTCGCATTTTGGCTGCCGAAGCCCGAGTCGGCAAACCCAGCAGCCGCTCCGTTGAGCCCGGCAGCGCCAAATGAGTTACCGTTGGCAGCAGCAAAGGGATTCATCTGAGCGTTGGCACTGAGGTACTGGTTGCCGCCCATCGGGCCGCCTTGGGGCTGGCCATGGGAGGGAAAGCCGGGTTGATGGAAGGGAGCGCCCACGCCGGGCCCGGCGCCGAAGCCCCGGATCTGTGGCGGCATGGGAAGAGGCGAGTGCTGATTATCGGAGGGAGCGAAGCAGAGATGGCGGCCGGCGGGTGGAGGGAGGAGACGAGGGACGTCTCTAACGCGTCGAAGGAGGTGCGCAGCGTCGATTTGGAGGGCCTCGCCGGGCGTGCATTGAGTGTGAGGAACCAGCAGGAGTCGCGGGGGAGTCTGTCGCAGCTGGCAAGGCGCCCGGGCAGCTGTAGTGGATGGGTGCAAGGGTCGAGGCGGTCTCTCCGTCGTCACGAAGAGAGGACGATGTCGCTGCTCGAGGAACGGCGGCAGGCACGTGGCAGAAGAAGGCTCAAGGCCGGAGCAGGTCGGGCGACGATGCGCAGATGTAGAAGCCGCTGTCGACGGGGGAGGACGCAGTGCCAATCGTGTTGTTGCAGAGCAAGAGGAGAGTGCTTTGTCTTGAGCGATGGATCAGGTCTTTGTTCTCTCTTGTGCCTTGCTTCTGCTCTGCTCTGCTCTGCTCTGCGCTGCCTGGACGGAAGAGGGCAGGTGGTCCGTGCACCCGTGACCTTCGGAAGTGCTCCTCTACTTTATTCCGGTGCCACTTGCGCAGACAGGTACCGAGGTACTTACTGAGCATTCGACTACCTCTAGTACCTCACCTCTGCTCTCCTGTCAGTCTCTCTCCCCATCCCTCTCACTCAGGCCATTGCGTCCCTCGCCCGGCAGCGCAATGCTTCCTACAAGGTGTGTACGATTCGCCAATTCTCTCGCCTACTCGCCCATCACACTCGATGGCGGCACAAGAGCTGACACTTGGTCTCCCCCCCGCGACCCTTAGAGTCCTCCGCGCCGCCCGCGGGCCCAAGCCCAACATCACCGGCTTCAACATGCGAGCATTCAAAGAGGCCGCCGGCCAGCCCCGCTACGACCCCTGGGAGCGAGCGTCCGTTGCCTTTCCCTCTCCCGCCGCTCTCTAGAGAGCCCACCGACCACAGAGAGAGAGAGCCATTGCTGATGGTCCCCCGCAGGGAGGCCTGGAGATACACCGGCACTTTTTCCCGGCGGAACCGCTTCAAGGGCGCGCTCCCCGGCCTCGGCACTGCAACGGTTCTTTTCGCGGGATACTGCCTCTACGAACACTTCTTCCTCGACGACGAGCATCATCATGCCACGGCCCACGGCCAGGAGGAGCACCACTGAGAGGGCTCCTGTCGCGGCAAGGGGGGGCAGAAAGAGCGTGTCGAGGGAAAATGTACATGTCTATGATTTCCCTGCGGGAGACAAGGCGAGCGTATTTGATCATGGCTGTGACGTTTGTAGGCACAAACCTCGGGTCGTATCTCGTTGCGTGCCTTGCTGGCTATGGCTATCGAGCGCGCGAGCCGTCCTTGCGCTGCGTCGTGGCACCAAGTGGTGGTGTACCGCCAGCATCAGGTGCTCTTGTCGCTTCACCGAGGACAAGCTCTGCAATTTCGCCAGACAGAGGGCCAGGTACTTGTGTCTACGTGCCGAGCCAGCTCCAACGGTCACGCTCAACGTTGCCTTACAAGGGGTGTGCTATTGGTCCTGGTTCAATTTGCATTGGGGTATAATTAGTTGACAATGTTCCGGCGCCTCGACTCGCGTCGTTCTCTGCGCAATTCCCATATATCCATCTCAACCGTCCAGTCGAAGTGTAACATCCTTGTCTCCGGCTGCCAGCAAGGGAAAATCTACAAGCTTCCACCCAGGTACCTGACCTGGGACTGTCCGTGGTATATCACAGCCTGATGCCGTTGACCGCATCCAATGCTTCCTCGACTGCCTCCTCCAGCTCACCCACTCTCTTTTTGAGGCCTCTGTTCTCGTCTCTCAGGAGACTGGCCGTGTCCCAGGCAACGCTGGCGTCTTGGCCCTGGCAATTGCGGCAGCTACTAACACCCCGCACGTCATCTTCCTTTGGCGCCTCGCTCGACATGCCCTTGAAAAGCTTCTGAATAGTCGACATTTGTGACTGGGGCTGCTTTGGTGCGCGCGGCGTCCCCAGCATGGCTGGTTTGGTGTACGATGGCGGCGGCGGCGGCGGCATAGTCTCTGGGGAGCCGATATCTAACGTGCTGGCCGTGAGCGTGGGACTGCGAGATCGAGAGAAGACGCTAGCCTCCTCGACGCTGTCTTCGTCAGTGTCGGAGCTCAGGTCCGATTTGACCGTCAGACCACTCCTCCTCCGAGCGCTCCTCCGCTGGTCCTCTTCGGCGCCGAGATCCTCAGACCTCGTCGACATGCTGGACGAGATGCTGTTCTTCTCTCGAGCATGTTGTTCCGCTATTCTCAGCTTCTTCTCCTTGTTGAGTTCCTCCATCAAAGCTCGCATGGCGGCTTCATTGTCGGCCGCCTTTCGCGCCATGTCCTCGAGCTGCATCTTGAGATGGCGTGTCCTGGTTTCGAACTCGGACTTCTCGTCTTCTTGTGCCTCCTGCTCTGCCTCGAGTTCCCGGAAGGCCATGGTGCGATGCTGGTAAGCCGACTGAAACTTGCGCAAAAGCCCCGTCGCGTTCATGTGAAGGTTCTTGAAGGCGGCGGGAGAAAAGGCGTCTCCGTCGGCCGGTGCTCCCGAGGGGAAGAGAGCCGCTTCGATGTCGACGTTTGCGAGCTCGTCGTCTTGTGGCGCGGGGACAGGTGATGGCGTGACGCCCTTGAGGGCTGCCGATACGGACGACGAGAAGAAGGAGAAGCGAGCTGGTGACGACGGCTTGAGCCGACCAGGAGAGGTGGGCGCCGAGGTCCCAAGGGGGGAGCCGCGCATCTTTGTCGGTGTTGCATCGGCGCTCGCAGTCCGCTCGGCGGTGGGGGGGCTGCGCGGCGAGAACCAAGTGCCCACACGTCCCTGTCGACCGTCGTCTATCTTGTCGCCCGTCAAAGACATTTTGAGCGGACTCGGGCGTCTCCGCGTGCTGGTCCCCGGTGAAGACAGCCCCTCGTAGTCGGCGTAGTTGACAGAGAGGCGTGGGGAATGCTGTTGAAGCTTGGTACTGGATGCTGTTTCCTCGGCGGGCGACCAGACGGGCGAGCTTGAGCTTGAGCCGTCGACGTCAGGCGAGGCAGCTGGGGTTTGAAGCGTCGTGTTGTGTTGAGAAGAACAGTCGGCATTGTTCTGGGCTGGGGCGGACTGCCCGTCTGCCAAGGCTTGCATGTTTAATGCCCCGGGGTGGGTCTGGCTCACGTAGCAGGTTATGCGTCCCCGCCAGCTGACGCGCTTGTTGCACCTTGGCGGAGGATTAAGGCGGCGACGTTGGGTAAGGCCAGTCTCTCAAGGGGCCATCTGATGCGAGAGAGGGCCGAAGACGAGAAATGGAGGCGGGGCAAGGTTGAAGAATGTGATGGGCGTGGGATGGGAGTGGGAGGTGTGGTGACGCGCAGCGGCGACTGGTTGGAAAGGGTGTCGCAGTTTGAGACGGCGGCGCAGACGTGGGGGGGGGGCTTTAAGACGGCTGGACGATAGAACGGTTATCACGGGTCGGGTCCGCATCGAGAGGAAAGTCTGTCGAGGAAGCGGATCGAGTTGTCTTTCGCCGCCTGGCACTGGCATGCAGCGAGGGGGCGGGGGAGGGACGGCGAGGAATGCGCGCCGTCAATGCTCGAGGTCGGGAACGGTCGGGGACGGTGCGCAGGGGCCCGTCAGCCAGTAGAGGGCGAGAGCGGTAGGGCTATGTCTTGTCCAGGCAGCACCAAGGGGGCGATGAAGAGGCAATTCAGGCGTGAGGGTGAAACAGGCGGTTGCGAGGGAGAGCCCTGTTGGCCGCTGTCGATAGATGGGCTATAGCAGGGGACGCTAGCCAAGAGGGAGGGGACCTCGGTTTGCGAGGCGCAGACAGGGGGCGCTAATAATCACTAGCAGTTGGTCGGTGCAGCAAGGCGCACGGGCTGATGCCGCACGTTATCGGCGACGGGAGGGCTAATAATAAAGACGGGGTGGCGTTCCCGCAGAAGAAAAGGCCGTGTACTCACGGATGACGGGGGTGATTATTATTCATCTTCCAGGTTTCCTCGTCCAGCCTGATGATGGAGTCAAAAGGGCGCGCAACATTGGATCAGGGCGAGAGGAGAGCCGTTGGGCATACGGAGTATCCAGGCACAGGCACAGGCACAGGCACAGGCACAGGCACAAGGCAGAGAGAGATTGCTCGCGTCGTGGCACCAGTCAAGGAGCGGGACATGTGTGAGCTGGCTCGTCTTGGCTCTGCCTTTGCCTGCGGCTGCATCCGTCCAACGAGCTGCTGCTTGTTGCGACGGCATCGTGAAGGCCCACGGCCAAGAACCCCTTTTCGGTCCCTTTTTCGGGGCAAACTACAAACCACGCGGCTCGTTACTTGACACGGTAGAAGGTAGTGGTCGGTACCGGTATTGTATATTGTATATTGTACAGAGAAGTGCGGATGAATGCAACGGCTCGGCCGCATTGTCGACCCATGCCTCGCTAATCCAGAAGCGGGAATCACCTCGGTTCCGCCCGCACGTTACTTGGCAGCAAGCTGCTAGGCACGTTACATTCCCAGCCTGCGCAATCGACGAAAGCGTCGACCTTCCCTTGTCGCCTTGATGAACCACCAAGGGCGGTGACGGCAGCAGTCATCACGTGCGGCAACTGCTCCGATCGAAGGCAGCTTGTGGCTCTCTGGCTATCTGGCTCCGTAACTTAATAACCTGGCTAATCCACGGATACCCACCAAAGCGCGGAAGCTTCGCCTACCCGGTACTCACCCACGACCTGCCCTCACCACCTCCGTGCGACGGGCAGCAGGCTGAGCAAAGAAGCGCCTTTGAGCCGATGAAATGCTGAATGGTGGATTGTTTACGTTCTGTGGAAGGGGCAGAAGACGCGGATTGGTACTCGTTTCGTTTCGCGTATTGTGGGCCTACTCCGCGATAGTAGACTTCCAGCAGCTCAGCACGTCCTGTGCCCCGTCTCGGGGACCTGAGCGACCTAAAGGTCGCTGGACGGAAAATACAATAATAATAATAACACCACCTCCGTGCTCTATTCCCTCCGCCGCTGTGGCGTCATTTCGCTCTCGTCGGAGCACCAAGAGCAAGTCGTGATTGCCTCTGCCCCGAGTGACGACGTACCTTTTTGTCGTCCATGAATATGGCCGCCGTCACACTGACCGCCTTCCCGTCTTGTACTTGCCCAGTATCAAAGGCACTTGCACGAGCCATCCTTTGTATCCTGTGCCTCCAACGTAGCCTCCATTTCGTACAAGCGATTCCGTTTCAACGGGAAAGATCAATGAACTGTGCCATCTCCCCTCTAGGCTTCATTCTTCTTCTCCCCTCCCTCTCTCCCCTCTCTCCCCTCGCTCGCGACATCATCCCAATCTTCAGTCCATCACTACGCCGTCGACGACTGGCTCGCCGAGACACAGACCATAGTCCAAGGAGCAGCAAAGCCCGATAAGCATCGCCCAAACATTGCTCTCCCCGCCTTCTTTCGTCTTCTTCTCCTCTTTGCTCGCTCCCTCCTCTGCCATCTCCACCCCTTCTATCGTTGGACGCCAACAATGGAGTCCAAGGAGATCACGCCTCGTCCCAGTCGCTTCATCAAATTCACTCTCGGGACCCTCGTGACCATCCAATGTCTCCTCAATATTGTACTCTTCGTGGTCTCGTGCATGGCCTGGTCGGCCCTGCGGAGGCGGGCCAGGGAGTCAAGCTGCAACCTCTTGGCCAACCTTGATTGCGGTCTCGCCCGCTGGGCCCTCTACAGCCTCATCGCCGCCGCCGCCCTTGTCTGCGCCATCATCTTGGGTGTCGTGGCGGTCAGAACGTGGCTGGGCACCAAAGGCGCCTCCGTCGACACCCTGTACGTCTTTCGCGGTGTTATCTTCACTGTGCTCACCTTGGCACCTTTCATTTACTTCGGCTGGTCGAACCTGCAAATCGTCCTGCATGATCAGAGTCAGTTCCATGATCAGAGTCAGTTCCTCGACACCATCACTGGGGTAGCTGCTTGCGTAGCCGGAAAATGCGACCTCGACCAGATCGCCGAGATCCTCGGCTGCTCACCAGAAGATGACTGCTTTCCTGGCAGCATGGACTTGAGAGGCAGCTTCCGTGGTATTGGCGGCGCCTTCATTCTCGAGATTCTGGACAGCAGCTTCACAAGCGCAAGGGTTGCCTTCGGCTTGATCCATTTCAACGTGTAAGTGTGATACCTTGTCGCTCAAGTACCGAGCACTCTAACCCTGTTCCAGAATATTTGGCACCTTCGTTGCCGGCATCTCGGCAGCCTTGGCCCCGGTAACTGGCGTTCCCATCGGGGCTCAGGCGTTGACTGGGACGGCCTAAAGGACCGCTGCACCCGCTGGTTTTGCTTCACGTGTCGGACTCGCGAGCAGCACCCCGAGGAGGAGGAGTGGTGAGCTGCCCTTGGCCTGTCGCGTTCTGCTCTTTGTCCTTCGCGAACCAGTGGACAGGATGGAGGAGGCACAAGAAAATGGTGGGGTGCGCATTCGAACATGGGCTTAGCCTTGCTGGCTTCAAGGACCAAGAAGGGTGCCGCGGCCGACGAGTTGCACTTGGCAGATTGGACGGTCTGAATTGCGAGAATGAGGGCTGATGCCAGGCCTAGGCGGGTTTCCTTCCAAAAAACAGTGGGTAGTCAGAATAGGGTTAATGGTATCATTTCAAACAGTTGTCCTGCTTCAGAAGGTGACTGTTGGGTCGTTTGAAGGTGACGGTAACGTCCCCATTGTCGGAATCAAGGCGACGGCCCACTGTTATTGATGCTGGTCCTAAGAACTCTCATACAAATAGCCAGTGCAGCCCGCGATGCCCTTGGGTCGCAGCCCCTGAATGCAGTGCATGTTGGAAGCAAACGAGCCGTAGGTAGTGATAAAGAAAACACCATAACACCATCATGAGTCTCGTCTATACCCAACCGTTCTTGACCCCGGGAAGAAGAAGTAAATGCTGCGCCCGGTCCCGACTGCGTGCCTCCAGCAACGACCTCATGTGGGAGACACACAAGTACATGAGCGACGTCGCCCGGAGCCTCAACTTGCATAATCTTGATGGGGATAAAAAAGTTGCTCAAAGGCAGTCCCCGCCTCAGCTCAGCTCGACCGAGGGAAAGTAGCGCGGGCCGGCGAAGCCGCGGGCAATGACAGACTGGATGTCGATATTGCTGGCCGGCTTCTGCTGGGAGCCCCACATCTTGAGGAGGATGAAGCGGCCCGATACAGGGGGGTCGAAGCGGATGGTGCACTTGCTCTTCTTCTCCTCGATGAAAAAGCGGGCGTGCGGGGCGAGGAGCTCACCGCCGACGGCGCGGACGGCCTCCTGGGTGGCGTTTGCGTGGGCGTCCCAGGCCTCGGCCAGGGAGAGGCTGAGGCGCTCGGCGCGGTCGCGGTGGGGGTGCTGGTGCTGATGCTGGTGCTGGTGGTGGCGGGGCCGGCGGAGGGAGCCGTCGAGAAAGTCGTCGGAGCCAAAGGGGTTGGCGTCGTCCGAGTCCGAGTCGGGGTGCTCAAAGGGCAGGGAGCCGATGCGGTTGGGGGCGCGGCGGAAGACCTGCGACACGTCGTAGTCGTCGTCCTCGTCATCGCTGCACTCGGTCGTGACGCGCAGGTCCGGCAGGTTGTGGGAAAACTCCTGGGGCATCTGGGGCGTGCGGTGCTCCGAGTCTTCGTCGTCGCCGCGGAGGACGTACGACCTCCTCGCCCTGGAGCTGGTGGAACCGTCGTCGTGGCGCCGGATGGAGATGATGCGGCGAGAGTCGCGCTCGAGGGAGTGCCTGTCGCCGCCGCCTTGGCCGTGCCAGGAGCGATGGCGCGTCGTAGGCATGTACTGGATCTGGTACTGCGCCGTCCGGCTGAGCACGTCGTCTTGGTCCATGGCGATGAAGACCATGCCCTCTCGCACTCTGTGGCCCAGTCAGCAGATGTTCGCGCGAGCTGCAAGCGGCGCGGGAGCCCTCACGGGTCCGAGTAGTTCATGGACCCGGGAGCCTTGATGACCAGCTCGCGCAGAGTGAAGACGGTGGCTCCCCGGTGGCGCAGGACAATGTTGCAGCGGCTGCCCTTGGTGCAGTATACAGAGTTATCGTTTTTGAGAATGTTGTCGGCGGCGTACGACTCCTCGTTGGAGAACAGGCCACCGTCACAGCTCACAATCTCCATGTGCAGCTGACCCGGCTCGACCTGGCCGTACTTGCCGTATCGGAAGCCCTTGAAGCTCGGCACCAACCGGTCGGCATCCAGCTTGCGGCGTTTGCTCCTCCGGTTGTCGTCGGGGAAGTCGTGGGGCCGCAGAGTGGGCGAGAAGGTGGTGCGGATATATGGGGTCATGAGGTTGATATGGTTGGTCATGTCGAGCAGGGACCTGAGCTGCGTGTTGGCCTCGTCGAGGGTCTGATCCAACTCCTCAAAGTTGGGGCGCTGGTGGTCGACGGCGCGCGATCGGGGGTTGCGATGCGAGAGGCCAAGCCATGTCTGATGCACGGCGTGGTCCAAGTCTTCTAAGCTCAGGGACTGCTCGTCAAGAGAGTGGATGCGCTCGGCCCGCCGGGACGCCGTGGACCAGAATCGCCGTGACGGAGGGGGACCGGTGGTTGCGGGCGACGCGAGATCTCGGTCCCGGGGGGCGTGGATGTTGCGCAGAGGAGGTAGCCGGGGTGCGGAGAGCGGGGGGAAGTCGTCCGGGGGCTCTCTGGAGCGATGGCGGTTCGAGCCCGAGCTCGATCCCGGCCTGGAGGCCATGGTGGCGGGGGATCAGATGTGGTGATGCCGTGGTGTGGCGGGCAGAGGAGAGGACGCGAAAACACCGACGGCCACGAATGATAAAGGCACGGCCGTTGGAAGATGGGAGCAATCCGCAGACAGTTGGTCTAGGTGAGCCGAGGAAGTAGGGGATTCCGAGTCGAGCAACCGGTACAAGGCTCACAGCAGGCTCGGGGGAGACATATGCCGCAAAGGGCACTGTGTGGTAGTTGTTGGCGGGCGCCGCCGACCTTGGCGGCGGCGGGATGGAGGAGACTGTGTGTTAATCGTAGATGCGGGCGTCTTGGTAGTGCTCGCGCTTCATCGTGATACCGTCGTCTGCCGCGGGGCTGTCTGTGTCGTCTGTCCGGAACGGGTGTCTGAAGGAGGAGGCAGCGGACGCTGGGGGCCGTCTTGGCGGTGACGACTTGTGCCGCTCCTGTGGCGCGACAGGGGTGGGTGGTCCGGTCGGTCGTCGTGGCGGTCTTTGCGGGGGAAAAGCGGCGAGCAATCCGGATAGACGGCGCAGTGTCCGGCTGGGCTGGAGATGTCGGGTTGAAGTTGGCGAGTGCTCCGACACGAGCGAACGACGGGGGCCTTTGAGCGTTGTGGACGGCGATGGCTCAGGGCCCATTGCGGTAAGGAGGTATATTTCCGGGTACCTTCCAATGTTTACGGCTTAGCGCGTGCGGATACGGATTAGCACGTACAGTGCGTAACGCGAGCTGAGGGGTACTCTCGTCTGCAGATCCCAAGAAGGTTACATGCCGACTCAACTCAAAGTCGTCTCTGCTGATAGCTCGTCGTACAGTACATGTCGAGGTGCGTCGTCGCCTGCATTTCAGGTGCTGCCGCCGCGGCTTGAGCGTGCAGCGGCCAGAGTGAGGAGGTGCAAGACATTGTTGCTTATGCTGGCTTAGTCATTGCGGGACGGACTCGCAACAGAAGACGATTCGCGAAACTTTGTTTTCCTCCTTGAAAAGCAATAGACCGCGGTATGCGAGTGTTTGGAGCTCGCAGTGGGTGAAGCAAGTATCTGTCTCAGTTGAGTGGAAGAAAGCCTAGAGAGCGAGGCGGTTCAATGAGGTCTCGAGGCAGCATCTTTCCAGTCTTCACCGGACAACCCATTATCACTGGTGTGCCAAGTCTGCCCAAGGATGCTGTTTAGAGACAGGCTTTCTTCCTCTGACCTCACGCGTCGCCGAGGCAACTTTGGACTTAGACCTTGCAGGGCTTTCATCGTCAAATCCTTAAAAGCAAGTAAGAAGAGATGAAGCCTCGGCTTTGATGTGGTTAAAGACGAACCCAATGCGAAAGCTACTTAAACCAAGCCTGACCTAGCTGAGATTGCTAAGGGATACAAACTGGCATGGCCAAGCTGCCCCCGTGTAGACGTACCACTTTATCACATGCTCCGGCGCCAGCCATTACGTCAGCGGCATTTTCGCACTTCCCAGCGCAACGACTTCATCAAGCTTCATCAGGCCCTTTGTTGATACGAGCAAAACCAGTCGCCAGCTGTCCCGTCCACCCCCTCACCCCAGCCGACAGTTGCGATTCCGCGCGTGGATGAAGCTGCGCAAGGAGCAGCCTCGGGCGGGTTGCGCTCATTGGCCGTAGCCCAACAATCTCATCTGCCCGTGCACCCACCCATCTCGTCTCATCCATCTCGCCCCCGTCTGACCTCTCGCCGCAACGATTCCGTTCCTTCAAAGCACCCCTCGATACTCTGCCGCTTTGGCAGCCCGCCAACGCCTTCGATGGAGCAGCAGAAACATGACCAGCATAACACAGCCCCCTTGCCGTCTCCCGGCACCGATCCCCAAGGAGGCGCCATCCCGCCATTCAACCCGCATCTCCAGAACCAGGCAGACGCCGAGGCTATAGCCGCTGCCATGATGGTCGGCCAGCCCTTCCTGAAGGATCAGAACCTGGCCTCGATTCCCGTCGGGGACCCCAGCAGCGCACCCATACAGCTCCAGCCCGACAACAAGACTGTCTCTGCAGGTAAGCAGTCTTTCGTACCCTCAACTCCCCGGCTACTTGCTGACGCAGAAATCAGACGACGTTGCCCTGTATGATCGCCAGATCCGTCTCTGGGGCATGGCTGCCCAAGCCAAGATCCAAAACGCAAACATCCTCCTCATCACCATCAGAGCCCTGGCCAACGAGATCGCAAAGAACCTGGTCCTCGCCGGCATCGGCTCTCTCACCCTCCTCGATGGCTCGACCGTCGCCGAGGCAGACCTGGGGGCTCAGTTCTTCCTCGCCGAGAGCGGCGACAACGTTGTTGGCCAGAACCGCGCCGAGGCAGCCTGCGCAGGCCTTCGCAAGCTCAATCCGCGTGTCCAGATCCACGTAGATACCGAGGGCGTCACCGCCAAGGGACCCAGCTACTTTGCCGGGTACGATATTGTCATTGCGACGGATCTGGACCCGGATACCTTCAACATCATCAACACGGCCACGCGCATCAACGGCAAGGCCTTTTACGCTGCGGGCACCCACGGCATGTACGGCTTCATCTTCAGCGACCTCATCGAGCACGACTACGTCATCGAGCGAGTGGCTGGAAACGTGGCCACGGAGCCGATGCAAGAAACGCGGACCCGCTCCGTCGTCCACGTCAAGACGGAAAACGACAACGCCAAGACGGTCGAGTCTGTCACCAAGCGCGAGCTCTACTCGACGTGGTTCCTGGCCAGCGACCTCGCCGTGCTGCCCGGCGAGTACGTCAAGTCCAAGCGCAGACTCAAAAACGTGACGCCCGCCCTGCCCTGCCTCCGCGCCCTGTGGGAGTTTCAGCAGCTCAAGGGCGGTGCGCTGCCCAGCAACCGCGAGGACCTCAAGCTCTTTACGCAGATTGCCACGCAGAAGCACAAGGCCCTGAGCCTGCCCAGCGAGACGCTCAGGCCCGAGTTCCTGCGCAGCTTCCTGCAGAATCTGGGCGGCGAGCTTGCGCCCGTGGCGGCCATCCTCGGCGGCCAGCTGGCGCAGGACGTCATCAACGTGCTCGGGCAGACGCAGCAGCCCATCCAGAACATGGTCGTCTTTGACGGCGAAAGGATGGAGGCGGCAATGTTCCCGCTGCACCCGGAGGGCGCCCTGGGCGCGAGTCTGCTGTCGCTGGGGGCCAACGCCATGGCCTCCAACGGTGGCTCCATGATGATGGGTGGCATGCCTGGCCTCGACGAGATGGGCATGCCCACGGGCGGTCAAGGCTTGGATGCCGACGCATCCGGCATGGCTGTCCAAGGCGCCAGCAACAACGCTCAGCAGTCGACCGCCGCGCCGCCGCAGGACCAACCCTCTTCTGCACCGAGGCCTTCCATCTCGCGCGGCGGAGACGCGTCTGCTTTGTAATGAGCTCCCATTACGGCGTGCGTGCTGTTGCTGAGGCGTGAACGTGGATGACACGTGCACGGAGGGGTAACGACAAAGGTATAAGCTGCGGTGGAGGCCGCTCGGAGAGGCAATGGATGAGAGACTATGAATGAAGGGGTGATTAGGAATACCAGGGGTTGAATGTTCCAGGCATGAACTTGGAAAACGGGGTCAAAAACGGATCTCTGGGGGCCAGCCAGGGCTAGACAGGCGAGGCGGGCAGGTATTTCACTCGAGGCAACGATGAACGTGGCACTCTCCCATGGCGGTTCACACGATACGTGACGTGATGAGTGTCATCTCATTGTCTGCTCCTCTGTCGACTCCCGTTTTCCCCGTTGTCTACTCTGTACATGTATGTCGTGGCGCTCGACGACGGCCATTGAAGTTCGCGAAATGGGGTGTAAGGGGGAAGGGGGAAGGGGAAGGGGGGGGGGTATATATCCTTGAAAATGCCCGTGGCCATGCAATGCTCAAGGCCAGCAAGGGAAAAACCGGAAAAAGGGGGCCAAACGAGCACAGCATGTCAGATCGAAAGCGCGCAGGCAAAGGCAAGAAAAGCAAATGCGGAAAAAGCAGTCCCCCAACGCCCCTGTGGTGGTCCGTTGTGCGCGTGTATAGTGAGTAAGTCGCCCTGCGACCGAACCCCCCCCTTCCTAAACGCCGATGATGTGTGCAGTGCAGTCTCTCTGTGTGTTCACAGACGACCCTGATATCACACCCCCCTCCCTTCCTGAATCCCCGACTGAAATCACTTGTGCTCGTTGCGTCGTGTGCATGGAAGAAGGGAACTGCAGTGCTAATTTGCAGCCTTGTTTCCTTCTCCGTGGGTGCGAATATTTTTTTTTGGGGTTTCCCATCTTCTTGGTACTCTTCTCCTCTGTAATGTCCTCGGCGGTGAGTGCCATATCGAGAACTGGCGTAACATGAGCGTGGCTCAGTTCAGTTCCTGGCCCTGCGGGGGCGGAGGCGCTTCTTCAGGGGTCTCTCCGACTGGGAGTCGGCGGCAACCACGATACAAGGGTCGCCCTGATTGTTGTTGCTGTCATTGTTCCCGGAGCCTGCAGACTCAGCAGATCCAATGGTCGGGATCGCCCCAAAACCGAACATGGCCATGGATGCTATGTTGACCAAATCCGTCGGCATCGGCGCTGCCACCATCTTGGGGCCCGGGCGCGGGTGCGGCGTCGTCTCCCGCAGCGAGGGCATCCCGGGAGGCAGTGCGAATCGAACACATGGACGCTTGGGGATGGCTGGAATCGCGAAACTGGCCGAGGGAGCATCCTGATTCTATCGGGACTCCTCTCTGTCGTTTGCGTAATCCGCCTTGTCCTGTCTGCTGCGCTTGCGAGACTGGTTGACGTTCCAGCCCCGAATTTGGGTAGGCCCGGAATTGGGCAGGGCGGCAGACGCGCCCGTCTCCTTGTGGTCGTAGAAAATGGTCTTCAGCTCAGGCTTGTTGGACCAGGCTCGATGAGCGGGAACTGGCGCAGGCTGCAGCTTGCGGTATTTGCCGTTTGCGACATCGTTGGAAGGCGTCGCGCGGTGATGGAGCATGGGGACAGGTGCCACCTGCGGTGTGCCCGGAGGGCTCTGCTGGACCATCTGGCCAGCCATGGCTGGCGGGTTCCCGAACGTGGGAGACATTGCTTGGGGAGCTTGATGAGCGAAGCCCGGGGGAGGAGGCGACCCCATGTACGCTTGCTGTTGGGGTGGATGGTGGGGGCTGGGCAAGACTCGGTCGGGGCCCATGGGCTGCGATGCGGGATGAGGGGGCTCCGTATAGCCGCGGGGAAAGGCGGCGCGCGGAGGCGCAGGCGGATAGTACGGGTTCATGCCGGCGTGCATGCTGGAGCGCATCCTGGCATCGTGAACCGGCTCCTCGTGAAGAGCCTGGCTGCGGCTGCGAGGGGGGCGAAGAGGCGGCAGTGGCTCCGCGCTCGCATTGTGAGAAAACGGGATTCTCGGGTGCGGGGCGCCCGGAGGAACAGGCGGCGGTGGATATTGGTGCTGCACCGGAACGGCAGCTGGGGCGATGGGGGAGGGGCCTTGCTGTGGATGCTGGGGCCAGAAGACGAGGCCGCCAAAGGCTTGGGTAGGGGGAGGAGGCGCTTCGCTTCCATATCCTGCCATTCCGCGAGGATTGAAGCCCGGGTCGACGGGGCGGCCAGATGCCATGTGGGCATCGCGATGATTGGGCGTCGGATATCCAGGAGGAGGGTAATAGGCGTTTTGGTCCTGCAGCGGGTGGCCCTGTGGGGGGAGAGAGTGATGCTGGGGGAACTCGGTAAGCCTCGTCTGTGGGTAATGCTGCATGCCTGGGTCCTGCTGAACAGGATATGCGGACGGCTCCACGTTCGAGGCATGAACAGCACCAGCTGTCTGCAGAGGCACCGGCTCTCGCGGCTGGTTGTGCGTGAACAGGGCGGCCGATTGCTGACCAAGTCCCCGGCTGACGGAATCGTGTCCGTGAAGCACAACCGAAGGCGCCTCTTCGTACACCACGGCTCGAGAAACCTCCGAGTTTGGCATGAGAGCGGCCTGTGGTGCCTCGTCGACCTGGCGAGCAGAACCGGGGAGACGAGGCTTAACATTGCAGATCCGCGCAAGAAAGTTGAGGCCCAGAGTATCGTCATCGGGGAGCGGGGCGGGATCGGGTCTCGACGAGGTGAAAACGTCGCGGATCGCGTCGTAACGTGAGGTTTTGGAGGCAGAGGGCGTGGAGCGGGTTGCATCTTTGGCTTCCTCAAAGGCCGTGGCGTATGCGAGCATGGACAGAGCAGGCATGCCGCCACCGGGCTGCTCGGGAGTCTGGCCAACGGCAGCAGCTCCATCTCCTGCGTCGGTCTCCTCTCCTTCTTCTCCTCTTGCCGCCATCTCCTCCTGCACCACTTCTTGTGCCTCTTCCTCGCTCGAGGACATGGCGTCGAATTGAAAGGCGCTCGCTCTGATCTCCTCGTCCGCCGTCCCGAGAGACTTGGTGCGGATGTCTTGGTTGGATTCAAGGTATTCGGTGACGGCAACGTGCTCGGGTTCAACGTCTGCCCTCTTGCAGAAGCGACGGACCGCGGCGCTCATGTGGGCTCGCAGCGGCGCTTCATCGGCGCTGCGTTGAGCGGTCGTGCTTTGGAAAGAGCGTGACGCGTGAACCACACGGCCCGAAGGGTTGGCGATGAAGACAACAGGCTTGCCCGGCATGACGTATGGGTCAGCCTCGACGTACTCATTGACACCGCCGGGCAGACACATGCCATAGCGTGGGTGGAGGTTGTGTTTTTGGATAAGGTCCTGGTCAAAGTCGTCCGAAGTAAGGGTGGAGAAGTCGTAGTTAACGATTCTGTGGTCCAGGTGGATGGCGCTGCTATTTGGAGTGCCGGTGTACTTGTTGACTGACTTGACCTTTTGGCGAGACGGATCGTTTGTCGAGTCTCTGAAGCCGATTTCGTGGGATTCAAAGGCAAAGGAGCACGGCACGATAAATCGGTTGTGAAGCGTCTTGTCGGACGCCCTCTGGGTGTACATGCGGACACCATACTCGTCTGCTGGACCGGCATTTTTGGGCATATTTGGGCTCATGAGACCCTTGGGAGCGTCGACGTCGCCGTTGCGGGGGCTCGAGGCCTCTGGGGAAGTCGGGGCAGAACCCTCTTCGGCAGCCGGGGTGCCAGCTTCTGCTTCAGCGGCGGCTTCTTTAGCGGCAGCGAGCAGGCCCTTTGCCGGAAGAGGGGAGGAAATCTCTGCGGGCGGGAGAAGCTGGGCGTTGCGGGTGGAAGTGCGGGTCGCCTTCTTTGGAGTCGGCTGCCCTTCTGGCTGGCCCTGGGGCTTGCGTTTCGCCGCGGCGGTCCGTCCCTTGGTAGCCTTGACCTTTGCAGCAGCAGCGGCCTCCTTCTCGGCCTCGACCTCGGCCATCCTGGCCTGATTCTCTGCCCACCTCCTCGTACCCTCGACGAGGTGAGGGACGGGAACAAGATGGCCGTTTAGATACTCCCTATAGGGTCCAAAGTCGAAATCCAGATGATCATCATCGATTGCCTTGTACTCGAAGCGATCATCACGAACCTGTGGCAGAGCGTCAGTGAAGCTGAGGAAGGAAGGCTGGGGCGCGACGGGGGGGAGACAGAGCTATTCTTGACTTACATCGACGGGAAGGTTCTTCTCATGCAGCGAAGAAAGAATGCGGAGTCTGTTCAGAACTCCGTCATAATACTGTTCATAGAGGTCCTCGATGTTGTCCTGTACGCGTTGGTTAGTGACAAATGGTCCGATGACGGGACTCGGCCACGGACAGGATACGCCGGCAGGGCCAGGAGGGGAAGGAGGATAGATGGGATGGAAGCGAAGCAATAAAGAAGGGACCATACCTCGAAGCTCTGCTGAGCGATTTGGGTCTCAGCGTTGTGGCGGCGTTCGACGCCTTGTAGTTTATGGTGGAGGGCGGCGTCATGTTCGGCGATGACGGTGTCGTATCTTTGCTGGAGCTCAGCGGCCATGCGCACCATGTCGGGCGACTGGTTGTTGGGGTCATAGTTGTCGAGCAACTGATCGACCTGGCGAATACAGAGCTCCTCGAGGGCAGGCTTGACAGCGTTGGCAACCATCTGATAGGTGGCCTTGAGGTCGCGCTGGCGGTCATAGGCGGCCTGGACGCGCATGTCTGTGAAATTCTTGACTCTGCCACGGCGAGTCGGGGCGCGGCCAGACGAGTTGTTTGGCGTCTGCTTGGGCGTTGCCGAGTTTGAATTGCCTCCTCGGCCTCCTCCGCGGCCTCCTCGGCCGCCTCGACCACGGCCACTCCCTCTGCCGCCTCTGCCGCCACCGCGAGCATTGCCCGTGGCCGACTGGCGCGCAGCCGGCTGGGCCTCAGTTGCCATGGCGGATGAGAAGGACTGGTGACATGTATCTGTGCTTCTTTTCTTTTTCTTTGTGCTCTCTCGGGTGGACGTGTTTGCCAAGCAGGTTTTGGAGAGAAGGGTGGTTTTTTTTCCCTTGGTTGAAGTAAAGGGAGAAGAGAGAGGGGGAAAGGAGGATGGGAGTGCGAGTGCGAGTGCGAGAGAGCGATAGGGAGCGAGAGAAAAAGGGTGAGATGGAGAGGGAGAGAGGCGGTGATGGATTGTGAAGGTTCAAGACGGGGCGAGCGGATGGGGGGTGCGTAAAGGCGCGCGCTGTGCCGTGAGAGACGGCAGAACAAGGGCGTGCTTTGCAGGCAAACAAGAGACGAAATCAAGCCCACAGGCGGGTATGAGAGACGACAAAGGCGAGGCGTGACGACGACGAGGGCCCAGGCCGCGGGTTTGGGACAAAGGGGGGGAGGGAGAGAGCGGGAGTGTGCGAGTGGGAAAAGGCACCACGGTGAAGCGGCTCTCCTTTGGCCTTTGGTGCGTAAGTTCAGCGAGGTGTAATCAGAAGTTTTCGGCAGCCCGGCGACGCACGGAAAACAATAGGCAGAGGCCGACGGCCAAAGGGCAGCACGGTCAATGACGGCCACGCACGCAAGGGCCAATGCACCGAGGGCGCAGCACAATAGGTTGCACCGAGCGACGATGGATGGGCAGCAAGAGGCAACTTGTCGTCGTCGTCGTCGTCGTTTCGCGCTGCTGCAGAGGGAGAGAGAAAGTCCCTTTTCGGCACATGCAGCGATGCTCACGGTACCTCGACGCCCTGGCGCACGCCAGGTACCTGCGCGCGGGCTGTCGGGCGCACGGGACGCCCTGTCAAGGGAGCCACGGTACTTGTCCCAATGGGGCAGCGCTTGTACCTGCGGCTAGAAGAAACCTTGCGCCGGACAGCCCAAACACACACAACCTTGCCAAACACACATAACCTTGCCCGTCTCCTGGACGGACTGCCGCCCTTTTCTTTGCCTCGTGTAGTTAACTAACTATGTACTCGTGCACACTTTAGGATTTGCCGAGCAGCAAATCACCGCCGCGTCGCGTCATGCTCCCTTGGCGAGTGAGCCAGGCTTGAGTTAGTCCTACAGTACTTTTTTTACCCTTTGGTGTGCGACCCTCCCGTCTTGTCCTACCTACTACCTGGTACTGGTAGTACCCTCTGCGCATCATGTATGTACCCCGGGCAGGCAGGCAGACAGGCAGGCAGGCAGGCAGGCGGGCAGGCAGGCGGGCAGGCTCCAGGTCACTAAAAGGCTGGAACCGTCAGAGCACAACGGCCCTGTACGGGGGTTGCCCGCGCTGGGCTGGCCTAGGGCGACGGCAGCCGCCTGTGATTGGCTCTCGCGCTGCCACCTGTACTGAATCGGTAGGCACTCGCCCAGCAGCGGGCGCTGTGATTGGCGCGGAGCAGAGATATTCCGCCCGCTGCGATGGCGCTACCCCTGTCTCGACTTGGCACCCGGCAATGTACTGGTGACCTGCAGGCGAGCCAGAGTCTCTGGCGCCACGGAGCCATGACAAGTAAGCTTAGGCGGACGAGGCGGTCTGTCTGCCCTGCCGATCTAGGATGACGAGCAAGAGGGCCGCAGGCGCGAGCACACACTGCGCCGAGGTTCGGGTGAGTCAACCGACCTACAAGTTTACAGCCCTCCCGCGACCCGTTGAAGGATGGGCACACTACGCCCGCGGTTGTGACTGTCTGTCGACGGCGACGCGAGGCTCGGCGGCGTGATGGTGGTGCCAGCGGTAATACACGCCCGCGTACACGCCCGCGTACAGGCCACCCGCCAGGGCCAGAGCCTCATCGCTTCACAGACGTGCTGAATCCATTCACCAGCCATCAGCCAGACGCATCCCTGCCCGGCTGCCCATCGACATGCCAAAAAAGTATTTGCTGCGTGGGCTTTACGCAAGCGAGCCGGTACTTCCCACCTCGAACACGCAGCACCGCCATCACGCTGGCCTTGATGTCCGTCGAACCGGTTCACTGCACAGCCGCCGACGCAGTCGAGGGCTGGGCATCATGAGGGCCATGTTTGCTCTCGCCTCTGCTGTATGTGTCATGGGCGACACGAACGAGCACGCCGCCGTGAACCAATTCAAAGCGTCTTCATATTGCCTCAAAGCTGTCCTCGATTTCGCAGAGGGCCAAGATCCCAAGACCTTTTCCCTTTCGCTTCTCTATCCGTCGATGCAGTTGCTCGGGCAGCCGAGGCATTTACACGGAACAAGTGCCGGAGTATTGTTTTTCCGTCGCTGCCTCTTATTGCTTCCAGCGGCTGCCTTTGGCGCCTTTGGCATTATCACATGTGCCATGGAGAGACGTTGTGTTGGTGGAAGGAAATAACTTACATATCTAGCCATTGCCGTACAGGAACCCCCCTTCCCTCCCTGCATGACCATGGTGCTGCGGATTTCTCCCATTGGAAGAAAGCATACAGTACGAATGCGGCTTTGCTGCAAACATTGGCAGCACTGTACAGTACGTACGGAGTACCTCAAGCCACGTCCATTTCTGGGGCGCGGGGCGGGCCCTGTTAGGCCGCGCCAAGGGTCCAATCACAACGGGGAGCCCAGCTGATCCAGCAACACCTTAAAACCGAATATTTTAACCCTTTAGACTCCCGTTCCGCCCGCCGCCGCTCCGGTCGTCGATTGGCCGGATTGCCCGTCCCTGCCAGCAACGCGGCGGCACGTGAGATCTCCGCCGTGACCTCATCGCTCCCAAATTTTTTTTTTAATCTTTGCTCTCAGAGCTCACCGTGTCGACACCTCGTTTGCTGCAGCCCGCCGGTGCCCCTTGTCGACGCGGCTGCCCACCCCAATATTTACTCAGTCCGTGGGCTCCAAGTCACTCCCTTGCGTGACCCAATTGGCCCCTCCCCGGCCATGGCCAAGCGACGCAGGATCCAGGGCAAGGCTGTCAGGCCCAAGAGGCCGCCGAGTGCGGCGAGCAAGGCGCCGCCCAAGAACAAACCACCTCGCAAGCAGCGCAAGCAGCAGCAGCCGCAGCAGCAACCCACTATACCCTTTGAGCCCGCGGACCGCATCCTCCTCATTGGCGAGGGCGACTTGAGCTTTGCCGCCTCGGCCATCAAGCATCACGGCTGTGTCAACGTGACGGCCACCGTCTTGGAAAAGGATCACGCCGAGCTCGTGCAAAAGTACCCCGGCGTCGACGCCAACATTGCCGTCGTCCTCGGCGACGACGGTAAGGGGGATGAGGACGGCACAGTCGGTGGCGAGGATGATGAGGACGTCGAGGGGGAGGGCCGTGGCGAAAGCGACGCCCCTCGAAAACAACCGTCCCCGCACGGCCCCAAGAACAACAAGCTCCTCTACAACGTTGACGCCGCCAAGTTGCCCCCCTCGCTCTCCCGCCCCCCGCTGCACGACCACATCATCTTCAACTTCCCCCACGTCGGCGGCAAGTCCACCGACGTCAACCGCCAGGTCCGCCACAACCAGTCGCTCCTCGTCGCCTTCTTCGCCAGCGCGCTGCCCGCCCTCGCCCCGCGCGGCTCCATCGTCGTCACCCTCTTCGACGGCGAACCCTACACCCTGTGGAACGTCCGCGACCTCGCCCGCCACGCCGGCCTCGCCGTCGAGCGCAGCTTCGCCTTCCACGCCGCCGCGTACCCGGGCTACCGCCACGCTCGCACCGGCGGCGTCGTCACGAATCGCAGGGGCGAGGCCGGCGGCGGCTGGAGGGGCGAGCATAGACCCGCCCGGAGCTACGTCTTTCGGCGCAAGGGCGAGGTCGAGGCGCAGCCCGCGGCCAAGAAGAGGAGGAGGAGGGGCCAGGACGATGATTCCTCCGACGAGGATGAGGATGACTGAGTGAAAACCCCCCCGGTCGACGTCACTTGGCGACCTTTGTTTGTCGAGGTAAGGCATGGCATGGCATGGCGCATGGCGTTAGGAGTTCTGCAAAGGTCATAACAAACGCTTAAGTATTCTAGCCATGATATACATGTATATTCTATCCCCCAGTAAGGCTGAATTTCGTCGTCGGGACACGCGCGCCTTGACTGGCCGCGCTCCCTCCGTCCCGGAACACACAAAACCAAAAAAAAAGTCCACAGCAGTGAATGCGCACGGCACGCACAGACAGGTATTTGTCTGTCTGTCTCGGAAGCTCCCTCTCCCGCCTCTCGCCCGACGGCATATCGCCGAGGGGAATGACTTGCCGGTCACGCGACACCAGATGCCGTCCGCCCCGGCCAGTGGATGCTAAGCTCAGCCTGGCCCCGGCCTCTGCCCCGCCGCCCACTGAGGCTGTTGCAAGTGACCACTCGGTCCCGTTTCTCAACCACCGCCGGGAGCAATGCCACGGCGACGAGCGTTCGACGGAAGCCAGGGAGAAAAATGGGTGCGAGAGGATAGAAGAAAGAAAAATGCAAAGCAAAATGCCATATGGTACAGTGCCCTCAGTATTGGCCCCCTTCCCGGCTCGACCCCGAGAAGTATGAAAAATAAACGGCCGACCCCCCCGGGTCTTATATGCTCACGCAGCCCCCTCCTGGTAATAAGGTACAAACAACCGTTGTAGCGGACCCTCCATCTTCGTCTTCTATAGCCATAAACTCCAGGAATTTTTTTGCCTTGCCCCGCGCGTCGAGCATCACTATTCGCTTCAGCCTCCGAGTGGCCGCCCTGCTATCGATGCCCCAGCAAGGCGGCTTTGTCCGCTCAAACGGCCACTCGGGAAATGTCGCACCCACATCAAGCAGCCAGGGGTATGTCCTTGCATACTGCCTCGCCCGCGTCCTCCAGCATCTTGCTCTTGTTGGCTTCGTCTTCTAGCCTCTGCGCTTCCTCATTCTCTCGAACGAGGGCTTCTTCCTGCTCTCGGAAAGCTCGCTGCACGTCCGTCATCTCGTCTTCCGGGGCCGACTCGGGCGGCGGCGGTGGAGGGGGCGGAGGGCTCGCTTCCTCGTCCTTGAGTCTCTTCAGATCCCGGCTCTCAGATGGAGTCGCGTCCGTCGAGTCTGCCAAGTCTGGCTCGCGCTTTCGCTTGCGGTCCTGGCTGCCGGGTGAATCGGCGTCAACGTCGTCGAGAACAGCGTCATCGGCGGCATCCCCCGTTGTTACCCCCTCCTTGGGCGTCGAAGCGTCGCCCGCACTGCCGCTACTGGCGTCTGGGTCTGCCCGAGACATTTCGCCCCGTTCGCCGCCAGCACCTGCCCCCTCGTCCGAAGCTGCATTCTCCCTCGACGCCTTATTCTTTTTGTGGGCTTCGTACTTTTCGACTGCGCGATTCAAAAAATCCGACACGAACTTCTTGATCTTCAGCACCTGCTTCTCGGTGAGCTCGGCAGTCGGGTCCCCGACTCTCTTGTTCTTGTAATCCGACGCGACAAGCTTCTTGGCAATGTCTTTGCCCAGCCGCTTCAGCTCTTCCCTGGGAAGCTTCTTCAGGAATTTGTTCAGCACGTGTTTGACGGGAGGGAACACCTAGAACCCACGTTAGCCGAGAGAAGCTCGTTGCGTCTCGCCCAGCGGGCGATGCTTACAGTGTTCTCATAAATCTTCATCTGCTTGTCGAGCGGCAGAGACCGCCATTTCTCCTTTCTGGGCTCTACCGAAACCGTCTCAAGAGACTCTCTTGGCGGCGGAGCTGACGGCTTCGGCGTCCCTTCTTTGGTGACCTTGTCAATGATGCTCTGGATCGCAAGCTGTTCCTGCATGGCTTTCGACGGCCCCTTTTGCGTGGATTCAGAAGCTGCATGGCTCGGGCGCTGCCACGTAGTCTTGCCGGACTTGGTGTAGAAGTAGGTGTTGCCTCGCCCGTCCTTGGCAGCGAACCAGCCGTCCGGCAGAGGGGTGAACTGCCGACGTTGCCTCTGGTTGTTGAAGTAGAGAGAGTTGTTCCGTTGCGGGACGCTGCTGCGCGGGCCCTTTGGGGCATCAAGGGTGCGCGGCGACGCCGTCTTGGGCGTCGACTGCGCCGTCTCCTCCTCGCGAGCCTGACCTCCTCGGCGGTCTTCGTAGACGTTTTGCACGGGGGCGCTGGAGTCGACCTTGCGCCGTCGGATGCGGTAGGCCACCTCGAGCCTGCTCCAGTCGTCGAGCAACTTTTTCGACTTGGAGGCGACGTCCTCGTGCTCGGAGCCGGCCAAACCCTCAACCACGGCCTCGATGTTGGAGTCTTGGATCTTGTTTCTCGTCAGGCGCGGCAGCTTGTCCAAGATGTCAAGCACCTGCAACACCACGTTGTGGTCTTGGAGGAAGGTGTTGAGCGTCGTCCTGAGGATCTGATAGGCGTGCATGCGCATCACGCAATGGATCGCGCGCTCCTCGTCGCAGCGCTGGATGCGCTCCAGCAGCTTGACGGCGATCCACTTCTCCTTGCACTGCATGAGGGCAGCCATGACCTTGCGGGCGTCGTCCTCGTCCAAGTTACGCGGCTGGATGCTGTTGACATACTCCTCGTCATCCTCGTCGGGCCGCTTCTTGCGAGGCTTCTTGGCGACGGCCGTGTCCCAGCCATCAGCGTCGTCGATGCCAAGAGCCTCGACGGTAGCTGCGGGCAGCTTGGTGGCACGCTCGGTCTGGGTCTTGCCACCAATGAAGCCGACGCAGTTTGGCTCCCCGCAGTAGCACGGCTGGGGATCGGCCCCGTAGCGGTCGACGTTGTAGTTGAAGACGAGCTCCTCGCCGGCACGGACGGTGCGCAGGGCGAAGATGCCCATTCGGAGCTTGTCGCCCACCACCCACTTGTCCACGTAGCAGTTTGGGTTGCAGGAGTGGTTGCAGAAACGCCCGAGGTTGCCCTTTTTGGTGGCGTCGACGAACTCGTTCTTGTTGAGGGACATGAAGTAAAAGTGCTTGATGCCTTCGTGGTCGTACTGCAGCATGCGGCGGCGAAAGGTGGGCTCGTTGATGACCTCGCCGATGTACTCGTAGACGAAGTCGTGGGGGTGGAGGTCCGAGTCGGTGCGGAGGCCATAGCCCTTCTTGTCCGTCTTGATGACGGAGACGTTGGCCCATTGCTTGCGCTGGAATCGCTGGTTCTGGCAGCCGTTGCTGCAGTTGCCGGCGCTGGCACTGCACTCCATCTTGGTGGCGCGGTTGATGCAGTCGGAATCCTCGTCGCAGGCACAATTCTCACCGTCCCCTGCGGAGAGACGGGTTAGCGTGTGAGCGACGTGCAGGGACGGCAGAGGGAGTACGTACGCCATTCTTCTCTACAGTCACAGTCGAGAGCATCGTTGTCCGTGGAGCCCAGGTGCTTGGATCCGTAGAGGCAGTCGGGGATCACTTGGAAGGTCTCGCAAGACTGAGGGGTAGCGTCGGGCAGGTGGCTAAAGAGCAGAGACTCGCGGCCGGGCGCTTTCTGAGGGGCCTTGCGGGATGGACGGAGGGGCTTGGTCGAGCCAGGGGTCTCGACGCTGTCGCTGCGAGACTTGAGGCCGTCGAGCGACGTGTCGGGGGACGGAAAGGAGCCATTTTGCGCGTCGGGGGGTGCGGATTCGGCGGGTTGATGGGTGCCGGGGGGCGCGCCATTGATGGCGCTGTCATGGAGCTTTAACCTGCTCATCCTGCTCGGTGCGTGCTCGTCATCGTCCATCGAAGCATTGGATTCCGCAGACGGAGTCTTTTGTCGGGGCAGAGATCGGGGCGTTGTCGAGACGACAGGAGCGTGGAGAGCGAGATGGCGGAGGAAGCAGCTCAGCGGTGCTACAGCGGAAGGCGAGACGCAGCAGATGCGCAGGCGAGGAGCAGCGCATGTGGAGGCGGCGAGGGAAAAGGAGGCGCGAGGCAGAGGGAGCGGAGGACCGGGACGGGGCCGGTGAGGACGAAGTCGACGACGACGCGGCCGCGGAGGACGGGGAGACGGAGAAAGAGGGGGAAAAAGGAGAGGGGCGGGGCGAGGAGGAATGAAAAGCTAGGTTTCGGGGTGCATGTGGCCTTGCACCCGCGATGGAAAAGATGAGTTGAGTGGCAGATAGGTTGCTAATGGCGAGGCGAGGCCAAGGACGGAGCCTGTAGAGCGCATTTGTTGTACATTACGGAGTGGTCACTGGCGAGAGAGGGCTTATCGCGTGGCTAGTCCCTCGACGGGCAAAGTTGGCTGACGAGGGTACGGGTCGACCAATAGTGTGGTCGACCCAAACTACACCGTTCGTCGGCTCTGCGCCGAGGCTTCTCCTTGGCTTGCGCTGCTGCTCGCCGGGGGAAAAGCCCTAAAGGAGGAAGGGAAAAAAGCACACACTGCACCTCAGCACAACACGTCTCGTCCGGGGAGTGAACGGATAGCGGGATGATTGAATTTCAGGTGTTCCATGGCCAGGACGGAATACTCGTAGACTCACGGTTCCAGCCCCAGCATGCCGGCCGTCCATCTGCCTGTGGGGAGCCGATCAGCTCTGGTTTGGCTTCAGGGCAGATTTGGCAAGAAGGAGCCGGCGCGGGCATTCAATTTCCCGGGCTCTGCGAAGAGCTGCGGAGATGATCTGCTTATGTAACCTCATTTTACTGTGCAAGGTACCTAGATACCTACAGCACAGTGTACGGATTCGGAGTACGTACCTACCTACCTTACATACTGTACTTGGGTACCTACGTACACTGAGATCCCCCGGAGAGGCCCGGGTGGGTCCGTCAAACGAACGGCGTCTCTTCTCCCCACACAAAATACGAGATGACGAAGCGCGACCCCATCCGCGACGACACTCCTTGGCATCCAGCGACATGCCACCTTCGCCTCATACATCATACCTGCTGTATGTACTGTACGCTCGGCCTGCGCGGACGCCTCATGCATGTGATGCCGCCGCAACGCGAGGCGACCAAACGGCCCATCGGAGTCAGGCCGCCCAGAGCCAACGGTTCGCTTGCTATCCGTACTTGTACTCGAATCGTTCGCTGGCTATCAAAATCCACGGGCTAGCATTTTGATGGAAGTGGTTCCAATGTCATCGCGGAATCAGCCGACGTCCTCCCGTGCGTGCATCAGCTCGCGCCAAGCAATATCCCTCAATGATCCGCCCAATGCCTACGTCAAGCCCGGAGCCGGAGTGGGGAGACTGCAAGAATCCCGTTCAAGGGTGTTGTTTTGTGTGCGTCCAACAAGGGTTCTTCCTCCAACGGCATGCGCCGGCGACCGAGTTATTTTTGTCTGACGCCTCCGAGCTGAACCGGGGACAGTCGCCCAATGTCCAGCCGTATTCTCGGCCATTGTCGCACCTGCGGTCCACCGCAGAGTACGAACTATTCGTGAGCTCGTTCTGGCGCTGGCCTTGGAAGACACGTGTCAGCCTGGACGAAAAATGATTCCCGGTAAGCGCCCCATCTTTGACGGACCCAAGACAGGCTGCAGAGACCTCGTATTTCTCCCTCGGCTGCCGCTGGAAGCACGGTCCGGCCGATCGCTTCCAGAATTCCAAAACAGGGAGCCTTGACGTCGTCGACAACACAGGGAAGAGATAGGGAGGCCGCCGCCGCCTTGGGCCTGGATAGTCGCTGCGCCACGGGCCGAGACGCCACGGGCTGAGACGCCACGGGCTGAGATGGATTTGACTATCTGCCTTGGCCCGAGAGACCGGGCCGCTTACAGTTGCAGGCGCCTCAATTAAATGGCCAAAAGGCATCGACCCAACGTCCGGTCCAGCCCAGCCCAGACTTCTTTCTTGGTACGCACAATAACCAATCGCCATCTCGCCGACCCAGCCCCGCAAACGATACGCCCTCCGTTCCGCGATATATGACGTTTGCGCTCCTCTTTTTATAGTATTCCCTGCCCCGTAGTGGTCCGCGGCCGAGTGCGGGCTGCAAGCTGTAGATAGATGCCGGACCCTACCCCGGCGTGCCGCACCCCTTGTTTTCCCATTCTTTCCACTGCCACTCAGGTGGCTTCGTGTAGGCGCGCTGCAAAGCCAAGCCAGGGTCTTGCTTTTTCCTCGTATTGTCCGGCGCTCCGCCCACGCGCTGCCCGAGACCATTCGACGGCTGTATGAGCCGTGGGCAAAAGATATAAGAAGGCCCAGACTGCGCGCCGTTTGTGGGCTTGGATCTCATCCTCATCCTCATACTCATTTCAGCAAGCCAGCCTTGCACTTACACACAGCCCCTCTCACTCTACAACCCCCCTTCCCCCTCCCTCAACCAGTCTCGCCATCATGAAGCTGTCCACTGCCATCGCCTCTCTCGCCGTTGCCGGCTCCGCCGTCGCCGCCCCTCCGGCCGGGTCCAAGCCGTTCCAGATCATGTCCCTGCGCTCCGCCAGCCCGATCCATTTCGGTCAGGTCAGCGCCTCCAAGAGCAACATCTTCCTCAACGCGCAGAAGCAGGACGCCGTTTGCGAGGTCAAGGACAAGTCCAAGGCCCCGACCGAGGCCACCTTCTACATCAAGGACGAAGTCCTCTACTTGTACACCGGCAAGGGACCGGTCCAGAAGGCCTTTGTCGACCGGTCCGGCATGGGTACGTCTACCCCTTTTCTTATATTGGCTTCATGGTTGCTTGCTGACCACAGTGTTTTCTTCTAGGCCAGGGCAAGCTCGGCTATCTCAGCGGCAATGGCCCCCTGCCCCCTCGTTTCGAGGACAAGGGCTGGAAAGTCGACAAGGCGGGCGATCTGAACTTCAATGGCAAGAATCTCATTGCCTGCCCCGGCTCCAAGAACGGCCCCTGGACCGTCTGGGTTGCTACCGATAACCTCACCCCTGGCGGCAACAAAGGTTGCCTGGGCTTTTCCGCCCGCACCCTCCCGTCCGAGAACCCTGTTCGCTGCAGGTACAGTCAGTAGAGAGCGTGCCGTCGAAAAGAGTTTGGATTCTTCGTGACATGGTCATAGGACATAATCTACCAATGGGGGTCTCGGGGAAAAGTTCATTGCTTCGCTACTAGTGTTTAATACATGGGCGTTACCACCCCCGCCTTTCCCGTCTCGCAGGATTCCCACTTTGCAAAGACCATCTCATTCTCCTCTGCAGAATACTGGATACTTTCGCCAATAGTAAACGCACCTCCTCGGTAATAAAACCCATGCCCTCGAAGCAACCGGCCGGCGAAGCAACGCCGTAACTCGTAGGCAGACCACATCTAAGCCCCTGTTTATTCCTGGTCAAGTTACATCCCCGCCGCCTTTCGGTTCTCCTCAAGCTTGGCTCTGAGCGTCTTCTCCCTGCTCCGCAATTCCTGCGTAAAGCTGCCGCCCAGATCATCGCAATCGCCAATTCTGCGTACCACGAGTTCGCCTTGGGGAAAGGGAACTTTTTTCGCCCATGCCAGGGCTTCCTGGGCATCTTTTGTCTGGACGAGCCAGAAGCCGCACACATGGTCCTCCTTGGTGACATCAAACGGACCGTCGACAACCTCGGGCGGGGTACTCGAGCTGAACTTGACGCGGTAGCCGTCCACGGCTGTCGGACGGAAGCCCTCTGCGGCGAGGAGAATGCCCTGGGCGGCCATGTCCTCGTTGAACTTGGTCATGGTCTGGAAGACGTCGACGGGGATATGGGCTTGGACGGCCTCGGCCATGGCATCGGCTTTGATGAGAAACATGAAGCGAGGCATGATGACAGCTGAGAGACGGAACAGGAAGGATAAGGCTGACGCATCAACGGTTGGGTATCAGGGCGGTTGAGATGCGACGGATCATCTCTGCCACCTTGAGAGCCGTTGAGGCAGCTAGGAAGAACGAAGGAGCGGATTATATATGATTTCTGCACGCCTCAGCTTCTGCGTGAGGTTTGACTCACCATGAAGATGTCCAACCTTCAGCTTGCAGGCAGCAACGGCTAGGATGAAACGCCACTGACTAAAGAGCCGAAGTGTCATCCAATTGTGATGCTCACCACGCCGGGATTGGCAGGGAAGAAGAGAATGCTGAAAGGGTCTGGAAGTGCGGGGTCGGCTCGGCATTGTCTTATCCATGTCCGTGCTTCGTGATAGGCATCGGAACTTGGATCTGCATCGCCAGTTGTAGACATGGCCGAGTACAGTACGCCTAAGCGAGGACGACTGGCTCAGGCATTGAGGCTGGAGGGTGGTCGGCCAAGACGCAACCGTGAAGTGGTCCAATCTGAGCTTTGAGCCAGGCAGACTCGCATTCGCATGCAGGCGGTGTTTCTTGATGACCGATGCGTCTCTCTCTGCCAGCGTCATGTAACTGCGTCGCGAATGGAAGAGCGTGCTTGGCCTGTCATTGTCAGCTTCTACCGTCAAAGTCATTGAAGACGATGTCTTCTAAGCCCGCGCTTGAGGGAGGTTTCGTCCCGGATATTCTCCAATATGCGTCCGAAAGGAGTGGTCGCCGTATCGTCCGCGCATCGTGCATTGGTTTTCGTCAGTGGCCTGGATGAGGCGCCTTCGGGGTATTGATCTGGCAGCGACGCGGCGTTGAATTGGCTCCCTCGCGGTGGAACGGTGTCGTGCCGCACATCGGCATCAACCAAACGTCAGCGTCACGGATGGGTGATGACAGGAAAGCTCCTCGAGTCGGAGTGGTGACAGTTGATGGAGCGGGGTCTTCTGCCAACTCATAGTGCATAAATTTGAGGGCAGTTGCCTGGGAAGGAGCACTTGAAGAAGAGCCTAATACCGGCAAGAGGCTCCTGTTGAAAAGGGCGGTCAGGGCCTGACGGGCGATGGCCTCGCTTAGGCAGAAACAATCGGGTAATACAAAGACTTTGATCGCACTGATTTTGGCCTTGGCCTCTTCTTCTTCTTCTTCTTCTTTGGCTTCTTCTTTGGCTTCTTCTTTGGGTTATTACGTCTTCATTGGCCGACGGCACCTCCCCGCCCCGGGCCCGATGCCGCCACCGAACCGCAACGGGCCTCGCTCTCTTCTCTCCCTCTCCGCCGCCTCCAATTGAATTGGGCAACGAACATGTGGAGCGTCCTCGCTGCGCCTATCGGCGTTATTGTTGACAGCCACAGGTGTGGCGTGCCGTGCTCTGCGTCTTGCAGTGCAGACGCCGCCAGCTCGTCGAGCCAATTGGCGACATCAACTGCCATGGCATCAACGCCCGCACCGTCAGCGGCCTCGAGCCGTGTTAGTCCTCACCCAAGGTTCGACGAGCATCCTGATACGTCGGCCACCCCAGAGCGCAACGACGAGGCGGGAGAGACAAGAACGAGAACCCGTGCTCACAACGGAGGGCTGGTGAGACAAGGTCAGGCGATCCGGTGCCGCCACGGGATTGGCTGTCATGCGCGAGCCCACCCTCTCGCGGCTGCACACCAACTTACTGCTTGGCGTCAATGTCACTCTGGTCCGTCCGTCAACCACTATTCGAGCGGTTGTTGCGGTTGCGCAATTGTCTGCCGGGCGGCGTTCCGGCGACACATCCGGCGCTGCTGTCCAACCTCAGTTACCATCGTCATGGTCCGCCAGCCAAGGCGACATATGCCTTTTGCCGGTTCATACACCCTCGCCAAGAGCAGCTGCGAGCATGAGTGGGTGGCTATCAACCCGCCCGATGATCTTGGTCGGCGAGAAACACGGCTTGGAGGGAGAGGCTGCAAACCCTGGCACGGCCCTCACCATGCGTCAAGACGTTGCATTTTAGTGCCCACGCACTGCATTCTACGCTCCACAGGGATCAGATTTCGGACAGCCATGTTAGCTCTGGGGCAACAAGTGCCGCGAGCAAACGTCTCAGCAAGGCTTAGTTGCGTCGGCGTCACTGACCACGAGCCATCTTTCCCCGCTACTGCCCAGTAAGCGGCGCAACGGACTTGCTCGTTAGCCAACCATCTACGCATCTACACCAATATTGCCCCCTGAAGCCCCTATACCGATGCTGGGGCAATGGCCAAGTTTGGTACTGCTTTCCCTTCGTGTTCTCTGGAGCACGTCCAAACCTCCGTCACCGGGGATGAGCTGCCGTCAACGAGGCGAGGTAAGCAAGCAGGTGGACGGAAAAGGCCGAGGACGTTTCCACAAGCTGGCCTCGTGCCGCTGCCTCTCTGCTGCTTCCCGCTGTCACTTGCGCCACACCATCTTGGTACCAAGCCACGGACGAGTTCGTGTATCAAGTCCTCACGCAGTACTTGGTAGCTTCTATGCTGGTGTGGCGACTAACATCAGGTCGTTTGTCGGTTTGGCCTGCTCGCAGGCGGCATGAACCAAGTTCATTGACAGCAAGCCCATGCCCGGTGTAACCCTGGCCCCCAGCATCGAGCACCGCTACCGCCACTCGCTGCCGGAACGCCAGACGCATTACAGCCGTGCTGTAGGGAGAGACCTGGCACCCCAAACCACCGCGGGGCAAAGTCGACGACCCCGATCCTCGATGGCCGGAAGAGTAAGAAGTAAGCGTCTCCATCCCCTGTCTCCCTTGTCCGCCCAAGACTCAAAGCACACCTGACTCCCAGAGCCAGTGGCTGCTTAGGCAAGCTCGGAAACGTCGACAGGACTCCCCTTTGTACGCACAAGCAGGTTCTCCTATGCAATGCCTCGTCCGCGGCCTGCGTGTCGCAGATCGAGGTTGCACAGCGGTACACGGCCTTTGTCGCTCCCTGGTTGGTTTCCGAGTCCCGGCCGCTGCCCATCGTCGTACTCCCGGGGCCTTGTTGCGATTTGCCGCCAGGCCTGGTCTTTGGCAGCCTTTGGAGAAGCCGCGCGTCTGCGAGTCCGTCCAAGGGCGCGCAGCGTTTGAGAAAGGGAGCAGCGAGGCGTACCGGACCGTCAAAGTGGGATGGGCCTGCCTTGCGAACCAGGCTGCGAATCACAACTATCCACTTCGAATCACCTGCTTGCCTGCTGCTGCTGCTGGTTGCCACCTGTCCTGCCGTTTGGACGCTCCTCTGTCATCCGACACTCCTCGCCTCCATATGCCTAAGACACATCCTTGACTTGCTCACCTCACGACTCGACGAGACGGGGAAAATAATAGACGCTCGCCGGATTCAACGTCATCGGCGCATATCAAATGAGTAGGTGCGAGTGCGGCCTCTTCTCCCCCTTCTCCGGGCTCGTCGCTTCGCATCTCTTCTTGCGCTCGCTACCTTTGCACTGGTCGGCACCGTCTCGCATCTCCCACCGTGCACGCGATACTTGGCATGGACCATGGACCCTCCGCCCTTTACTGCCGACGAAAAGGTGATTCCCACCAAGTTTTCTACCCGCCCCCCAACAATAATTATTTCCATGCTGACTTGGTCGCCTTGTCCAGCGCTTCGTCCTAGCCGAAATCGTCAAATCTAGCGCTGTCGACATCGACACTTTGATCATCTTCATCCAAACCAACAACATTTCTCCCGACTGGATGCAAATGCAGCTCCCTCACGGTACGTGTGCCTGGTTCGATTCTCTCATCATCACACTAGAGCCTGCCGATTAACATCTTCGAGGCCGCAACATGAGTCAGTGCATGCAAGTCTTCAAGCAGTTGTCCATTCATCCAGGGGCTTGGAGCGGCCAGTCGACCAGCGGTCAAGGCGAACCTGCTTCGAGCCATACCGGAGGCGCCACGACAACCCCAGAGCGAGACGCGCCATATATGCCCGCTGTGACCAAGAACAGGCTCCTCATGCCCAAGCAATTTGCTCCCATTGCCCCGCGGCCCGTTGACGCAAAGCTCGAGAGCCAGGATCGAGGCCAGCCGGTCTCTTCTCTACCCGGAAGCCAGAAGCCGTCGAGGAAAAGAGGACGCCCTTCCAAGGCAGACATGGCCAAGCGTGATCTCAAGCCGATCCTCCCCAAGCCTATCGCTCCGCGGCCGCCTCCTCAGAAGGGAGCTTACGGTACGGGCCCGGGGGCTCCTAGCCATCCTCGAGAAACCACACAGACTGCCTCGCCCGAAACGACGCCTGCGACTCTCCGGCCGACATCGACGGAAGACACAGAGGACACGAAGCGGCGTCGTTTAACAACGCCGGCGTCTTGATATCTTTTTGTTTCTTCTTATCACGCCTATCTCTTTTCGATATCCAATCTTGTCTTTTACTATTTTCGCAGGTGGTAATCGTTTATTTCTTGATGAGTCGTACGCGGCCATGGCAGTAATGTCTCGCCGAGGTCTTTTCTGAGCCATGAGTTGTATTGGTCGAAAGAAATCTGTATGAGTCATGGATGATGAGTCGAGATTCACTGCCGGCAACGAGGGGGGGCCATATAGAACTGCTGGCGCTTTAAGGGCTCGGGATCAAGAACGGGGTGGCCGGTCATGGTAGAGCTTGGCTCGGGTGTTTGTTTCCCAAAATAATAACTCTGAAGGGACTACTGCATCATAATCAAGCGCATGCCGTGCCGAATCGCCATCCACGGTAATAGGTTACAAAGTCAAGAATCTTCTTCAGCGCTAGTGTGCCGAGACATCACATCGGTGCAGCCGCGAACCCATCGACATCATCAAGATGCTCAGTCCCGTCCACATGATAATCTCCGCGTATTACCAGAAGCCAATCTGCCCCTGTTCCAGTATGCAACGCATTTCAAAGAGTATGCTAAGTGATCTATTAAAGACATCACAACAATCGTGCGCAAATACCCTCACCTCAAATCACCCGTGAGTCGGCGACAACCTCCATTGCAACTTGGCGGCCTCGCCGTTGGAAAACTCGCTTTTGGCTCGCTCACCGCTCTCGGGGCCTTTACAGAGCCTTGACAATCTTCTCCAGCGCCTCGACCAGGATGTCGGCGTGGTGCTGCTGGAAGATCAGCATGGGGCGCAGGCGCACGGCGCTGGTGCCGCTGCCACCAATGTTGATGCCAAACGTCTTAGCCTTTGCGAGGAAGGCGTCTCGCTTGGGGTTGTCGAATGCGATAAAGGTACCCTGGCCCTTGCCGCGCAGGTTCCGGAAGTGGTCGGGATACTGCTTAGCCAGACCCTCAATCTTGCCGTAGAGATAGTCGCCGACCTTTGCGGTGTGGTTGACGAGGTCGAGACGCTCAATCTCGTTAATGATGCCGCGGAAGAGCAGCGCCTTGGCAGGATCGCCCATCCACGTGTTGAACTGGCGGTAGGGCTTGTTGGGCCGCATGTCCTTTGTGCGGTAGTAGTAGCCGGCAGTCTGGGCCTTCTTGGAGAAAGTGACCATGTCGGGAGGATCTTGCAAATTCCAGTGGTCGTGGGCCCAGAACTTGCCAGTGGCGCCGACGCCTGTCTGGACCTCGTCGACAATCAGCAGGACGTTGTGCTTCTTGGTAAGGGCGCGGAGCTTTCGGAAAAAGGATGGAGGGGCGTGGTTGTCACCGCCCTCGCTCTGAATGGGCTCGACAACAACAGCGACCGGAGGGAGGCGCCACGTCTTGATGAGGTGCTCAACCTCGTCGAGGCTGGCCTGCTCGGCCTTCTCATTTTCCTCAACGTGCTGGTCCATGGGATATTTGCACTGCGGAAAGGTGGCCTGGGGCCAGTCGAAGGCCGGGATGTCGAGCTTGTGGATGGGCTTGGAACGGGTGGTGGAGAGGGAGCCGAAGAGGCGGCCGTGGAAGCCCTGCTTGAAGGACAGGATGGAGAGCTGGGGGGACCCGGGGGCCTCGTTCCTCATGGCCGACTCCAACTCCTCAGGGGTGAATTCGGCGTCGGGGCCACCACGCTCGAGCTGGCGGCGGTACATGAAGGCGGCCTTGTACGCGATCTCGTTGGCGTCGGAGCCGGCCATGGCGGTGTAGACGTTGTCGAGGCCCTTTGGCGCGACCTTGAGGACACCCGTTTTGAGAAGGGAAGCCCACGTGTGGGAGGGAAAGTTGCCCAGGGCCGGCCTGTTGATGATGGCGCAGACCATCTCGGGGGATTGGGCGACCTCGGCCAGGGCCGCGTTATTGTAGCCGACGGGAATCGATGCAATCTGGGCATAGCTGGAAGGGGCCGAGGAGGAAGCCGAGGAGTCAGCAAACACGTGGGAGGAGAAGGCGAGGTGAGGGCTTACACGTCGAGCAAGAGGTTGCCATCGGGATCAGCAACGTAGTTTCCCACGCTCTTGGTGTAGTCGACCATCATATTGACGCTCCGCGTCTCAAACGACTTGTTGAGGTCGTCGATGTAGCGGGTGCTCTCAGGACCGGGGATGGATTTGGTCTTGAGGACGGGCGCCTGGGGCTCGTCCTTGTGGAAAGGCTGGGCGGCCTTGCGCACAGCGCCAGCACTGCTGAAGGACCGCGACGAGGCCACCGAGCCCGCCGCAACAGAAGGCCGCAGGGCGTTGGCGGCGCCAGCAGCACGGAGGGCTGCCATGGCGAAGACGGGCGGCGGCGGCGGCAAATGGGGGGTCTGGATTGGGAGGGGGCTTTGCGAGGGGCCTGTTCGTCTGTTTTCTTGTGTGCAGCTGCTCTCCGGAAGAAGAGGGAGGATGGTTCTGGACGACGAGGCGCGAATAACGGTAGTCGGTGAGTCGAGCTGGAATTGAGAGTGTTGGTGGGAAAGGCAGGGTGCAAGTACAATGTGGGCAGGAGGGGGAGCTTGACTGATACGGCAGGAAGCCGGGACCTTTTATCGTCGGATTGCAATGGGCATTGAGCCTTTGCCAAGAGCACTCGAGTAGCGGGTACGAGCCGGGAACCCGGCAGCGGAGACAGGGAGCTGGCTACGGTACGCCCAAGACTAACAAGCTGAGCCAGGGCGGTGTTGGTGCAGATTGCGGGGGAGGCTCTGGCCCGCCCACCCCTAACCCAGCCAGCTACAGCGCCGCCCAGCTCGCCTTACCCCTACGGCTGCAGGGGTCCCACGCAGGTGCAGCAAGTATCGGCGGGCTAGCGCTGCACGTCGACGCCTAGTACTCGCTACCTCGATGGAGAATTCTCCAACTTTCGCGACACAGTGCTCTCTCTGCCGATCTTCAGGTACTGTGTGCTGTACTGTATCGGGTAGGATGCCAGCGGCCGTTACGTAAGAGACCGACAAGACTTTGTCTTTCGCCATGTCGTTCAACGGCGAGAGAGCAAAGCATGTTCATCCCTCCTCCGTAGAGGCATTGCAGGCTCACAGAGTGTCCTTCTCACGTCTGCCCAGCCAAGCTTCCCCGGGACGGAGCAGAACAGAAGACGGAGCTGAGGTGGGTAAGGTGTCGTCGCGCAGGTAGGTGCGTGCTGGTACAGCCCTCAAGGATCACAAAGACCCCAGCAGGTACAAGCCTCATAGCTAGCTGTACAGTGGCCTATGAGGCTTGTACCTGCTGGGGTCTTTGTGATCCTAGTGGGCTGTACTGGTACCCCCTGTAAGGTCCCCCGCTTTTTTTTCTCGCGGGGCTTATCGATCCGACCCCACGTCTCCTATCGCCCCGACCTCGGCGGGTCTGGCAGCGACCTACAGCACCTCTCTACAGTGCAAATAGCAGGCCTATAAACAGGCCTGTAGCGCGAGCCGCCCTCTGCGCCTTCGCTCAAGATGCATGTACAGTGCATGCATGGCCTGATACCCCCGGGACTAAGCGCCGTCCCCTCAAAACTGCCAAGGCGAGAAGCCTAACAATAGCGCATCCATGGATACAGTACAGTATATATATGCTTCTACAGTACGCACATTGCTTGTACAGCACATGCGCAACCACTGCTACTGCAGCCGTCACTCGACTCCAACTCCTGCAGACCAGTGATTACAACCGTCTCCAATCACACACACCCTTCGTACCTGGCTTTTATACTGCATGTTCGGGGCATCTCACTCGCCATTACCCAACCAAGGCTCCTCCCTGCATGCACGGTACAACGTGGCCGGGCTCCGTGGAGCCCGAAGTCCTCTTTGCCCTCCTCCGGCCTCGGCCGCCCAAACTCCGCCGTTTCACCATCGTCAGCCGCTGCTGTCCCAGCCTCATCCCACGCCATGTCCTCCACGACAGCCATCTCACACACGCCTCAGCCCAATTCTCAGTCTTGATGGTCAATTTCGGGCCCGCGGATTCCAGCCGCCTTCACCTTCTTCTATTCGTACATCTCAGGTGCTGCCGAATCCAGGCTCCCAAGCAATGCCGCCTTGGCCAATGCAATAATACAATAACGCGATGCTGGCAAATCCCCCGCCCTACCATGCTTGAATCGCCAGCCATCTAAACATGAAAAACAGTCTTATGCCCACGATACGGCTTGACCGGGCAACGTCGTCAAAATCAAACTCCTTCTCCCTGGCAGCAGGCCTCGCCACAGCTCCGGCTTCATTCCTCCGCCTCCTCCAGTTGTCTCATGTACTTGGCAAACGTCTTCTTGTGTGTCTAGATGCAACATCAGCACAGCGCTCCGGCACGCTCACAGACGCCACTTACCATGCCGGCATATTTGCCGTCCTTCAAAACGCATATGTACCTGAGCCCCAGCTTTACAAAACACTCATACACGAGATCCATGGGCGACCTAATGTCGAGAGCAACTGGCGCCTACCACGGCTGTCAGCAAGGTTTTCTTTTCCGTAGCAAGCTCGCCCGACAAACTCACGGGGTCAATGTATTGTGTGAAGTCGGTCGGGTCGGGCTCTTCGTGATCGTCTTCGTCAATGCTCGGCACCCGATCCATCAGGCACAAGCTTGTCTGCTCATCTTCGAGTCGATCCAACGCGTACTCAAGGTCTGGAGCTGGAATGAGCCCGACTAAGACGTCATGTCGAACGATGGGAAGCCCCCCGTCGAGTTCGCCAGCACGATGCAAAGCCTCCAGCTTGGCTCGGAGACTCGACGCCGAGACAAGAGGCGAGTTGGTAATGTCAATGACTCGCGCCCGACGCAAGCGTGGCACAATATCCTCCAAGTCGCCGGTAAAGACGGGTTTGTGCTTGTTGTCGAGGAAAGGATAAGAGTTCATGCTTGTGAGAAGATCCTGCGAGTACGTCAGCCAGCAAGCTCGCGGTGAATGGCGCACACCAAGGCAACTCACGTAGATGCTGCGTGGTTCTATCGCATCTGCGGTCCACTTGGCAACAAGAATGGAAAGGGAAAACGGGAGCACGTAGTCGAGGCTGCCCGTCAGCTCAAACAGAATCACGGCCAACGTCACCGACAGCCTGGTCGTTCCGCACATGGTCGCGCCAGCTGCAATTAGCCCATACACGCCGGGCTGCACACATGTGCCATCCCTCGCGGCACAGTCGCCAAAGATGGGCCAGTGGGGTGCTACCAGTACCAGCCATTGCACCAAGTGGCCAACTATCCGGCCCAACAGACCGCCCACCACCATGGACGGGATATAGATTCCCGAAGGCACTTTCTGCAAGGGACAATAAGTCGGTGATTGCTTGCTTGAGAATGGTGCAGGACAGAACTCACAATGCCAAACGTGATGACCGTCAGGAACCCCTTGATGAGGAATGCGATAAACAGCTGGGAGATGATGGGCGGGATGTGATCCACGGAGCTGGGGCACAAGCCCAGCTCGCCCCGGTTGCCGTCGCTGAAGTCGTCGCACGGGGACGCCAGGTTCAAGAGCAGCTTGGCCACCGGGAGCTTGGTCAGAACGTTCCAGTAGCTCATGAGTCCCGTGACGACTGCGACGAGAAAGACTTCGAGCATCGGATAAGTCTTGATCAGTCTAATGCGACGAAAACTCTGGGCCCAAAGCTTGTGTGCCTTGATGAAGAGCGCTCCGATGGCGCCGCCGAGTACGCCGACAAACATGTAGCCCAGAAGCTCAAAGAATTCCCAGTCGACCAGATAGCGGACTTCAAACATGACGATCTTGTGGGTGCCATATGGGTTCAAGAACTTGAGCGACAGGGCGGCGATGATGCAGCAGAAGAAAGTCCTAAAGAGGGTCTTGGCCGGGAAGAAGTACGCCACCTCCTCGAGGCCGAACAAAACGCCCCCCAGAGGTGCGCCAAAGGCAACGGCAACACCGGCCGCGGCAGCCGCGGACAGAGCCTCTCGTCTCTTGGCGTCGTTTTGGTCATACTTTGGAAATAGACGGCAAGCGATGTTGCCGACGCATGTTGCCATGTGCACATACGGCCCTTCTTTGCCGAGACTGAGGCCCGAGGACACGCTGAAGATGAGCGAGACCATCTTGATGACCAATGTTTTGAACCCCAGGAATCCATGCAGGACGAAGCCGCTGAGAATGACGCGGACCTCGGCAACTCCGCTGCCGGCCGCTGAGTAGTACACCATTGGCGCACCTTGTTGCTTCGAATCTTCCCGCTGGCCAGGGCTGGCGCATTCGTCGGTCTGCACGTCATCGAGCTTGGGTAGATCTTCGGCTGCGAGATTCTCATCCAGCGTGGTCAGGCGATACGCCGATGGCACGACCGTCTTGGTCCACAACGCAAGCCAGCAGGAGAATACGGAGAAGCCAACGACACAGAGCATATAGACGGAAAAATTGGTCCCTTGCTTTCCAAATGGATGAGTATGGAATACCTCGGCCCAGGTCTTCCAGTCCTGGCACTCGCCATGGGGGCAGCATCTCTGTGAATACCGCGCGTCAAGGAATGTCCAGTCAAGCAAGACGCTCAGGAGATGCTCACCTCTTCGCCCAGATACCATGCCCTCGTGCAGTAGCCATCTTTGTAATCGAAGACTGTGATCTCGGCCACATCGACGGAATAGGCAATGAGCGCGACGATGAATCCCGAAAGGGCACTGAGAATCCATCCCTGTACCCCGTCGAAGAGAACACGGATGCGACCCCAAAGGTCCTGTCTGCTGCGCAGTGCCTTGACACGGTGGGAATCGGCAATGGTGTCGTGCACCCAGTCGGTGCTGGTAAATTGGTCGTACCAGACTCGCTCGTCGGGGAAATTGGAACGCTTAGAATCGACCGTGGATCCACGCCTCTCGGAGAGGGCGGTGATGAGCCTTGAGCTCCACGAGCCATGTCGGCTGTGATGTCGCGGGCCGGGGGCGGTGCCTGAAGTCCGGACCAAAGTTAGCCTCAGATGGGCGCCCAAGCAGATATGGAGCCGGCTTGCCTATGTAGCTCTGGTTACGGGACAGATGCGGTAGGCGGGGAGAGTTGGCACCGCTGTGTATGCGCACTCGGGATCTTGTTGAGACTGTCAGTAGCGGCGACCGCTCATCCGGCTCGCTGCTTGAGTGGCTTCGGCGCATCAAGGGAGGTCGGCGCGTTGTGCGAGGGGACGGTGGCTGAGAGTTGGAGTCCTCGGGCTCCCGGTCAGCCGTGGCGCCGGCCGATCGTGCCATGGCAGGCGGCAAGACGTCGAAAGGGATGGAATTCGGCAAGGACGGCTAGGTGGTGCGGTCGTGAAGGGAGGACTGGTGGCCGGGGTTGACATGTGCCGGGCGCCGAAGCTGCTCAACGAGGCGACTCGAGGCTAGCAGCTTGGTGTCGGACGACAGAGACAAGGCGATGATCGGGCTCTAGGGTTGATGGGAGCAGGTTTGTTTGGGCGCTCGCCGTCTTTTGCGTCGGGGAAACTGGGGACGGCAACTGCGAGGCGAGAGATGGAGGTCTGGACCGAGTCCCGTTGTTTCTGCTGCTGCTGCTGCTACTACTTCTTGCCTCGTTTCCCGCGTCGGCGAAGGCACATGCTGTGTGATGTCTCGTGCGACTTGTTTCCTGACGTCGAGAGGACGGGGGAGAAGGACGGGGTGGGATCCCGGGCTCATGTGGGCCCTGGCTGGTGTTGGATGTCTTGAGCCTTGACGTTGCTGACCCCTGCGGGCCCCTGTGACCACCCACAGCCAGCTCGTGGCACCTCAGCCTCATCAAATGACGACCTTGGCTATGTACGTAGACTTGCGAGCCGCCAGAGCAGCGAGCCGACGGAGAGGGAGAAAGAGGGAGATGCGGATTTGACATGGGAAGACGCAAAAGGGATTCTCGCCGGGTCGCTGCAACCCTACAACGGTCAACGGCAGGAGGGAGGAGGGGCTTCCTGCAGCGTGACCTGCTGAAGAGGCCCGGGTGACGGGTAAGGTACCTCTACTTTTCAATAGGCACTGGGTTCCTGAGGGGGGAGGTGTCTTCTACCTGGTGAGATTGCCTCTGGAGGTACCAGGTACCAGTCATCGTCGAAGGGGTCGGTTCGGCAGTGGAAACAATGGAGGTAGGCCTGCGACTTTCTGGAATCTGGGGGATGCACGGAGTCTCTATTTCTAGGCCGCTAGGCTGGATCCATCGTGGCTTGCGTCAGATTCGGAGGTGGCCGGGCTGCTGCAGTCATTAAGGGTGATCGGGTGGATGAAGATTGGGTCAGTGCTGCTGCTCAGCAGGCAGTGTCTCTCCTTGCTTTGCAATCCATTTTCCGTAACACTTGGTACATAAGGTATCTGTAGATGCATATGTACATCCTATGCTTGCTCGTCTGCCCACTAGCTGCGGGACCGCGTTTCTGGAATACTCCGAGTAGCTTGCATGAGTCGATGCATCGTGTGTTTGTTATCCGTTGCTCATCACTCCCCGACGTCAACAATGCAGTAAAATGGGCCTGTGATCGCCGGAGTCTGCGTCTGCAGTGCAACGTAGCTCCTTTGCTTGGCCTCTCTCTCCGCATTCGTCGCCCCCGTCACCCGTCATCTCGTACGAGTACAGACCGGAGCTGACGTCGGCCCAGACGGAAGCGGCAGCACGTAATTCCGTTATCTTATCGCACCGTGAAATTTCCAGACGCAACGGGAGCGCCCCGCTAAAACTTCTTGCGATAAAGAATCTGCACTAAAAAAGCCTACGCTGCTCTCCGCCACAGTCCAGTTCTAGCTCAGGTTCTGACACCGCGGAAAAGGATAACCACACCACCATGGGAAAGAAGAGAAAGGCTTCCGGCCGTGTCGCCGAGCCCAAGGGGTCGGGAGAGCTTGACCCGGCAGAGGCTCGGCTCGGGCCAATTTCGACGTTTGAGGATGTCGCCAATTCCGAAGACGAACACTTTCTGAACCGAGACAAGATCATGCTCGACGACGAACCGGGCTCGAAACGTAGGAAACGAGAGGATGAAACGTTAGAGCTCTCAGACGAAGAAATCTTTGGCTATCAAGATTCAGACTCGGACTCGGACGACAGCGACGACCCCGGCAAATCGACCAAAGCCTCTGGCAATGCTCTTGATGAAGACGGCGCCGAGGAAGAGGGGCAAGAATCGGGGTGGTGGGGCTCCTCCAAGCAGGCATACTACAACGCAGACAATATTGAAACCGAAGCCGACGCTCTCGAGGAAGAGGCCGAGGCGAAGCGTTTGCAGCAAAAGAAGCTGTCAAAGATGAAGGAGGAAGACTTTGTCTTTGACGGCGACGAATGGTTGGCCGGAGAGTCCGATGCAGAGGAAAACGACGAGACCGTCACCGAGGTCCTCAAGGACATCGACATCACCGACGAGATGGGACCAGAGGAAATGTCCAAACTGCTTGCAACGAGATACCCCGAGTTTGGATTTTTGGTGGACGAATTCCAGGAGCTTCACCCAGTCCTGGCAAGCCTCGAGGTCCAAGCACGGAGCAAGCCGGGCCCAACTCTGGAGGCGGCCAAGTACTGGGTGCTGGGATGCTATGTCGCGGCCTTGGCTAGCTACTTGGCCGTCCTGACCTCTCCGGCACGAGATGGCGCCAAGGTGCAGAAGCCGCTGGCCCCGTCGGAGCTGCGAGATCACGACGTCATGGATACTTTGATGTCCTGTCGCAAGGCCTGGGAAAAAGTCAAGCACGTGAAACGCCTCGGACAGGCGGGCCATCTGCCCCCGTCAGAGATGGAGATTGACGTTGACGGGGTGGATACTACAAGAGAGCAAGTCGAAAAGCTGGAGAAGAAGGCACAGAAAAAGAAGGACAAGGCCGCCGTAGCCAAGCAAGCACGGAAACTGGCAAGGGCCAAGGCCATTGAAGACGACGTCGCCGATCTATACGATCTCCCCTTGGGTGCTGGCAAACCAGGCAAGAGGGAGGAGATATCAGTCCAGCATGACGACGACAACTCGGACTTTGGCGAGGAGGACGCTCTGGACGCCCGGGCTGCTGCAGACAAGGCAGCACGCAGGAAGAGCCTCAAGTTCTACACGTCACAGATTGTGCAAAAGGCAAGTCGGCGTGCCGGCGCCGGACGAGACGCGGGAGGAGACATGGACATTCCACACCGAGAGCGGCTCCGCGATCGTCAGGCTCGCCTTGTTGCCGAGGCGGAGAAACGAGGCAAAAAGGGCTCCAAGCACGGCGCCGATCTTGGCGACGACAGCGACGAGGAAGATGGTAAGACGGCCAACGCCATACGCGAAGATGAGGACGGCTACTACGACATGGTGGCACATTCCGCAAAGAACAAGCGGGACGACAAGGCCGCGCGATACGCCGCCTATGCGGCAGCAAGCAAGGCCGACAGGGTGGTTGAGAATGAAGAGATTGGCGAGGATGGCAAGAGAAAGGTGACGTACGCTATTGAGAAGAACAAGGGCCTGACGCCCAAGAGGAGCAAGGATGTGCGGAACCCGAGAGTCAAGAGGAGAAAGCAGTACGACGCCAAGCAGAAGAAGCTGAGGAGCATGAGGCCTGTTTGGAAGGGAGGCGAGCCCAAGGGCGGCTATCGGGGCGAGCTCGCTGGCATCAACACTGCAGTCATCAAGAGTACAAAGCTGTAGGGGAAAGGGCTTGCTTAATAAATATTGCTGCAATCTGGCGGGCTGCGTTGACTTTCTTGGACTTGTTCCTTTTTTTTCCCTTTGAAGCGTTGGCGTAGAGCAGATGCAACCCAGAAAAATGTCCAAATGCCCCACCTGGAAATTCCACATCACCGTCTTTCGACTCCACGCATCTCCAGGCCCCGAGCTTGCTGGCATATGCGTTGACCGCCGAAGTCGACACCAAACGCGGCAAACAAGACGCACGTTGGATACTTGATCGCGTGCAGCTTCAACTTCCATCGCCGCCGCAATGGCTTCCGTTCCTGATCCGTCGACGTTCACGTCGTCGGCCCAGATCTTCTCGGCAAAGCACACCCTCCCGCAGATCCGCTCCATGCACAACGCGCTCAGTGTCCAGATCGAAGAGAAGGCGAGCCGTCTGCGCTCACAGGTCGGCGGCTCGTATCGCGAGCTGCTCGGCACCGCCGATACGATTGTCCAGATGCGAGGCGACAACGACCGAGTCCAGGAACTGCTGGGCAATATGGGCGGGCGCTGCGGCCGAAGCGTCGTTTCCGCAAAGGCCAAGGGGCTGGCGGAGTTCGTGGTCAGTGGCCATAATCCGGATACAGGCATAGCCGTGAGGTTGCAGCTGCTGGACGCGTGCGGGCTCATGGTTGGCAGGATACTCAAGGGACAGGGTGGCGTCGACGACGGGGTCAAGAGGGGGCAAAGACTGGTGTTGGCGACCAAGGTGTGGGTTCTGGGCCGCTTGCTGATCAAGAGCCTGGGCGAAGAAACATCCGACGAGAGCGTAAAGCGTCGCCTGGAAACGGCACGCAGGGCCATGGCCACCATGCGTCGCCGCCTCCTGAGCTGTGTGCGCAAGATTCTGGACAAGGCAGACGACGGCACCGAGAGGGATGACGTGCTCAAAGCGCTCTGCGCCTACAGTCTTGTGACCAGCTCGGGGGCGAGGGACGTCCTGCGATATTTTCTTTCCGCCAGGGAGGAGGCCATGGCGCTGGCGTTTATACGAGACGAGGGCATGCCCTCTCCGACCACGGAAGACGTCATTCACAGCTTGAGTCTTTACACGGGAACTATCCTCGAAGTCCAATTTCTGGTTCCGGGCAAGCTGTCACCGGCGCTAGGCAACCTGAAGAGCCATCCACTACTGGATGATTCGTCTCTCAGGGGGCTCGAGGGTCTTCACCTCGACGTGTCTGCAACTTGGTGCAGCGAAGAAATCAGATACTTTATGCCTTTCGTCCGCCATGACGACCTGGACGGGAAGCTGGCCAGGGACAAGCTTGCCGAGTGGGCTGACAAGGGCGGCCAGATCATTCTCGAGGGCTTGAAGAAGACGCTTGAGCGGATGACGGAGCTCAAGTCGATCCTGGACCTCCGCACTCGGGTGCTACAGCTCTGGATCCGAGAGGGGGGCAGGGCCAAGGGGTTTGATCCGCTGGAGATGCAAGACGACTTGCGAGATGCCATCAACTCACGCATGCTCGCTGTGCTAGAGACCAAGGTGACGAAACTGCGCCTGGTCGGGTCAGAAGTCAAGGCGACGCTCGAGGCGTGGCAGCAGGGGGTTACGGATCAGGTCCCCGGGCTGTGGGACGAGGATGGCTACGACGCGGCGCTGTCCAAGGGTGCTGCGCCGTTTGTGCAGGAGGTCGTGTCTCGGCTGTACGGCCGCAGCGACCCCGTTTCTAAGGCGGTACACAGCTACAGCTCGTGGGTTCATGTCATTGACGACGTCAGGGACGCCGTGGAGCAGCTGAGACGGCAGCGGTGGGACAATGACTACGACGAGATTGAGGACGAGGAAACCATTGAAGCGAGACAGCAGGTCTTGAGCAATGACGACCCCCGCAAGCTCCAAGAGAAGCTCGACGCAGCCCTAGACACGGCATTCCAAGAGCTCGAGGAGCAGCTCGGCAAGCTGTGGCGAGAAAGTTCAGAGGGACCAGCGAACGGCCCCATCGCCATGTACATGATTCGGATCCTCCGCGACGTCCGCGCCCAGCTGCCCGAGCGCCCGGCCATCAAAGACTTTGGGCTCGCCCTCGTCCCCAGCCTACACAGCAGCGTCGTGGCCCACGTATCGGCGACGGCCCTGGACGACTTCGCGGCTACTTTCTTGTCCGACAGAGAGTTGACGGGGAGGCTCCTGTGGGAGGGGGAGCCGCCGCTGCCGAACCAGCCTTCGCCGGGCATCTTCCGATTTCTCCAGACGCTCTCTCTGGCGATGGCGGATGCGGGGATCGACCTGTGGAGCGCGGAGGCGGTGACGGCGTTGAAGAGGCATACGTGTGGACGCCTGCGCGATGTGTGGCAGAGAGAGCTGTCTGGCCTGTCGTCCAGCAAGATGGCAGACACGGGCAAAGACGACGGCATGACGAGTGAAGATCAGGAATGTAGCCAGAAAGATGGCGACACAGAGCACAAAAGCGAGGCCCAGGAAGATGGAAAGGGAGACACAGAGGCCGAGGCGAGGGAGCAAGGCGCTGTGCTAAGCGCCAGTCAGGTCCGTGACATTGCCGTCCAATGGCATTTTGACGTCTCTTTCTTACTATGCTGCGTCGGAAACATATCTGGATCGGCGTCCGAGGACCTCAGATCCATCGAATCGAACATGGTTGAGCAGTCAGGCCTCGAAGACGGGCCCTCCCGGCAGCGCGTTGTCAGGGCTTCGCAGGACTATTGGCAGCGCACAAGCTTGCTCTTTGGACTGTTGGCATGAAGGGGCGAGCAGGTGAGCAGGGGTCTACCGCTGTTCAAGGCTGCCTCAAGTGTCCTCGGCGATAGGGAGGCAGTCAATCTACATGACACACTATTCTCAGACATGAGACGAATCGCGCCGACAGGCGGCCGAAATCACAGCTTATGTCTCTTCTCGCCGCTGGCGAGCTTGCGGAATTCTTCCTGGGGGATGCCCTTGACGAAGCGGTCGATGCCGGCAAAGACCTCGTGGACGTTTTGCGAGTGAATGAGGTTCATTTCCGGGCCCCGGATAAGCTTCTTGATGCCCAGCATGCTCTCACCATTAAGATGGTCGCCCAGCCTCTCGTCGACCTCGTGCAAGACCTTGGCCCTGAAGGCGGCATCGTCGCCCTTGTCAAAGGGGAAAATCTGGTTGACGAAGCCGCAGGTCTCGAGCTCGCGGGCAGTGAGGCGTTTGCTCATGATGAGGGCCTCGTTTGCCCTTGCGGGGCCGAGGCGGTGGACCATTGCGCGCGAGGCGCCGCCCTCTGCGACGAGGCCGATGGAGGAGAAGGGGGTAAGCAGGAAGGCGTGGGGCACGGCGTAGATGAAGTCGGCAAAGGAGATGAGGGCGGCGGAGAGGCCGATAACGGGGCCGTTGAGGCCGACGACGAGGATCTTTGGGTGAGTGGCAAAGGCATGGGTGATGTTGAGGTTGAAGGCGGCGAAGGTGGTGAGCCAGAGGCGGTGGGAGTCGTCGGGGGAGTCGGAGGCGGCTCGGGAGATGCTGACGTCGGCACCGCTGAGGAGAAGACGGCTAGGTCAGTTTCATGCCTTGATTCGTCTACTCGTGCCCGTCGAATGCAGCCGAGGAAGAAGAGGGGGGATGGGGGGGGACCATACGCGGAAAAGTAGCGGCCCTTTGCCAGGATGACGGTGACAAAGACGTCGTCGCGCGTCGAGACCAGGTGCAGCTTGCGGGCCAGGTCGTAGTACTGCGGCTGGGTGAGGGCGTTGAGCTTGCTGTCGTTGTCGATGGTGATGACGGCGACGCGTCCGCGGTACTCGAGGCTGATGACGGAGTCACCGGGCTGCTGTGCCATGGTGGGTTATTGTTGCCTGTCTTGCCTTGATTCCTCGTTTTCTTGCCTGTCTCGACTCTCTCTCTCTCTCTCTCACACACACACACACACACACCGGTTTTGTACTGCACGGAGGCCTGTTGATGGGGTGGCTTCGAGATGCTTGATTCCGCCGCCGTCGTCGTCAGGGCTGAAGCAACGCACCTGGCAGGCCGGAACGGGAGAGGGGCCGTTCGTTCTCGGGCGTTCGTGCAATGGCTTTGAATGGAAGCACAAGTAATATTATGGAGCAGCACAGAACAGATATGGCGGTCAATGGGTGGAAGCAGTGGTATTTGCTGCACGGGAAAGCTTCTTAACTACCCCGAATGCGCAGATGGACGAGCCGAGGTCTGGCGGCAAGGCACGGAAAGGCAACTAATCAGTTACAAGACATCGTGAGGGTTCTTGCTTGTATTCTAGGTACCGATTTTGGTGCTGTCAAACCTGCCCAGCTGCAGCCAATTATTCAGCAAGCTCCCCTCAGGCCGGTTTGCGTGCCCGGGATCCTCGGCCCGGTGTTTGGGTACGGGATTCAACGTGTCTCCCACCTTCCTCCTCACCTCTGCCTTGCTATGGTGGGAAAATTAGACCGACGGCATCTGCAAAGCGCAGTGACACCGGGGCCGCTCGCATCAGCGCAGGCCGCCCGCTGGCAATTCCATCCGTTCTCTGAAGGTGGGGCGCCTGTCTTCGGCCCACGTTCCCTGTGGTCCCTCGCTGGTCATACCGAGCCCGGACGGAACTGGATCCCATGGTACTTTTTAACCTTTTTCAGATGACGGCAGTGGACGGAGAGTCGATGCCCAAGCGAGCAAGGTAAGAGGGCCTTGCAGCATGAGCCAGCCGGTCGAGTCCCGGCCCGTCTCGCAGTAGGGTACTGTCAGGGTCGTCAACGGCGGGCGTTGTTGCGGAAGCTGCCGCGAGGGACTCGGCTGAGGCGTCACTCCCGGAGCTGCGAATCGGCTGGTGATACCCAACAGTCGTGGGTGAACCTTTGTTGTCCAGCTCCTTTGCCCGCCGCTCGTCATGCCGGTCCCTGCAAGACGCCAGATATGGAACGCGCATCCCTCTCTCTCGTATAGCCGTCAAGCTCGTCCGCGGCCCCTGGACACGGGCACAGACTCGGCCCACGTCTCGCGGACCACGTCTCGCTTGGGCCGAGCGACAGTCCTCGGCTTGGGCTCCCGGCTCGCCAGGCACGGCTTGGGCCCGCTGAACAAGTCGCCCGTGCCGTTCCAGAGCTGCTCGCTGCACCACCTCTCCGTGCCGACACACTCTTCGGCCCGCGGGTTGGCGCACCGCCGCTCGGCGACGTCGAACGGCGCCGGGTCCCGCCACGGCTTCCGTCGTCGGCTGGCCAGGCATGTCTCGGGGCCGTCGAACTCGCCCGCGGCGTACAGCCTGCCGAGGCACCACTCGGCCGTGCCCTGGCAGCCCTCGGTGAGGTAGCGCGGGTTCGACTCGGACATCATGGTCCCGCAGAGGCGCTCAAACTCGCGATCGCTTAGGGCTCCTGCCGGCGGCATCCATGGCTTGAAGTCGGTCCCTGGTGGTTGTCTATTAGCGTCTGGGGTTGGACAGCCGGGGGCAAGGGGGGCATACCGCCGGTCAGGGGCTTCTGCCCTTGCAGCTGCGCGGCGGGAGCTACACCCACGAGGAATGCGAGGCCGGGGAGGAGCTTCATGGTCGAGGTTATCGTCGATTGCTGTCGAGCAGTGATTCCACGCAAGAGTGGAGAGGTGCATAGCTATCTTGCAGAGATGAAGAGACAGTTTCTAGCGACGAGGGGAACGCGGCCTTTTGAGGAACCTGTGAAAAAGAAGTTCGCTCAAGCTTGTTGGCCATTGTTGGAGAGAGAGGGGCTGGAATGATATTATAGATAGCTGACGCCAGCCATGCGGGCCGCCGACGTGGCGAGTCAGGACTCACGCGCAGCGAAACTTCACCTGGCGACCCGCGAAGGACAGCCCAATCATGGGACGATGAACCGCAAGGGTTTCCAGGGCGGCGCCGCCGAGTCAGACGTGGGGAGCTGAGTAGCGCAGCGTCCCACGACATTCTACCTGCCGTCCCAGGAACCAGTTGCGGGCCATGGGATGAAATGGCGGCGGTCGGGAACCCCCAACCATGTCTCCACCGCCCACCGCAATGCCGACGAAGCCAAGGCCTCTACCAAAGCGTCGAGCGCCGAGAGACGGGTGCGCGGCCTTGTTCGTCATCAGCTAACCCATCGTTCGACCTTTTCTTTCTCTCTCTCTCTCTCTCTCTCACACACACACACTCTCTCTCTCACACTCTCTCTCTCTCACACACACTCTCTCTCTCTCACTCTCTCTCTCTCTCTCTCACACACACATCATCGGTCTCTTTCGTCTTGTTCTTTCATGATTGCATCTTCATCTTCACTCATGCGCCCCCTTCTTCTCCTCTTATTTTGCTCGCCAGCACACAGCACGACAGAGGCGTCCGCATGAACGATGGGCGCGCATTAGAAACGTGGGCATGATTCGCGGCCCACATTTCGTCCTTGCCTGTCATACACGCGAAGGGGGGTCTCGATTGGCCTGACAGAGGGCGTTTTAATTCTTCGTTGATGCAAAATCTACTTTCTGTCAACGAGGAATCGAACCCATTCAATGACAGGAGCCCTGACTGTCAAGAGTCTTTTTTTCGGGCCCTTGCGGCAGCTGTTCCCCCTTTTGCCGCCTGGCAATAAAAAAAGCTGCGACGCCAAGGATGGCTCCGTGTCATTTCAATTGCCCTGTTTACGAGAAGAAGCCAGTTTATAAGTCATGATGCTCCGTTTTCAGCTACTTCCATATTCATCATCAACCACCATGTCGGCGTGCAACAACAGCGGCACAACACAATCAGCCTCGTCGTAGACGCTGGCGCCTGTAGTCATCGCTCTATCTATGGCAAATGCTCAGCAACGTTGGTTTCCCGGGAACACGGCGGTTCAGGCCTCAGGCTCGTCGCAGGCTCACCTCGTCCCGTCCACAGCTATCTTCTCCCACTCTACCGCCGTCGTGGAGCAATCCGTCTCTGCTTGGGGAAGTCCAACGGCAACTCGAGTTTTGCCACACACCACGACTGCCCCAGTTCCTTGTTGTTGATTCGCTTGACTCGTCCGCCAACCTCGTGGAAGTATTGGTTCATTTCCCTATCCTCGCCCAGTTTCAGGTCCTCCCGCAACTCCTTTGTGCACACCTCAAAGTTATCGACAATAAAAGCAAAGGCGCAGCAATGTGTGATGAGCAGGTCGACGTGGAACTTCCTCAACGTTCCCGCGTCCGAGAATTTGCGCCGAATGTTCTCAATCACGGCGTCGGGTATCCCTGCCATCAGCTCACGGAGTTTGTCCGGAGACGGCACTCGCCTGGTCCCCCTTTGCCTCCCTTCCTTGGAAAAGAAGAAAAATCGTAGCACCAGATCGAGGTATCGCAGCACTCGCAGTCGAGTGATGGTGTCATCATCAACCGCAAGGGCGTTGATTCTCGTGGCAACGAACCGCGACGGGACCTGGACCCCTTCTTTGCGACGTGCCTTTTCTTGCCACTCCCGGATGGGAACAAGGCTGAGGATGTCGCCCCCGATGATGACTTCTGGATCGTAGACGTCGCTTGCACTGGTCGCCTCGAGGTTTGCCTTGGGCACGGGCTTGGCCTCGTCGACGGCTGTCTGCAGTTCCTCGCGCGTGGCCATCAGGGAAGTGACTGCGCCGACGGAGCTGAGCATGGCGCGGGAGGCGTTGTCAATCTTTGTCATGGTTGCGTCTCCCGCCTTCTTGAGCGGAGCGATGGCATTAAGCACGTTCTCGCGGATAGCCTTCTTGGCCTTTTTGGTACCGAATGTCTGTCCGAGATCCGTCTTGCGCTCCATGGCACTCTGTAGCAGGCGATGATATTAGCCCTCGCGAGTCGAAACCGCGGGATTCAACATGTAAACTCACCTGCTTGGCCTCGTTCTCCTTGGCAGATACAGCCGCCTCTTGCCTTGAGCGCACCTGGCCACGGACCACCATCTTCTTGGCTTCAATCACCTCCAGCTTCCCGGTGCTCGGATCGTAGATGCCCAGATAGTGATTGAGCAGAGGTTTTGATCCTCGTGGCGCCTCCTCTGTCCCGGTGTATTCCAGGCTATGATGTGCGGTGGAATGGAGTAACAGCTCCTGGGCATCGGTCTGTTTGCCGTGCTTCGACTTGGCTTTGGGATCGGCTCTGGGTTGATAGGAACGGAAAAGCAGCTTCTGCGGGAGCTCAATGCCCGGTGTAGTGGCTAGAAAGTGTCAGCATTCGGACCCTGACGACGATGAATCAACGGCCAGCCGTACCAATCACGGGCGGACAGAGCTTCGGCCGCAAGATGGACGAGACGGTCGCTGTTGACGGGGGCGCATCCAGGACGACCTTCTTCTTGGGCTTGCCGGATGCTTCGCCATCCCTCTTGCGCTTCTTGCTGCCCGCCTCGGCCATTGTTTGTGGGAGTATGTGTTGTGCTTGGTTGGTGACGAAGCCAGCTGTGATGCGCTGCTAGTTTCGATTGTTCTGCGGGAAAAATTTGGGTTCTGCCGGTTTGTCAGTGGAGGTGGAGAGAGTGGAGGGTGGGAGAGTTGGTACTGTACCTGAGGTGGGGGCGGTGAGAGACAGGGAGCCACCATAACTACGGCCGGTTTACAGGCGGCTCGGTATCCGCGAGCAGAGACACTATGGCGGCTGCTATACAAGAAGGATGAGGGGTATTACATGCCAAACAATCTTGGGCACTACTCCGACGAGCTCCATGGGAAAAGAAAAGCAGCCCGAGACAACGACGGCGCGAGCCATCTGCAGGGTCCTCTCTGGCATCGCTGGGCTTGTGTGAACCGAGGTCAAATGTTCTCCACCGCGAGTAGCTCACAAGAGGTCATGCTTGAGCTTCAAGAGCAGTCGATTTTCCACGACCTCAACCTCATTATTGGTCTAGGCGTGAAGAAATTTCCCCCAATCTCCACAAGTGCCTGTATTCGACGGCGGTGTAACATTCAAGGGTGTGTCATGTCATTCGAGGCATTGAAAGCTCGTTGGCGAAGCAAAGGCCTGCATTTCATTGTCAAACGGTGCCTATTACAGGTTCCCAACGTGCGCCGTCCGTGGCAGCTTGCTCCGCGCCTCGAGGGCGATCAAAAAAAAACCCCCAATTCTAACCCGACCGATAGCTTGTCCATTGCCCATCTCTCACCGCGGCCATCGTGTCCTACACCAGGGCTGCGCAAGCCACCAAGACCTAGTCCCCCAGCGACGACGCCATTGCTGCAAGTAAATGTAATCAATGGCCCATCCGAGAGACTCCTGGTAGCTGTGCTGTTCGATTCCCGGCTTCGTGCGTTTCAGGCGCGTGGCATCGCAAACTCATGAAAGATGCGTCCAAGTCAGGTTGAAGTTTGGGCGTTTACTTGCTGTGGGGTTGTCAGCGATCAATGCAACGGTCAACAGCAGATGTCGAGAGCACTCACGATCTGGCTCTCATCTTTCTTCTCTTGCGCTTGAGGCGACGAACGCGCTTCTTCCTCCATTTGGCTCTCATCTTGAACGATTGAGCTGCTTATTCGTTAGCGCAGCCATGGCAAGGAAATCGGAGGCATCTGACTATGCTGCAGGATTGCATACATAGTCAATTGCCTTCCATCGAGGCCCCTCGCCCGGAGGCAAGGGGAGGCGGCACTCACTTGTTCGTGGATGAGAATCGTGTTTGGATGAAGGGCAATTGGGAGGAAGCGGGGAGAAGAGCTACGAGGTAAAGGCAAATATCCTGGGACGTAGGGCACGAAACCCCCGAAGGTCACGTGCGCCAAGACACATCAAACTGCCGACCACGAGGCCCGTGCGCGGAGACGATCAGACAGTAATACTATTACCGCACTGTACAATAACACTGTGGCTTCTGTAATGGGCCAGGCACCCGGCGTGTAATTGCCAGAAAGCGTGATGCCGTCTGCCTCTGGTTAACAAACATTTCCGCAGAGTTTTGGGCATCGCTTGTCATGTCGCCGCCATCAGCATTTATTTCTCTTCGCCTCTTCTCGAGAAGCAGCTGCGCCAAGGACCGCATCGTCGCTCTCTAAGCATCTCCTTCGGTTGGCATCTTCATCCGTTCCACCGCGTCGCTTACACGGCAGTGGTGAGCCAAGAAGCACTGCGCTCGAGCAGCATGGCGTCTCCACCCATGGTCGATCAACCCGGTCAGGAAACAAGTGGGAACAGGAAACTGCCAGATAGATGTCTGCTTCTGAGTGACAGCCGCATCGGAGAGGAGTATCAAGGTACGAATTTCAATGCAGCTCCCAACTGCTGCTCACGCTCTGGATCCCTGCTGATCGTCCCTTTTCAGAGCTTGTTCCCATCTGGGACAATGGCATTGTCAGGATTGGACGTGATCCACAGTCGAGGTGCGTTGTCAGAGAAGCCTCGTGTCGCAATCTCCTGACGAGCAGTGCAGCTTGTTTATCAAGAACGACCTCGGCAACGTCGTCTCGCGCGACCACTGCGAGGTTTACGTCGTCGTGTACGACGAGGCAGTCAGCCATGTGTACGTCCGAGACCGGAAGTCCTCCAACGGAACATTTGTCAATAACATTCGCATCGGAACCGAGTCTGAGGTTTCGCCGGGCTACCTGTTAGAGGACGGCGATGCCATCGAAATCCACCCGCACTGGACCTTCACGTTTTGCGACAATCGAAGTCCAACACTTCATCCACTAACCCCCATCCAGGAAGCGGAAAGCAAGGTACGCTGTCTCTTCTCCTCCACTTGATCCGTAGAGGACTTTGTTGACAGTCATTAAGCTCTTCGAAGACAAGTATCAGATCGGCCCGCGCTGTCTCGGGCAAGGGGCAGACGGCGTCGTTTATCTAGCCACAGAGATCGAGACGAAGAAGCAGCTGGTCTGCAAAGTGGTTGACCTCAAGAAGATCAGAGGCAGGAATGCCCCGGAGGAGCTGCGACGTAAGTTGCAGGAAGCTGATGTTTTGAGGCAGCTCCAGCATGTACGTGTCGCCCACGCTAGACTGTTCTTTATGCTGCGGCTAACGGCCCCACAGCCAAACATTCTGCCCTACGTCGACGCGATAGCTTCGCCGCACTCCCTGTATGTCGTCTTTGCCGCTTCCCTAGCTTGGTCGACGGCCTAACATCCCAGGTTCACTCTTACAGAGCTAGCAACAGGAGGCGACTTGTGGTCCTTTCTATATCAACGAGATGTGGTAGGTGAGCTCGAGACTCGAGTCATCATCCGTCAGGTGCTTCACGCCCTCGACTACATCCACACAAAAGGCGTGGTTCATCGCGACTTGAAGCCCGAAAACATCCTTCTGGCGTTTTCACCGAGCATCACCTGCCATCGGGTGATGCTTTCAGACTTCGGGGCCTGTGCTGTTCCTCGTCGAAGCCGAATGCTCACGCATACTGGCACTGTCCATTACCAGGCACCGTGAGTTGGGGCAAACATGGCATGCGCCTAGTCTGCTGGATAGGTCGGCTAACGAGCTGCAGAGAAATACAGGGTCAACCCCAGCTCCAGACTGCTGCCGTCGACGTGTGGTCCCTGGGCATTGTTGCTCTCACCCTGCTCACACACCACATGGACGTACGCCTAGTTGGCCTCGATCGAATGAACCAGCAACAGCTTGACGTATTTCTCGAGCAGAACATACTGCAAGTACCAGGGCAATTCTCCCCAAACTGCGAGAGTTTTATAAGGCATTGCCTCCAGGTCTCCCCCCCTGATCGTATCAGCGCTTCGGGGGCTCTTTGCCACGATTGGCTCTGTACCCCAGAGACGCACCTCGCATACTTTGAGGAACTAGAACGCAGGTCGTCGAGTAGCTGGAAACCACAGAGGCACTTGCGGCCCATACCGCTTCACCTTCCCGACGTGACGGATGAGCACCTTTCACTATCCGAGTCGCAACAGGGGCTTCGCCTAGGCGGCCGGCTCGCTCCATGGTGGGAGGGCTCTCAAACGCAGGATGAGAACTCGGAGTATTTTGATGGCCCAGTGAATCTCAAAGCCGGCGCTTCTTCTGGACAAGTTGCCGAGAGGACCTCGCTCTTGCCCCATCGGTATTCAACCCTGGATTCATTTCCAAACAGCTCCGTTACCGAAACAAGCTTGATCGAGCCACGCCCATGCTCTTCTGCCAATGGCAACGAAAATCGAGTGAGGCAGGTCGGGCAAGTCGCAGGTTCCACGGCAGCTCAGTCGTCCGTACTTGGACCAAGAAAGTCCAAGATGAAGATTCAGGATACCGCTCTTCTCCCTTTGACAAATCTTGAAAAGCACCACAACTCAGGCGACAAACCTGCCAACGATCAGAGAGAAAAGGTACTCGAGGAGCTGAGGCGGACGCATGCCAAGTTTGTGCCTGATATATCGGCGTTTTCGTCGACCCTGGCGGCGTTGGAGGGAAAGAGGACGGGCGCTCAAGCACGGCAGAAGAGCGGCCAACAGTCCACAAGCGTCAGCTCTCCTCCGCTATTCCGGTAGCGACACTATTGGTGACTAGTCTGAACGCTTCAACTGCAGGGCGGAAAGTACGAAAATCTTGAGGCTCTGGAATTCGTTTCATTTGCTTTCGACTCCTGGAACCCCTTTATTCACTTGGAACCCATAGTATGATCAGTTGGTTGGTAAGTCGGTACTCGGTAGAATGATGGGATGGGAAAGGCAGCTGCGATAAGCGTCGGGGTTGGGAACCGGGACAGGATGGCTACTGCTTGCTAATTATCATATGCCGGGGGTGTATCAGGAGTTTTTGTTTTTGCATTTCGCGCCTCGGGAGGCGTTTCTCACATGCCAGATCCAAGCGGGAGTTTGTTGCTTGCTTGCCTGCTTGTCGCAATATTATTCAAAACCGAGGCGATAGGGTCGAGTCTGGGACACGGCGATTCCCTCGTGCGCTTACCTGATGCTTACTCGCGACGCTTGACAACGCTTCTCCATGGGGAAGAGGCGCGGGCATCAAGGTTGTCCTAGGCGAAGGACATTGTATGCCTGGATGCCGCCCTGACCGTGCCTGACAAACTTGAGAGGAACCAGCTCAGGCAGATGTGTGCAGGTGCTAGGATTGTGGCCCATCAATGGCCGCAGCATTGCCCGAACCTGCTGGGCCTGCTCCAGAGCATCCTCAAACTGGTTGAGCTTCTGAAGGTCATCCAGGGCAATCTTGACCTCGTCCTGCGTCAGAGGCCTCTCCCGTTCCCTCAGCAGCGCCGCGGCCACGCCCCCGCCCCCGGCCATGCGCTCATCTGGCCCTCTCTCTTCGCCGTACGCCACCAAGTTTCCCCGCCGGACGACGAGGACCTGGTCAGCGACGGCCGACTGGTCCAGAAAGGTGGTGGTATCAACCAGGCCGGCATACGACTCGTCGTGGACGCGAACGGGGGTAAGGCGTACAGGCAGGGCGCGAGACTGGCCCTCGGGGAGGCGCGCGTGGAAGCGCAGCAGGATGCCGAGGCGGCTCAGGGCGGCGGGGACGGCGAGGACGAGCACCTCGACGCGGAAGCCGGCGCGGCGGAAGACGAGGGCGAGCTGGGCAAAGTCGTCTGGGTGGCGGCATGCGCTCTCGACGAGGACGTCGAGGCGGCGCGCGGCGACGTGGCGGACGGCCATGGCGAGCCAGCGGCGGGCGTCGGGGCCGGTGGCGGCGGAGGCGAGGTGCGGCGCCGTGGACATGAGGTGTGAAAAGGACGGGTGGTGTGTCTTGAAGGTGTCGGCGATGAGGTGCGCCGTCGACGACGCGGCATCGGGAGCGGAGGCGAGATGGGCATGGCGACGGCGCAGGGCGGGGAGCAGGGCCCGGGAGAGGACGCTTTTGCCGGCGCCGGTCTGGCCGACGGTTAGGAGGGCGAGGGGCGGCGACGACGACTCGTGCTGGTGGGGAAGAGGAGATGCCGTCGTTGCGGGCGGTAGCTCGGCGGGGAGGATGTCCGAGGCAAAGATGCGCGAGGATTCCTGGTCCGAGAGGAGGTAGGCCGAGAGGTCTGTCGGGGGCGGGGGCATGATTTACGGGGCGGCTTGGCTGTTCGGAACTGCTTGGCTGCGGCCCGCGGACGGAAGATGGGCGGAAAAGGGTGGCAGAGGTCTGGGGATGCCCTCAATCTCACCGGGGGGGTTGACGAGTGAGTCTCAATGACGCTGCTGCAGCGAGCTTACCGAGCACACCCCTCCGCCCACCCCCGCGTCATAAGCAGTCGGACTTCACCACCTCACACCTTACATCTCACCTCACCTCACCTCACCTCACCTCACCTCACCTCACCTCACCTCACTCTCATCTCTCCCTAATTACCCCCCACCCCCTCCACCTCCTCCTCACGCCGCCTCCTCACCGGCACATCCCACCAGAGAGGCAGCGCAAACCCCGCCGCCCCGGCCCGCCGTCCGTCACCGCCCTCGCGGTCCAGCACCGCCCTCACCAGCCGCTCCCGCCTGCGCTCTGCGTCGTCGTCGTCGGCGGCGGCGGCGGCAGCCGTTTTGCCGGCGAGCTCCACGAGTCGCCACGCAGTCGCGCTGGTCTTGCTCGTCTTTGCATCATGGCTCCGAGGAGGAGGTGGACATGACGGAAACGCCTCTTCGTCCCGAGCCGGCACAAGACATGCCTCCTCGCCGTTGCGCTCACACCGCCGACACGCGCCGCCGCCCCCAACCCCCGCCGCCACCGTCGTCCGCGAACACGCCAGCTTCTTGGCCACGCACTGCAGACACGCGCCCAAGCCCGGCCGCCGCGCCGCCGTCTCGCGCGCCGGCGGCAGGAAGATGGGCGGGCGCAGCGCCTCGCGCGCCGGCAGGCCGTCGACGTAGCGCCGCTCCGCGCCCACGATGCGCTCCTCGTTGTCGATCCACAGCCTCTGCACGCGCCTCTCGAGCGCCCCGAGCCGCGCCCTCCACGCGCCGCCCGCCTCGCCCGGCCCCCGGCCCAGCGCGCCCTTGCCCCCCAGCCTCGCCGTCCGTGCCGCCTCGTCGTCGACGGCCGCCCACACGCGCTCGTCCACCTCGCCGCGCGAGAGCCCGTTGCGCCCCCGCTCCCGCTCCCGCCGCCGCCCCGCCGCCTCCTCGTGGTGCCGCCGCTGCAGCCGCGCCAGCGCCGCGTTGGCCGTCTGCGCCGCGAGCTCCGCCTCCAGCAGCCGCCGGTACGCCGGCGCCCGCACCGACGCCCAGTGCCTCTGCTCCGACGCCCGCGCCCGCCGCCTGGCCGCCGCCCTGGCCACCGTCTTCCGCTGCCGCGCCAGCCGCAGCACCCCGTCGAGGAGCGGCGTCTCCTCGGGCGCCTGCGGCTCGGCCCCGGCCCGGGCCGGCTTGGTTGACGCGCGCCCTTCGACCTCGTGTCTCGCTCCGTCCCCGTGGTGTCTGTTGCGTCCCTGGTCCATGACAAATCACCAAGTGTTTTTAGTTGGCGAATGTTTGCGATCCCAGAAAGGGGCCGTCGTCACTTCACCAAGCGTGTAATTACTGTAGTTCTGGCTTGTCGGCAGCCGACGAGGTTGACTTTGCCTCGTCGTCCAGGTTCACGCCGACAAGTCGGGACCAGGGCAAACAAAGACTCCAGTGACCTGTACAGCAGCCGTTTGCCTGCCCTGCCCTCTCCGTTCACCGACCGTACATCATCTCGTTTTCTCGCTCGCCCGGGCATCCTTGCGCATAACCCGGAAAGTCGCCTAAATGGCAGTACTAGTATTGGTATCATCGCGGACGAGGCCACTCCACGGTACAGCAATCTATCACATACATTCTCCGGGAGCAGGTGTTCCTTTTGGCCGCCTCCGCCACTGCCATTCAGCCGCCGTTTCCAAACGCGACGTTTCTTCCCAACCCGCCTCAATTCTCAAAGGACCGTAGACCCAATGCATGTTGAAGAAAGAAAAGCATCCGCTGCCCCCGTTGGACCAGCCTTGACGGGTAGGTAGATCCTACCCTGCACTCTGCCATCGCTTGGCACGGATTACGCCTTGATTGCCTGCCCTTTGCCCGTCGCTGCCCAAAATTCACACTTTGAATTTCATGAACGCCTCAAATGAGTCCAATGCCCCGTTCCTCTTTGGCCGCCGTGTAGTCAAGCCGAGAGGACAGGAGAAAAGGGGAGGAAATGCTCAACACTCGCCCCTTTGCACCCTGGGCAATGAGCGACCGTCTTTCGGCTGTTTTCTGTACCCATGCAGCCCTAGATTCTGCAAACGCCGCTGGAGCCGGGCCCGGAAGGGGCAACGAAATAATGATAGAAACCCACTGGAAACAATAAAATTAGGAAAACCAAGCCGCGGGACGGTGAGTAAACCATGCACGAGGGAGGCCAGGGCACTGTCGTTCGCGTCCGCCGTTCATAGCGATAGCTCCGGCGTCTTGTTAGCTCTCAGCTTGAGCCATGCGTGGGGACGCTGCGGGGCGTCACGTCGCCGCTTCGTCGGCGCGCCATTTGCAGTTGGGCCTGCTGCTCCTTGCTGTTCGCCTCGGCAATCATTTGCTGCTTCTTGGTCACGGATGCGAGTCTCCCGGTAATCATCTTGATCACTGGGAATACGTCAACACGGCGCCACCTGGCCAACTCCACGAGCCTCGACTTACTTTTTCGCACGTGGGCCTCCTCGTCCATGTCGAGGTCCCCGGCGTTTTCCTTGGAGCCCGCCCGAACGGGCTCCTTGCCGTTTGACAGCATCCGGGCCGTCGAATCGTCATCGCCCTCCAAAACCGACTCGAGCATGCGGATGGCCGTGACGTATGAAATTTTGCAGCCCGGCAGATTCTCGTTGGTGACCTCGTCGATGGCGGCCGCACGACTCATTTCGAGCGCGCGGTCGTACATGAGCTTCTCGGCGCTGATTCCCGCCGTCAGGTACACCTGCTTGAACCCTGAGCCCGACGACGAGGCGACCGAGTCTTGCCCGTGGTTAGAGGGATGGCTCGGATGGTCCTCCGGCAGCAGCTTTTGCGCCTCGACCAGTTTCAGGCGCACAACCTCGGATTTCTCCAGGACCTCGTTGAAGCGCTGTCGCACCCACTGCACAATGGCGTTGATCTTCTGGGCGACATGTTCTGAGACGGCCGTGGAAACGCCGCTGCCCGTCGCCGACCTGCTCTTCTTCGACCACCATACGCTGGCAATGTCCATGGCCCGAGCGAGTAGGGTCAGAGACTTGACGTAGAGAACCAGGGCTTCCTCCGACAAGGAGACAATCGCTTCCGCCGTCAGCCCGCCGTCGTCGGCCAACTGCTCCGCCGTGATGCCGCCGAGCCCCCGGTCCATGGACGGGGCCATGGGGACCAGCTGCTCGTACTTGACCTCGGCAAAGCCGTAGACGCAGTCACTCCTCTCGGCGTACTCCTCCATGGCCTCCCTGGCCCGAATATCCTCGTCAGCCGATTGACTACTCTTGCCGTCGCCGAGTAGACCGGCAGGCGCAATCGGGGTCGGGTAGGCAGGGAAAGGCTGATACATGGGAGGCGAATGGCCCTTGGCGCCTCGCACAGGTGCCATCTTGAAGCCAAATAGTCGGAGACTAGCGTCCTGAATGGCTTTTGTGATGGCGCTCGAGGCTGACCCGGGGCTCGCGGAGAGGGCCTTTTCGTAGGATGCTCGTCGGTCCTGACCCGGCCGGCCTTGGGCCACGAGCGCAGTCTGGGATGCTGGCGTGGGCACTGCTCCGGTCGTAGATGTTGGGACTCCCTGCTGTGTACTCCGCCGAACCATTTGGCTTGCCCTGTGTCCCGCGGAGCCCTGCGACGCCATCCTCTCGTTGGCCGCCAGCTCGTCGGCAAGGGCATTGACCTCGACGTGTCTTCGTTCGACGACGACGTAATCCCGTTCAAACATGACATCCTGTGCCGCCTTTTCCTCCTCTGCGTGCTGTCGACTGCTGGGAGCTGCCCGCGGTCTCCGAGTCTCGGGAGTCAACTGGCCCTGGGCCGCTACTTGATCGCGGGCTGCCCTGGCGGCCAGCTGGGTGTAGTTGGGTGCAGAAGCGGCGTGATGAGGCGCCGGGCGCTGGATGCCCAAGCCCTCCATGCCGTCGCGAGGAGAGTTGCCGGTTCGGTGAATGTCACCGGTCGGCCGTCGAGGTCGGCCCTCCCCATGGCCCTCGACTTGGGGTGACCGGGGCATCAACTCTCGTGGGGACCTCGAGGAGCCGCCTTCTCGGGCGGCGGTGGACAAGGGCGCCACTTGGCGCGTGGGCCTGGACTGCGGCGACGAGGAAATTGGCTCGCCTTGGGGAATCCTCTCGAGCTCGCGCTTGACTGGTTTGGGGACGTCATCCTCCACCAGGCCGGGTATGTCGCTCGTCACGGCTGGGTGGGTAAAGAAATTTTCGAAGCTGATCCTTTCCACCGGGCTTCTCTTGAGGAGGGCGCGCGTGAGGGCCTTGAGTTCGGGGCTGATGACGACTTCTCGGGGAAACTTGATGACGTCCTCGGCAGCTTCTATTTTTCTCAGCAATTCGACGTGGTTCCTCGCGCGAAACGGAGGTCGGCCGGTGATCATCTCGTACAAGACTGTGCCGACGGACCATAAGTCTGCCTTGGCATCATACCGCTCGTAACGGAGAATCTCGGGGGCCATGTACAGCGGCGAGCCGCAGAGGGTGTCGGCCAGTGACGTCGACGGCAGCACGCGGGCGAAGCCAAAATCGGCTAGCTTCAGCATAGGCAGCGAGGACAGGCCGGCGACGGGGATGAGCGAATCCTGACTTGCAGACATGATGTGGAAGGCCCGCTGATCTCTAAAGGATCGGGATGGAAGCAGGAGGAGATTCTGTGGCTTGACGTCGCGGTGCACGTAGTTTTTGCTGCGGAGGAATTCCAGTGCACTGCTCAACTGCTTGAGGAAGTGGCGGATGACGACCTCGTGCAGGCCCGAGTTGGGAGCGACGGGGTATTTGCGGGCCATTTCGTGAGTGGCCGGGTGGGTGATGAGCTTCTCGCGCTTCTTGATGAAGAGGGAGAGGTCGCCCAGCTCGCAGTATTCCATGACGAGGTTGATGTGGGTGGACGACTCGACGCAGTCGTGAAGGGCAACGATGTGAGGATGCCGGAGAGCCTTGAGGATGTGGATCTCACCGTAGAGGTTCTCCTTGAGCTTCTTGTTCAGCCGAGCCAACTCGACCGACTTGATTGCGACGGCGGCCTTGGTCTTCTGCTTGTCCAGAACGCACAAGGAAAAGCAGTCAGCAGATGACGAGTGAGGGCGAATGAGCGGGAGAGGAGGAGAGGGGGAGATGTGTAGCCATCGTCGGCGTGCGGCCGGACCAGGACTGGAGGGACAAACATACCGTGTGCCAGCCCATATAGACCTGGGCAAAGCTGCCCTTGCCTATTTCCTTGTCAATGTCGAACTGGCCGATGGTCTGCGCACCCGATTTCCGGGAGACGGAAGACGACGGCGCATCCTGTCGACTGGCCATGGCTTCCTGGAGGGGAGGGGGGCGTTGTCGGTGGCAGGAAGAGAGCCGTGTTCGGCCAGAGCCCGTGGGCCTATAAGATGCGAAAGGCGGAAGCAGCGGTTCGAGTCTTCATGTAAACGACGGTACGGGATTACGGGATCGACGGCAGTTGGACGGATGGATAAAAGAGGAGGTGGTTGATAGGCAACAGCGGACGCGAAGGGCAGTAGGATGAGCGAATGAGGTTGAAGGGGTGCGGTGGTAGTTGTGGCGGCAGGCCCCAGGACGGATGTCGGCGCGTTCTAGCGAGGCGGGCGGCAGGTATCCGATAGGCTGCTAGGCAGGCAGAGGAGAGGCTGCAAGGAGGATGAGAGGAGAGGTCAGTGGATGAAAGGACGGTTTGATGGGATGGAGTCGTCGAGGGATGGCAGTGGACGGAGAGAGAGAGTGTGCAAGCTTTGCGACGACAGGGGAGCTGGGGCAGAGAGCTCCGAGGCGTTGCTTTTGGAAGCTTTGCGAAGGGTTTGGGGTCAGCAAGAGGACAGGGCCTGACCTGAGACAAAGAGGCCGAGCCGATGGCTATCGACAAGAAGCAAGTGCCTAGGCGGAATGCGGCAGGGGCTTGTGTCAGTTGGCGTGCGGCCGACGTCGAAGCTTGCGAACACGAGGTGACGGCGCAGAGGACGAGAGGCGCTGTTGTCGTCGTCTTTGGCGGTCCCAAGCGACAGGCACCTTGATGGCGAAGGAAGTCGAGTCACGGCGACGGAGTGATGGGGTGGGTGGGCGCAGGCGAGAGGGAGCGATGGGTGGCAGAATGGACGGGGCGTAAACGAGGCGTCACCGTCTGTGGCCAAGAGAGGTAGGCGGTCGAAGCGGATGGATGGGGTGGATGGAGGGATGTGGAGCAGCAGAGGAGGGTGGATGGATGGGCGGGGACCTGACTGACTAGCCGGATGGCTGAGGCGATGGGTAATAATATGCTATGCTTATGTTGTTGACCAGGGACGGAGGAGAGATGAAGGGACAGACGATGGGGACAGGCGATGAGGAGGACAGGACGATGAGGACAGGCGATGAGGACAGACGATGAGGAGACAGAGAGAAGGAGAGAGAAGGAAGAAGAGGAGCAAGCAGGTGAGGAGCGAGCAATTAGGAGACGAGGAGCGCGCGAAAGAGAGAAATGGGGGGGGACGAGGGGAGCCTGAGAAGATACCGGGGGCGGGGGGGCGAGGGCGAGACGAGACAGGTTGAGCGAGATGGGGAGCGAGCGAGATAGCAGAGGCGAGAGAGAGAGAAGGGGACGGTGATGGATGATGATGGGCTGGTCACTCACCGTTGTCGGGTGTCACTTTTGGGGGGGGGGTGATGCAGCGCAGCGACAGGCGGTCCACTCCCCCCCGAGGTACAGTAGCCGTGCTGCTGCACCACCCAGCGCCGTGGCCGCAGCGCGAGGCGGGCGAGGCTGTACCGGCGAGGTACTTACCCCACAGAGCAGTCGGCCGCTTCAGCGACCCGACCCGATCGTGAGGAATCGGGGGAGCGGCCAAGTCCCGCTGCAGTCGCGGGGCCTGCCGTTTTATGCGCATCGACTACGCCGGGGGTACCTGCGCCTGCCGGGGCCGGGCACGCGTGCGGGACTGCACGCCGCCATGTACTCTGCAAGTCGCCCTGTTATGCGCCCTTTTTCTTCTTCCTGCTGTCGCCATCGATGACTCCACCGGCTGCGATAACGGGCGCGCGCGATGAAGAAGCAGATGATGGCTCTCTTTGTCGTCCGTCCGGCACCCAGAAGGACTTGCTCGACACGGGCGCATGAACGAGGCCCAGAAAGACAGAGAGCGGGGCCGAGCCAGCGGGGAATGGCAAGATGGAGGGGAAATCTGTCGATTCTGATTAATGCCTCCCTTTTTCCCTTGTTGTTTGACGCCGTACACAGCCGCTGCTTTTCGGTAACTACTGTTAGGTACTTACTGTATGTACTCTACAGTACTCGACCAGGCAGCAGGAAAAGAAGAAGAAGAAGGGAAAAAAGGCACGCGGCTGTCGTTGCAGCATCATCCGCCCATCCTTGCCCGCATCTCGCCATCATCCATCCATTCGTCTTTGCCGAGTGACTCTTGCTTTCTTGGCCCTTTCTTTCCGAGGCAAGATCGCGCCTCATGGCGCAAGCAGTGCACGTTCTTTCGCGATACGGGCGGGCCTCGTCTGGCGCGACCCTTGTTGGGCCCTTTTTACACTTTTGTCCCGGAAGAAAAGAAGCTTCTCTGCCCCGGCAATCAACAAACGCCAGCCAGCCAGCCAGCCAACCAACCTTGATCCATCCCTTGGGGGTGGTGGTGTTTCTACACTTTGGTAGCCAGCTGCACATGCATCCGCCTGCCGTGTCCATTGGCCAACCGCGGGGCCTTTTCCCTCGGGCGGCGGCATGCATGCGGGCTACAGTGCAGTACGGGGGGGGAAGCCTAACACGCCCGGAGCGTGCACACACACACACATACACACGCACACACGCACATGTCGGCTATGAGTGTGTGCGTGCATGTGTTTGTGTGTAAGTTACTGTATGTGTATGTGTGCGTGTGTGTGTGTGTGTGTGTGTGTGTGTGTGTGTGTGTTGTGTGTGCCTGGCTGGATACGTGGGATGGCTTGATTTGGCTTTCAACACCAACGCCCACGTCTTGTTCCCCTCTTCTCTCCTCACTTCTACACCATTCCGCCTCCGCCGCCTCCTCCTCGTCCTCCTCTCCCCTCTCTTCCTCGCCTCGCCTCGCCTCGCCTCGCCTCGCCTCGCCTCGCCTCTCCCGCCCCGCCCCAACAATCTACACTCACTCTGTTTTGCGCCACCCCTGTTGTTGACAAAAACAGGAACCCCCCTTCTCCCCGCGCTGCTTGTTGGCACCCGCTAGCGATATGACACTCCGCATCTAGGGAAGCCTTGGCCTGGCACGTGGTCCGCGACCCCGTGCAAGGCGCATGCTTTCCTCACAGGGCAGCAGTCATCCTCTGCTCTTTTCATCGGGGCCGTTCCCGAGGATACCAGCCGCCCCAACCACGTCCCCCACCGGCAGCAGCGTCGTCCGCGTCCTGACATATACCACCAGATGACGCCTCCGTCGCCTCCTACTGCTGCTGACATGACAAGCGCCGCTGCTCCCATCATCTGGTCCCCCCCCCCCCTTACCCCCTTCTCCGTCTCGGCAGACGGGCAGGGCAATTCGAGACAGACCGGCACAACAAAGCCAGTCTTAGCTCCTTTGCTTAGCTTCACCACGTGTGTGTGTCCGTCTCCTGGATGGCGCCATCTAACCAACCCTCCCTACCTTTGCGGCTCTGAGCCCCCGTAGGAAACAACGGTGACGTCTTGCTCGAGATGCTCGCTCCTATTTGGACGTTGGAAATCGTCCATACGAAGCGACGAGTCTGGATCGGACGGGCACGGATCACCACTCTTTTCCCGTCAACTCGGTCGGAACCTAAAAAGGTCGTGTGACACCCTAGCACGCGACTGCCGACCATCATGACGCCAACATGTCGTATCTGGCCATTATCGTCTTGCCACCCAGTGACGGGAATCTTTCGTGGGTCCGGAACAGTCAATATGAATGTTGGACATGCTCATCGAGGCCACCTCATCAATCAAACACTACGCGAGGCAAAAACTCCTTTCCCGGCTCGCCATATACGCAACAAGGATACCCAAAATAACATTCTCATTGCCTCACTGCCTATTGCGACGAAAGAGGCACAAGGCCAAGCAGCACATGTCGATCCCGACGCGCACGCCCGGTAGACGAGCCCGCAGCTCTCCCTTTCGCCCTCCTGTGCAGATACCGTGTGCCCTCGCGTGCAGATGCCGCGTTCCCTCTTTGCAGATGCCGTGTGTCTTCCCGTGCAGATGCCGTGTGCCCTCCTGTGCAGAATGCTCTGTATGCCTCGAGAGCCCCATGCCACCCAAGATGTTGAAAAAGAAAGCTACTCGACTCCGCTCATGGCGATGGAAACAAAAAAACAAAACAAAATTCCGGCAGCACATGAGGCCGACCAGCCCATAATCCCAGGGGTATCTGTGTTGCGACGAAAACCATGGTGTGAACAAAGACTATCGTTCATCATGACATCCCGGAGCTTGCGCTCACGTGCGCTCACGTGTGTCCAGACAATGAAAAACACGCCGGCTATCTACTCCCGCGTCAGTGGCCGGCGGCCTTTTCGGCAGTGGGCAGCTCCTTGATGGCCTCGGCGATGATGTTGAGGCCCTTCCTCAGCTCCGTCTCCGTGATGACCAGCGGAGGGGCGAACCGGATGATGTCTCCGTGCGTGGGCTTGGCCTGCGATGGCGAGGCAGGCGTCAGCATGAGGCCAAAGCGAGGCATGGCATTCGACTCACCAGTAGACCCTTCTTCTTCAGCAGCAAGCACAGGTCCCACGCCGTCCGGCCCGAGGTGGCCGACTCGTCAATGACCATGGCGTTGAGCAGGCCCTTGCCTCGAATCGCCTTGATGACGGGGCTCTTGAGCGCCGCAAGGCCATCGCGGAACATGTTGCCCAGGCGCTCGGCATTGCCAATCATGTTCTCCTCCTCAATCAGCTCCAGGGCGCGGATGGACACGGCGCAGCCGAGCGGGTTCCCGCCGTAGGTGGAGCCGTGGGTGCCGGGCTCGACCACCAGCATCACCTCCTTGCTGCTCATGACGGCGCTGACGGGGTACATGCCGCCCGAGATGGCCTTGCCCAGCGTCACCACGTCGGGCTTGATGCCGGACCACTCCGAGCACAGCATGCGGCCGGTGCGGCCAATGCCCGTCTGGACCTCGTCGCAGATGAGCAGCACCTTGTGCTTCTTGCAGAGGGCGTGGACCTTGGCGAGGTAGTCGTCGTCAGGGACAACGACGCCGGCCTCGCCCTGGATGGGCTCGACGAGGAAGGCGGCCGTGTCTTTGCCGTGGGCCTCGAGCACTTCCTCGAGGTCGGCGACGTTGTTGAAGCGGATTGGCTTGCCGGTCGAGGGGCTGGAGGCGCCAATGTTTGGCACATAGGGGCCGTAGTTTTCCTTGGACTCGGGGTCCGTCGAGAGGGTGATGGCCGTCATCTAGCACCGGGTCAGCTCGGATCGGCCGGGGCGGCGAGGGAGACGAGGGCCTACCGATCGGCCGTGAAAGTTGTCGGCAACGCACAAGACGAGGGCCTTGTCCTGCTCGACGCCCTTGACCTTGTAGGCCCACTTGCGGGCAATCTTGACGGCCGTCTCGACGGCCTCGACGCCCGTGTTCATGGGCAGGACCATTTCGTAGCCAAAGACTTGACGGATCTTCTCGGCCCACTTGGGGAAGACGTCATTGTGGAAGGCGCGGGAGCTGAGGGTCAGGCGGCCGGCCTGGTCGACGAGGGCCTTGACGAGCTCCGGGTGGCAGTGGCCCTGGTTGACGGCGCTGTAGGCGGAGAGGAAGTCGAGGTAGTGGCGGCCCTCGGGGTCCCAGACGTCGACGCCCTTTGCCTCTGCGAAGACGACGGGCAGCGGGTGGTAGTTGTGGGCGGCGTGCTCCGCCTCGGAGGCGATGGCGGCGGCCGTCGACGCGGCGTGGAGGCGCGAGGGGGCGGTGCCGGAGCCGGTGCCGGCGGAGCGGGCGGCGACGTCGTTGGCGTGGGGAGCCATTGTGCTCTCGTCGAGGGTTCTTGGCGACGGCGAGGGGGGCGGCGGTGGTGGTCCGTCAATGTGGTGTGCTTGTCTCGGATGGCAAAGATTGAAGTCGCTTCTGCGTCTGGAACAGTCGTGGTTGAGAAGAGGGAACGTTTGGGGAGGCAGGATGCGTGTCTGTGGGGAGGAGGGGAGCGGGAGGGGAGCGGGAGGGGAGAGGCAGAATGAGGGGGGTTGTGAGGTGGGAAAGGGAGGGGGGCCTAGGACTCGGTCCCCGTTGCCATTTATACTCTGGGGCCGAGACCGAGACAGAGACGGAGGCGGAGCGCCGCTATACCCCTAAGTGCAAGTGGACGGCGAGACCGGGGCGGCCTTTCGGTGCTGGCTGTTGGTCGGCCGGAGGGCAATGTGCATGTGTGCATGTGTGCATGCAGTATGTAGTATGTAGTATGTACGGATACCCACCGTGGCAGGCATGGAGCTTCAATCGTCGACGGCCTCTGTGTCTCGTTTCTCGTTTGCCATGTACAAAGCATGTCTGCGCGGGTGCCTGATTGGCGATGCAGACGAACCGCCGCCGTGTCACCACCAAACACCTGCCCCCCTTGCTTGGCCCTCGCACACCGCACCGTTGCGCTCGGCGTGCCAGGCGTTTTCCGAGTTTCGAGTTTTCTCGGTGCAATCGAGCGAGCTCTTTGTTGCCTGCTCCAGTGGTGACTTACTATCCACCTTGGGTAACTACCCGGCATGTAGATGTACGGATGTTGCACCCGCTGAAGCCGAGGCCAGCCGTCGGCCAGGCGCCCCCGAAGAACGGGATGGGGGTTGCATTTGCTCACGTGGCGTGGTCACGCACGGTACCCGCCATGTACCATCTCGCTTGGCCCTGTTGGATGCCGTTTTGCACGCCAAGCCTCGGACATGTAGGAGATGCGTCACAGCTTACTCGGTACAGTATACTGTAAATGCGGAGTGCCTATTCCAGCAGGTGCCCGACCAAGCGCAGCAGAGCGACGACGACGACGACTCCCGAGCGGCCGGCAGACCGGGGGGAAGGGGGGAGGGGAGAGGGCAGCAACTTGCACGGTACGGTACAGGGACCGGCGCCCACCCCTGCGCGGCGGCCACATGACAGCCCGCCAATGGCAGCCAGGCCATTACGTACAGTCCCCTGTACCGTAGAGATGCCATCTGGCGATCCGCGTCGCACCGCATTGATAAGACGTTTTCCCTTTTGATAGCGCCGGCCCTCGTCGCCTGTGCGCGTGCCTGCTGGAGCGCGGGATGCAACGCCACCCGGCGCCGTCGCAGTGCAGCCCGCGCAGCTCACGGGTCTGCTCGTGTTTCCCCCGTCGTCGTCGAGACGGCGAGCTCGACGCGGGCAGGCCGTATCTTCCAAGCCTGCACAGCCAAAGCCGCGGCATGCACCCGGGCCAAGTGTCGGCGCGGCTCGGCGGGGCCTTGAAAATTTAAAAAACCGTCGGTGAGACCGGCCGTCGGTGCCGACACCGGCTTGACCGGCCGTCGGTGCCGACACCGGCTTGACCGGCCAGCGCCGGCCCCCAAAAGGGAACATTACGTAATCAGACCTCGCTGGCGAAACGGGGCACTGGAATTACTGTCCAGTGCGTGCTTGCATGCTCCCGCCGGCCAATCAGCAGCAGCTTCGGCTGAGCATCATCTCGAGCTCAATCCCCGAAGGGCGTCCCATCACGACAAGCCTCTCATCACGACAACCATCACCACCCGGTGCATCGTCGCCCTCGGAGCCCCAGACAAACTCATCACCGGACCTAGTCCCGGCATAAGTCACACGCCCGTCTCAATGGCCTGTCCCTCGAGCCCGTCCACCAGACCCTGAGGAGCACCACTCTCCTCCGTCTCGGCGGCGGCATCCAGCAGCAAACAAGGCACCCTGTCGTGTTGACGGCCCGCCATGGCTTCCTCCCAGCCATCCCCATCGTCTTCCTCGGCATCCCTGTCATCGGCAACTTCCCCCACCGCCCGCGACAGGCGCAACCGCCCAGCCTTTCTCCGCCGCATCATCGTCATCCGCCTCATCAACGCCTGGTGCATTTCCACCTTTTTCCAGCCCGATGAGTACTTCCAGGCCCTCGAACCCGCCTGGCGCCTCGCCTTTGGGCCGCAAAGCCGCGCATGGCTCACCTGGGTGAGTCTCTCCCCGCCATCCATCCATCCCCTTTTCCAAACCCCGCCGCAATGCTGACCTCGAGTTCAGGAGTGGCATCGCCAGCTGAGGTCCTCGCTTCACCCGGCTCTCTTCTCCCTCGCCTACCTGCTCGCAGACAATCTCTCCTCCTGGCTGCCCGCCGGCCACGCCCTGCGCACCGCCGTCATCATGGCCGCGCCCAAGGCACTGCAGGCCCTCATCGCTGCCCTGGGCGACTGGTACACCTGGCGGCTCGCCGTCGACATCTACGGCGCAGATACCAACTATTCCTTCTTTGTGGTGTGCCCGCCTCTCTCCTTTCCCCAGAAACAGCAACCGAGGATGGTGAGGGACTAACCTCTTCCCCCAGCTGTTCCTCCAACTCCTCAGCCCCTGGCAGTGGTATGTCTCGACGCGCACCTTTTCAAACTCCCTCGAGACAACCCTCACCGCCATGGCCCTATACTACTGGCCCTGGAACCTCCTCGCCCCCGCCGCGCCCGCCCCGGCAAAGGATAAGCCCAAGCCGCCCAAGCCGCTCACCCACCCGTGGCGCCTGCGCGCCTCCCTCTGTCTGGCCGCCCTCGCCGTTGTTCTCCGGCCCACCAACGTCCTCATCTGGGCCACCGTCGTCGGCCTCACCCTGACGAGGCTGTCTCTTCGCGGCCTCTCCCCCCTGACCCGGCCTTGCATCGTTGCCCTCTTCAGGGACGCGGCGCTTTGCGGCGGCCTCGTCGCCGCCCTCTCACTCGTGTCGGATCGTCTGTACTTTGGCTTCTGGACCTTTCCCCCGCTCAACTGGCTCAATTTCAATATTTCAAAGTCCCTCGCCGTCTTCTACGGCCGCAACCCCTGGCACTACTACCTCCTCCAGGGCATCCCCCTCCTCTGCACCACCAGCCTCCCCTTTGCCCTCTGGGGCCTCGTTAAGCCCGTGGCTTCGTCCGCCGCCAAGGAAAACACGCTCAAGACTCTGTCCTACACCGTCCTCACCACCGTCGGGGCCCTCTCCCTCATCTCCCACAAGGAAGTCCGCTTCATCTACCCCCTCCTCCCGGCCCTCAACATCCTCGCCGCGCCTCGGGTCGCCTCCTTCTTCACGTCTGCCCCCTCGCCGTCCTCAAAGTCCGCCAGGCCTCGCCCCCGGCTTCGCAACAAGTCCTATCTCCTCGCCGCCCTCGCCGTCAACCTCTGCCTCGCCGGCTACCTCTCCTTCTTCCACCAGGCCGCACCTTTGACCGTCCTGTCCCATCTCCGCCGCCAGTACGAGCACATCCACCCGGCCTCTGTCCGACTCGCCCACGGCTCGCCATCTGCCCCAGACGAGCTCTTCGCCCTCTTCCTCACCCCCTGCCACTCCACCCCCTGGCGCTCCCACCTCGTCCACCAGGGCCTCGACGCCTACGCCCTGTCCTGCGAGCCGCCCCTGCATACCGAACCCGGCTCCCCCGAGCGCGCCGCCTACCGCGACGAGGCCGACCGCTTCTACGACGACCCCCTGCGCTTCCTCCGCACCGAGCTCTTCCGCCCCGGCGGCCTGCGCGCCCCCCGCTACATTGTCGGCTTTGAGGGCATCGAGCCCTGGCTGCGCCGCTTCCTCGCCACCGACGAGGCCGCCGCCCTCGGCCTCGGCCGCCTCGACAAGGTCTGGGCAGGCTTCAATGGCCTCTTCAGCGACGACTGGCGCCGCGCCGGCAGGTTGCTTGTCTGGGACACGGGCGTCTACGACGACGCGCCGCCGCCCAACAAGGTTGGAGCCTAGGCTCGCACGGCGCCCACGCCCGTCCTCGGCCGCTGTCGTGCGCATTGTACTACCTCTACTCGAGAGGCACACCGCGTAACCCGACACGGCATGTTGATGGATGGAGCATCAAGGGAAGTCGTGTTTCTCCAACTAAATGCAGAGGCGACCCTCCTTTTCTGACATTGGTGGAGCACCTCCCCAAGACGTTGATTCGTCCTCGTTGCACACGAGACAGCTACGACAAACTGTACGAGACAGATTTTGTATCATCTCTTTAGCTTCCGTACATTACATGAACACATCATCCGATCCGTCCGATTGCCATGTCTCCCTCGTCTCCATCCCTGCCCTCTTTTAGAGGACAAGGGATAAACAAGTCGCGTGTGATGCGAGGCGCGTACGCGACGTCACCGAACGCTCGGAAAGGTAATTAGATAAGAGCAAACCGAAACCCCCGATGCCAGTCTCCGCCGTGGTAAAACACAAACGGAGGAAACCGGGAAGATGGGTACCCCATCGCGGTATCGCCAAAAACCAACCAACCAAAACGCGTTGCGCACTAAACGCCTACCGGGATGGTCTGCTCGCTCTGTGGCGATGGAAGAAACAAGCGCTGATGCCTCGGAAATCATCGAATTCGGCAACGCGTAGAGATCAAGCCTTGACCGGCTCCGGGCTCCAGATTTCAAGCCCCAGTTCCCCAGCCGAGGTTTTACTCGTTCCTGGGCGGTTCGGTAGGGGCTTGAGCCTCCGTCATGGTCGCGGGGGCTGGTTCGGGTTGAGCTGCAGGCGGCGGCTCAGCTCGGGGCTCTTCTGACGCCTCCGTGGAAGCTTCCTTTGACGCGTCCACTGCAATATGCTTCTGGGTCTCGGCGTGTGCTCCTGACGATGCCGCCGCAGCAGCTGCCACAGGGGTCCTGAGCGTGGCCTCCTTCAGAGCCGGCGGCTCATGGACCTCTTTCTCGGCAATGGCCTCCCTCTCCGGCTGCCTCTCGTCGACCCTGTCGCATTTCAGATCCAGGCTCCTCCCACGTGAGAGAAAGGCGGCACCGAGTGCCTGGCGGTCCGCGGGTGGCGACTTGTTCCGTCTCTGCTCAGCGCTTTCTTTGGCTTCGCGATATTTGTTTCTGATCCAGCCTATCGGCCCCTTGGCGTCGTCTTTGCCGTTGTCCCTTCCCCCCTCCTGGCTCGTCTGGCCTTCCACGCTGGCCAAGGTCGTGGGCTCTGAGCCCTCATTCGTAACGCTGTTGCGTGGCTTGCTGACGCCGCTGCCTATAGACGTGGTGCTGATCTCTGCATTATCGTTGGTGCCGATGTTGAGGTGCGGGGGCGTCGCCAAAGAACTCGTGGAGCCGTTGTCTTCCTTTCTGCTTCTCGATAGTCTCCAGCGCTTCTTCTTTTCTCTTTCTGAGTTTTCGGACAACGGCGCCGGCATATCATCCGTCGATTGGTCCAGGTCTGATCCCTCGTTGAACGACGAGTGGACGGACGTTGGCGGAGACTTCTTCCCACGCAACAGATTGTCGGGGTGCAGATTGCTGTTGGCCGGAACGTAAGATGCGCGGGGAGTGTGATCAGATGATCTCTCGCCTGCCTGCTGAGCTGCAAGAGAGTTCTGCACTGCTTCCATCTCTGGTACAGTCGGCGAGGGATATGCATGGCCCCGTTGCACGGCTAGCGCCGCGGCGGTAGCCTGTGAAGTGGAAGGCGAGGGTTCCGTGGCAAGCTGCGAGGGTGCATCTGGCGCCGGCAGCGAAACGGGTTCCGGAATGGGCTGCATCGTTTCCATCGGGTTCGCCGCCTCGACCGCCGGGGACACGGCATTTGAGTGAACCAACGAGGCGCTGGAGCTTTGGGCGCTAATGTTCATGCCTGATATCCGCTTCTTCTTGAGCTTGTTCGGCTGCCTCCTCTCGCCGCCTTCCCCAGGCGATCGCTGGAACAAGCTCTGCAGATTCCGCTCCTTTCCTTGCGGAGTCGATGTTTCCTGGGGCACCTCCAGAAGCCTCTCTTGACTCAGCCCAGACGCCGAGCCAAGGGCGAGTGGAAGGCTTGCAGCACCAAGAGTGGCGGGCGTCGGGCTCGACCGCTGGGAGTGATTCGCGCGCTGCGCTGGGCGAACAGGGGTCATGGGCTCGAGGTAGCCGGGCGATTGGTGACCAGGGCCATCGTTTCTCTTGAACTTGGCTCCGGCCAGAGCGGGCGACTTTTTGGACGGGACGGTGTTGCTCCTACCTAGACCGCCCGTGGGGGTTGTCGCCAGCGAGGGACTGCTTGGCGTTGCGTTGCCCTCCTGCCGGGAGTGGCGCGAAGAAACAGATCTATTCCTGCGAACCTTGCCATCGCGCCGAACGCTCGTGGCACCTGCGCTGGCGTTGGATGACGACCTGTCGAGGCCCGAGGTCCTATTGGGGTTGGGAGTCAAGGGTCCTGTCGGGGTGCCCGAGGCCACCTCCTTCATGGTCTTTTCGTCGGCGGCTGTGCCTTGCATGCCAATGAGGAAGTGGTCCTGGTTTTCAATCAGGAAGATGAGAACACATTGGTTCAGTCTATACTCCTCGGGCGCCATGGCGTGCGTGGGATGGGACAGCATGCCAGGCTGGAAAATGGCCGCCAGGTTCTGCGAATTCATGCGGTTCTCATCCGACTTGGCGGCAAAGACGGCGAGGAGATCGAGGATGTAGAGGAGAAGCTGCCTGTTAAGCGGGGGCAGCTCCGTGATGAGCTTTTGGTACTTTTCGATGGCGGCCTTCTCGTCAAAGTTGTCCACGAACTGGGGGCCTTCAGCATCCCCAACGGCCTGCTTGGTTGCCCCACGCAACGGATCGCGGAACTTTTCGTACAGATCCAGGGGCACGACGGGCTCTGGGAGGTCATTGAGATATCGGCGGAGGACGTTGGCCGCATCGTGAACAGTATAGCCGTCCCAGACGAGCCCCTTGCCGTAGCGGTCGGGAGAGTCAAAGATGTGCTTGAGCTCCTTGATGCGCTTCTCAGAACCGCTCAACCGGAAAATGCCCTCGATTCCAGTAGCTGCAACGCCGATTAATAAAAGACGCGAGCGGGAGGGGACTGCTCCCACGAACCTTTCTCCTTGAGAAAAACGCCACACTTGGCCACGACGATAGGAACGTATCCGTAAATGTAGCTCTGGCCATTTTCGTCGATGAGGGATATGGCGACGTTGGCGTAGGTAATGCTCTGCCGCAGCGGAACCCCAAAGATGCCGGGCGCTTTAGATTCTGCTATGGCCGAGGTCAGCAAGTCCGCGCAGACATGGCCCGAGCATGATGTGACAGGGGGAACAGCCGAGGGTGGCTCAGGTGTCTAGAACAAAGCGTGGTCGGCGACATGTCCTGCTTCAGCGACCACGGCTGAAATGGGGCGACAGCCAGTCGGCTAATGACGACGCCATGGTGCCTAGCCGCAAAATGCGACGGAAGGACAGACGGGGGGCGCGGGAGCGATGACAAGGATCGGCAGCGCCATGCCGGGGCAGAAGGGAAAAGCCTACCTGAGGGCTCTTGATGCTTTGAGGGCAGCTTGAAGCTCTTCCACCACGACTTGAGATCGCGCTTGTTCGGAGGCGAGGCAGGAGTGGCACCAGGCGGCGGAGCCTGATTATTGGCCCGGTGCGCTGTAGGGATAGCAGAGGCCATGGTAGATGAAGGCGCTCTCGAGCGACGGGAAACGATGTTTCGGACGACGACCAAGGACCCGAGGGGGCGTTCCGACTCGGGAGACCTCGTCTCGACGCCGGGCAAGCGCACGACAGGGCTTGGCGCGGGTCCTGGGCCACGAAGATTCAATGGCCCGTCGGCTGCGACTCACGGGTGATGTTTTCCGTCGGCTCTCGATGATGAGGGGAGGTGAGCTAGTTGACGGACGCGATGCGACAAAGGCGGGCGGGCGGGCGGATCGCAAGCAGGGTGCAAGCGTCCGAGGGTAGCTTTGTTTGGAGTCGGGCTGGGAGCAGGTTCTAACGTCGAAGCGGCGGCCAGTCGTCTGTCCTGGAGCTCGACGGCATGAGGGGGGAATGGCGGACGATGACGGCGCAGGGCGTCAGGCGAGAGGAAGAAGGAGCGTCGGAGGAAACTGCGCACGCCTCCAGAAAGAGGTGCTGGACGAGTAGGGAGGGCGGTGCAGCGAAGTAGGCGGCTGCAGTGGTGGTGGTGGCGTGGTGGTTGTGTTGTGGTTGGGCGACCAGCCTGTTGACATTGAGATGTTAGGTGCAGCTTACAGGGAGTCGAAGCACCGCAGAGAGGAGTGGAGGGCAGCTGGCCACGATCTGGCAGTGCCGGAACAGAGGGGGCTCGGCGGAGGTGCAGGTACTTGAGGAGGGACGGGCAGCAGGTGGGGGGAGAGGTACCCAGCTTACCTGCTTTAGGCCTTGGGCTGTGTTGGCAGTGGTGTTGGCCGGGCGGTCGTGGCGGCGACAGGTGGGCCACGTTGTGAGCGCCTGTGTACTGTACTTGTTTTGTGTGCCCAAGCCGGGGATGATGCGGCATCAGTCGGTGGAGCAGCTTGGGGCGCGAAGCGTGGGCTGGCTAGCCAGCCGGCGTCGGGTGGAGAGAGAGAGAGGCTGCCGGGGGTGATGGATGGGGCGGTGCGCGCAAGGCCGACGAGGAGCAGAGGGGAATAGCGTCGCCGAGTGATAGGAGAGAGGGGAAGAGACGGGAGGGAGGGAGAGAGAGGCGGGAGGGAGAGGGGGGAAGAGGGGGATGCAGCGCTGAGTCCTGCCCTGTAGGCGGCCTGCCTGGGGGCCGAGCCAGTAAATGCGAGAAGGACGGCGGGCGAATGACGTTGAAACAGGCTGCGCCGGGTTAATGTTGGGCGAGCCAGGATCGGCGAGAGAAGAAGGCGAGCGTGAGCGTCGGAATCGCCCCAGACTGCTGCCGAGGGTTTCTTCTTGTCTCTTTTTCTGTTGCTTCCCACCTTTCCTCGCCCAAAGTCAACTCGGGCCAGGTCCAAGATGTTTGTTGTATACATACCTGCACCCAAGGGACCCCAAGTCTTGAAGGAACGTTGCTGTCGAACGAGTGAAAACAACAACAGATGTTCTCTCTTCCTGTCTTATGCAGGCAAGAGAAGGGCAAGAAACACGCGAGGCCAAAGGAGAGAAGTGGACAATGACGGGGGGGGGAAGCGAGCGTGGATGGGAAAGAAACCATGAGGGATGCGGCGGCGGCGGCTTGCGAGGGAATAAGACTCGCTCTCTCGTGTCCTCGGTGGCCGTCTTCAGCGAACAAGCCCGGGAGCACAAAAGCTTAACCGAAGGGGTCCTGGGGGCTGTGGGCTGCGGGCTGTGGGCTGTGAGCTGTGGGGAGGAAGCATCCATCGTCAGTCCCGTCCCACCTACGTACCCACGACCGTGGTACTTGCTACTGTACTTCGTATTGCGAACCTCAGCGACGCTTATACTGCATGGTGATGCAGGCAATTATTATTAGGTCGGTGGCTCATCGAGGCATCAAGAACATTCCTTGTCCAGTTGGATGAATTTAGCGCCATGCTCTGTAGCATTGCCTGTGCTGTCTCCCTGGCCTAGATGGCTAGCCGCTGCGCTAAAGCAAGGTTGGTTCCTGTCCTGGCGGCTCTGTGTGGCACGGCCCTGAATCCGGTGCAGCAGAACCGACGATAGACGCTGTCTGCGATGCATTCGATAAAGACCTGTCCTTGCTCGTGGGCTATCCTTCATTGTACGCGGACAAGCCGTTGGCCAGTGACATGGACTGAGCTGACAGAGGGGCCACGGAGATGAGGAAGTGCTTCTGAAAAATCACTGCTGCTAGCAGCTGCCCTGCGCAAGCCACTGCTGAAGCTTACCGGAGCTCGCACTCCTCTGTACCCCGGGGCCACTGCAGTTCACCAGGCGCTGTAGTGCCTCGACCAGCAACAATTGACAACAACCTGCCTGACAGTAATAAATCTGCGGGAAGCTCTCCCTGCCCTGCCCTGCCCTGCCCTGGGACTGCACACCATCACTGCAAGCCCGCAGGCTCAACCCGAAGAGGAGAAAGGCCAAGAAGAAGGAGCAGCCCCTGCAGGCCACAGTCTCCCGAGCAAGGGGGGACCGCGGCCCCATCGCCGATCAGTCCCCATGGGGCGAGCCGGAGCCATCGACGCCAAAACTTCACCCTCGTGCTGACGTCTGCGACTCGAGATGAGAGTAGAGGCACTTACTGTAAGCATACACAGCCGCACGTGGGCTCTGCCATGAGCACGCGAGGTCGTACTCCGAAATCCCACAGAACTGGCGGCCAGGTGAGCCTCTCCATCACCTCGGACCTCATACTCTGGCATGAGGCTGTCCGCCGTGGCGGAAACCATGAATGGCGGGCGGGGCCGTCTACCAAGCACCCTGCCTGCCCACCAACCCAAAAACCATGCACAAATATTCCCGCCTGCCCTGGCACGCGTCTCGAAGTGGCTCTTGTCAAGCAAGGCCATCAAAATGCCCCGAAAATACATGGACTTGGGCGTGAGCAATACAGCCATGCCGGCGTCTTGTAGCGCCCACTTGTCCAAGCAGCCCTACAGCATCCATCCAATTTTGGAACCCAAATCCACCACCACTCGCGCACCGTCTAAACCATATGCCTGGCAAGACGTCCGTTCCCTGGTCACAAGCGAATCTGCTTTGTTGATGGCTCCATTCGACTGCGAAGCTCCGTGCCTGTGGACTCTATGTGGATAGTTTATCCGTGCCGCGAACCGAGCACTGGCGGAGAGAAACAGCTCCGGCCAGGTACCTGGTACCTTGAGCTCATTGTCTTACGTAACCAAGGCATCGGCAAGGAAGCTCAACGTCAAAATTCGGACTTTGATGATTCCATCCACCATCAAAAGCCACATCCTCCCGCCGACGACGACAAGCCCGCCCGCCATGGATATGTACGCCTCCGCCTTCCAACTCTCCCAATAGTCTTTGACCCACTGACCACTCCTCGCCATTTCCTTAGGTTATCGTCCACCGAGCAGCGCCAGCTGGAGCAGCGCATGCAAAAGCGCCAGGTCAAGGAGTTTATGGGCGTGCGTTTTCCCTCTCCCTTCCGAACAATCACACCCTCAAAGGGAAATATGCAGCTAGATATAACAAAGAAGAAAGCACGGCGTTAGAAGACAAAAACAACCCGCTGACTTGCGAGGCCCTCGCTTAGGCCTTTGGCGGACTCGTCGAGCACTGCTTCGTGAGCTGCGTCGACGACTTCACCTCAAAGGCCCTCGCTTCGCGCGAGACGGGCTGCATCAACCGCTGTGTCCTCAAATGGATGGCCACCCAGCAGCGCGTCAGCGACCGTTTCCAGGAGCACAACGCCCAGATCACCCAGCAGATGCAGAACAAATGATTCCAAGCCCGATGTCATTTTGCAAGGGAGGACGCGCGTCTTCTAAGCGCGATATATACACACATCTCTCCGCCTTGTTGTCTCATCCGCTGCAGCCCTCTCGCCGTCGCGCGCTGTTCTGCGGTCGAATTGATATTTCTTGAGGGTACCTTGTATGGGATTTCCCCCGTTGTTGGTGGGAGGTCGCTGGGCGGCTTCTTGAATGCGGTTGCCGTCTTCCGCTACTGGTCGACGCTTTGTACTTGTACGACGGACTTGAAAAATGGCCAAAAGCATATCAGATGGAATGGTCCATCCATCCATCAAGCGCTCATCCTCGATTCCACACTCCCGCACGATAACCTCCTGCGTATTCTACAGGCCAAGGCCACTCGAGTCCGTCAAAGACTGCATACCGGCCATCAATGCGGCACTTGGGCGTAAATGAGGTGCAGGGCGGTACATTCCGCTTTCCAACGCCTGATCCCAATTCAACCATCTAATGCACCCAAGAGCTTCTCTCAGCCCACGCCCTGACTGGCGAAATCCTACGACCAGGAAATGCTCACAGCCGTCAGCCTTCGAGCTCGTCGCTCAACACGTCTCGCACTGTCTCGAGTTGAGAGACAGCCTTCTGCTCCAGCAAGTTATCAGGTCCTCCCGCATCGGCCGCCACTTTTGTGTTTCTCCATTCCATTTCACGCGAGCCCAACGGTAGCAGCCGTTCCTTGAGTAGCCTCTTGCTGGAAAGCCAAAAGTCGACATTTTCCAGCAGCCCATTTGAATCCCACTCGACGGCGGGGATGTCGCGGCTGTTGCTGGCGCGTAAAGCTGCGAGGATGCGCGTGAGCAACGCCAATGAGTGAATCTCGGACGTCGCCAGCAAGGTCAGGTAGTGCGGCGTAGAATTGGACCTTGTTCGGCTTGCTCCTGGGGGCTCGAATCGATCCACACTCGTCTCCAGCAGGTGGGAAAACTGATTCAGCACGTACGCCATCTCTGGTGCGAGCGTCGCGCCGAGAGAAGCCAACAGGTTGAGCATGAGCGGCAAAAGGCCCTTGGCCCAGATGGAGTAGCATCGTTGCGCGACCGGGGCATCCGCATACGGCGAAATGTTGGCCTTGAGCATGTACTTGGCCAGATTGGCCGACAGCAGGTTGCTGAGGATGCCGTCGCAGGCCAGTTGTTCCGCCAACAGGGGAAGGCTTGAAAGCTCCAGCAAGAACAGGATACTGAGTTCGCCGTACACGGGGTCTCCTTGTATTGACAGTTGGTCGGCCCACGAAAAGAGTGAAGTCGCGGCATTCATGACGTCGTGTGAAGCCATAATGTTCAGTACTTGCGTCTGCGACTGGTCAATGGTGGGGAGACTCAGGCACGCCTGCATGATGGCAGTCAACAGAGCAAGATCCTCGGGTAAAACATCTGTGTCCCTGTCGTGGATGAGGCTGACGAGGGTCCGGAAGCCTCGGCCGACGACGTGATCCAGCACATTGAGTATTGTTTGCGCAACATTCACCGCCGGCCCTTCCTGGTCGGCGTACGAGTCGGGGGCCGCTTTGCTGTCGACGAGTTGGTAGGCGCGAAGCGTGACGAACAATGCCTTCAGCAACGTACGGTTGTACGTGACGGACTGCTTTGTAAATGGTTCCTCGGCGTCGTGGATCGTGGCGACGAGAGTGGTCAGAAGATGGTTGATATCCTTGACGTCAATCGACGACTTGACAAGGCGCTGGACCAAGATGAGAGCCAGGTTCGCCCGCGCGTCAACCAGCTTCAGAAAGATGCTTTCCGGGCCCGGCGCCCCTTGGTTGGCGTTTAGACACTGGTGCACCACCTGCAACATCTGTCTGGTAACTGTCTGGTCCGACGGCAGGCAGGTACTGAGCTCGACCAGTAAAACCTCCCACGCATGAAAGAGGGCCTGCAAACTGTTAGCGACGGCGTCGACTTTGGTCGCTCCCGGAAGTCTCACTATCTGAGCATCGACCAAAGACAGGTTCGCATTGGCAAGCTCCATCTCGTTCTTGAAGCCATCGTCTCTCCGCCCGAGCCATCCTGGATCAAACCCCAACATGTCATTGGCACGGTCAAGGTTATAGTAATAGTTACTGCCGAGCTCCCGGTGCTCCAGGGGCGTCCGTTTGAAGAGCTCGATGGAGCATCCGAAATATTTGTTGGCAAAGTTCTTTGCAAAGTTGTTGTGCAGCGACTTGTTGTAGCCCGCAATCTCGACGCCATCGCGGAGATAGTAGTCGAGATCTGCCACGAGACTCTTGGCGAGCGGGCCAGCCGTGCCCTGGTGGCGCGAGTGATACAGCTGCATCGCCAGAGTCTCGGCAACGTACGCTGCGACCCTGGCGTCGACGCTGGTGCCGATAGCGTCCGACTTAACAGTCAGGTGAGACGGCTTCAAGTCGCGTACGTACGCCCGTAAGCCGTCAATGTATGACGTATCTTTCAACAGTGTGAAAATCGTCCAGGGCCAGTAGTTCTGCGCAGACGCGACAAAGTCCAGGATAGCTAGGGCCTCGACGTTGTCAAGGTCCTTTAGCCCCTTCAGCTTCGCCAGGGCACAGGCAAAGACAGAGTCGGCCGACAGCTCGCCCTTCTTGCTGCCCTCCTTCATGGCCTCTCGTGGCGTCTGCCCCGTTAAGAGACAGTTGGACATCCACTGTTGCCGGTTTCTCAGGATTGACGAGAAGAATGTCCAAGTGATTTTCGCGTCATGTGTCAGCGCAAAAGGCTTTCCCAGATTGGAGAGCGATTGCAAGAAAGACTTGGATATCTGAGGCCCCAGGTAGCCGAGCAGCGACGGCGGCTCAGCGGTAGATTTGGCCGCGTTGACCACAAGCGACTCGAGGAGACGGATGACTGGGGAGCGGACAGGGTCCGACAACGCCGAAAGCCGGGCCAGTAGGGTTGAGCTCTTGAAGAGGTACGTCTCAAGCATGGCGGAAGATCGGGCGAGATAGTCTGCCGTCCGGAGCAGCGTCGTGCAGAATTTGACGACCGAGTTGAGCTGATTTCGAACAATCATGGTGCGCTTCCGATACAGGGTGGCGTCGGGCAACATTAACGCAGCGCCGAAAGACGTGAGCATGGGTCCAAATCGTAACGTGCCGGTCGATGGGGCCATGAAGCAGTCGACCACGTAGGAGGCTGCAGGTCTGAGGCTGGACGTGAGATTCTCGGAGCTCGGCGATTCGCCCGTGCTGTAGCTGTACAAAACGAGCTTGTCGAGGACGGGAACGACGTTGCTGATCAGCTGCAAGCGGCTCGTCTCCGAATCGAAGCGCCAGGTCGAAGTGCTCTCGAGGACGTCGACAGAGGCCTGTGCGACAGACAAGCTGACTCTGGTCAGCACTTTGTCGGCGGTCCCCAGCCACGGGTTCGACTCAGGTTTCTGTCTGTAGGCGAGTTTGTTGCTTGCCCGGCGCTGAACCGCAGAACACATGGCGGTGTCTATAAGCCTTGAGAAGAAGGAAAGCGACGACATGAGGAGGTCGAATCTCTCCGAGACTAAATCAAGGGTCCCGGTGATTTTGGCCAGTTTTCCCGCCCTGGAATCCGAGCTGAGCAGTTCGCTCCGGGCCAAATACGACCAGACCCGACTTGGCTGTATGGGAAGCATGGCATCCAGAAACGTGACGCAGGCGGTGAGGATGTGGACGGCAGCATCTTCAGCCCTTGTCGGCTCGTCTTGCATGAAGTAGTCCATGGTCTCGCAGACGATGGAGACGAGGTCTTTGCCGCCGCTGATGTGTTTGCTGGCCTCCTGCAAAAGGTCGCTCTCGCGGTGAGCCGCTATGCTGTCGTTGCTCGTCTTTGCTATCCTCAAATACTCCATGCGGAAGAGCGTGGAGAATAAGGAAATGACTTGGGCAACTTCGCTCGGCTGCAGCATTCCCAACTCGGAGCGATAGCCCTCTTTAGTGAGATTGATCTCGAGCTGCCGTCCAAGCAACGATAGGGTGGAGTGTGGATATTCCACCAAGACAACCCGGCCCGTGTCTGTAATGAAACGTCCATAGGTCCCAGCTGGTAGCCGGTAGGCATCGTCTTCGATACACCTCCTGCTCCACGATGAGGACAATGATATCAGGGGAATTTCTTCCACCAGGCAGAAGGAGTTGGTATTCTCGTCTTCTTGGACGAGCTCGTACCCCGAAAACGCGTTTGGAAGAGTAAATGCCAGGGAAGGCGTTTTTCTCAGGAGCCTGACGATCAAGTCAGACCTGTCGTCGTCCGTGGCCATGGTGGCAGTGCAAAGTCGCTTGCACAGCGTGATGAAGGGCAGAAACTCGTACGGGAAGCGATCGAGAGACTGCTGAAAGTAGAACTCCATGGCATGGTCGTCGTGTATCATGCACGCGAGGACGTCGTGGGAGGTCGAGAGAGCGTTTTCCGCCGATATATCCCAATAGTCTCGTCCAGGGGCCAGGAGCGAAAGAAGCGAGCTGACCGTCTCAGATTGGTATCCAACCACGGGATAAGAGACCTTCAGGAGCTCTAAAAAGGCAACCCTGATGCGTGAGCTGAGCAGCGGCGACATGCTGCCTTCGGCCGAGGGCCCTAGCGAGGTGGCCATGTTGGCAATGACATCAAAGACTTGCCCGTGGGCCGTGACGCCGGCGGCTAGTTGCTCCACCAGCTGTAGATCCTTGGGAGTTGTTCCGCTTTCGAGGAAGCCATCGAACTTGGACGACTCGATGGAAAAGATGCTCCCGGCCGAGTTGCGCCTGGCCACGGTGGGGCGGATGACGCCCCCCAGCTCAAAATTCTCCCTGGCGTTTTGCTGTAGCAGGTTGTCTCGCTTCTCCGTCCGGTTCTGGTAGGACACGTTCATGCGATGAAGTAGCAGAGTCCAGGCGAAAATGACTGGGCTGGCACTTTCGCAATCCGCGCTGGCCGCGTCGAGAATGCACTTGTGGATTTGCTCCAAGACATCTGACAAGAGCAAATACGAGTCGTATGAGTCGTCGGGGAGCGCCGGATCGTCCTCCCTTTCGGCGAGAAAGGTCAGAGATCGAGCAAGCTTGAGCAGGCTAATCGAAACTGCCGAGGAAAGCGTCTTGAGAGGGAGAATGAGCTCAGTAATCGTTGGGTGGATCTGGCAATTGGTCAGTGCATCTGTACGTGACTGGGAGGAGGGGGCGGCGAACGGGCTGGATCGAGTCGAAAAAGTTGTAGAGATTCATCAAAGAGAACCACTGATTGATGGCGCCCGAGGGGGGAAAGTCGCTTCCCAGACTGTCCGCGATCTGGAACACGACCGACAATGCGTGAATGATCTCGGTCAGGAGGCTTCTCAGCCAATCCAGCTCAATGTCGTCGATCAAAAGCAAACTTTCGTCTGTCAAAGACCTAAACCCCGCCTCGATGTTGGCCATGCGGCCAGAGACGATTTTCAGGTAGGCGGGGAGCAACGAGGCTGTTTCATCCTGGGCATGAGCCGGCCCGTTGAGTTTGTAGAGGAGCGCCAAGTTTTCGTCGGTTGACGCGAAAACCGGTAGCCGACCGTAGAGCTTGATTGCGTGCAAATAGTCCATTGTCATCATAAAGGAACGCCGCTCAGCCAGAAGCGTGTCGAAAAGTCGTCGCCTTCTCGAGTCGGTCCTTTCAAAGTCGGCCGCAATTTCGTCCGAGTCAAGGGCCGATGATGCGCCCAGGTCGGATAAGAAGGAGGCTCCTTGGCCATTTTGAAGGCCAGCGGCTTCTTGTAGATTTGCGGCGTCTTGAGAGGAGAGCGGTCCCATCAGGTGCCTGAATGGGCGGGACTGGAACTCGACGATGACGACGCGCAGCGCAGCGACGAGGTTGATCTTTGCGTTTTGACTGAGCCATTCCGCATCTGACTTCAAGGTCTTGACGTCGTGGTCTGAGGCCGAGGCCGAGGTCACGTTGACGGGAGCCGTCTTGGTGTCAAAGTCCTTTTTGGCAGCTTCGTTGGGCGGCGCAAACACGGCCGAAGGGTCTCTGAGCAATGAATGGACATGGTCGTCGGCGAGGAACCTTGTAACAGCTGGGCACGTCTGTCGCTGGCCGGATTGGTCCGAAAGCGCGGTCGATATGTGCCTCCAGGAGCTGGAGGGAAGTCAGTCGCAAGCATCTCACAATGGAGGGGAGAAAGAAGCTCACAGAAGCACGCGCTCCCCGGACAAGCACTCCTCCAGCGAGGGGAAGTAACTGCTATCCGACACTGGCGCCATGGCCGCAAGCGTCAGTCAAGAGGTGGCGGCAGGCGATGCATCCCTTGGCGAGGGTTTGGCGCAGGCGAGTTGTTGCGTTGACGCGCTTGAGCAGCAGCGTCGGTCGTCGAGCTACTTGAGCTCAGTCAAGGGACTTTTTTTCTTGAGTCGAGCTCTCCTGGGCCGATGTTTAGCCGGCCGGCCACGCGCGGGATCCATGCACGGTGTGCGCACTGTAGACTGTGCACGATTTAGCGTGTGTCGACACCGTATGCCGAGTTATCTATTGGTGTCGCCAAGTCGTTCCGATTCTCATTGCCTTGAGTCACGTCCCGGCGAATTGAGCGTTTTCTCTCCCATTTCCTTCTCGGCGCCTCCTCTCAGCTCGCCATTCACACTCTAAGCCATCAGGACATTGTTGCAAAATCTTGGAAAATGCCGTCGGCCCTCGGGATCATCGATCACTCACCCCATCAGCCCGAACCCTCGGCCCCCATCCCGACAGCCTCCAACCTCATCCTCATCGACAACTACGACTCCTTTACCTGGAACATTTACCAGTATCTCGTTCTCGAGGGCGCCACCGTCCATGTGTTCCGCAACGATCAGATAGGCCTGGAGGAGCTCATCCAGAAGAACCCTACCCAGCTCATCATCAGCCCTGGCCCGGGGCATCCCGCAACCGACTCTGGCATCAGCCGAGATGCCATTCGCCATTTCGCCGGCAAGGTCCCCATCTTCGGTGTTTGCATGGGCCTGTAAGCCTTCTCATGGCGTCTCTCCCCGTACTGGTCTGGTTGGCTCACGCTCCCCAGGCAATGCATCTTTGACGTCTACGGCGGAGATGTCAACTCGGCTGGGGAGTGGCTGCACGGCAAGACGTCCCCTTTGGTCCATGACTCCAAGGGTGTCTTTGCCGACCTTGAGCAGAACCTCCCTGTGACGAGATATCATTCTTTGGCTGGAAACCACGTCACCCTGCCCGAGTGCCTCGAGATTACTTCTTGGGTAGCCAACGCTGACGGCTCGCCCGGCATCATCCAAGGCATTCGTCACAAGGATTTTGCCATGGAGGGAGTGCAGTTTCACCCTGAGAGCATACTAACAGCCCACGGCCGCAAGATGATCAAGAACTTTTTGCACATGCAGGGTGGTACCTGGGAGGTAAACTCCCGGCTGCAAAAGGCGATGTCAGTCAACGCCGCTGCCGCTGCGCCGGCGAAGCCCAAGGGCAACAACATCCTTCAGCGAATCTATGCCAGCCGCAGGGCTGCTGTTGCGATTCAGAAAGAGATTCCCTCCCAGAGAATGGCCGACTTGCAAGCTGCCTACGATCTCAACGCGGCCCCTCCACTCGTCCCGCTTGTCAGTCGCCTGCGCCAGACACCCTTTGACGTGGCTCTCATGGCCGAGATCAAGCGTGCCTCTCCTTCCAAGGGCGTCTTTGCGCTCGGCATCAACGCACCTACGCAAGCGCGCAAGTATGCCCTGGCGGGCGCCAGCGTCATCTCGGTTCTCACAGAACCAGAGTGGTTCAAGGGAAGCCTCGAAGACTTGCGAGCCGTGCGCCAGGTCCTGGACGGAATGCCCAACAGGCCCGTCGTTCTGCGCAAGGAGTTTATCTTTGACGAGTACCAGATCCTGGAGGCAAGACTAGCAGGCGCCGACACGGTTCTGCTGATTGTCAAGATGCTGGATCTCGAGCTGCTTGAACGGTTGTACAAGTACTCGCTCTCGCTGGGGATGGAGCCACTGGTGGAGGTCCAAAACGCCGAGGAAATGACGACGGCCGTGAAGCTGGGCTCCAGGGTTATTGGTGTCAACAACCGGAACTTGGAGAACTTTGAAGTGGACCTGGACACGACGGGCCGATTGAGACGCATGGTCCCCGAGAGCACGCTCATCTGCGCCCTCAGCGGCATCAACACCCACGACGACGTGCTGATGAACAAGAATGACGGGGTCAATGCCGTGCTCGTGGGAGAGGCCATTATGCGGGCGCCAGACGCGAGCGTCTTTATCAGTGAGCTCTGCTCGGGCTCAGAGCCGGCAACTGAGAGGCCGCAGCCTCGGCCGCTCTATGTCAAGATATGCGGGACTCGCTCGGTCGAGGCCGCCCAGGCAGCCGTCAAGTCAAAGGCCGACTTTGTGGGCATTTGCCTGGTGCCTGGCGCCAAGCGCTGCATCACGCACGAGACGGCGCTGGCAATATCCAACGCAGTGCACTCGCAACCTGGCGCGCTCGACGCCAGAGGCGAGCGGCACATGTCCAGCAGCGGCGCCACAGACTACTTTGAAGCCGCCGCTTCACGGCTCCAGAGCTCGCGGACCCGGCTGGTGGGCATCTTCCAGAACCAGCCGCTTGCAGAGGTCTTGGAGATGCAGCGGCTCTACGACCTGGATCTCGTCCAGCTCCATGGCGATGAGCCGATTGAGTGGGCCAAGGCCATCCCGGTGCCCGTAATTCGGTGCTTCAAGCCCGGCCAGGTCGGGCTCGGGCTGCGCGGATACCACACGATACCGCTCCTCGACTCGGGATCCGGGTCGGGGAAGCTTCTCGACGTGTCGAACGTCAGGGCCGCGTTGGAGAAGGATGCGGACCTCCGGGTCTTTTTGGCCGGCGGCCTGAACCCGGACAACGTGGCCGCGGCGGTCGACGCCCTGGGCGGACTGAGCGATCGGGTCCTTGGAGTCGACGTGAGCAGCGGGGTCGAGGAGGACGGGAAGCAGAGCTTGAGCAAGATTGCGGCTTTTGTCGAGGCTGCGAAGGGTATCAGATAAGTGCCTTGGCAGCGTATCGAAGATGATTTTCCACTTCCCAAATAGATGCCTCGCTGGTCCGTTGGGGCGTTGGGTTCGTAAGCTTCCCGCTGCTCCGATGTGGACAGAAGCCCACTAAGCACGCCTCTTGAGCAGCCAGATCAATCAGTATCCCCTCGAGAGCATGGTCAGGGCTCCTGAAGGAGACTTGTCCCTTGAGAACGGACACGAGGTAGAGGGACACTTTGGGCTGCCCGTAGTCTTGCTTGTCTAGCTCTCGCACAGCAACGGCCCGTGTGCGTGTTTTCTCTGCTCGGCATGGGATGCAACTTCAACTGCCCTCTCCCCGTTCTGAAGCAGCCCCCCTGTATCTGAACTGGCTTGTTCAGCCCAACTCACACTCTTCAATCCTACCTCTCCACACCTTGGTCCCCGACATCTAGACATCAAGTCCTCGAACCAACTCCTCAAGGCTTCTGCGTTCTCGCCCTTTTGAGGAGCTTTATCCGCCCCATCATCCACGCAACCTCTCCGCCTCGCCTCATGCCTCGCCAAATCTTCCGAGACCGCGTCATCGCAGCCGCCGGCCCGCTACCCGGCCAGCTCACCGTCGACAACCTCCGGCACTGGACGAGCCTGCGGCGGGGCAAGTTCAGCGACGACTTTGACGACGCCGTGACGCATCTGCTGTGCACGCCGGAGCAGTTCCGCCAACGGGTTCCGCGAGGTAAGCCCCGTGGCGCCGTTGATCGTCGTTGACGGCACACGCTGCTCAACGCCTCAGCTGGACGGTGGGAAATGAGCTTACACGCCAGCGCCAGTCAAGGAAGCCCTGAAGCGGGTCAAGCGCTGCTACATTGTCCACTACGACTGGTTCGAGCTTTCGACCGTGGGGGAGAAGAGGGAGCCCGAGAGGGAGTACTCGATGAGACACCGCCTGGCCAAGCAGAATGCAGCGAAGCGCGAGCAGGCCAGGATCGAGAGGGGCAAGAAGGAAGGCGAGAAGTTTGTCAACACTAGTAGGTTATGTCCTGAGCCCTGTCACATCCTCTGAGGCGGCTGTCGACTTCCTCTGACATGCAGACCAGACCTCTACCACATATACCAGGACAGGGAGTACTTCCCGTACCAAATCGACATTACGCGAGACGGCAACGAGAACGGCAACGAGAATGGCGAGCCCGGCCAGCGCTATACCCTCAGTGTAAGACGCTCTCCCCGTGTCCTGGCGCAGTCGCGTGTACTCGTCCTGACAGCGTGCAGCTGTGGGAGTCCAACGCCAAGCCACACCTATACTGGTTCACGGCAAAGTTCCTCAAAAGAAGGGGCGACAGTCAGCCCAGCTTTCACCGGCCCAGCCGCTGCTCGGGCAAGTGGCGTCGTGAAATGGACTTGTTTATGGGATTTTTCCGCGTCAAAACGGGCATCGAGTGGCAGGACCGTGTACTGAGAGAGAAGACGATGTCGAGCTCCTTCTTTCATTACACTCCGCCGGTAAGTCTCATGAGTCGCCAAACAGCCCATCCAGCTCCAAGCCAAGCATGGCTAACGCAGCAGACAGACAGGAGGGAAGCCCGTTGGGCGACGGCTTCGGTTCTGCCTCGACCACTGCCGTCAGGTGAACGCCGAGATTAGGGGGCTCCCGTGGCCGCCCGTTGAAAGCGCTGTCACCGATCCGGAAGACGCCAAGATGGACGCCAAGGCCGAGAGTGCCGAAAACGGCGCCAAAAGCTCGGCTTCTGAGCTCGGGGCTGATGATGGCGAAAACCAGGCTGTGGCTGCTTGCGAACAAGGCTCTCCAGAGCGCACACTCGCGGTGGAGGGTGTCGAAAGCTCGGCTGAAGGCGGAATCTCTGAAAAGTGATTCGATCCGAGACGCGCGGATCAGGGGGTGGCCTAACTCGTCTTGCGCAATGCTTCTGGGGCGTCAACGCGGCTTCCAAGTTGAGTAATGGAGGGAACGGGGCCCGAGGACGGATTGAAGAGGGCGACTCGGATGGTCCGAACAAATGACGAATGACACAAGTCGGGGATCCAAGCACTACCGGTAGTTGTCGTGAATGGACGTGCGTAAAGGGCTTGTCGTGCCCCAAGTTTTGGCCTAAAAGCGAAGCTTGGGCAGCACAAACACAATCAGCAGCAGCGCCACCATCAAGCCATACACCCACGCGTAGAGCATCAACCTCCCCCACCAGCCCTTGCCCTCTGTCATCTTCCGCAGCGCGCCCATGCGGCCTCGTGCCGCATCCATGCCACGCTCCGTCTTGTCTATGCCCTCGCCTGCGCGGCTGACGACGTCCTTGTCGACCTCGAGCGACGACGAGAAGCGCTGCGAGCTTGCCTTGAGGGCGCTCGCCATCTGGAGGATGGAGCCCGAGAGGGAGTCCTGCTCGGCGCGCTGCTGGTCGAGGATGGCCTCGGCGGTGGCGGTCGACGTCTGTGGCGCGGCGGGCTCGCGGCGGTTGGCGAATAGGGCGGCGCGGGCGGTGCTGTGGGAGACGTCTGCGGAGACGGAGGGCTGCGACTGGATGGAGGAACGGCCGCGGAGAGACTGGGTGGTTTGCGTGGGATCCTGCGCGGGAAATACGGGCGTGGTGGGTGAGATGTTTTCGAGGAGATGCGCCGGAGTGGCCGGGGGGTCTAGGATGGTGGCGAGCTGCGGAGTGGGGGAGGCTGGTATCGCGTCCCGTGCCGTGTCCTCTTGTCGCGATTCGGCCGATGTAGACGGAGCGCTTTCGCTCGGAGTTGGCACGATGTCTCCCAACAAATCCTCCTCGTCGGAGTCTTGGTCCTCGTCCAAGGCAAGCTAGGGGGCAAGTAAGCTGGTGAGGTCCCAGTCAGAGCTTCTGGGGCACCCACCTGCCTCAGGTCTTCCATGCGATCCAGTAGCGTCTCCAGCGTCTCCCTCGTGGCGTGCAGGGCGTCTTGTCTCTCGAGCTTCCGCGCCGGCACCGTGATACGCGCCGCATCTTGTTCTAGGCGCCCGAGTAGCGATAAGGCATATTCCAGGTTCTACAATACGCCCAGTCAGAATATACGCTACCGCGGGATGCGATCGCACAGGCATACCGCTTCAACTCTGGCCCTCTCGTACTCGCTGGTCCGCAGTCTGCGCTCCCGTTCGGGCGTGGGATGGAGGACATTTTGCTGCAGCCGAGAGACAAGCTGTGACAGTTGGACAAACAATGCGTCGTGGGACTTTTCGGTGGTCCGATCCGCGGTATGGGTGTGCGCCACGCGCGCCATGCCGTGAGGTGCTCGTAGGTGGTGATGGTGTCGTGCCGATTGCGAAGTGCTGGTGACATGTTGTCGTTTCTTGGAGCTTTATCGATAACTCCCAGGGCAAAGCGGGGCCTTAGGTGAAGCACGTGATCGGTATCTACTTGCTAAGTACCTAGGTGCCTACCTATATACCTAAGGTAGGTACCTAGGCGGGCAGTTGATGATACAGTGTGACACGTACGGAGTACCTTTTCTCTCTCTGCACACAACCCACCCACAACCCACTCACACAGCAGTACCAGCGCCTCGCGGCATCGAGACCAGCCTCAGTCCCACCAAACAGGTCGAGCAGAAGCAAGTTGCCAAAAAAAGAAAGGGACAAGACCATGCTGGCAGATGAGCGTCAGGGAGCACGCACGTATGCTGCCAAAAGGGCAGAGTGGCAGGAAATTCTGCTGCGGCAATACACGAAGCTGCGAATGCTGTTTGCAATCGATCGAATCATGGGGCAAATCCTGAACCAGCTTCTTGTCGAAAGCATCGCGATGGACAACAACAGCGAAGCCTCGATGAATCGGATCAGGAAGCTGGAGGGGTTCAAAGCCCGCATGAAGCAAAGCAGGAAGCTTCTCAGAGATGCGAGAAAGGTTCTCAACGCCGCGAAGAAGGTTCTGGCGCTCATCGACTCTGGAGCTTACGGCGATGCTGTGCAAGGCGCTTGAGGCTGCTCCTTCAGCATCCTCCCTTTCATTGGGTTGCGGCGATGGGGGTTTTAATGGCGGGAGGAATGAGTGACACGCAAGACGCGTGACCCACGGGCAGAGAGGGGACTAGGACACAGTACGGGAGCATACGGAATACATCAGTCATCTCTGCACCACTAGTGCCGGTACATGAGCCTGCGTTTAGGGTAGGCCCATGGCGTGAAATCGCGTTTGCCAGGACGTGACACTGGCGAGAATGTTTTCAAAACGCATCAAGCAACTTGCGCGAGCCGAACTCGATACCGCACAGCTACGGGCAAACGCTGAAAATCATGTCTTGATTTGTCCTTTGCTGCTGCTCAGCTGCCCAAAGACATCACCCAGGTGGCCAAGGCCTTCGCTTCTGGCTCACATCTTGATCGCCCCCTGGAGCCTTAAAGCTCTGTATGACTTGACCAGAAAGACTCATGGCGTCTTCATGTTGCCCGTGTTCCCTACCTCAGCGTACTGACCACCGCTTCTCTCTAACCCTTTGTAGTCTCACGTGTGGTCCTCACTCGAGTATCCCGACAAGGACAAAAGCTGGGCCCGCCCAGTCCTTATATCGGCGGGTTGCCTTTTCCAGGCACCACTCGGCGCAGCCTGGTTCGAGACGGGCCGGCGCCCATTGCCGTCTGATGGCCCCGTCAGGCAGTGAGAAGAGGGCGAGCGGCTGGATCAACGCCGTCATCCATTGGCGGTAGAGAGTCGCCCGTGCATGGCTGCAATGCAATGCCCAGCGTGTCGCGGGCCTAGTCCTTGGCTTCCCTTTCATTGTCCAAGGCGCCGCGCAGTCTCTCCTCCTGCTTTTTCCAGTGACTGCCTTCTTCGTAGTTGGAGCTGATCTTGAGAGCCTTTCTCAGCCGCTCGCTCTCTTGAATCTTGGCGTCTGCCATCTCGTGAACCTGGTGCTCTTTGAATGTCCTGCGGGACGCGCCACCCTTGTCCCCCGACTTGGACTCTGCGCTCAGTTTCTGGCGAAGCTCGTCGCAGCGGCGCTCAATCTCGTCCTCGTCGACCCTGTGGCAAAAGTCAGCAAAGGAGGATGCGCAAAGGGTGAATGGCGCCTACTCTTCCCCCTCGAGCTGGTCCCGTAGCTCAAACACCTTGACCTCAATCTGGCGCTTGCGGTCGTGCTCGAGGATATCCTTGTCCGGCTGCCGCTGCCTGTGCCGCAGGCTGTCGAGGTCCTTGGGGTATGGGGCGCCGTAGTCGCGAGGCCTCATTTGCGCTAGGTTGCGCTGTACGTACCCTGAGGTTCCGCTGCCCCGGGGGGTGGAGAGGCCGACGTTGTCTGACATTGCGGGGATGAAGAGCAGTCGTGGGTATTTGAAATCGAGGTGTTTACTAGACAAAAGTGTAGTCTCTGCGATGACGGCCTTGAGAGTTGAGACGGGGGATGACGCTGGTTGGAGTCCCCTTTCGAGCAGGCGGTGAGATGCATATTTGCGATAGGAAGCGGCAGAATTGATAAGCGTTGATCTGACGCAAATTCCCGGCTTCAACCCCAAGTCGACGACCAAGAGTGAGTCAAGCTCATTCGAAAGCAGCATTACAAGAAATATAAGACCCATTGCTTTGTGGTTTCCCTTGACTTGACTTCTTCTTGCAGTTGCCTCACAATTCATCTACTTTCAGGTGGCGGCGATATACCACTTCTTCAAAAGTGCCACCATGCCTCACCTCCCGTCTGTCGACGACGCCCAGGACGAACGGGAGCTCGTGTTCCCGCCCGTCACCAAAGACCACATCCAAAACTGCTCGTACGACGCGTGGTTCCCCAAGTACCGGAGCTCATGCCTCAAGTCGCGCATCATCCCGCTGCCCCCCAGCGTCGTGTCCTATCTCCAGGAGGACGGCATCGTCTTGGCGGACGAGGACGGCGGCGGCACGTTGTCACAGGAGGAGGAGGAATGGCACCCGTCTACCATCAGTGGTCCTCTACAAGCACGTCACGAAGAGCAAGACTCGTCATCAGACGAGGACGAGGCGCCTCGACTACCCCCCAACAAGAGGTTCCCCGATACGCACCAGCTGATCAAGGACACTATTGCCGAGCTCGGGGGCGCCGTGGCTCCGAAGCTGAACTGGTCGTCGCCTCAGGATGCCAAGTGGATATCGCCGCACCAAAACACGCTCAAGTGCACGTCGCCCAACGACGTCTACCTCCTGCTGAAGTCGTCGTCGTTTGCCTCGCACGACCTCGCCCACGCCTTTGACGGCTGCACGGCGGCCCCTCCGTCGCGGCCCCCGGCGCCGGTCCTCGTGCTGCGGCCCTTTTTCATGCCGCACGTGGCCCTCGAGTTCCGCTGCTTCGTCAAGCACCGGTCGCTCATTGCCATTACACAGCGGGACCTCAACTACTACGCCTTCCTCGACGGGCTGCGGCCGCACATCTGGAGCAAGATCTGGTCCTTTTTCAGGGCAAAGCTGAGGCTCACGTTCCCCGACGCCAGCTTTGCTTTTGACGTCTACATACCCGAGGACCCGCTGGCGGATGGCGGGCTCGGCAGGGTGCGGCTAATGGACATTAACCCGTGGGCGCCGCGGACCGACACGCTACTGTTTTCGTGGAAGGAGCTGTTGGGCATGGAGGTGGCGTCCCCGCTATACGGGTCGTCGGAGGCTGGATTGGATGGCAGCGGAGACGAGGAGGAGGGAGGGGACACGGGGGCGGAGGATGCCGACAGTCAGGACGGAATGCCGGAGCTGCGGCTGGTGGAACGAGACGACCCGGCGGCCTACAACTTTAGCTCGGCGCAGTTCTCGGCGCACAAGCTGCCCAAGGAGGTGGTGGACGCGGGCATGTCGGGCGAGGGCGGGCTGCGCGAGTTTGCGCGGCAGTGGAAGGAAATCACCGAGGGGAGAGGCGGCGACGTGTGGGATAACGTGCCAGAGCGTAATGCCTGAATGCTCGGAGCCTGGGAAACACTTGACGATGACACTGATGGCCACTGCTTCCTTTCTTTTTTCAATAGCGATGAATGCAACGCCGCGATGAACACATCAAAAGAAGCATGTAGCAATAATCAATGGCTCTTGCGGTAAGTAAGTCAATAGGAGAAGCTCTTGAAAGGCGCTGACCATATCGGCGCTATAGCTCTTTGCCGCCGTTCGAAAGCCGGCCTATTGTGCGCACGCCGCCTCGCATTGTGTGCGAGTGAGCGTCTCAGATATGGTCAAATGCCCATTCTGCTCACCACGTCTATTGTGCCTTGATATTCACCTCGGCATTGGCCAATCATGATGGCACAGCAGTCGGCCGCCGTCGAGAACAAGAGCCCGAGTTTGGGAGAGATAAAATGCCATGTAAACCGCCAGCTCGTCGTCCGTCTCATCTCACGATATTCAAACACACACGCACTTCCTTACAGTTCAGTCACTTCACGCACTTGCCAGACACTGCGAAGCAGGTGTATCCAGCTGCCCTCATCGCCGAGCATCATCATCGTCAAGGTGAATCACTGCCCTGCCTCGACTTACACGCCATATATCAGCCAGCCTCGCTGCCATCTCGGGAAGATGATGACGGGACGTGGCGGCGGCAAGGAGCCCGGGGGAAACAGGCCCAAGAGGGCTGCTTCACCCGGCTCGCCTCCCTCGGGCGAGCAGTCCGAGGCCAAGAGGGCCAAGCTGGCGCACGACTCTCCAGCCTCTCCTGCTCCCGCGAGCGCGGATGCAGACGACCATGCGCAGCAGCCGCAGCAGCAGGATCCTCATCACTTCTATGCTCAGGAGCCCTGGATGCCCGATTTCTTCGCTCCCGTAAATGCTCCCAGCGGCAGTGGCAGCTACAACATTGGCGGCGATGGCGACGGAGGAGCTGATGACTCGGTCGAAGGGGCCCTCCAACTGGCTCTCGGTGGCGGTGTTGACGACTTTGACGCTGTTTTTGGAGACTTGGTCGATCTGGATGGGGCGGCGGCGGCGGCGGCGGCGTCTACTTCGTCGCATACTCAGCCTGCTTCCCCGTATGCGTCTGCATTTTCGTCTTCTCCGACTTCGCATGGGGCCGTGGCGGGCCAGCAACAGCGGTTTCAGGGGCAGGCTCCGATTCAGCATCAGCAGCAGCAGCAGATTCCGGAGCAGGCTCCGACTCAGCAGCTTCAGCATCAGTCCCAGCAGCCGGTTCAGCAGCAGCCGGCGCTTCATCTTCCTGCCCAGCCCATGCAGCGGCCGGCTCCTCCTCAGCAGCAACTTCACCTCCCGGCCCAACCTGTTCAGCAGCAGTTCCATGTCGCTCCTCAGCAGCTTCTCCTCTCGGCCCAGCCTGACCAGCAGCCGGCTCCTCAGCAGCAGCAACTTCATCTCTCTCCTCAGCAGCTTCTCCTCTCGGCCCAGCCTGCCCAGCAGCCCGCTCCTCAACAGCCCGCTCCTCAGCAGCAGCTTCAGCTCTCTCCCCAACAGCCTCTCCTCCCGGCCCAGCCTGTCCAGCAGCCCGCTCCCCAGCAGCCGGCCCCCGTCGCTGCCCAGCAACCGCAGCAGCCCGACAACAGCACCCTGACCGGCGAGCAGGTCGTCCAGGCCGCCTACGGCAACGGCGTCCGCATCGACAGCGTGCTGTGCAGGCGCCTGGCCGGCGAGCCGGCCCAGCGCGAGCCCGTCCAGCGCCGCGCCGCACAGAGGCTCAACATTGAGCGCCGCAGCAACGTCGAGGCCCTCCTGGCCCACGTCACTGGCCAAGTGGCGGCCCAGCCCTGCAAGAACTGCCACAAGGGCCACGGGCCCTGGACCCAGTGCGTCGTCTATGACGGCCAGATGTGTGGCAGCTGTTCGAATTGCTGGTTCAACGCGAGCGGTTCGAGGTGTACGTTTCATGGTAAGTTCCCCCCTCTCTTCTCCTCTCTTCTCTTTTCCCCTTTTCCTTTGCCTCTTTCTTCACAACAACAACAACAACAACAACAACAACTGCCCTACACACAACACTCCACCTCCAACACACCACACACAACACACTCTTCACCCTCATCATCGTCGTCAACGCACAAGACGCAGCTATGGGACTGACTCTTCCAATCCCAGAGAACAATAATCCTCAGCCGCAGCAGCACATGCACCAGCAGCAGCAGCAACCTCTCCCTGCCACCCCCCAGCACCCTGCGCCCGTCCAGCAGCAGCTGCCCCAGCAGCAGCTTCAGCAGCTGGCGAATCCCTACCAGCAGCCTGCTCAGCAGCAGCAGCAGCATGTGCACCCATACCAGCAGCATCTTCCGCATCAGCAGCAACAGCTGGTGAACCCATACCAGCAGCAGCCTCTCCAGCATCAACAGCAGCAGCTGGTGAGCCCATACCAGCAGCAGCCTCTCCAGTATCATCCCGCCGTCGCCGCAACGGCCTCTCCCACCCCCTCATCCCATTACCGCCATCGTCGCTCCCAGGGCCCGGCACACTTTGCCAACGGCGTCAACCTCAGCCACCTCAGCGCCAACGACATTGCCCAGTGGCGCTTGGCCGATGCGGCCAGACGCGCCGTCGCCCGCGGCATGGACAGCACTCGGATTGTCTCTCGCCGACTGCGACTCATTGCAAGGATCGAGGCCGCTGCCGAGGAGCTCGGCATGCGCATTACAGAGTACGACGAGTACGCCCGCAGCCCCGAGGGCATCGCCGAGGGCGACGGGAGCGTTTCTTCCGATGTTGCCGCCCAGCAGCAGCACGATGACGACGACAACGCCTCGGTGGGCCAGTACGAGCCTCCTCCTCATCGCTCGCCCTCGCCTCCCTCTCACCACTCTCATGACCGTGTCCATGAGGATGCCTAGGCGTGGCACGTCCATCGTCGATTGTCGCGCCACGACTTCGATTCATCTGGGATGAGCGCTCTTGCTGGCGTCGACAGCTTTTGCCGGCCCTGCAGCCTCCTTTCGTCAACGACTTTACGCGCATTGATTCATGGTCCTTTGTTTTTTCACCACCTCGTTCTTCAGCTTGTTTCTGCTTTCGCGACTCCCAGCTGTTCGAGCTCGCAGCTGCCAGCCGACAGCTCCCCCGATTCCACACGCTCCCAGAGCGTGGCACGACCAACGGTCAGGCCCCAGCCAAGATCTTCTCAGCAGGCCAACAAACAGCGACGGCAGGACCGGCTAACTCTGGCACTACTACAGACTGTGAAGACATCACCTCTGAAATGACCATTTCCCCTTTTCATACATGGCGAAACGCCTTGCGCTCCGGGAACAAAAGGCTGGCTCCTTTTCTTTGCCCAGGGATCGCGCCCTTGTTTTGTTTTTACACTCCAGAGCTTGTTGGCATTGGCCCAGCAACCACACAGTACAGACAGCCAGCGATTCCGCAACCACCACCACCCGCGCCAAACTCATCCTCTCTGCTTGCCCGTCTTTGCATATCCCAGCTGGTCTCGGGCTATCCAAACGCACAAGACGCGGCATGGAAGGAAACTTGGATTCTGGGGGAAATGGACATGGACATGGCTCACTCATTGTTTTTGATTTCACTGTTCTTCTCTTCCGTCCCTTTCTCTTTATCGCGTCCGAATCGACAACAGAGCTTCGTGCAAGAGTCTGCAAGTCGACTTGGCAGCGGCGGATATTGGCGACGAAAGGGGGACATGCAACGCTGGCTTTCATCTGGTGCGACGGCACAGTCTTGTGAGATAGAGCTCAATGCTACTGCCCCCGTCTAGACCAAAACACTACAGAACGACAGTTGACCATGCAAGCCGTGTTCCAATGTGCCGACGTAGTCGTGTGCACTCTGATGCTAGAGAACTCGATATTCGATTCCAGGTTGACGTTTTTGCGCAGCTCCAGACATCCCCTCAACCCATTGGGACTTCACGGGAACGAATATCAACATGGGCAGAATGGTCTCTTGGCGTGGCTTCATCTAGCAACAACCCGACGACGCAGCACAAGCCCAGCTTCTCTCATCCTTCGCTGCCCCGTCGCCATCCCTCAATCAGCAACTATGTACCAGAAGGTCAACTCAAAGTAGAGCACGCTGCAGAACGACAAACGAGGGCAACAGGGGAAATAAGGGAGTCTTTCGTAATTAAACAAGGTAGATGACCGTTGCCATCCTGTGGCCTTGCAGACGCGGCACTTCCTACCCTGGCCGCCTGGCATCCTGCTCGCTCTTCTGGCCCGCTGCCGCCGTGCAGTGGGCCCTTCTTCCCTCTTCCGTGAAATCATCTTGTAGTACAGCGTGCCTCACCTGTCCCCGGCCGTGACGCGATAGCCAACATACCGTGCTCTTGGAACCAAGAGCCGCGTTTCGGCGTACCGATGCCGAGCTCGTGGGACCAGGGCGCACCAAAAGAGACCCTCCCGCTCCCGGTTTTCCCCGTGGCGCTGATAGGTGTACAATGAAAAATTCATGAGCCATGTGTCTGTGGCTCTTCCGGGTGGTCGTTACCGAGATGGAGGGTATTCGTGGTTAACAGGAAACAAAAAAAGACTGAAAAGGGAACACGTTCAAATCAGACCGCACAATCTGAGGTTTTCTTGGATGATGATGTCTGCGACCAAGTTAGCAAAAGATCTCTTGACGAGCTCCAAGACCACTGACCATTCACTGCCGCCATCACGAAGCGTATCTGGGTGGTATCGGTGGCGCACGTGAAGTGAGTGTAGATTTGCTTCGTCTCATGCTGGTTGAGGCTGACGAATCGGTTGAGGATATAGTCGCAGGCGGCGGCATAGTCGTCACCGCCTTCGTAGTCGGGAAAGTAGTTCTTCATCGGGCTGACGGGCAGCTTCTCCTTGAACCGGTCGATCTTGTTAAGGAACAGGATGATGGACGTCTTGATGAACCACCTCGAGTTACAGATGGAATCAAACAGCGTCAGCGCCTCTTGCATACGATTGACCGTCTCATCCTCGAACAGCAACTGGTCGTACTCGGAGATGGCGACGAGAAAAAGGATGGTGGTGACGTTTTCGAAGCAGTGAATCCACTTCTTACGCTCCGACCGCTGTCCACCGACGTCGAACATTCGGTACGTGAGATCGCCGATGATGAATGTCGTCTCCGTGATGCCCGTCGTCTTGACACGCGAGCGCAGAACGTCCTGGTCGTTGGGCATGTAGTCGGGGGCGGCAATGCGGCTGATGTTGTCAAAGTAGCTGCCAAGGTCAGCAGGGTGACACGGGTTCTGTGCGACAAGAGCGCTTACTATCGTGCAGAGTCGTTGAGCTGGTACTCGCGGGATCGCTTGAAGCACTCTTGGACGCCACGGTCCTTCCACAAGGCCTCGATGGCGCCGCCGACTTCGGGAGGGAGGACGTCGCCTTCGATCTGGGCGGGCTGCATGAAGATGGTCTGCACGTGGTACTCCATGCGCTGGTCCTCGAGCGGCAGTTCGAGCGACTCCATGGCCTCGAGGATGACGCGCATCGACTGCACCGTGTTGCTGAAGATAATTTCTTTGAACGATTCCCGCTCGTCGCGCGAGTAGCCGCCCTCGTGGATGAGCTTCATCTGCTTGAGGATGGTGGACTTGCCGGATTCACCGGCACCTGCATGGCATCGGGTTAGCAAGTGATTGAGGTCGAGTGCAGCTCTCGTTATTGCCAATCGTGAAGGGCGCTGGGCCATGACATACCAAGAAGGAGCATCTTGATCTCGTTGCGCTGCATCATCTTGTCCCGCTTCAGCTGGTTCTCGATCTCCTCGTTGCGGGCCTTGCCCTCCTTCTCCTCCGTACTCATTCCACAACCCATTTTGGCGGACGGGCGATGGCCGAGTCAGATACCGAGGTAATCAATGTCTGCCCGAGAAACACGGCTGGCGTGCGCAGATGGAGACTCGGGTCGCTGTCGAAGTGCTGCGAGCGTTGCCTGGTTAGCAACAGGGGTAGACGAAGGCGAGGCCCGTCGCGGCCACGACGGTTTGAGGGGACTGCGCAAAGAGAGGGGAGGAGAGACAGATGCAGAAAATAAAATAAAACAAAAAGGAGAAGTCGGGGCTTCGTGGCGTGACGGGACTTTGGGGGCCAAGGGCAGGAGGGCGGTTGGGAGATGACAGTTTGTCGTGCAAGGAGCATGCGAGGCTGCGCGCTGCTTTCTGGGCAAGGGGAGGCATCGACTTACCCGTTAAAGCTCTACTTGCCGCCAATCGAGGACCGATACCAGATGGAGAGGCGGAGAGGCGGAGAGGCGGAGGGAGAGTCGAATCGAGTGAGATGAAATGCCAGGCGATGGCGAAAGGCGGCGTTGGCGTGGAACCGTCCTCGGGCGACAAGGAGACGGGGGGTGCGGAGGAGGGAAAAGAGAGGGAGAGAGGGCTTGGGAAAAGTGAGTGCCAGGTTCCGGTACGATTACGGCCTAGTCGCCATTCGGGAGATGGAGGTACCGGCCTTGCCTGAGGTGGGATGGTGGGCGCTGGGTGCGGAGAGGTAGCCCGCATCGAGGTGTACCGCGACGACGGGGCAGACGGGGGAGGGGGACGGGTCGCCGGAGATGGATGGTACCTGCCTGGGGAGGTGCAGCTGTCCGACGAGCGAGAGGTGTTGCCCGACAGGTACCCACGGCAGTGCGCGAGTAATAAGTAATACTGGCAAAGGCAGGGAACTCCCCTGCGCATGGGGATTATTTCTAGCGGCGGCTCGGACTGGAGGCTCCCGGCACAATACTTTCCGACCACTACGGTACTACTGAAGACCAGGCATCGCAGCTGGCGTGCAGTGCTGGCGGTAGGTACATGCAAGCCCGGGCACCCGGTGCGCTACTGGGCGCTGGCCGAAGGCCCCCCGCTGGCTTTTGGTTCTTTTAGACCGCTACCGGAACCACTGCAGTCGGTCGCACTGTGACGGGACATTTCCTCAGCGAGAGCCTGCTGTGCCTGGCACGACGGCCAATCAGCGGAATCAGCGGTCCCCAGCCAGTGAGCGGCGGCCGAACATCTGCAGCCTGCCAGAAGCCCGGCGCTCTTATGCACTAGGGCGCCTAGGCAGGTGGAGGAAATCTCGTTGGTCGGGAACCGTCGTGTAGCCTCCCTCACCTTGGACCCCGTGTTGGCCGGGAAAAGTGGTTTCTGGTCTGCTGCTGATGATGCTCACTCGCTCGCTCGATCCTTCTATCCGCCGCCAGAATCCCTCAGCGGATTAGGGCAGGGTTCCGTTGCGGGCTGCCAATTGCACGGGGGACCTGGTCTCGGGGCCGACAGAGGTAGCCGCCCGCACAACATGTGCGTGCCAGTACGGCCCCGAGCAGATGCGCCCTGTAGCGGCTGCTGACGGGGTACCCGAACCTCCCCCCCCACCCTGGCTGTCAAAGACCCACCTCATCTCTCGTCGAGCTTGCTGCTTTCTTTTCTTGGCCCCAAGCTGCCAAATGACGATGGCTGCTGATCGTCAGCTTGGTGGTCTGTCCTCAATCCTCGCCTTGACGTGCATCTACAGCCCTGGAGCCTGGGCACCGTACGGATACAGATGCATGCTTGGTGCACGTCCGGATCTCGTCACGGCCCTAGGGATCCTACAGTACATCAACGGAATCCTACATCAAGGCACAATAGCCGCGCGGGTTTTGCTCCTGCACTGGCGCCGACGTCGTTTGCTTGGGGGGGCATCCTAAAAGGGGCAACGGAGCGTGCGTGCGCTCGAAGCTCTGGCAGGGTCTCGGAGACAATCGCAAGGGGGACCTGTTTGGCGGTCGTGTCTCGGGCCGCTGCTGGCCCAGCAGATTTGGCCCAGCAGATTTGGCCCGGCGACGTGATCAGTGCTCCACGTCCGGCCCTGTCCGGAGCTTGTTCTGGCGAAGCACATGGCGCCCTGTGACATTACCAGGCGGCCGGCTGAGCTTGCCCGCGCCGGAACTGCCAGTTGCAGAAAAGGCCGCCGATGGCATGACTACCTACACCTTCAGCGCATGCAGGATGGGGATGAACGAAGGCGAGAGAGCCTCATCACGCGACCTGGTACGGAGTACTTCCCTCCACTGATGAATGTACGTACATACATACAGTATACGGCGACCAAATCACCGTCGTTTTTCGGCAACCAGATTCGCGGGCAATGTTATTTTTAGCAGCCTGTTTTCCTTATGCACGCATCTTATCCGTACTGCCTCTCCAGTCCCCCTCTCAAACCTAGACAGACGTCCTATCTTCTACCGTGTCTGATCGGTTTGCCGTCGTCCGTGCCGATGGGACAGTGTGAACAACGCGCCTCTGCACGGAGAGATCTGCTTCCCCAAGGCACAGGAGGGTTAGGTTCCCCGTACCCAAGGTAACGCTAGACCACGCCTTAATTTCCCGGCTCTGCCGCCCTGCATCGCGAAATGCCCTCGAGCTCCAGCAGCTGATTCTGTTCCATCCGAGGTCGACGCTCGAATCCTCCACCGCAGATCCTTTCCGTGCATTTCGAGCCCCCGCTGCCACCGGTCGGCCTGTCTGCGGGCCTCGAGATGCGGGCCTCGAGATGCGGGCCTCGAGAGGCGGACCTCTCCCCTGACAGGGATCCTGCATTGCAGTCCCTGGCGTGCGGCCGAGATGCAAACGCAACGCCACGAGGACAGAAGCGCTCTAGAAGGCAACGAAGAATGTTTCGAGTCTGGGCATGAAACGCCCACAGTCGGATCCCGACGATGGTTCAAGCAAACTCTATCCGTTTCTCTGCCCTACGCCTTGCCTTGCCCACGTCTCGGCGTGCGACATTGCCTGGACCTCGGCGAGGCCTGCCACTGCGGCCCGGGGAGATGTGTCATTCTGGCCGTCGTGGCTTGCGCCAACGCTCCATCGGACGTTTCGGAGCTCGGAGAGGCCAGACTTTGGGTCGACACGCGTACGAATACGCGCCCGCAATACAAGACGTGCAGATGAAGCCAAATTTCCTGTCGTGCTTGGCGTTGTCGACATGTTCCTTTTCCAGGTATCGATGCCAGTGCTTCCGTGGACATGACCGTTGCTGAGACCAAGGACGATTGCATCGCTTCCTGTGATGACGATCCCCCTCAGCTCCAGAATCTGCTCGGGCCCAAGTTTTCTGGAAGGCGCTTTCGAAGCAATGGTCTTTGTGATGGCTGTCTCCCTGGTCTGGCTGGATGCAAGGAAATCCCCTGCGCCCCACGTCTGGGCTAGCCGAAGGCTCACGTCTCAGCCGAAAGGATCCAGCCGGTGCTGTCTTGGACGCGTTGCCGTCATCGGCCTAGACAAATGAGAAGCTCAAGCAGGCGTAGACGAGGACCTGCCATTGGTATAATTAGAGCATCGAGAGTGATGTCTTAATTCGGCAAAGCAAGGGAGTCGCGGTGTCTTGTGAGTGTCCCACCCAGGCTGGTGCTTTTGGTCAGTCTCAAAGACAACCCGAGCGATGAAGCGCCTCGGCTAATTATCCACTGCAGCATCCACTGTCTCTGCTGGTCTTTGCAAATGCTACCACCTACTGTACGTACAGAACACCTCTAGTTGCCGCCCATAATGTAGTCGCCACCTCAGGTGCCGTCAACTGACTTCATTGTCTTGTCCAGCAGCATACTACTGTTACGTCGCCTGCATGGCGTTCCTCAGCCTTTGCGGAGGCGGCTCTGGCGCCGGCTCTTCGGCCTTGCGCTTGGGAATAATCGTCCTAATCGTGACAACGGCCTTTGTCGTGAAGTGTCTCAGGGTCGCCACGGCGGCCGGCCTCTCGCCTCATACTCGTGAATCTTGCCCTTGTGTTGAGGACCCTCACCGAGAGATTGCGGGAAGAACTCTTCGATTTCGTCCGCGTAGAAAAGGGCATCGGTCTCTCTCTCTACTCTGCAGACATCAACTCTCATGACAGAGTCTGAGACGCTGCCGATTCTGGCCGTGAGCCTCTCCTCGGAGCCGGGCGGGACGTTGCCGCTCCCCAGGTAAAGTACGCCGGGTTCACGACTGGCACGCAGGCGAACTCGCAAGCGGCGTTGTAGATGAGGTCCCAAAGGGCGCCGCGCGGTCGACTGCGATTGCTAAAAGCGTGCTGGCCATGATAAGTTTGCAAGATAACCTGTCGAACGTTGGCATCCCCGTCGACGACGTTAAACTTTGGTCGCTCTTCGAACATCTTTTCTTTGACGTCCAGGTACAGGAACCGGACGGTTAAGCCCTGTCGGGGGGGCCTTGACCGAATCGTCGAATGTATGGTTCCCGACGGTTATGATGATTCGGTAATTCTGCGTTACCATTTGCGAAAAGTCTACGCAGACTCGTCGAATCTCAAACCAGTCCTGGAAGAGCGCGATCCAGACTGGGCCTCTGTTGTGAGGCTCCTTGTCGGTTCTTCTTCGCAAGTGCCTTGATCGGGACCAGACTCTGATTTGGACACAGGGGCGTTGCCAGCAGATTCACGCACAGGGTCAGGGGCGACTGAGCCTTCGTCCATGAGTTCGATGACATCGGTGTTAACCCCCCTCGGACGGTGAGCAGCCGACGAGATCGATGGCCTCGCGGGCGGCGGTGTGGGAAGACTGTCCCGTGGCTGGGGCCTTCTTCACCGAAGGACGCTCAGCCTTGGACGAAGCAGAGCTGGCCGAGGCGGGCGTCAGGAAGGAAAGGATCGAAGATTGCTTCTTCTTCATGCCTGTCAAATATATACCGATAGTTGGTGTACGTGTGCTAGTACCAGCAGAGACAGAATTTCCAACCGATACGCGAAAAAACTGCTTCTTGATGATGATTGTGTCATTGTCAAGCTGATAAAAAACTGCTACCACACCAGGCAAGATAGGGGCATCCCCATTAGGGATATTATTATTGCGTATTATAAGTCTTTCTCTGCTCTGGTTCACGTTACTTCAGGAGTCATATCGATGCTAAGAACACAAGCCCGAGATGCTCCAGGCCAGAGTCGCACGGTTGACAAGGCGGCCCCGGGGAAAAAGGATCATTCACAATCTCAATGGCCGATGGAAATTGGCCATTAACGTCGGCCAAAAGTACATGGCAAAACGAGACGCGCGCCAGTAATAATCCAGAATAATGCGCTTTCGAGCAATATAGACGCCGCCATGGCTGCCCAAGGCGTCAACTTTCCGCGCTCCCATCTCACTTTCCATCAGTCAAGCAAACTCGAGACAAAAGCTCGCATCAGCGCCGTGTATGGGTTTACCAACAAGCTGTTGCGCAACGACAGGGAAGAGCAGACGGAGGAGCTAATCGAGGTGCAAAGTCGAGGCTCGGGTTGGACAAGCTGGCAGGCATGGGGCTTTGAAGTCATCGACGGCCAGCGCTATCATGTGCGCCGTGCTGTTTTGCAGAAAGAAACAGAGTTTCAAGCGCTGGCAGACGAGCCTGTGGGTGCAGTGTCATGGTGCGGTAGAAGAGCCAGAATGGGAAATCTTCAGCATACTCGGGGGGTTGACTAGCAGGGGTCCGCAAGGCCCCCCCCTCTCCTACGGAGAGGGGGTCACAAAACTTGTTTCTTTGACGGTCGTGTTTCCCTCTATCGCAACTTCAATCTACCGCCACGCCGTCAATTGATGCTATCAAGTCTCAAAACTTTCGCAATATCGTTAACCATACTTCATTTCCATGATGCCAAATTTTCAGCCTGATCAGAGCTTGCGTGCGGCGAATGCGGCGCGAGAATATCTTGACGGCGACTCGCTAACGCGTACAACACGCGCAAATCCGCGCCTCCGCGCGTCTTGACAATCAACGAGCTCGCAGTGATACACAAGACCAATGAAGGCCTCGTAAAGAAGTATATCAGGCTTCTTCGCGCCAATCTGGCTCTTCCAAGCGGGGAAAGGAGGCGCCCTACTGCTCTTACCGATGCTGAAGAGAAGAGTCTACTCTCATACGCAAGACTCGTCGAAGGCGGCACTTTCGCACTCACGGAGGCATGCCTCATCAATAAGGCCAACTTTATCCGCCATCATCGCCGTCAGGGCTTAACTTCTCAGGTGTCGAGATCGTGGCTTACTCGCTTTAAACGGCGGCATCCAGAGCTTGCCATCAGGAGGCTAGGATCCAGGAGATCACTCGCGCCGGCGCCGAGCTTGAGGTTGACGAGCTTGAGGCTTGGTTCCACGAATATCAGGCCGTTATCAAGGAGCTCAGAATAACGCCAGAAAATCTATGGAATTTCGACGAAACCCCTCTTCAGCTTGGGTGGATGAAGGGCTCCCTAAAGCTAGTGTCATTACGGATGAAGAGGAGCAGAAGGCCCGTCTTCTTCCAGCCTGGGAATAAGGAGTCGTTAACATCAGTGGATGCCATCAGTGCCGCCGGGAAAGCCATTCCTTCTTTCCTTATCCTTAGTGCAAAGTCCCTCCTTGAAGAATACACGATGGCTACAATTAGCGACGACGTTGTCGTTACATATACAACAACAGGATATAACAATAGCCAGCGGGCGTTCCAGTGGCTTCAGCACTTCAACCGCTACTCCTTTGCTAGGAGTAGCTCCTTTAAAACCATACTATCGAGAACTGGTTCGGCTACCCGGCTACAATCACACGGGAAGGCTGGGATAAGAGCAATGGGAACGGCGTACATTCTACACTCAGAAGACGAAGACGGTCTTCCGGCTGCTCGTTATGGATGGATTTGCTGCACGAGGACCCTGAATTTATCTGGTATTGCGAGATGTTCGAGATCGTACCGTTCAAGCTACCATCGCATACAAGCCACCTCCTACAACCTCTTGACGTTGGCGTCTATCAACATCTCAAACGTGCACAACAAGGAGCCTTAAAAAGTTCGTTATCGGTGGCGGCACACGCATCTCGAGATTCGACTTTCTCTGCCAATGGAATGAGCTATTCAGCGCCGCGTTTAAGGCTTGTTATATCTTTGTGGGCTTTGAACAGTCCGGGCTATGGCCTCCTGATCCTGAAGTGGTGCTAGGTCCATTACGAGCTGCCTCTAAAGACCGACAGGAGCCTATTTTCCACAGCTTTTAGCGAGGAATTTGGTGACACCACGTAAGGTAAAGAGTGATCTTGAAGCCAGTCGGAAAAACTCGGTATCCTAAGCAGCCCGACGAGAGATCGTTAATAACGCGTCAGCCTGTCTTGATCTTGCGATTTTAACACAATCGGCTCATACACAGTTTATACAGCATCAGCAAGACCGTATCCAGCGAGAGGCGCAGAACCAAGACCCTACGCCGAATCCGAGGCGTTGACGATGGCGCCTTTACGATACAGCAACTACGAGAAAGCGGCCGCCCGGCAGCAAGAAGACCAAGAGGCTAGTGCCAAGCGTGCTCTTAAGGATAGCGAGACTCAATTTCGACATCTCCGTGCTATGGATGCCGCACAAACAGCGTCACAGCCTCGTCTACGCGGTGGAGCCGCCGTGGCGGCGAAAGCAGTAGAAGAGGCCAAGTACAGGACATACATTCAACAACTCGTGACCCCGGAAGAAGCTGTCGCTCGCGAGGCTCTTCAAGAGCGCTGGACTACGGCTACGGAGGGCTACCGGTATTTCCTATGGGCAACACACCCTAAAGGCGATCTCACAGCTCTTCCTGATATCGTGGCCTGGTCACAAGCTCAGGAGGAGGCGCGGGCACAAGCTGCTGCCAACGTGGCCGACGAAGACTCTGATATCGATCATGACTATATATCTATGCTGCTTTCTTCAGAGCCGGATCTCGCGCCTAATAGCGACGATGATGAGGATGACATTCAGATCATAACAACACAGCGCCAACGCCCGCGTATTGCGAGACCACCACTATCGCAGCTTCCACTCGAGCAGCTTCCGCCACGGCAGCCGGTGCAATTGAACGAAGAAGACGAGGCGGCGATCCAGGCCGAGCTCAAGGAGGAACGCGTTATCGTGGGTGTATACAGCGACGAGGATAATGAAGAAGAGGATGAGCCGGAGGTTGTTATATATGGTAGACGAATTGCTGTACCAAAGACGCGCGTGCGTCAGGCCTAGAGCATTAGATTTGTAATTTACTAGTAACACCAACGACTGAACCAATTCTCACGAGACTTGACACCTAAATTCTATAGTACCTAATAGACACTGTATCTTTGTTTCAATCCCTAAGAAGCCCAATTGACGGCGTGGCGGTAGATTGAAGTTGCGATAGAGGGAAACACGACCGTCAAAGAAACAAGTTTTGTGACCCCCTCTCCGTAGGAGAGGGGGGGGCCTTGCGGACCCCTGCTAGTCAACCCCCCGAGTACTAATGGATGTGGGTAATTCGTCAATCACGCAAAAAGGCACGCGATGAGTTGAGGCAACTATTCGTGACATAGTCTGCCTGAAGGAAAGTTACATAACTGCCACCGTTCGCAAGAGGAGAACGCTCCAGCAGCTGCAACGCTACCCAGTAGAGCAGGTTATAGGTGTTACGGGGTCAGCACTGTTGGCACAGGTGCTGGGCGTAATTGATGTAAATTGAGCTACAAAGAGTGTAAAGGGGAGACGTGTCTACATCGCTCCCTTTAGGAGTCGTGTCCGTGGCGCTCGCACGTGACTAGTCTGGCCATGCCAGATCTACACATCGGGGCGTAGCCCACATTAACCCCTACTCCTCTCTGGCGCTGGTGCCCTTTTTCCTGTTCCTGGTCCCTCTACAACGATCGTAGGGCCGTCGTCTATAGGGTCTGGTGCCGTTACTATCGACGGGGCGTCGCCATTAGTCCTAGCCCGTAGTGGTCCGCGTATTCTCTTGCCCTGTATCTGCAGCTGTGGTTGTATTCCTTCGACTTGCCCCTGGATTTGGGCCGGCTGTGCTTCCGTTGCCACTCGTCGGTGCTGGTATGGTCCATCGTTTTCGAGAGCCGGGCCGTATCTCTGTTCGTACTTATCCAAGGCCGCTGTCTGTTGCATATTGTCTAAAGAGGTCCAGGTCGGGTCTTGCCAACCTTGCCAGCGTACAAGGACTTCCCGCCTACGGCCGCGGCCGGTTCTCTTCCACCTAGCGCATAGTATTTCCTCTACTACTTGGTGAGCCTCCCCGTCTACTTGGATAGATGGGGTTGAGCGTCTGTGCGTTGCTGACCAGGCATTGGGTCCGTCCCCGCTCTCCGGAGTTGGTCGACGTGGAACCTATTATAGCAGCCCCTCGGGAGGTCTGCTAGTTCAACCGTGTACGGGTCGAGTACCTTGCTTATCGTATACTTAGCGTGCAGCCAGTCGAACTTCTTCTTAGGTCGCTCTGACGCGTAGTTCCGTAAGTCAAGCCAAACCTTATCGCCTACTTCGAAGCGTTCTGCCGCGTTCCGTCGTCTGTTAGCGAAGCGTTCTTGTTGCTGCGTAGCTGTCGCCATTGATGCTTGGCAGAGGTCCGTAATCTGTTGTAGTTTGGTAACAAATTTCTTTGCCCTGGTTTCTGGCGAATGCTGAGGATACTCTTCCGCATATGCTTCCGTAACGAGGGGAACTGGTGACTTCGGCTCATAGCCGTGTATAGCGAAGAATGGGGACATCCTATAGAGGTATTGACCCGACCGTTTAACGCCATCTGAGCCGCGGGAACCCACTTATCCCAGTCGTTCTGGTTCTGGTTAATCACGGCGCGGAGGTATGCCTGTACTTCTTGGTTCATCCTCTCAGGGCCTCCGTCGGTTTGGGGGTGGTACGCCGTGCTTAGCTGCTGGTCGATCCCCAGTAACTTGCACATGTGCCTCCAAAGCGGCCTACCCAATTCGAGCCCCTATCGCTCGTTATAGCGTCGGGCCACCAGTGGTAGCGGGCGAAGCACCATAGAAAACGCTCTGCACATGCTTCCGCTTCCATCGTTGGCATCGGTTCGAGTATAACTTCCTTACTTAGCCGGTCCTTGATAACCCAGAGGCAGCGGTTACCGTTCGCAAGGGGGAGGTCCGTAATAAAGTCCATCTGTATCTGGCGGAAGAAGCGGTCCGGTACGGGTAGCGGTCTAAGTAGACCCCTTTTATGCTCGCGCCATATCTTCGTACGGCCGCAGACATCGCAGTTACGCAAGAAACGTCGGATATGCTGTTGCATTAGCGGCCAGTAGAAGTCCCTGGATACGGCTTCTATCGTCCCTTCCCGTCCCGGGTGGCCTACTACATGGGAGTCATGAACCTTCTGGATTAAGGAGCCCGTAATTCGTTTAGCGACTCCTGCTCTAGCGGTGCTGCCTTGGCTGCTGCTTCTGTCGTGATCGGTGCGCCTGGCACCCATAAGCGGCCACGTAGTCGTAGGTGCCCCGAGGATCAATAAAGCACTCGGCGACTTGTACCTTCAGCTTAAGCTTGGGGTCGAGGACCGAGATCCGTTTCGTACCGCGTTATAAACGCTTGTAAAGACTGGATCCTGGTTTGCCGTTTGCTGCCATAATTGTTGTAGCTCTGGGTCGTGGAAAACCGTGTGTTCTTCTTCGCCTTCTCCCGCTTGAGTCGACGTTACTCCGACGTAGGTACGTAGGGCTGCTTCTGGAATAAGCTGCATATCTCGTGCTTCGTGATCCGCTTCGTTTGGTCGGTCCTGTTCGCGGCGAGAGCGCGTCTGGCACCACTGCTTCCGTCCCGGACGGTACTGGAGCTGGAAGTTAAAACGCGAGAGATATTCAGCCCAACGTGCCTGCCTTTCCGAGAGCTGTTGGCGCGTCATGAAATACTCGAGGTTCTTATGGTCGGTAAGGATAACGAAGTTATCACAGCTTCGTAGCTCGGCTGACCATTGTTCGAGACAACGAATAATAGCGAGCATTTCCTTATCATGGATTGGGTAGTTGCGCTCAGCCGGTGATAGCTTCTGCGAGTGGAACGCTACTGGCTTGCGTTGTCCGTCGACTTCCTGCGTAAGTGTGCCCCCAAGCGCCCAGCCGCTACAGTCTGCTTCTACGAAGGTTGGCCTCTCGAAATCCCATTGAGTAAGAATAGGGGCGTTCGTAAATAGCGTCTTTAGTGTCTGGAACGCCATATCGTGCTCGTCCGTCCACTTGAACTTAGTCCCCTTTCCTGTTAGTGCTGTTAGGGTGCAGTTATTTCCGAGGCTTGCGGTATAAATATCCGGTAGTAGTTAACGAATCCTAGAAAACTGCGCACCCCTTCTGGGTAACGGGGACTGCCCACTCGACTATTGCTCGTATCTTGTCGGGATCTGCCTGAATGCCAATTCCTGCGTGAATAATGAATCCTAGGTACTTAATCCGCTTGACTCCAAATTCGCATTTCTCCGGGTCTAGGTGTAGTCCATGCTCGGCGAGGCGTTCTAAAACTAACCGTACCTTCCGGAAATGGTCTTCTCTGCTCCCGCTCGAATAGATAAGTATATCGTCCATATAAGCAGAGGCGAACTCGTCGAGGTAGTCTCGTAGGATACCGTTAATATACCGCTGGAAGGTTGCTGGCGCGCCACTTAGCCCGAACGGGGTAACCATCCATTCGAAGAGACCGTACCGGGTGCGGAACGCTGTCTTCCACTCGTCTCCTTCTGCAACCCGTACTTTATGGAACGCTTGTACCACGTCGACCTTAGTGAACCACTTCGCATCTTTTAGGTTGCGAAGTGTGTCCCTATTAGAGGAAGGGGTAACGGTCCGACTTAGTGATTGCGTTCAACGCTCTGTAGTCACAACAGAATCGCAGCCCGCCACCTGGTTTCCTCACAAACAGGACTGGAGCTGCTGCTTCTGAACTGCTTGCACGGATAAATCCTTTATCCACTAGGTCTCGTAGAGTCTTCTTAAGAACCAGGAGTTCCTCTCGTGACATACCGTATAGTGCTCCATACGGTAGTGGTAACTGCTGGCCATTCAGGTCCTCCTTGATTCTGATTTCGTGGTCTATGCCTGGCTTATGAGGATTCAGCTTATCAGCTTCCTTCTTCATAAATAGAGGCAGTAAATCGTGGAACCGCTGGGGTATCGTTCGGCGTAGCTCTGCTTCTGACATGGGTTTCTTTGGTGATAACGCCCTTTCGATATCCTTCATGCTGATAGCGAAAATCGCCGTGGCAGCTGCCTCTCTTCCTTCCTGCTTGCGGATCCTTTCAAAGTAACCCACAAAGGTACTGGCTAGTACGTGCTTTGCTTCTTCGAACTCCTTGGCTTTCGCAGAATATTCTCCTTCCCCGAGGTGATCTACCCAGTCTTGTGTAGGTTCATGCCATAGTCGTTTCTCGTGGGGCACTGAGTACGACTTTGTGTGGCATAACCAGGGTTTTCCTAGGATTAGGGAATTCCGATCTGGGCACCACGTAGGCACAGATCGTCTGTATGTGGCCGTTGACCTCCATTGATAGCCATACGAGGCCCCTAATCGTTGCTCCTTCCATTGCCCCTGATGCTCCTGTAATAGCTCGCGGTGCTATTTCCACTATAGGAACTTCCAACTTTTCGACGACTTCTTCGTCAACCGCGGCGTAGCACTGGCATCCCTCGTCTACGAGTGAGGAGAAGAGATTGGTCCTATTGATAATGCTTCGAATTATTGTAGGACCAACTTCCATTTTCCTGAGAACTTCTCTTCTTTTGCCACTGCTCCGTTCTTTGGCCTCGAGACCCGTCTTTGTTTCGAGGCTACGCATTTCCGAGAGGATGGGGTCTCGCTAAGTCCTGACTCTTCCTCACTAGAGTCGTTACCATCATCTTCCAGCAAGGGCATGATCCTAGCGGTGCGGACTTTTACATCCCTCGACCGGCTAGGGTCCTGTCCTGGCGAGTAGGGGCAAGCGGCAATGAAATGGGTGTTGTCGCCGCAGCGGAGACAACGACCCTCGTCACGGCGTTTATTCCGTTCGTCCTCGGATACCCACCTCGCCCGTTGCTTCCGTCCTGACCTAGGCTGGAAGCGAACCGTCTTGCTCGTTCCACTTGACCCCTGGCCGTTCGCCCGTCCTCTCTGACCCTGCCCCTGAGTGCGTGTAACCGTCATTATTACGTCGCCGTCATGGTCGCGTGCGTCACGTGCGTTCTGCTCGGCGGGTAACGTTGCTGACGGTGCCGGGGTGTTGTCGTTACCGGCGACCTGGATGTTGCCGATGCCTGATGCCTGCCCTTGGTCACGTTGCCCGCGGAGCCCTGCTTCCTCTGCAACGCCTTAAACTTCGCGGTGTGCTCGAACGCCCAAGCAATCAGGTGTAGACGTTGGATGTACTCGTTGTAGTCCTTCGGCATGATAACCGGGACTAGTTGCTCACGGAGAGCAGGAGAGATCGAGTTCCGTAGCCATGCGAGCTTGGAAGCATTATCCCAGCTCGCGCCGCCCGCTTTGGTCAATGTTTCCTCGAATTCAGGAGGAACTTCCCAAACTCTTGGCTGTCTCGTTGAATGAGGTGCGCAGCCTGTCCTGCGCCCTCTCTGTCTGCTGCACGCTGCCGAACGTCTGGGCTAGGTGCGAGAAGAATTTCCGGGGGTCTGGGTTGCCCTTCGCGCTCTCTTGCCTCCAAAAACCCTCGACTCTCCTCATCATCTGATCCGGCAAGGTCTGCAGGATCTCGTACCACACGACGTTGTTATTGCCGTTTAGGCCCTCCTCTTCGTCGGTATTGTACTTAAATACCAGACGGTCGAGGTAGAAGTGGAAGGACTCAGGTTGACCGTTCCACTTCGGCCAAGTCATCGGCTTGCGCTTCTTGCCACGGTCCATTTCTGGGCTGCTTCCGGCCTCGGTTCGACAGGTAAGATCGCCGGGGTACTGAGCACCCCGGGCTGGGTGTCAACGGTGGCGCTGCTAGGCTAGCCCGGTGAACATCTTCCGCAGTTCTTCGTCTCCCGCGATCCCAGATAAGATCTGCAAGAGCTCTTGCTCCTTCCCTCCATCGGCTCGTTGCGCCGCCGGTCGCGGTGCCCTGCATAACTACTATTGTCCTCCATCTTGTTCGTCCGTCTCGTCGTCCGATCGATCGTCCGTCTCGTCGTTTAGCCTATCGCCTGTCTTGCTGTCTGTCCTGCTGACTGTCCTGCTGTCTGTCCTGCTGTCTGTCCTGCTGTCTGTCCTGCTGTCTGTCCTGCTGTCTGTCCTGCTGTCTGTCCTGCTGTCTGTCCTGCTGTCTGTCCTGCTGTCTGTCCTGCTGTCTGTCCTGCTGTCTGTCCTTCTGTCTGTCCTGTCTTTTGTTAACTGGTAGCTCAATATGTTACGGGGTCAGCACTGTTGGCACAGGTGCTGGGCGTAATTGATGTAAATTGAGCTACAAAGAGTGTAAAGGGGAGACGTGTCTACATCGCTCCCTTTAGGAGTCGTGTCCGTGGCGCTCGCACGTGACTAGTCTGGCCATGCCAGATCTACACATCGGGGCGTAGCCCCTTACAATAGGGCATACTTTCATGTCGGAAACTTACCAAATTCTCCATCTTAGGAGCGGCAACCCTCGCAAATGACTAGTTCACACAAGCGTTCGGTTGGCCGCAGCCGAGGGCCTTCGAAATCTGACTTGGTCTATGGACATGACCTTGTGGCTATTATAGTTCCTTTCTGCCTCAGTCACAACCGCTGTTCTTGCTAGCTCTGAAATCCCGTCTTCGAGAAAGCCTGCCGTGCCCAAAGACGCTTAAGTGAATCATATCATCTCAGACCGAATCGGTCATTTGCTGACCTTTGTCCTTTTTCGTCTTCTTGTCGCGCCTCTTGAACAACCCCTCCTGCGCAACCAATCCATACCGGTCAGCAGTGCTAAACCGATGATATCCGAGGTAGACAAAAACGCCGAGTACAATAAACTCGGGCAAAAGGGCCATGAGCGAAAAGAGTGCCGCGTTGCCAAACATCGGACTCCATATCGAGGTGAGAAAACCTTTGCCCGCGGCCTCGAACACGCTGATGATTCCGAATACAGCCCGGATGCAGAGGATGGGGGATGCGATCAGCAGCCACTTGATGTACTGAGGTTGAGTGTCAGTCTTGTAGGACTGGAGTTTCGGGTTGAAAAAGCACTTTATACATACGATGATCTGACCGTCCTGGATTTGGTCACGAGCCCAAAAGTATAGCCAAGTAGCCATGCCCAAGAGCGCGAGAAGAACAAAAGTGAACTCAAAATACGCAATCTTGGATAACGTCGACTGAGTCTCGACCCGATCCGGTTTTCCACATAAACCGCCAGCAACAGATAGGAGCATAACAGATATCAGAAGCAGGAACCTGGTAACTTTGAGGAACATGTTCTTTCTCCCATGGTCTGGGAAGTTTGCGTGCAGTCTGTTGACGCAACCAAGGCGTTAGATGGATACTCCTAGGACAGAATGCAGGGTCTCCGACTTACACGACACGAGTCAGGGCATGAAATGGCATAATAAGCGGGATCAGGCCGATGTTGAGCAGGATAATGGTAGTGGTAAGCAGACCTGTATTCTTGGGGTCGTTTTGGCTCGCAAGGACGAGAGCCCCCCCGTAAGTCGGGCTGCATCTCGATAGTAACAGTGAAGCCCGGTTTGAGTCAAGTCAGAGCCAGTCGTGCCCTACCACATGCAAACACCATGGCAGGATACCACGCCAGGCGAGGCCCATGCTTCCAGGCGCGGACACCCACGTACAGGGCCACGGGGACCGGAGGTGCGTAAAAGACAATCTGCGCAATGGCAGACGCCCTGTGTGCACTGTCCATGGACGACGACGCCGACGGGACCGTCCCAACCCGACTAGCGAGTCTCGGCACAACAGAGTGTAGTCTTTAGGATGCGGAAGCCGCGAGGGCGGCAGTTGCGGACAAGGGAGGTAATCTGACGTTGGTATCCGGTACGAACAAGCCGAGACTGGACGTGGAAACGGATCCATGTGCATCTGCATGCATGATGCACCTCGTTCACACAGCAACTACAGTCCCGGTAGTCGTACGTAACCCCTGGTCGTCTTGGTAGGTTTCCATTCCACTCAGGCCCCCGGCTGACGTCTGATCCCTTCTAAATCTCACCGACACTCGATGCTCGCCGGGTTCTTCACGCGACGACAACATGGTGGGCGTGCCCGGCAGGTCAAAAGCTTGCCACAACTACAGGCACAGGGAAAGCAGGCCAAACAGCACAGGATAGATGGCGGACAAGCAGCTGATGAAATCATGCTGTCTGCTCCCATCGGTCCGTAATATCCCTTGGAGAAGACGCATTCGGCCATCTTTGTCGTCGTCGACGCGTAGAGCTTGTCTGGCTCCTGCTGGCGTTTATAGTCGGCCAGGGCGCCGGACCAAACACCATTTTCGTCAATGACTTGCTCGCAGGAACCGATAACAATAGGCCGGCCACAATGCATGGACAGGGAAGACCATCATCGAACTGGGTTGATTGCAGACACCACACTGGGCCTTGGTTGTAAAAGGCTGCGCGGTCCCCGGCATTCGCTCCTGAGCATCCTCAGATCATCAGGGGTTTTTATGAATAAAATCGCCCACGGCCCACGAAGTCTCCAAGATCGTGATCGGCAGCTCGTCCGGCATTGTCCTCGGAATTTCAAGTGATTCAGGCCTTTTAAATCCCCCCAAGCATAAAGCCTGCGACAACATTTCCAGGCAGCTTTGGACAGGCCGAAGGGTAGCATTCTTATTATGCCGACCACTTATAATCGTGCCTCATTGGCTGCAGCGTAAAAGAGTGCCCTATCGGTTGGATTCCCTGAGGGTTCCAGAACACCTGCCTGGGGTCCAGCTCCGCCTTAATCCTCTGCAACCGTGGCACATTGTTTCCCCAATACAGCCTTGCCGCGGTTTCGGCATCCTGTTCGGTGTCTATATAGTTTGCGTACATTCCCCAGCGTCCTTCTGCCATGGAACCTGTGACGCTCTCCCGAATCGCCCCAAGGAGCGAGAAACCCTCCTCGGGGTAGTGGCCACCGACTCCTCCGTCAAACAACTGGAAGAGGAGCAGCTTATCACGGTGGACGTATGCGGTGGCAGATGGAGAGACATCAGCAACGGCCGAGTTGTTGCCGCCGTGTGCTTCCACGCTCAGGTACAGGGAATCGTGGGCAGAAAGATTGCTGGTATTAGTAAAGAGGGCCGCCGCGAGCGACTGGGCTTGGCCTACAGTGAGGGCACTGGTCATGAAACTGGTTGCATAGAACGTGTCATGCTGGGGGAAGCTGTTAGCTCTTGACTTTCTCTGATGACACTCACAGGCCGAGACGACATACCGGCTCGTGGGGATCTAACGGGGGAAGGTCATCGAAGTGCATGAGTGCCTCGATCCATCCTATCGTCCTCGCAGCCGAGAAGTTTCCAGCAACACCATCTAGGAGTGGCCGCAGCGCCTCGTTTGCGTCGGTCTGATCTCCGTAATACACGCCCGAGATGGTTTTAGTGGTTGGCGTTATGTCAAGCATCAAGTTTAGTTCTTTAGGAGCAGAGGCTGCGAATCTTTGCAGAGCTCCGATCACCGCAACCGCACTGGCTTGGTCCCAGGACAGCTCGACGTCGAAGGGAGTGACTTTGTCAGGCGCAGCGAAGGTCTCGAATTCGAATTCAGCAACGATGCCAAAGGATGACCCAGCCCCGCGAAGGGCCCAGAAGAGGTCTTTATTCTCGGTAGCCGAACAATGAAGGACTGAGCCATCGGCGAGAATGACGGTGGCCCCGATCAGCCAGTCCAGTGCGAGGCCATGGGTTCGCGAGGCAAAGCCAAAGCCACCATGTAGGACGTGTCCTGCGATGCCGACCCTATATGGCTGATCAGCTTACCATTCTCCAGGGGAGGAAGAACTGGCCCAACCCTAGGCATGAGCCGTGGGAAATGGCCCTGCGTCCTTGACTGTAGAGTTCAGTTGCAACGTCTAGCAACCTCGCACCAGGCTGAATCTTGGCAGTGTTGTCGTCCTTCAGCGTAATCTGGCGCATGTGACAGAGCTCAATCACGAGATGCCCATCCTCACCACCGAGCCCGAATGATCCAAAGCTGTGGCCGCCGCCCTTGGCGCTGACACGCACGTGGTTCTTGATGCCACACGAGACAGCAGCCTGGATCTGATTGATAGATTGAGGGACGGCAACCGCGGCAGGCGTGCAGTTTAGCCGGATATTGTATGAACTGATCTCACGGGTCCATTCGACGGAGTTTGGGGCCAGGAATGGGACGTCTGAATGGGCAAGACACGATGTAAGAGTATCGGGGCAAGTGTGAGGTATTCCGGCAAAAGATAATGCCCAAAAGGCGCACAAGACCAACCAAACCGCCATGATAACTACTTGCCAAGTCGAGAGGCATCAAGCATGATCCCATATCTCAGCTGTTGATCCTATTTATAAGTGAGGCAGTATTAAATGCCCTTCGGACTGGAGCATCCTGCAACTCCTGGCCAGTGGTGTGATACTGCCCCGAGTGTCTTACGTGATATCAGCCATGAAAGATCGGACGCAGAACCGACTTGGCAGGACCACGTCAAGAGTCAAGACATGATCGTCGAGAGTCAAGACATGATCGAATGAGGCGCCTGTTGGCTGGCTGTTGAACCGGGGGCGGACGGCCGGGGCAGGGGTATATGCATCAGTACCTGCCAGCTGCCACCAGCACTTTTGCCCGCCCAACACAGTGGTTTCCTCGCAGTAATACCGTGTCCATCCGGATAGAGCAACGAAGTGTGCGACGTGAGAGAGCAATAAGCCCCACCCGTCTCACGCACCCTTTCAACACCATACACTTACAGTACTAACGTAAACAGCTTCGACTTCGACGACTGTAAGGCGCAAAAGCATCACGAAACAGAGAGTGAAGAACGGGGGCCAATGAAGGTGTACCAAACCGTCATTAGCTTTGCGTCCAGGCCATATTGGAACTTACCTCCAAATCTTCAAAGAGGGTCTGTAGCGCTCAAATGAGTCTCATTTTGCTGTCTTCCTCATCGTTAATTGCTTCATCGATTATGTCGTCTGCCATGTCACTATTTTCATCCATTTTGGCCATCGACGGTCTCCTTGCTAACGGTAGCGTTGGATGGCGACTTGAGGGAGATCTCACAGTTCATCTTTCGGGCAAAGAAGGCGTTGAGGTTGATCGACTCCCGCCCGTTAGAATGGTATATCAGTATTTGTGTACCATCCAGTCGTCGGGATTGAGATAGATGTAGCCGGCGGTCTTCCTTGCTGAACCATCGTCCCATCTATAGCCCTAGTTGCTGTAGGCATGTCCCGTTTCCTCTGTCAAACCACTGCACCGTGCAGGAAAAAAGTAGAGTGCGCATCCCGTGTGTCGTGGAACTCGTGGCGCAAGTATTTGCTGCAGTGTACGGTTGGACGGATGGTTGGATTTCATTTCGCCCGGAGGGAAGTCTTTATAAGTGTTGGATAAAGGACAGCTATCCGAGACATTGCGGAGGAGAAGCCGCGAGAAATCGGAGGGCGTTGATGTATAGAAGAAGCATATTTGTTTGAGCCAGAGAGCCAACAACGAGGCAATACAACAATTCTCTCACCCACCATGACAGTGCAGTTGATTTTAAAGGCCGCAAGCTCGACTGGAATGGACTCTGTGAAGCCGCTGATGGCCCACTTGCTAGAGTTATAGAAGGAAGCGGCAGGGAAGCCACCCCAGCTGGCGATAGAGCCGAAGTTGGCGATTACGCTGCATGGTTGGGCTCGGAGGTAAGATATAACGGCGTGGGCGACTTTGATGGCGCCGAAAACGTTGGTGTTGAATTGGTCGAAGACTTCCTTCTTGCTATTTCGTGGTCAATAGGCAGGTCAGCGGAGAATCAAATTCAACCGGGCGTGTTACTCACGAGGCCTCTTCGCAAGTGCCCTCGAGAACAAAATCCCGCGTTGATGACGTGAGCCAGCTTTCCATAGGTTCTATGGGCCGGCCTCCTTGATCATGGCACCAAGAACATCGTCTGAAGCTGTTACATCCAGTTCCAAGAGAGCAGCGCCTGGGTCTTTCAGTTTGGAGATGGAGGCAGAGTGGCGGACGTATGCAACGATTTTGTGTTCGCGAGACAGCGCCTCAAGTACAGTGGCTTGACCGAAGCCAGAGCTGGCGCGAACGACAAGCCAGACCGGCGATGAGGAAATGGTGAAGCTAGGTATTTTGACTTGAGGGGATTATTCCAACTGCAGGATGAACGCATGGAGTGGAAACTGTCAGCAGGATAAAGACTTATAAACTATACCAATAACACCTCCACATGGGGGTGCCCCTATTTTGCTGGTGGTCAAGTGGGTATTTGCTATATTTGATAGAAACCGAGGTATATCTGAGATCGTCTTCTAAGAAACGGGTAGCGTCATTCTAGTGTTCTATCTTTCTAAAATGGACGCCCGGAATGGACAGAAAGCCAGGTGGCGTAAGAGCGTGAGAGGGCAGAGCAACGACCGTAGGCGGCTTAGCTAGGATAAACTACTCCGTACGTCTCTCCCGGCACCTCTTAGCTCGTTATTTTACTTCGCAACCATTTCGTGTCTGGGACTGCCATGGGCCTCAGCGTCTACATGTAGAAACGTGCCTAATTAATGCTCGACGGTGCTTAAGAGGTACGTGTACGTGGTCGGGGGCCACGGACCTTTAATTAGGGTCTACTCCCCGTTGCGAAAAGCGAGCTTTCTTACTTTTTCTGTCTCATCACCCTTCTGAAATCGTCCAAGGAGTGGCCAAGACCTTTCCTCTTTCGACCGGCTTTCACTACTTAGTCCTTATGCGGCAAAGTAGCTAAAGCCTATCACTGCAGATTCAGATTTCGGCAAATACGTACGGAGGAGCGTTTCAATAGCCCTTGCTGGCTGGCGCTAACATGACCTCTACAAAGAAAATAAAAATAAAGGAATACTGCGTGTAAATTTATACTAAATTGTCTTCTCATATACTCCTCGTTCTATAGAGTGTTATAACCTGGATATTAACTGTTACGTTAGAGGCGGCTAATATAAATCCTAGCGTCTTCTTTGGTGTGGCAGGTGACCCGATCTTGATGCTATTGCCCTGCTAGCCTTGGATTAAGAGAACCACTGCAAAGAAAGGCGCCCCGAAGAGCCAGGAGCTAATTACGCTTTGGAGGCAGCTTGGAAGGGGCTACCGCAAAAGACACAGGCTTTAATAAAGCGATTTCCTCGGTACATGCAAACGGTTATTAAGTTGGAAGATGGCAATAAGTATTGAGAGGGAGATGGTATTAGTAGGGAATAGAGTCAAAGAAATTTGGTACGTTTTCTTCTTCCTTTTCTTTAAAGGGGTCATATTTAGCGCCAGCAAGGACTATCGAAACGCTCCGCCGTACATGCTTCGGCTGCAGTATTACGAGATGAGCCCTCTCAGTGTACTTGCAACCTGCCTGGACGTTTGGCGGGTTCGTTAGAACAGACTCCTACGAAGCAAGCCATTGTTATCACGAAGATAAGAGTACAATGACAGTGTTGCGTCTCTGGTATGTCTCCTTGACATCCAATCCAGGAGTTGAAATAGGCATCAGCAATGCCGATTTTTTTTTACCGAGCTGTGCCTCGTTGTGTTGTGTGGTCTAGAACCCCGAGCCCAGAGAGCCGAGCCCAGAGAGCCGAGCCCAGAGAGCCGAGCCCAGGGGGCCCAAGAGCCGGCAAAAGGGTCTGCAGGGCCAAGATGCAATAGCGAAAACTGAGAATAATACTGTGAATATTAAAGGTAATAATGTAAATAAACTGGGTACAGCAAACTTTGTGTCTATTCCTGGCAGAGGGATGTGCGGATGTCGTCTTAATACCTACCCTCTTTGGCTAGTTGTTTGTGGTATCTGTACCTATATAAGGCCCCTCTCTTGCGCCGATAGATCACTAAATTCACCTAGTTGAGACCCCTATACCTTTCACTGTATGTAAAAGCCACCGCTTGAGACAATCATAAAGTTAATTCGTAGAGGCTCCAGTTTGGCCGCTGAATGCGCGCCTAATCACTCCGCGCGTGTGCTATGAGCGACCCTCCAGCACTGGTTTTGCTGGTGACGGCGAACCGAAGTCCAAAACAAAAGCGGGAGAGTCACCTTATGGCTCGCAATGCACTGAAGTCATCGCCCTGCGCGGGCCCATTCGGTGAAGTCGCCTTTAATGACTGAGGCAGCAGGCGGCTTGCGGGAGCCCGGAAGACTACACGAGCTTCACAAATGAGTTTCCATTCGGATGACAGCTTACTTCCGCTTGCTCGGCGGCCTTCCGCGTACAATAGCCCGCGTGCCATGACTTGCCTGGCCGAATTCGTAGCGACAGTGGCCGGATAGGGTTCAGAGAGGTGACTTGGGCAAAAAGGAACCAAGGGAAGCCGGCCCCATGCATTCAAAACCGACACAGCCGGCTCGAGAAAACTCCGGCTCTGAAAGCTTACCAAGAGACCCGGGGTCGGCCCGCATGCCGGGAAGCTTCGTAAGAAATCAACATGCCGCGGGCAGGGTCCGTGTGGACTGCTGCCTCGCCTTCCGCCCTCGACTAGATGGATCCAAGATAGGAAGCAGGAAGCTCCTTAGACCCCTAGCTACATTTCATGACAACTTCTCGCTCAGCCGGTTGTCAGTATACTCAGCTGGACCGTTCACCGGATCCGGCCCAGGAAGACTTGGCTACCACCACGTCGGGCTGATTGTGGGCGGGGGTTGCTTGAGCGCGAACTCTAAGCCTGCCATGTTGAGAAATAAAAGGGCAGCCAAGAGTCTGTCTGGGACTGCAGCAATCTATCCCCAAGCAGCAGTCATGGAAAGACCGACAAAGCACGCCAAGCTTGACCGCGCCAAGGCTCCCAACCTACAGGAGCTTCGGCAAGCCGTTCCGCATTATTGCTTCCAGCCATCTGCTATTGTCTCACTATCATACATATTGCTTGACCTCACTCTTACTATTTCTCTGTTTACTCTAATGCTTTACATTCGCAGTATCGAATCGCAATTCGCTCGTGGCATCGCGTGGTTAGCGTCTGGCTTTCTCCAGGGCCTCGTCTTCATGGCCATTTGGGTTCTTGGCCATGAGTGCGGCCATGGAGCGCTCTTCCGTTCTCGCCGACTCAACCATGTTTTCGGCTTCGTGTTGCATAGTATGCTCCTCGTCCCTTATTTTTCCTTCAAATTCAGCCATGCACGCCACCACCGCTTCACGAACCACATCGATAAGGATACAGTCTTCGTCCCTAGCAGAGACAGGCCATACACACTGCGCTGCATTATTCAGAATTTTTATACGGCTTTAGGTCATGCCGAAGACAGCCCCCTTGTCAGTCTGCTGCAACTCTTGAGCCAGCAGCTCGTGGCATGGCCGTTGTACATCACGTTCTATCTTGGCGGGGGGGCAAGGAGTGAGCCTGTGACACGGAATTCCCTGGTGAAGAGCCACTTCAATCCGGTGAGCGGCTTGTTCTCTCGGTCGGAGCAGCCATACATACTTTTGTCCGACGCCGGGGTCCTACTCATGCTGCTAGGACTATGGAAGGCTACGACAGTGCTAGGCTATTCTACGATATTGCTGGCCTACGGAATCCCCTGGCTATGGATTAATCACTGGCTGAGTATGTTAAATGCCCACCCTTTGTTGCGATTGCTTGCTAAATACCCTCGTACGGGTAGTTGCGGTCGCCTTCATGAACCACACGCACCCTTCTCTTCTTCATTACAATGACTCGAGCTGGACATTTATAGATGGGGCTCTATCAACGATCGATAGGCATTGCGGGCTCATTGGCCTCCACATGTTTCACGGGCTTCTTGACTATCATGTCATTCACCACTTGTTCCCGTATGTAAATGGCTTCTTTTAAACAGCTCCATATATCCCCCTCTGGCGCAGGCTGGATCACTGATTGACACGTTTTGCAGGCGTATTCCTTTTTATCACGCAGAAGAGGCCACAATGGCAATCAAGCCATTGCTTGGAGCGAGGTATATCGAGGAAACTCAGCCAATCTATAAGGCTCTCTGGGACACATTTGTGAAGTGCGAATATGTTAAAGAGAGGGAAGATCGTCAGGGAGTCCTGGGGTGGGTGGGCCGGGAAACGAAGCTATCAAGCTGGCTTGCACAACGACAGCATTCGCCAACCGAAAGTCAGGATCCTACTAGTCCAATCAATCCGCCTTGACGCCTCAGACCGCTCATTTATTTAGTCCGTCTAACTTCACCAAACTTGACCGGCAGTCCGCCTGAGTTTGGTCAAGCCAGACTGGCAGTCTACCTGAGACGATCTCTTGCGCAGAAAGTATGCAATGCTTGGAGGCACGAAGAGACGAAAGAATCTTTATTGCTAGTTATTAAGTCTCTGCATTAAGAGAGAGTGTGTGTATTGCGCTGTCCTTCCTGAAAGAGAGGGTCCGCGGGTGTGGCTATTATGTATAGTGTATACCATGTGCGGGGACCAACAGGTTTCCCTACTAATCCATCAAAAAAACAAACTTCTTTAAATCTGCTTTAGAGGTAATCATCAATACACAACCATCATTTGCATGAGGAGGATATGATACGCCGCTGTTATATTCAATGGGTGAGTTCGCCTACTCGATGTTGTGGAGGAAATGACGAAGCTTACTTGCGTGCTCGTTGCAGGCTGGGGCCAACAGACCAGCTACGTTATTGCCTTCTCTGCTGAAGGCGCCACGGATGTAACACGACGATACGTCCGCAGAGAAAGATGCGGAAACGTTCGGAATCGCTGCCCAGAGCCCGTTTTGGTCTACATACTCGATGAGATCAACCGCTTGCGGCAGGGGCAGCTAGATGTGGCCGCCAGAAACCGTCTGAAACTGGAAGCTCTCCGAGAGCAGCAGGAGCTTCAAGAGTCGATTGTATCTGCCATTACCGCTGACTTCCTCTCGTCCCAACGAGAACCCGCAGCCCGTGGAGCGAGAGCTGGAGAGCCAGGACCCAAGATTCCCGAGGTAGAAACATGGTCGGTTGGAGGAACATCACTTGCGGAGGGGGAGACGCCCCCCCGGGCTGACTTCAATTCAAGTTGCGCTTAGGGCTGCAACTGGGTTACTTGGAATGAAATCGCCTGTAACCTTACTTGGCTTGAAATGACTCCTTGCAGTACACAACACAGGCGCAGACGCACGATCGGTCCAATGAGGCCCAACAGGTGCACTTGGGCTTTGATATAAACTCACCTACAGTCGTCTGCAAACAGCTCCCGTGCATATTGGCACGGCAAGCAATGCAAGTACCAAGTTTGTCACGGATGGCACTCGACTTTGCAGCCATGTATGATATAACCAATGTCTGCTGATTGTACTCTACTACTCCGTAAGCGTCTTGTCTAAGCAGTAGGCCGAGTAGTTGATCCTGTGAAGCCGGTAAAATACCGCTTACACCAGGCAAAATAGGGCTCCCCCTTGGGAGGTGTTACTAACGCGTATTTTCAAGTCCTTTTCTGCTCCGACAGATCCCTACTGAAGCGGACTTGGGCGTACGTCATCGGCATGTGCCAGGGATTTGGCTTCGGGCGGGCACCGGTTAGGCTTTGGACGCCCTTCTAAATATCTCGGCGCCGCAGAAGAAAAGACCAACCTCGAGCCGGCTTGACGTCTGATACCGCCTTGAAGAGTGCCTCTTGCGGCACCCACCTCGTCCACGTCGGGGAGAGCTCTGTCTGTCTGTAGGCTTCCAGCAAAGTCACCAAGGCACCCGGGGCATCGCCTCGTTTGTCGGCACGTCTTATCCGCAGACACTCGGCCAGGCCGGTTCGGGATCCGGCAGCATCGGCCGTGCGCCGGAAGCGATTGGTGCGCAGGGGATGCGCTTGATGCGCTTCTTCCGTGTACAGGACGGGGGGTAGTTGATTCTCCCCTCAGCCACACACGACGTGATTCGCCCCTGCCACAAGGCACGCACCAACAAAGGCGGGCGCCGGTGCGTCCGGACGCGTGCCCGCAAAGCCACACTGAGGCTGTGGAGGCCCTGTTGCTGCTGCCTCGCCGAACCGTCAGCCCTAGCGTGCCGCGAGCCGACAAGTCAAAGCAAACAGAAGTCCAGGCAGGCCTTGCGCATTCATGTTGCGTATAAGGCACTGTCGACCCGGATGACTCGATCCTGGGAAGTGAAGCCTGGCTTTGTCGCTGGGTGCCAGTTCTCCGACGCCGGTTGATCACTCATCAGGACTGTCTAGACGCCTGTCTTTGTCTCGAAGCCGCCCCACGAGACGAGCAGCTGCAAAACATCGGCTTGCATCCAGCAGTCGTCGGACGACAGAGACGCTCCCGGCAAAGTCCGCTCCAGCAGCCATGGGCCGACCGCTGGACGCCTACGATGACATCGCCATCGCCACCATCGTCATCTACGCCGTCTTCCTCGCCGGCGCCGTCGCCCTCTGCTTCAAGCACGGCCTCGCCCGCTCCTCGGGCTGGCGCTTCCTCATCATCCTCGCCCTCGCCCGCCTGATCGGCTCCGCCTTCCGCCTCGCCACCGTCTCCGCCCCGGCCGACGCCGGCCTCTACGTCGGCTGGCTGACCCTCAACGGCCTCGGCCTGGCGCCCCTGATCCTCATGCTGCTCGGGCTCCTCGGTCGCGTCTTCGACTCCACCAACCGCAGCGGCCACGACGTCGTCAAGCCCGCCCACCGCCGCCTCGTCGAGATCCTGATGCTCGTCGCCATCATCCTCGTCATCGTCGGCGGCACACAGTCTGCCGTTACCGTCCAGGGGGGCGTGCCCAAGATTGCCTACTCGTCCACCAGCAAGGCCGGCACCGCCATAATGGTTGCCGTCCTGGCCCTGCTCTGCCTCGAGCTGCTCCTCGCCTTTCGCAAACGAGGCCACGTCGCCCGGGGCGAGCGCCGCATCATCGTCGGCGTCGGCCTCTCCATTCCCTTTGTCATCGTCCGCCTCGTCTACTCGTGCCTCGTCGTCTTTGGCGGCGTCTCGTCCAACGTCTGGCTCTACCTCGGCATGCTCGTCATCATGGAGATGATCGTCGTCATCATCTGCCAAGTGCTGGGCTTTTCGCTCGACAAGGCCCCCCCTGCTGCTGCCAAGGACGACCAGGAGCAGGTCCGGGCCGGGCAATGAGATGGTGGCAAATAAATAGAAATAGACTGGTATGCCCTGTATCATCTATGTGTCAATATCCAGATGGGTTCCTCCTTGAAATCCGTTCAAATACCCCAAGATGACCATCTTGTGCGCCGACCAAGAGGAGCCTGATTTCCCATCTGAGATGTAGCCGTAGTAGTCCCTGTATCCAAGAGCAAGCAACCGCGCGCCAGAATCCAAGCAGGCGACGTAACCGCGGAAAGAGGTTTACATGACGACGCAGCAGACCTTTTCCAGTTTGCGCAGCACCCGCGGCAGCACCTTTTCCAAAAACTGGGCCGTCTCGTCCTGCTGTCCGTGCGGCGGCTGCGGGTGCGGTTGCGGGTGCGGGTGCTGCTGCTGTCCGTGTCCTCCGGGGTGCTGCTGCGGAGGGAGCGGCTCGCCGCCCTGCAGATTAATGTAGATCCTCCCCGCGTTCTCCTCGGTCCGGCACTTGAGCCCCAGCTCGCTGCACAGCGCCTCGACCTTGGGCTTGATCTTCTGGACGTGCCCGGCCGAGTGGTTGCCCTTGCCGACAATGGCGTGCAGGTGCGTCTGGCCGCGCGCCTGGTCCGCGCGGATGCGCTCCTCGAGGATGCGCTCGGCCTCGTCGACAAACTGCCCGTGCAGGTCGATGGAGTCCGGCTCGACCTTGCCCGGCGCGTTGTTCTCGCGGAAGATGTAGTCGGACGCCTGCCGGTTGTACTCGTGCACCTTGGCGTCGTGCTTCTTGCCCTGGTTCGAGAGCTCCTTGGCGGCGGCGCCGTCGCCCGACTGGTACGCCTGGCGGGACTGAGCAGGTCCGTCAGTATGTCCTGTCAAGTGCGACGCGCCGGCACAGAGGGAAGCGGCCGTACTCGATCAAAGCACGAGCCGCGCTTGTCGGCCTCGGCGCGCGCCAGGTCGCGCAAGCGGTCGTATTCGCGCTCGACTTGGTCATTGTCGCCAGAGTGCAGGGCTGTACGCGCCGTGTCAGCCGGTGCGCATCTCGAGGGATTGGACGAGCCTGCATACCTCGGCCGCCCAGCCTGGTCATGGGAATCGCCATCTTGGCAGGTGCTTGCGCCGCGGATGTATGGTAAGGATCAGGTCGGATTGATGAGTCGGTCGGGTCAGGCGAGGAGGTCGGTGCGACGCGGTTGTCCCCCTCCGCTAGACAACCAGTTGGGCGCCCCAAGTGTGGTGGATCCTAGAGCCGCGCTTCTCGCCGCGGCCGCGGGAGGCCGACAATCCAAGACAGCTCGACATGGTGTTGAAGCTTGGAAACTTGGCACAGTCATGGTCGAGCGTGGTCATGAATTGGGAAATTGAGAGGCCAATAACAGGCTCCACCTCCGTACTTGGTAAGGATCCTGCAATGCCTGCAGTCAGGCAGGTTCCCATGCACTTACCCGGCGGCTCTTGAGTGCGCCCACAGAGAAGATGAGCGCATTTGTCAAGAGCATGACATTAGTCGACGAATGACGGTCGCTGAAGAACAATGGACGGTCTATACCAGAGAAACTGGGTAGTAGTATCCGTATTCCTGCCTATTCAATTTCACACGAGAACTTGCCCTTTTTCTTTAGGAGGAAACGCCCTCACCATCCTTCCCCTGTGCTCCAAGCCACTGCTTGAGGAGTAAGTACCTTAAAGGATTCAAATATACAGTGCAATCTTTAATAATACATTGACATACCCCTTCGATGTGCAGAAACAGCTGAAAAAATTCAGCTAGAGGATTTAAACCCACTAAGGCAATCATTAATCTGTCTACTACGCATGCAAGGGCACATATAATACCAGTGGAGGCAGTATATGCGCGCTCCAGTTCCGTGGCTCCTGTTCACGGGACAGGCAAAAAACGACACCTGCAGGATTCGAACCTGCGCGGGCGAACCCATCAGCTTCCTAGGGCGGAATCGATCTTCACAGATCATTCCTATTCTAGCAGGCTGACCCATTAACCGCTCTGGCAAAGTGTCCAGAGTTTGTTAGAATTTTTCCAAATCTTTTGAGTATATATACGAAAAACTGATGTTTTAATCTTCTTTTTCACAAAATTTCTCGGTTTAATACTACAGGCTTCCTAACAGACTCAGGCCTCATCGAGGCGGGCGATATTGGACAAAGTTGAATGGGAAGGTGGACCCTCAGGGGCACCAGCCCTCTCTCGCTGCACGTGGGCGAATTCCCCTGATGTTGTCTTTACAGGCGAGGCCCTGTAAGGGGCTACGCCCCGATGTGTAGATCTGGCATGGCCAGACTAGTCACGTGCGAGCGCCACGGACACGACTCCTAAAGGGAGCGATGTAGACACGTCTCCCCTTTACACTCTTTGTAGCTCAATTTACATCAATTACGCCCAGCACCTGTGCTAACAGTGCTGACCCGTAACATATTGAGCTACCAGTTAACAAAAGACAGGACAGACAGAAGGACAGACAGCAGGACAGACAGCAGGACAGACAGCAGGACAGACAGCAGGACAGACAGCAGGACAGTCAGCAGGACAGACAGCAAGACAGGCGATAGGCTAAACGACGAGACGGACGATCGATCGGACGACGAGACGGACGAACAAGATGGAGGACAATAGTAGTTATGCAGGGGCACCGCGACCGGCGGCGCAACGAGCCGATGGAGGGAAGGAGCAAGAGCTCTTGCAGATCTTATCTGGGATCGCGGGAGACGAAGAACTGCGGAAGATGTTCACCGGGCTAGGCCTAGCAGCGCCACCGTTGACACCCAGCCCGGGGGTGCTCAGTACCCCGGCGATCTTACCCGTCGAACCGAGGCCGGAAGCAGCCCAGGAAATGGACCGTGGCAAGAAGCGCAAGCCGATGACTTGGCCGAAGTGGAACGGTCAACCCGAGTCCTTCCACTTCTACCTCGACCGTCTGGTATTTAAGTACAATACCGACGAAGAGGAGGGCCTAAACGGCAATAACAACGTCGTGTGGTACGAGATCCTGCAGACCTTGCCGGATCAGATGATGAGGAGAGTCGAGGGTTTTTGGAGGCAAGAGAGCGCGAAGGGCAACCCAGACCCCCGGAAATTCTTCTCGCACCTAGCCCAGACGTTCGGCAGCGTGCAGCAGACAGAGAGGGCGCAGGACAGGCTGCGCACCTCATTCAACGAGACAGCCAAGAGTTTGGGAAGTTCCTCCCTGAATTCGAGGAAACATTGACCAAAGCGGGCGGCGCGAGCTGGGATAATGCTTCCAAGCTCGCATGGCTACGGAACTCGATCTCTCCTGCTCTCCGTGAGCAACTAGTCCCGGTTATCATGCCGAAGGACTACAACGAGTACATCCAACGTCTACACCGATTGCTTGGGCGTTCGAGCACACCGCGAAGTTTAAGGCGTTGCAGAGGAAGCAGGGCTCCGCGGGCAACGTGACCAAGGGCAGGCATCAGGCATCGGCAACATCCAGGTCGCCGGTAACGACAACACCCCGGCACCGTCAGCAACGTTACCCGCCGAGCAGAACGCACGTGACGCACGCGACCATGACGGCGACGTAATAATGACGGTTACACGCACTCAGGGGCAGGGTCAGAGAGGACGGGCGAACGGCCAGGGTCAAGTGGAACGAGCAAGACGGTTCGCTTCCAGCCTAGGTCAGGACGGAAGCAACGGGCGAGGTGGGTATCCGAGGACGAACGGAATAAACGCCGTGACGAGGGTCGTTGTCTCCGCTGCGGCGACAACACCCATTTCATTGCCGCTTGCCCCTACTCGCCAGGACAGGACCCTAGCCGGTCGAGGGATGTAAAGTCCGCACCGCTAGGATCATGCCCTTGCTGGAAGATGATGGTAACGACTCTAGTGAGGAAGAGTCAGGACTTAGCGAGACCCCATCCCTCTCGGGAAATGCGTAGCCTCGAAACAAAGACGGGTCTCGAGGCCAAAGAACGGAGCAGTGGCAAAAGAAGAGAAGTTCTCAGGAAAAATGGAAGTTGGTCCTACAATAATTCGAAGCATTATCAATAGGACCAATCTCTTCTCCTCACTCGTAGACGAGGGATGCCAGTGCTACGCCGCGGTTGACGAAGAAGTCGTCGAAAAGTTGGAAGTTCCTATAGTGGAAATAGCACCGCGAGCTATTACAGGAGCATCAGGGGCAATGGAAGGAGCAACGATTAGGGGCCTCGTATGGCTATCAATGGAGGTCAACGGCCACATACAGACGATCTGTGCCTACGTGGTGCCCCGATTGGAATTCCCCCTAATCCTAGGAAAACCCTGGTTATGCCACACAAAGTCGTACTCAGTGCCCCACGAGAAACGACTATGGCATGAACCTACACAAGACTGGGTAGATCACCTCGGGAAGGAGAATATTCTGCGAAAGCCAAGGAGTTCGAAGAAGCAAAGCACGTACTAGCCAGTACCTTTGTGGGTTACTTTGAAAGGATCCGCAAGCAGGAAGGAAGAGAGGCAGCTGCCACGGCGATTTTCGCTATCAGCATGAAGGATATCGAAAGGGCGTTATCACCAAAGAAACCCATGTCAGAAGCAGAGCTACGCCGAACGATACCCCAGCGGTTCCACGATTTACTGCCTCTATTTATGAAGAAGGAAGCTGATAAGCTGAATCCTCATAAGCCAGGCATAGACCACGAAATCAGAATCAAGGAGGACCCGAATGGCCAGCAGTTACCACTACCGTATGGAGCACTATACGGTATGTCACGAGAGGAACTCCTGGTTCTTAAGAAGACTCTACGAGACCTAGTGGATAAAGGATTTATCCGTGCAAGCAGTTCAGAAGCAGCAGCTCCAGTCCTGTTTGTGAGGAAACCAGGTGGCGGGCTGCGATTCTGTTGTGACTACAGAGCGTTGAACGCAATCACTAAGTCGGACCGTTACCCCTTCCTCTAATAGGGACACTTCGCAACCTAAAAGATGCGAAGTGGTTCACTAAGGTCGACGTGGTACAAGCGTTCCATAAAGTACGGGTTGCAGAAGGAGACGAGTGGAAGACAGCGTTCCGCACCCGGTACGGTCTCTTCGAATGGATGGTTACCCCGTTCGGGCTAAGTGGCGCGCCAGCAACCTTCCAGCGGTATATTAACGGTATCCTACGAGACTACCTCGACGAGTTCGCCTCTGCTTATATGGACGATATACTTATCTATTCGAGCGGGAGCAGAGAAGACCATTTCCGGAAGGTACGGTTAGTTTTAGAACGCCTCGCCGAGCATGGACTACACCTAGACCCGGAGAAATGCGAATTTGGAGTCAAGCGGATTAAGTACCTAGGATTCATTATTCACGCAGGAATTGGCATTCAGGCAGATCCCGACAAGATACGAGCAATAGTCGAGTGGGCAGTCCCCGTTACCCAGAAGGGGTGCGCAGTTTTCTAGGATTCGTTAACTACTACCGGATATTTATACCGCAAGCCTCGGAAATAACTGCACCTAACAGCACTAACAGGAAAGGGGACTAAGTTCAAGTGGACGGACGAGCACGATATGGCGTTCCAGACACTAAAGACGCTATTTACGAACGCCCCTATTCTTACTCAATGGGATTTCGAGAGGCCAACCTTCGTAGAAGCAGACTGTAGCGGCTGGGCGCTTGGGGCACTTACGCAGGAAGTCGACGGACAACGCAAGCCAGTAGCGTTCCACTCGCAGAAGCTATCACCGGCTGAGCGCAACTACCCAATCCATGATAAGGAAATGCTCGCTATTATTCGTTGTCTCGAACAATGGTCAGCCGAGCTACGAAGCTGTGATAACTTCGTTATCCTTACCGACCATAAGAACCTCGAGTATTTCATGACGCGCCAACAGCTCTCGGAAGGCAGGCACGTTGGGCTGAATATCTCTCGCGTTTTAACTTCCAGCTCCAGTACCGTCCGGGACGGGAAGCAGTGGTGCCAGACGCGCTCTCGCCGCGAACAGGACCGACCAAACGAAGCGGATCACGAAGCACGAGATATGCAGCTTATTCCAGAAGCAGCCCTACGTACCTACGTCGGAGTAACGTCGACTCAAGCGGAGAAGGCGAAGAAGAACACACGGTTTTCCACGACCCAGAGCTACAACAATTATGGCAGCAAACGGCAAACCAGGATCCAGTCTTTACAAGCGTTTATAACGCGGTACGAAACGGATCTCGGTCCTCGACCCCAAGCTTAAGCTGAAGGTACAAGTCGCCGAGTGCTTTATTGATCCTCGGGGGCACCTACGACTACGTGGCCGCTTATGGGTGCCAGGCGCACCGATCACGACAGAAGCAGCAGCCAAGGCAGCACCGCTAGAGCAGGAGTCGCTAAACGAATTACGGGGCTCCTTAATCCAGAAGGTTCATGACTCCCATGTAGTAGGCCACCCGGGACGGAAGGGACGATAGAAGCCGTATCCAGGGACTTCTACTGGCCGCTAATGCAACAGCATATCCGACGTTTCTTGCGTAACTGCGATGTCTGCGGCCGTACGAAGATATGGCGCGAGCATAAAGGGTCTACTTAGACCGCTACCCGTACCGGACCGCTTCTTCCGCCAGATACAGATGGACTTTATTACGGACCTCCCTTGCGAACGGTAACCGCTGCCTCTGGGTTATCAAGGACCGGCTAAGTAAGGAAGTTATACTCGAACCGATGCCAACGATGGAAGCGGAAGCATGTGCAGAGCGTTTTCTATGGTGCTTCGCCCGCTACCACTGGTGGCCCGACGCTATAACGAGCGATAGGGGCTCGAATGGGTAGGCCGCTTTTGAGGCACATGTGCAAGTTACTGGGGATCGACCAGCAGCTAAGCACGGCGTACCACCCCCAAACCGACGGAGGCCCTGAGAGGATGAACCAAGAAGTACAGGCATACCTCCGCGCCGTGATTAACCAGAACCAGAACGACTGGGATAAGTGGGTTCCCGCGGCTCAGATGGCGTTAAACGGTCGGGTCAATACCTCTATAGGGATGTCCCCATTCTTCGCTATACACGGCTATGAGCCGAAGTCACCAGTTCCCCTCGTTACGGAAGCATATGCGGAAGAGTATCCTCAGCATTCGCCAGAAACCAGGGCAAAGAAATTTGTTACCAAACTACAACAGATTACGGACCTCTGCCAAGCATCAATGGCGACAGCTACGCAGCAACAAGAACGCTTCGCTAACAGACGACGGAACGCGGCAGAACGCTTCGAAGTAGGCGATAAGGTTTGGCTTGACTTACGGAACTACGCGTCAGAGCGACCTAAGAAGAAGTTCGACTGGCTGCACGCTAAGTATACGATAAGCAAGGTACTCGACCCGTACACGGTTGAACTAGCAGACCTCCCGAGGGCTGCTATAATAGGTTCCACGTCGACCAACTCCGGAGAGCGGGGACGGACCCAATGCCTGGTCAGCAACGCACAGACGCTCAACCCCATCTATCCAAGTAGACGGGGAGGCTCACCAAGTAGTAGAGGAAATACTATGCGCTAGGTGGAAGAGAACCGGCCGCGGCCGTAGGCGGGAAGTCCTTGTACGCTGGCAAGGTTGGCAAGACCCGACCTGGACCTCTTTAGACAATATGCAACAGACAGCGGCCTTGGATAAGTACGAACAGAGATACGGCCCGGCTCTCGAAAACGATGGACCATACCAGCACCGACGAGTGGCAACGGAAGCACAGCCGGCCCAAATCCAGGGCAAGTCGAAGGAATACAACCACAGCTGCAGATACAGGGCAAGAGAATACGCGGACCACTACGGGCTAGGACTAATGGCGACGCCCCGTCGATAGTAACGGCACCAGACCCTATAGACGACGGCCCTACGATCGTTGTAGAGGACCAGGAACAGGAAAAGGGCACCAGCGCCAGAGAGGAGTAGGGGCTAATGTGGGCTACGCCCCGATGTGTAGATCTGGCATGGCCAGACTAGTCACGTGCGAGCGCCACGGACACGACTCCTAAAGGGAGCGATGTAGACACGTCTCCCCTTTACACTCTTTGTAGCTCAATTTACATCAATTACGCCCAGCACCTGTGCTAACAGTGCTGACCCCGTAACAGGCCCAGGCATAAAGAGTGGTATAGCTCTGTTGGATCGTTGACAAAGTGCGCTATGTCACGATACGTCGTTTCCCGCGCCTTGCGAATAGTCATGAAGGCACGGAAAAGAGACGCCGAATCGATCAAGTGAAGCGTCGAGATAAGCGGCTCGCCATCGCCTTGTTCCTCTCGACGGGCCTCCGGGAATTTTTCTGCGATTTCGTCATCTTCGTTGAATGGCATGGGGGCCTCGGCCGGCACGGGCTCCTCGTTGTGGTCAATTAGCTACTGTGGCTCTTGGCGGTAAACCAGCTGGCACCGATGCTGCCATGTATTGCTCTTGGTCGACGGGATGTGATGCATTTTGTGAATGTTGATGAAATTTGCAGGTATAGCGCCAGGCACAGACGCCATCCGAGTGGCGTGCTATCGGGGCTTTGTTGGGTCCCTGGCTAACATAAACGGTACTATGTTTGCCATTAGAGCTTCCCTAGCAGACGCCAGGATGCTACAAAGCCTACTATTCCCATTACATAGAGCCCTGTGCCGAGCCATACATGGAAGCCATGTGCCCGGTCAAGATCTAGATCTAGTAGAAACCGTCTTTTACGAGTTAATAGTTCTTATTAGTCCTTGGCGGCTCGCAAGTGACATAGGAGGCAGTTGACTAGCTATCAGGTGCTTACTGGAGAGATTACGTCCTAAGCCTATTCTTTTTTCTCCTAGGCTCTAGAGGCTGCCCTAGACACGATTGGCGAGCCAGATATCGCAGTGGAAGTCGAACCTCATCTAGCCTTGGGCTTGCCGGAGAGCTGGGCCTGTCTCTCTGCCAGTGAAATGATGAGACGAGGTGCTTGTCACGTTGCTGTGTCCTCCCTGAAGCCCAGGGTCAGTGAGAAATGGCTCGAGCATGTTCAGTCTGACGGCGCCGAGGTGTGCGTCGTTGCCTAGTACGTGGAATCCCCCTTCTAGATTCTGGTACATCTTTTCCAGCAACCATCATTCTTTTGTCCCTTATATTCCTGGACACTAATAGCCATCCTCGTAGTGATATCTTACGCGGGCGCACAAGACCGTATGCGACGCGATGCCTCTGGGAAGCGGAGACAGCCTTGGAAGAAGACATCGAGGTTGGCAAAGGCACCAAGCACAGACAACACTCCTCAACATAAGGTACCACCATGATGCTTCCTGGCGCCACGGGATACCTAGGGAAAACAATGCTGCGGGTATTGGCCAAGCACAGCGCGGTTTCCAAGATCCATTGCGTCGCTTTCCGCGGAAACGATTAATAGTCGGAAGCCTACCGGAGCGGGCGGCAATTGCGGAGGTAGATGGACCATACGAGCGACAGCCGATTGTCGTGTCCGATTCAAGCAGAAAAGATTTAACGTGTGAGAGGCATGTTGGACTTCTGTATTTGACTATCCATCTACTTGCTGCTTGAACGGTGAACATCTAATCAATCAAGCAAAAAGCCTCTATACAAAACTGAAAACTCAGGACGCGACTAGAATAGAATCATAGAATGACGGCGCCCCCCCTCGGCCTAGAAACAGACGCACAACATCGTCGTGGCCCAGCATGACGGCGACGTGCAGAGGAGTGCATCCAGTCACGTCTCGAACATGAAGACACTCTAGGCGACGATCTACTAGCAGCCGGGCCGCGTCATGTGCGCCCGCCATGACTGCAACATGAAGCGGCGTCCGGCCGAGGTTGTCTGGTAGGACTAGATCTGCTCCATAATCCAGCAGTGCGACGACGACGTCGACATGAAGCCCTGCGATGGCAATGTGCAGGGCGGATTGGCCGTGGTCGGTCAAAAGGTCAACGTCTGCAGGGCGTGTTTTCAGGAGCAACCGCACGATGCTGGCCTGGCCGTAGTATGCTGCTAGATGCAGTGCGTTGTAGCCCGAAAGCTTATCCAACTCGCCTAGCCAGAGTAGGTCTTTGAGATGCATTGTGTCTGATGTGTGGTCCGAAGGCTGATTGTTGTCGAATAAAACATTGCCCGCCGCATCATCTCGATGGACATCGTGATTGTCATCGTGGTCCTCGTCAGTGGGCCCAAGATTCGATCGAGGTGGGACCTGGTGCAGCGGATGCTGCTGTTGCTCTGGTAGAGGTAGGCTGAATGGAGTAGGTCCTTGAAGGGCGGTGGTGAGTTGATGACGAGGCTGGGTCTTTGACTTGGACGGCGGTTGCGACCATTCCAGCTGCTGCTGCTTCTCCTGCCGGGCTCGTGCTGGCGGCCGAGGGATGGTGTAGGGTTGAGTCCAGGTGACGCTGTCGTTGCTCTTCTTGTCGACGAGCTGCGACGAGTGACGCTTTCGCCTCTCGCCTACATGACAAGGGCACGCGTGGGTTAACATTTGCTCGTTCTGATACCAGGCCTGGGAGGGCAATGCAGACAGAGCCAGGACCTACGATGATTGCGCTGTGCTATTCTGTTTTGCATACGTCTCCGCTCTGCTGCGTCCATGTCATTGCGTGTAAGAGCCGAGACTCCAGAACAGGCATCCTCCGGCATCATACTTGACGTTTCGATCGACTCCCGAGTGCTCGTACGGCCATGGGGAAATGATGGAGAGGTGGGTGGCCTGTAGCGGCGAAACCAAGCACGTAGAACACAGGCTGAAAGGCGTGGTCAATTCCGAGTATGCCAGTGCCAATAACCGGGGCACGGCTAGGCCCGGCCGGCCCGGCTTGGCCCGGTCGGCCCGGTCGGTCCTGGTGCACCCCCGGCCGGGCATTAACTAGAACCAATAGCGTAAGCGCCCATATTATAACAGTCCCGGAGTAAAAGCCCCCGAGTAAAAGCCCCCCTCCTCCGAACACAACGGCCACGTAAACATCTCGTGCGGCCTGCCTTAATGAGGCTATCCACGAGGAAAAGAGAGCCAAGTTGTGAAGGCCCAAAGAGATGTGTTGATTGAAGCTGAAGAATACACCTGTACCAGCTGCACTATGCAAAAGGTTTGTAGGTAGGGAGATATACAGTAGAGACAGGGTACCTAGCAAAGACCTAGCAAAGAACAGCAGCCAATAATAAGCAAAGTACATACTCCGTAAAAGGGAAAGGGAAAGGAGGAGTACATACAGTCAGTACACGCTAAATAGGGGATACCGGACGTTGGTTAATTATTTATAGACTCTTGGCGGGATGGGCACAAGTGGGACACCCTTACCTGATCAGGGATGCCGCCAAGCCCGGCGGGGACAACGGCGTGTTCCAGACGAGTAATCAAACATACACTCCTGATTTTCAAACATACACTCCCGACCTAAGCCCCATTTGGAAGAAGACCCCGCCACCAAAATTTGGCGCGCGCTTTCCCAACGCCCTGGCTTGCCGTGACCATCGCCGCCGCCCACCCGCCCAGCCACCTGCCTTTTGGCCGCCATCTGCATTTTCGCAATCATCAACAATTGAAGCTATCACCACTTGACTCAACACAACAGCAACGCCGCCGCCGCCTACCGCAATAGTCACGTCTAGTCAATCGTCCCGATGAATTCGACCGAAAGCAATACCAACAGTAGCACCGAGGCTATCACGGAGATGTCTTTCGATACGTATGATGAGGCGCTTGAAACACTCAAAGCTACGCAAGAGCTCCTTGGCTACGTCGTAGTCGTTGCAAATAGCAAGAATACCGGCAAGCCTAGGCGCAAGGAAGCCAATATCCGCTGTGAATACAGTGGTCAGTATAGGCCCTGGGACGAGGCAGAGGGTATATACAAGACGTCATCCAAGAAGTCGGGATGTGACTTTCGCTGTTACATCCGCTTCTACCGACGTTGCAATGCATTCAAAGTCACCATCAAGCACGGCTCTCATAACCACGAACCTCTATTTGAGCCAATTGCTAACCCCATCGTCCGTCAACGAAGCCAACGCAAATTCGGCATCGAGCGTCTTCATAGCCTCGTCGAGGGCTTAGCAAGAACGTCAATAACAAGAGCAGGGATATCGTGGATGCTATCCGACAGGAATATCCTGAGCTCCTTATTACCGATTCTGATATACACTTCATCCAGCTGCAACTTCGTGCCTTCCGTTACGGCGCCTCTACATCTACACAAGCCTTCCTCGATGTACTCAAAGATGCTAAAGCAAAGGGGAAATCAGCTACTATGCAGTTGACCGTGGCCCTAATGGGAAGGTTTGGAGGTTTTTCTGGACATACGATGACTGTATTGCTGACTGGAAGCGTAACCCGAGCTCCTTATCATGGATAATACGTATAAGGTCAACCGCTTTAACATGCCGCTTCTACAGATCATTGGCACAACAGGGCTACACAAGAGCTTCAGTGTAGGCTTTGGCCTCACTGCCAAGGAAGACGAAGGCGCGTTCCAATGGATCCTCTCACAGTTGCGTGAGGCTGGTCGGCAGGCTGATATTCCGGACCCGGGCGTTGTGATTACCGACTTTGATACCGCCCTGAAGAACGCCCTTGACTCTATCTTCCCATCAACGCAACAACAAGTGTGCGTTTGGCATATGATGAAGAACGTGATCCTTCACATCAAGAAGAAGTGGGAAGGATCCCTCGATGGCACCGAGATTGGCGGAGATAGGCCAGAACAGGAGACTCGCCTCGCTGCAGCAGCCGCTCTCGACGACCCTATACAGGCAGATAATGCCATTGACGAGGACCGACCTATCGACCGTGCCACTGATTACCAGATTCAACATGCCTCACAACTGGCAGATCAGTGCGTTGAGCAACAAGATGATCGTGAAGATGACGATGGAAACCCAATACCCCCGGCTCCAAGGCGGACTTTTGAGCACACAGCTGACGGTATCCGTGATGCCTGGGTTTCAGTCTTTAGGGCTCGCACGGCTGAGGAGTGCAGAGATCAGTGGGATCTACTCTGTATAGAGTTTTCGGATCAGCCAGGTAACCCTAGCCCTAACTACCCTCCTACTCTAACCTTTTACTAAATAGCTCCTCTTATAGCTCTCGTTAATTACCTCCGTACAACCTACTGGCCATGGCGTGCCCAGTTTTCCACCTACGCTATCCAACAGTACCGAAATTATAACATTACGGTAACTTCCCGTGTGGAGAGCACACATCACGAGTTGAAGTCACGATTACGCAACCGCTTCATTGACCTCCATCAGCTACAAGAGCACATCAGAGGGCTCGTTACCCATCGGCAAAAGAAGCATCGCGAGAAGCTTCAATCCGAGTTTGCAAGAGCTAGAGTTGAATGGGCCAAGCAGACGATTATGAAGTCACTGCACCGAAAAATTGGCTGGCAGCCGATGAAACAGATCTTCAGGCAAGTTAGGCTAGCCGGGCTGAGCTTGCCGATAATCGAGGCATGCCTACGATTTGTACGGGTGCTTTCACGATGCAATGGGGGCTGCCCTGCCGGCATACAATCCGCGATTTGATCCAGGCTGACGCGGCCGCCCTTATACCATTGCATCTTATTGATAACCACTGGCGGGTTTACGGCGTGACTGTAAGTATCTTGCTCCAGCCATAAGTACTATACTAATTTACTAGCAGCCTGAACAACAGCAATATATCGATGCAGACCACGAAGCCGATCCTGACGTTGTCCAGCCTCGCCGGCGTGGAAACAGTAGACGCGGTATCCCCTCCACTAGAGGCATCTACGGGCCGGATCCTTAGTGCTTGGGAGCAAGAGGAGCATAGAGCCAACCCAGAGCTCGTATCACGGCCACCAGAGACGCAAAAGAAGAAGAGGAAGGGCACAGGCACCACTATCATGAACAAGAGGTCGAATACACTTGCTTCCGTGAGCAGCCGGGTTGACGATCTTGCCCAGCAGATCGGTGATTTCATCAAGTCACAAGCAGCAGCAACGCCGGTGCTGTTATCACAGGTGCCCTCACTTCCACAGGTGCCGCTGGTGTCACAGGGATACCAAACGACGATGCCCTCACTTCCACAGCCGGCGCCGCCGTCACAGGGATACTATGTGATGCCACCGCCTACACCAATTGTGCCTGTATACGTACAGGCGCCGGCGCCGTCACAGTGGCAAGAACCGCCTCCTCGTCACAGGCACATCACGACGGCTTCATGTGGGCACAGCCGCCGGCACAGTCTCACGAGACGGCTACGGAGCATTTCCAGCAGCTAGGGGATCAGAGGACACGGCACCATACAAAACTAGCAGGCAGGCCGGTCACAAATTCGTTCCTTACGTGCCTCGCCCTCCGCCGCGTCGGACGGATCCTTCCTCACAGTCACAGTCACAGTCACAGAGGTAGGCAAAGACCTTCCGCCATTATATGCATATTGTATATATATCGGAAGATCGATCGGGCCGGGCTTATTGATAGCTTCAATTGAATGACTCTAAGGGATGCATCTTCCGGCGTTGGTAATAATTGCAGATAGAATCCATATATGTCAGACAATAGTGTCCCACACCTCGCACGTGACAGCGGTTGATCTTTGTGGCATCAGTCAATTGATGAGAATTATCTAAAGAACAAAGGAAAGGAAAAGAATTGGATGCACACATTCGTGCAACAATATATACCCCGATCATTGCGGCGAAGCCGGCGCAGCAGTGGCAGTGATCGAGCATAAGGTTTCAGGAACTGACACGGGCGTGATATGCGACAATATATCTAGGCAGGCAGCCGCGGCAGCGGCGTTGGGAAAGCGCGCGCCAAATTTTGGTGGCGGGGTCTTCTTCCAAATGGGGCTTAGGTCGGGAGTGTATGTTTGAAAATCTGGAGTGTATGTTTGATTACTCGTTCCAGACCACACTCCGAAGTATTATATCGCGTCTTTACTCTTTAGTAGGCAACAAGTCCAAGACTCCCGACACGCACATCCCATCCTCGATTTCAGCCGCTCAAACTCAAATCTCTTAGGCAAACCTCGTGCGGTGAAGCATAATTGCAGCTACATGACATCATCAATAGACTTAACTCGACGACACTGTGAGGTATGCTAGCTTAAGTCACAGATCGAGTGAGTGTATACTGTGTAGACACGATCCGGACTTGTAAGCAACTAATAGTAACCTTTTCTCATATAAGTCGAGTTGAGTGGCCGTACTGGTCGGAATGACCTCCTCCGACTTGGGAGCTGGCGACGAATTGCTGTGACGAGGGGACTATGTCGAAGCTGCCCCTGCCCCGTCTTTGTGAATATTTTTGCTTCCAAAGCTACATGGCCACGGGATCTCTTATTTGGCTACGTAGCCTAGAGTTCCTTGTGGGTTTTGGTACCCTTATAACACCAAGCTCGATTTTTGTTTGAGAGTGATTGCCGCGCATGCTGTTTCAGCCGACTTGTGCCTCAGCCACGACACTAACTAGGCTGCCAGCGGCTGTAGCGGGTATTCATGCGTGAATTCCACCCCATACAGCAACTAAGAGTACTCTTAGTACTGTGTGTACCAAACAGCCTGTTCCCAATCTCCAAAATGCTTGAGGTCACAATTGTTTTGATCCGTGCACGCCGGAAACAATGTGTAACTTGGCGGAGAATACCCCCTAGTCGTTAGGCTGCATTATTAGCTGGTGTAATAATTATACTATCCTACTTAAAAGAAGGAGTTTATAGGTATAATTATATATATATATATATATATAGTAAAAGGGAGAATAGGTTTCCCTATTAATCTAGTAGCTTATAGTTACCTAGATCTATTAAGTAACTTCCTTAGTATTCTACTAATTAACTACCGTATTCGGTGCCTTTAGATATAGCGATAGTATTATCGCCGCTTCTAGGGATAAGGGGGCGCGCCTATTAGTGCGTATAGGCGTGAGCCTAACCTTTAATAGCTATATATTAGTCTATGGCCTACTAGGACCCTTGTTAGGTATTAAGACCCTCGTTGGGTCGTGATAGCCTATAGGTAGCCACGGGCGCCCACTTTTAAAGTCTAATGTTCACAATCTTAATGTGTGATCTGGTCACTGTGAGGCCCAAGAAAGATCATATCAAGCTCGACTGCAGCCTGTTCGCCAGTCCAGCGTGCCCAAACCTCCTTGCCGAGGTCGCAGGTGCAGAGCCCGAGGCATCCCTGGCGCCCCTGTTGGCCCCACGCTTGATCAGGATCCGCATAGCCTTGTCATGCCCCCCCGAGGCAGCCAGATGAAGAAGGGCCGTTTGCCCTTCGGAATCCACAGTGTTGAGGCATGCGCCACTGTTCAAGAATTGTTCAAGTTGTCGAACATTGCCGTTGCTGGCAGCCCCTAGATGCTTTCTATCCAGCTGAGTCTGCCAAAGTCAGATCCGTCCACATCACGACATAACGGGTATGGCCTGGTGTGGACCTGCCTTGACAAAGTCATCAGCTGGGTTTTCTGTATGGACGGTGAGTTAGGTGCAACTAGACGAAGGGGCTGTAGGAGTTGCTCAACCTGAGGTCTCAGTGTCATCTGGATCTATCGTCAAGTTAGAATTTGCCAAGCTTGGGCGGGGACACATACTAGCTAGCTGTACGACACGGTATGAATTGACGTACAAGAAGACGGCGGAGAAAGATAGCGTCTTATCGCACGAGGTGTAGAGCAGCAGTAAGCATGAAGATCAGGAAGTGGAAGAACTCTTGATTTAGCTATCTGGAGGGAAAAAGAGCAACAACTTTATAGATAATATAAAGGAGTGGCTGGGAGATGCTAGAAGCATCTGATCACATAGTGTAGGTGCCTATAACGTGTGCATAATGTTGATGGTTGGTGTGGCTGTTTGACATAGTATAGATGGTAGGGGTCGACCTGTTGGAGATATCCTGTGTGTGACACGTCTCAATGGGTCGATATCCGACACTGGCTGACCATGGTAGTAGTTGTTAATACCGCCATGGACGGTCTGCTGCCCGGCTTGAATGTGTGACGTGTTGTCCTTGTTGTTGAAGGTACTCGGTGTTGGCTCATGGTTGACCATATTGTGTCCAACAACCAACTGTTGTGGCCTGTAGATGCGAAAGCGGATCTTCTGGCAGTCCGGTTGTAGAGCAAATCCAGGTTTATGTAACAAAAAGTCAAGGTTGCTAAAAAAAAGGACGCAGTCCACGCGATGCGGTCGGCCTCATCAGCGAGACTCGGCTAGGCGGAAGTTATACAAACTGATTGGAGAATCTTCAGAGGGCGCCCCGGATGAGACGGCCACGGCTTACTCGTTAATTGCCCACCCACATGCTGACTACTATGACGCCTAAAACAATAAGAGATGGCTGAGCCGCGATATGCGACAGATGATGGTGATGGAAATAGCCCAATCGCAATGCTGCTCTCTGACAATAACATCAATCCATGCACAGGATGGAGAAGGGAAGGGTGCGCCACCGGGGTTTTCGGATTGTTCCGGCCAGACTTTCAGCTTTCGCCCGATTCAAAGCGCATCTAATTACCCGCGTTTGAAAACGGGGCGAACGAAGCAAAACGGCAAAACTAGCAAAACTTCAGACCCTCATGCACGTTCTGCTGACCAACCTGCTGCCCAATCTTGGTAACACTGGCGTTGTTCCAGGTGTTATTCATGGCGCACCCAGTTGGGTTCTGATTTGTCGTTAGCCGTCGTTGGCGCGAATGACAACCAGGCAACTCACAAGGGTCTTGTCAGACATTTGGCACCACACGGGTCAGAGATGGCATCAGGCAATTGATGAGAATTATCTAAAGAACAGGAAGTGAGTGAACGAACCGCAGCGAATTTTGCAGCTCTTTACACACAAATTGAAGGCTTGTTGCCTGCCTACGCATCAGCTGTTGCCTGGCAGGCAACAGCGGTTGCGTAGTAATATCGCCACTTCATCAGTAATCATCCTAGGCAGGCTTGATATGCGACAAGAAGCGGATGCACCATCCAGGGAGAAAGCTTCCGGCGCTGACAAGAGATGACAGCACCGTTATATGATGAGATTATCGTAGCTCTAGTATTTCATTCTCCATCTCGCCTCGCTGCCACGCATAAACTGCCTCACCGCGCATGAGTCCATCGATGTACGACTCGCCGACAAAAAGGGAATCCCCCCTCTGTTTCCGGATAATATAAGGCACTCCTCCCCCAAAGATAACAAAGACAAGGTCTTCCCGCCGGGTGGCCTGTGGTGCAATGCCCATACGCCCCCCTAAAGTAATAATAAAATTTCTGTTAAAGCAGAAATTGGTAGCCAGCGAGATATAGGACTCGGGATTGCCTCCTGTCGAAAGCTCCCGCAAGAGATCCATAATCTCCCCAATGTTGTTTTGAGGCATGAAACATAGCGGTATATGTTTATAGCTGCGCAAGTTATTAAAAAGGAACGCGGAGCCGTCGCTAAGAATTTGCTGCGCTGTATTCCCGCCGAGATGGTACTGCTCAGCTGTGGTAGCCTTAATCCAGGACGCTATCCAGTCCGTGAGGGTGTTTCTGTCTCTATTCCTTGGTAGAAACTGTAGCGCAATCTCCAAGAACTGTAGGAGAGAGTCCTCACAGCTCCTTCCGCACGAATTGAATGGAGTTGTCTTGTCGACGGTGTCAACCTTGATGCCTCTCAGCCGCAGAAGCGACTCATTTAAGGGCTCGACCAACTCTGCGAAACGTCCCAATGAAGCGTTATAGTGTTCAAGAAAGCACAAAGTCGTGGTCGCGTTTTCGTAGTTTGGATGAGACAGCCAGGAGAGGCTTTTGGCAGTATGCTTTTCTGTGACGGTGAAGTCGCACCAGTTTGGAACCCACGTCGGTAAAAAGTCAAGCTTATACTTGCGCTGAGCCCGGGATACGTCGCTAGAGATGCCGCTGGCGCGGGTAAGGATAGAGAGGGACTTGTATTCCCGGATGAAGAATAGAGCGACTCTTATGTATACTTGCTCAATGGTTAGGCCGTAGTCGGCACGCAATGCGTCAGGAACGCGCGATAAATCCTGATTCTCGGCGGCCAAACCGAGTAAGCCGTAGACCTTGTCCCTCTGGTCAGTGGCGTGACACTTGATAGATGTTGCAATGGATAACGCGTCTAGACGCCAGTGGCTGCGGGATCGCCGAATATTCGATATCGTATCGACGTTCTGTATCTGGCCAGGGATACAGGCTAGCCGCAGATATCCATTTCGTCGTAGCCAGGTCGATGCCCACCCTAGATGATCCCATGGGTACTTCAACCGTCCATGAATAATAATGGGATCTTTTGGCGATAGGGCCACCTCCTGGATGATCCACGTCCTCGTAAACCATGGTACTTCGAATAACCTCCTTAGGTGCTCCCATAATTTACTATCCCACCTTGGAAGGCCCAGGGCCTTATGACTGCGATCCGAATACATACGGAGGGGGATATCAGCTATAGTGCTAGCCCACGGGGTTTGAGTCTGGAAGATAGTGTGTATTTGATTAACTAGTTGCCACGCCGTCGAGCAAGAATTGGGGGTGGGGCCGAGCCAAATCAGAGTCCTGATGGCATGAGAATAGATTAACTTCATGAGCTGTACTTGGGTAGAACGCTCCGACATATCGTCTTGATTGATGCATATCTTGTCTATCCACAGCCACTTGACCGGTGCGGAATCCTCTTCAAACGACGAGCCTCGTAGTCGCCGAATGGCAGCATACAGATTCAGTCCTACGGACAGCACCCAGCCGTCCACCTCGAGCGGCCTAGTCCGTTTGCGCGAGCCCCAGGTGTAGCTGAGAGCGTAGTAGGCCGGCGCCTCACTGAGCTCGAACGTCTGAAGAGTGTTAAGTGGGCAATCGGGCGGGACGTTGAGGCCAAACAGCCGAATGTGGCCGGTAGCTAAAGGACGGTAGATGTACGGAGGCTTCATCGTTCTGAAAAAGGGGCGATGTCATGGACCATGTCGTATAAGCTGAACAGCCCGGCGCGAGAGAAATCCTGCCCGTTTTATCCATCTCATCTCGGGAGACGTCGACACGACATGTAGAGCCGCCACCTTGCTGTTGCCCGCATTGCAGCTCGGCGTGGCGGAGCGTAGTTGGTGTTCCCTTCGGACTTGGTCCGAGCTGACAGTCATTGGTTGGACCACCTTTTGCTCAATGCGAGGCGGCATCTCACAGCCACATTGGCGGGAAATCTGCCGGCCGCAGTCCCATGAGTAGAGTAAGTGACGAGTATTAAGTGACGAGTATTAAATGGCGGTAAGGCAACCCTAGGGGTCAGGGGGTGTAATGCATGCACAGAGCTGGTATACATACGCCCACCATGTTTGGAGGACCTCGAAGCAACCCGGAGGCCTCGCCAATAGGCCTTGAGACTCGATTGCACTAGGGTTCTGGCAAGGTCACTCGTACGGCCATGTTTATAGGTCTTGACGCTATGCCTTGTTAGCTACATGGGAAGATGCAGGCATTGATTCCCCCTACCAGCCTCTTGAGCGCTCTCGAGCGTTCTTGAGAAAGTCTGCCTTTGCAACCCCCGCTTTGCTCCTGGCTCTGCGTCTAGCTATAACAAGCCTCGACCGGTCCCTGGACGAGCCTGCTATGTGTCCATACGAGCTCTCCAAAGTCAAAAGAGGACCGCGACACACACCCTTTCGTTTGCCTCCCTGTTCCTAGAAAAAGGAGAGTATTGTTTAGCGTACACTTTGCTCAATCTCTTGTCCCCTGAAACGGGCTGTTGGGTAAATCCATGGCCTCCGCCCCTATCCCCGGTTTTGAAAGCGGAGAGCGCAGTGAAGGCCAAGGTAGCCCGCAGAGCCGGAGACTCGGGTTGAACCAAGTATATCCCAACGAAGAGGGCGATGCTTCCCACATACAAGACATAGAGTCAGTCGATGCACATGCCGGCTTTTTCAGACAAGTCTAACTGGGGAGAAGCATCGTTGCCATCCATGGCCTAGATACTCACTCCCCGAGAGCATGGGTAGCGTGGACTAGGGACCGTGATCCAACATCAGGACAAGTCCACTGGCTGCAGGATGAGCACATGCTGCCCGCTGTCATGCCACAAGCTCGCATCTTCACGTATGACTGGAACGCAAACTTTGACCGAGACGCGGCAACTCAAGGGTTGCTCGGCCATGCCGATGGGCTGCTGGAGAATCTGCACATGCGAAGATCCAAGGTAGGTTGTGCCGCCCGTCGTCCTCAGGCGCAGCCTTAACCGTGACACAGGACGGCAGCAATGATCGACCTATCATCTTCGTCGCTTCTTGCTTTGGCGGCCTCTTGCTCTGCAGGGTTGGTGTCCAGGCAAATCCTCAATGGTTGCAAGTGAACCAGGACTCACCAAGATCAGGCTCTTCACAGAGCATCAGCGAGTCATAGCCCGTACCAGCCTATCCTCAGAGCGACCGTCGGTGTGGCATTTCTAGGAACGCCCTTTCAGGGTAGCCATGACGGCTTCTTGACTGCTACCCAGCTACGCCTCAATGTCGCGGCGGCCTCTGGTGGCGAAACGGCCAGCGAATTACTCAAGTATCTCGACAAGCACGATGACCAGCGGAGACAGCTCGATGACGTCGTCCAGCAGTTCTGCGAAATGACCTCTAGTGACATGTTCAAGTTCCCTATTATATGCTTCTACGAGACCCACCGCACTGACTTCCGGATGGCTATACGAACCCTATCTTCCAGGGACCGCAGAGGGCTTGGCGAGTATCAGACTGGTGTCGTGAGCCAAGTCCATCAGTTCCTGACCAAAAAACTGCATCTACTGACTTTGGCAGCTTGTTCCGGAATATTCTGCCTGTCTCCAAGGCATACCGCGATCGGCTTTAGACGTCAGACATACCATGTTGAACAAGTTTGCCGATCCGAAGAGCCAGGCGTTCGAGACAGTGTCATATCACTTGAAAGGGTTTAAGGAAAAGGCGAACGTGACGCTGCAACAGAGAGGTTAGCAAAAACAGTTCTTTATGCAGTTGTAGTCCCTGCAACATGTCAATCAACGAGTTCGACCTTTCTCCTTTCTTCTGGCGTAATCGAAAGTAGCCATCTCCGTCCCCTATTAACTCGCGTCTCGGCAAGGATTCTTCTCGATATTCCCTCCGCCTTACCGCAAAGCAGCGCTACCCGAGCTCACATCAAACTTTGTCGGGCGAGACGCCGAGCTCGAAGCCATCCAAGAGAAGCTTGAAGTTGGCGCCGTCGTGGTGTTGACGGGCATGGCCGGAATCGGGTCAGTCTTCTCGGATGGCATCCGTCTGGCCAACCCAATCTAATGTGACAATTTGCCGGGTGGATTCAGAAAGTCTCAGACGGCACGCAAGCTCTGCAGCATATTCAAGAGCAAGCAGCCGGGACTAAAGGTCTTTTGGTTGAAGCTCGACAGTGTTGAGAGCTGCAACAGCTCGTTCCGTGACGTGGCGCGCGAGCTCAATATTTCCGGTGTAGAGCACGACCCCAAGATGGACATGAAGCCGTACGTGGCCGAATGGCTTGGCAGACGTGAGCATCGGGGCCATTGGCTGTTGGTGCTCGACAACGCAGTCGAAGAGGCCGCGTGTGAAGCCGCAGCCAAGCACATGCACGCCGACAACGGCCGCGTTCTTGTCACATCGCCATCCGACAAGCTGGGGAGGCTCATCCGCAAGGAGCCGCCGTACGAGGTCAAGATCGGGCCGCTCTCGTACGACGCCGCCGTAAGCCTCTTCCGAGCCGTGACGCCGCCGGATTTGGCCCTTGACGAGGCAGGCCTCGTTGGGCTGCTAGACGTCCTCCATCGGCACCCTCTGGCCATTGTGCAGGCGGGCGCGTATCTCAGTGATGACGTCGACGTGGCTACGTATATTAACGATATGCAAAAGGACGACTACAAGTTTGCCGAGTGGATCTCACACGCCTTTGTCGACGGCGATGGGCACGAGCTGAGGTCGCTGGGGAGCACGCTGGAGAAGCAGTTTGACCGCCTCTCGCGACAGGCCGGCTCGCCCGTCATCACGCTGCTCGCCCAGCTGGCCTGTCTCTATCCGCAAGAGATGCCCTTGGCGCTCCTCGTGGCCCCGCATGAGTCCCGCGACCAGTTCCGCTGGACGGAGGCGCTCAGGACGCTCCGGGCCCAGAGCCTCGTCGGCGGCGCCGGGGCCGACACCTTGACCATGCAGCGACCTGTTCAGCTCGTTGTCAAGAACTGGCTCCGCCGGCCTGGCAACGAGATGCACCGTGGCGGCGGCTTCGCGCGCGCGGCTAACATGATCGCAGCGGCCTTTCCGCACGGCGAGTTCGGGTACTGGGCTAAGTGTGAAGACGTGTATCCGCATGCGCAGGCGCTGCTTGCCTTTTGGAAGGACGACGTGAAAGCTGATGGTGATGCCGATGCCAATACCCGGAGACGGTTTGCCGACGTCCTGTTCAAAATGGCCTATTACGAGTGGCGTCAGGGACGTTATGACCTCGGCAGCGATCACGCAAAACTGGCCTACGAGATTCAGAGCTGTCAGGGGCGAGATGGAGACGACCCAGACGCGCTGAAGACCAAGGCGCTCCAGGGCAGGATCTTGCACCACCACGGTAAATATTACGAGGCGAGGGACATGTTTAAAAGCGTGATTCGAAGCCTCACAGGAATCAAGGGAGACCAGACGCTCAAGATCACCGAGGTCTCGTGGGACCTCGCTAAGACGCTGGTGCAGCTGCGGGACTTGAAGCGCGCGAAATCGCTCCTGAGAGACGTGCTGGAGCAGCGCAAGGCCATGCTGCGCAGGACCAATACGCGGGAAGACGACGACGCCGAGACGCTCACCATCAGGGACGATCTCGCGTGTGTACTATTAGACCTGGGGGACGCCAAGGCGGCAGAGCAAATGCTGCGCCATGTGCTGGAGCGGCGCCAGATCATGCTCGCAATCCCCGGCCGGGACTCGGACGGAGAGACGGAGACGCGAGAGGAGGATCCGGCCACGTTGACAACAATGGTGCACTTGTCCGAGGCGCTCGAGGAGCGAAGGGACTATACAGGCGCCGAGGCGCTGCTCCGGTCTGCGCTGCGCTCCTACGAGGCGCGGCTCAGCAAACAAGGGCGGAGCAGCGACCCAGACAGCCTCATCTGCATGAACAACCTGGGGGGCGTCCTGCGCCTGCAGGGTCAGGACGACGCCGCAGAGGCCATGTTCTCGCGCGTGCTCAAGGGCTATGATTCGGGGGTCGGGGCCGTAGACCTGGAACGAAGCGAGCAGCGCGTGTCGGCCCTGATCAACTATGCCGCCGTGCTGGAGGCGCGCGCCAAGACCGACACACTGCGCAGCCCGCTCGACGAAATGTCGCGCCTGGTGGCCTCTCTTGAGGACAAGGGCAGATTCGAGGACGCCGAGTTGCTCCAGATCCGCGTGCTAGAATTCCGTCTGCGGAACCTGGCCCGCGCGGACCCAAAGACGGCGGAGAGCTGGGAGCAGCTATACCGGCTGTCTAAAAGATACTGGACGAAGGGACAGAGGCTCAACGCGATCCGGCTGAGGTCAAAGTGGCATTTCCTTTGTCTGTCTGCCATCTTCTTGCAGTCTCGAGCAGAACAGGCAAGTACGAAAAAGGGGTAACGTCGTGGTTGGATATACGGAGACGCCCAAGGTTAGCTAGCTGGATTCTCTTCTTCTGCTTCGTTCCAATACAAGCTTGCTGCCTCGTGAGTCGTCGTTCGGCCGTCCAGTCGATACCGGAGACTGGGAAGCTGCGAACCATGGTTTCTGGCAGAGCCGACTTGCTCGGTTTCTCGCAAGCGCTGGCTCGACGACTTTGGGAGAATTTATTAGAGCAAGAATCAGTAAGCCTGCAGCAGGCCCGGCAATGTGGCAGAAGACGCTACATGACGAGACAACACAAAGTTCAGTCTGAACTGAGCAAGCACACTATGATCCAAGCCCAATGCACCGCCGGCCTTGCCTCTTCGGATCCCTCGGATGGACTGCTGAATCGTCGTGACGACAAAACAGGCTAGGAGGGATGAGAGGGCTTGGAAGAAGAGGCCTTCTCAGCGTCTTTCCGCGGAAGCGCGTTCAGGAACAATCGGACTAGCTACACGAGACGTTAGCAATACAAGGAGACAGGTTTGTAGGGTTGGGTTCAAACTCACCTGGACCGCATACCTGTGCGGGGCCTTTCTACCTTTCAAATCCGCAGCGTCGAGCATGTCTTCCAGTCTCCCCTGCGAGCAATACACCAAGTCTCGCGTCTCGCCCTTGCCCTCGATACTTTGAATATATCGAGCGGCTTTTTCATCATCACCGACCCTCGACAAAATGAATAGTACAGACCCCTTTTTAATTTGATTATCGTCAAGAAACTTGCGGCAGTCGCGTAAATGTCCTGGCAGAGTGTCTGGGTTCTCAGTAGTCTAGTCACCGTTAGTATGCTCAATGGCATTGATCTTCGCTCGTCGTCATCGTGCACTGGGCCACGTACTTCTCCGTCGGTAATCATGACTGCGATCAACGGTTTGCGGAATTCTCCCACTGCGAACTTGTCTTCGACCATAGGTTTCACAACCTTTTCCTTCAACTTGGTGCCTAGTTGTGAGCCGTCCCTCTTGACTTTGAAAACCTTGTCCACCTTTCCTTGCACGATTCCCACATCCTTTAAGCGGTCGAAATCACCACCATCATCATTTTCGTAGTTGAGGAAGCGAACGCTGATTCCGGAATCGTCCATGTCCATGGAAATGGCTATGCGAGTCACTTCTCGAAGAATGCGTTTCAGATATTGAATACGCTGACCACAATCATTATGCATCGACTTGCTGTCATCTACGGCCCCGTGATCCGTTTCAGCTTGCGTCAACTTCATTGTAGCAATCGAGGTTGTGGAACTCACCGCAGAGAATAACAATGTCATAGAGCATCAGCTTCGCAAGGTCTGCTCCCTCGTGGCCAGACAAGTTACAACTCTTGGAGATGCGAGGAACAATGGCCGCCGAGTTCCTCGCCACCTCCTTGATGCGCTTGTCGTTGGCAACGAGGACGCCTCCCAACTCGTCCTTGGCATACTTGCGGAGGGCGAGCACGTATTCGTCCCTAGTTTGAGGGGTTGGCTACTTGAAGCATGCTCAGCAACATACAGCGGCAAAAGAAGGGACACCTACCACTTCCAAGTCCCCAGGGTTGGTGAGAAGCTTTATGGCCTCGTCGTTGCCGCTCATGGCAGCCAGAAGGAGGGGACAGCGGCCTTTGTTGTCCCTCGCATCCTTGTGAGCCCCAGCAGCTAGCAACCACCGGATCACGCGGACGCGTCCCCTTTCTGCCGCCATGTGCAGCGGCGTCCGGCCGTCAATGTCTCTTGATATAAGTTCCAGCCCCTCGTCGATCAGCACTTGGACGGCATCAACGTTGCCACACTCGGCGGCGACGTGGAGGGCTGTCTGGCCCTGGTTGTCACGTTTGTCCTTCACGCCCTGACAGTTGTCGTCATCCACAAGCGCGGTGAGGATGTCAACGTTCCCCCGGATAGCTGCAGCATGCAGCGGCGTCTGCCCTCTTGCATCGGCGATGTCGATGTCGGCCTCGACCTTGAGTAGCTTCTGGACAACTCCGAGGCTACGCGTCACTGCGACGTGCAAGGGAGTTCTGCCCTCGGAGTCTTGAACATTGCACACATCTTCTTCAAGAAATAGAAGATCCGCGGCGTGCACGTTGTTCTCGCGAGCTGCCCGGTGAAGAAGAGTCTCGCCTCCATGTTCGGCGTCGGGAGCTCTCCCATCTGCGCCATTGGCCACAAGCACTCTAAAGGCATCTTGATGGCCATGTTCTGCCGCGACGTACAGTGGCGTCCGACGCTCACCATCTCGAGCCTCCTTGTCGAAGCCGATTTCACAGAGGATTCCGACGGCGATAGAGTGACCCTCACGAGCTGCCCGGTGGAGTATTTGTTTCTTGTCGTCCGGTGATTTCTTGTCTGCCTTGTCGCTAAACAGAAGAGCTGCAATCTGGCGCTGATCGCACTTGGCGGCGAACAAAAGCGGAGTCTGTCCATGCCTGTCCTCCAATCCCATGTTTGCGCCGGCCTCGATGAGGAATCTCGTGGCCGTCACGCTGCCATCATAGGCCGCTTGGTGAAGGAGAGTTCTTCCGGTTTTCTCCTCTTGTGCGTCCTTTTCGGCACCTTTCTCGCGAAGCATGTTGAAAGTGTCGCGCTGGCCTGCCTGTGCTGCCACATACAATGGCGTGCGTCCACTGTTGTCTCGTGCCTCCTTGTTCGCATCGAGTTCGACGAGAATGCGGGCCGCTTCTGTGTCTCCGATGCTGGCCATCTGGTGGAGGAGAGTCTGGCCATACTTTTTGGCCTCCATGTTGGCTCCGGCGTTCTTGAGGAGCTTGGCGACCCCTGGGTGGTGGTTGGCGGCAGCATAAAAGAGGGCGGGCTGCGAGTCACTGTCCGTCATATCCCAGGTTTGATCGGCTCTGTCGACTGTGCCCAGGAGAAGCTTCACAGCCTGCTCCCGTCCCGCAATGGACGCCAGGTGCAACGGCGTTTGTCCCTTGGAATCGCGTGATTTGGGGCACGAGCTCCTACCCAGTAGAAGCTGAATGACATCGCCGTGTCCTTTGCTTGCAGCGAGGTGAAGTGGAATACGTTTATCCTCATTGAGAACATCAACGCTCATTCCTTTATCGACAAGTATCCGCACGATGCCGAGCCTGCCATTGTCAGCAGCCTTGTGCAATGCAGTGTTTCCCTCTCCATCTTTGGCATCCCGTCGGCCGTGACTTATAGTGCCGTCGAGTATTTGTGCAACAACATTATCATGTCCGTCTCTTGCAGCGATCTGCAGAAGGCACTTCTTGTCCGTGCATTTATCCGAAGGAAGTCGATCTGTCACCATCTGTCTGGGAGTCAGTTCTCGGTCTGGTCTGTTGCAAATGAGCGAGTTGACTTCGTCTCGTACTGTACCTTGTATTCCACAGCTGTTGACTGAGCTGTTGTATGGACGTGGTTGGGACGAATTTGACGTGGTTTCGTTTAATACGGGGCGGGCGTCTGATGACAGGAAACCGCTTCTTCCTGAGGCTTGGCCAATCTAGACGTTATATTTTAAACCCGACACTTGATGCTGTTGGCTGGAGATTGGACGGGCGTTGGACATGGATGTGATATTCTTGCACGATGCCTTGCCTGCAGCGTGAATTGTCAGAAAGCTGTACCTTGCCATCGTCTTCACGGTGCAACTCGTCACCCCCCTTCTTCAAACAACAGTTCGGTAGTGTGATGTTGCATGCATTGAAGCTGAAAATGCTGAGGCTCGGCTGCATTACATTGTCTCTGTAGGCGCATTTTGAACCACCCTTGAAAAGATCTAGACTCAGCCCGTCATCTTGTAAGTTCCATACATGCACTGCCCTCGTCATCTAACTCCACGGGCGCCACCAACGAGGCCTGTAGTACAATCTGCAAGACCGGCCATTGTATCCTTCGGCACCTCTGACATTCTTCACGCCGCTGTCAGTGTACATGCGTTGCAGGACCCTTTCGCCGCCGTCTACAATGCAGACCTCGCCTTGTGCATTGGTGTACTCGATGGCGTAGCTTCCAGCATCAGACGGGGCGGCACGAATGCCCTTTTTGTCTTCGTCGCCATTTGTGAAGGCAACCTGCATCTCTGCAAGTAAAAGGCTCATTAGTGGTTGGATATTTTCAAGAGGCGGTGATGAGTCGCTTACCGGTCCATGTGCCGTTGTCTAGAGTAACGGCATGGATCGACTTGTCATGATGAGCATAAAAAAGGTGAATTTGTTCCTCCAGAGACAGGGCGAAGATGCTGGCATTTTTTGATGCTCGTATTGGCGGGAACTCGGGACAAAAGTGCCAGGTTCCGTCCTGATGGGAACAGACAGACTTGATCTGGGCTGAATCGTCTTGGAAGAAGACGTAGACGACACCCCCTTGTGCAACAGCTGCCGCTATGTCCGAGGTTGGGCTCGCGACCGCCCCAAGCTTAGCCAGACTCCCAGGAAGCCATTTGCGACCATTAAAGGCAAAGTTCTGCACATGTTTCTTGTCGTCCAAACAGTATACTGCTTCCTGGACGTGCCGTCGTTAGCATCCATCTGCAAGCCGGGAGCAAGGCCAGCTATGGCTTACCGCCTTGCCCAAGACGTACGACGCATGAGTCCCTGATAAGGCCGAGCCAATCCGACGAGGAGGGCTCAGCTTCCCGTCATCAATTCTTTCCACGAGAACCGTTTCTTCATGCCGGCAAACATAGTAGATGATGTTCCCGTCATCAAAGTCTGTTACAACGTTCTGCGGGACGCGGGTTCCAGAATCCATGATGAGCTGCTCGACGTCCTTGATACAATCTGTCGCGAGAGGAGGGTCTGAGATGAGATTTTGGTGAAGACGAGAAGGCGAGACATTCGGGAGAGTCTCACTTTGTCCAGCGACCACCCCCGAGCCTTGAGACAGGGATGTTTTCAACCTTTTCTACTTCATACACAAGCTGAGCGAGAAGTGAGCCTTGGGCGAGGCAACTTCGGGGTTCTTTATATTAAATTTACGTATAGATATGTCGGTCCTTCGGTAAGTGGAAGGAGGCTTGTTGTCTGGCCATGGGCACGGGCATAGACCCCATGGACAAATATGTACAACACGCAATACATTGGCTGCCTCTCGAATCCTCAATGGATTGCCTTGTCAGATATCATCTTGGCGTCTTGTCTTATGTGCAGTGGCTGTGGATTGGGGGCGGTGCGAACCAGATTACAGCCTGCATACATGCACAGCGGAATACAAAAGGTCTCTCATCGATGGACAGGCTGAGAAGAAGGCTACAAGGTACGCGTGGTCGTGGAGAAGCACGAACGCTTGATAACAAACACACCCGTCGGTTTGAATCGCCACTTCCAGACGTCTAGCTCCAGTCCTCCCATAAATCAGCCCTTGGTAAGAGACTGGTCGACATACAAGGACCAAATCTGCAACCATGAGCGCAGACGATGGTAGCAAAAAGCTCAAGCGCCTAACCGACAAGTTCATCGAACAGGGAGTAAAGATCAGGCTCTATTGCGGCAACGACAGTCTCTATCTTCAGCTGGATGGGGGGGATTTGCCGTTAGATCCTGTCCTCCAGAACAGGGCGTTCGATCTAGCCGCCAGGGACATCTCAGACCGTGTGACAACCGAGTTTTTCAAAGAGCTGGTCGAGCTCCTCAAATCAGTCAATGAAGTCGAAGTTGATGAGCACAACCAAACCCCCGTTGTTGACAATAGCAGCGGGGCCGACAATTCTGTCAGAATGCCCTAGCTTCCAGTGTTACTAGTGGCCAAACAATCTAACCTCTTTTTACCAAAAAAAAGCCTCCTACTTTAAGTCAAGTCCAGGCTCACTTGCAGCAATTCATTGCCAAAAACCTGGGCCCCTTCAACCTCAAATCAGGCGAGCTCGAGAAGATCGCCGAACAAGTAGCAAAGAAGGGTGCAAAGATCCAGCAAGATTTCGACTTGACCAGGGACGAAATCAACTCGCTTGCCGTGATTTCTTTGTATGACATCTTTTTCCTCTGTGGTGAGTGCCTGCTATCGTTGACATCCTGGCGGTTATACTGTAAGGCGCACACACACAACGAAACAGAGAGTGAAGAACGGGGGCCAGTAATGCAATTGATTGATCTCTGACGAGCTCCTTCAGGGGCTATGCGACCCTACTTTCATAACCACGAGATGCCTCCCAGCCCCGGGCCTTTCTCTGGAAAAGTCACTCCAGCCAGTAGTTGGAATCAACCAGCCATCTACCGTGGTCAAGCACTTTAGGCGCGTGACATATACGCACTGACCTGACCAATTCTTTCCAGATGATAGCGGTTCGATGAAGATAGGCAACCGAATCCCGGCGCTGGTCAGGTCGCTTCAGAGCATCGCCGCGTGGGCCACCCTGCTGGAGCCCAGTGGAGTCTCGGTGCGCTTCCTGAACTTCACCGGAGACATGAACAACGAGTTCGACAACCTTCGAAACGAGAAGATGATAGCAGACAAGGTGTACAATATTCCGCACGGCCGTCTTACAAGGCTCGGAACCGTGTTAAAAGAAAAGATATTGCAGCACAAGACCGTGGAAAACCTAACTAAGCCTCTAATCGTCGTCATTATCACCGATGGTGAGGTGAGGCTTCCAACGTCTTCCTCTACCGCAGCCCTGCCTCCAGGAACCGCCACTAACTCGCCACGCAGCCCAAGGGAGAGGATAAAAACTGCCTATGGAACAACATCGTCGAGTGCAAGCAAGAGTTGGGAAAGGGGGGGAAAGAAGCAGGCATGGTCTTCATTATCTTCCGGGTTGGCAATAGCAATGACGCACGAGTCTTCCTTAACGACGCGAAAGACGACGCGAAACTAGACGGTTTGGTATACCGTAGCGACGAGCCGATTGACGGTGTTCTCCGGAACCTTGTCCCTGCACTTGACCATGTGCGCAGCGAGACTGGCGAGGAATACAAGGAATACAAGAGATATGTGAGTCATAAAGACTCCGGAATCCTTACCTTTAATGCTTGATTTCTAGATGGCTAATAACTATTCTTCTCCCCAAAGCTGCTTAGGGAATTCATCAGCGCAATGATGGGACAGACAAAGCACGACTAGCTAAAGGTTTCAGGCAAGTCTTGGCTGAAGATGCCCCAGGTCCAGAGGCTTGTGAGATAGTTCCCAGTCTTGACAGAATAATGCTCGCTCTGGTTTCACGTGGAACCGAAAAAGTGGCGAAAAACGGCTGTAATCCAGCGCTGAAGATATCGTCACATGCCCCTCCCTTCAAATATCCCCCGCTAGAACAAGGAGCCACATCCTTGGGGGTTTGCCCTCGATGATTCTTCGCTTCTCAATTAGCTCCTCTATCAAGCAAGAACCGAATCATCCCAGTTCTTTTTTGCTTCTCCGCTTGATGTAAAGGAGTGGCCCCATGGAGTCCTTTAGCATTGATGTTGGCCTTGTACTCCAATAAGACTGTGGCCACCTTTTCATGTCCTCGGGCAGCTGCCCGATGCAGCGGCGTCATGTTGTCAAAATCACGGGTATCTGGTGAGAGCCCGTTCTGAAGCAGAAGACGTACAACCGTGCCGTGGCCATTCATCGTAGCTTTGTGGATGGCCGTCTCGCCCATAGACTTGATTCTCTCGAAAGCCGGGGCTGTGCCGACAGAGGCATCACAAAGCAAAAATCTGACCACCTCGATTTTCCCCCCTTCACATGCCGTTTCGAGAGCAGACATTGAATTGGGAGGTCGTTCTGCTGGATCGACGCCGAGTCGAACTAGCCGTCGCACACTTTCGACATGTCCTTCTTGGGCCGCATTGAGCAGCCTGTCATGCTGATCGGCTTCGTATCTCGCCCAGGGAATGACGTGACCATTGCGAGCTGCCAGCTCTTTCGGGGACTCTCCGTCCACATTCGCCGTGTTCCAGGCCGCCCCGGCTTCTCGGAGCAGCCTGAGCATTGCCCTGTTTCCATACTCTGCAGCCTTGGATACCGTGGAGGTCTTGCACCGGCAACGGATGTTGGGGTCGGCATCGTTCTGGAGCAGACTCTTTACTGTCTCTAGCTGTTGATGCAAAACAGCCATGTAAAGCGGCGTCCTGCCGAACTTGTCGGTTGCGTTGAGGGGAAAACGCTTCCCAAGCAAGAAACGAACGGCCTCTAGTCGACCACATTTAGCAGCGTAATGCAGAGGAGTCATTCCGCTCTCTTCTTCGACGAGGGCGATCATGTCGTTGCAGCTGTTGATGACGGCCACAAGAGCAGGGTCGTTGCCCTCTTCGATGGCTTGCTTCCAACTCATCTGGAGGCCTATTACTCGACTATGAGTGGCTTTCGAGTGAAGGTCCGAGTCCGATGGGGAAGCATTCACGGGCGACGGTGCACTTCTGACCCTGGCCATTGACCTCCCGCGGCCTTGATTCCAGCTGCGTGTCCAATGCTGATTGGTGTTGCCAAAGCTGGCGTAGCTTGGGGGCTCGTGTTTGACGGGCCGATCAAGTTCTGAATACCGCTCCTCAGCTTCCACCCTTGGCCGCCCAAGACCGCCTTCCCCGCGCCTGTGCTCAAGCGTGGCCTTGGATGCGACTTGCTTTCCTTGCTCACATACGCGGAAGCCTTCAAGATGCCCATGGACCCAACAGGCGAGCCCTCAAAGTGGGTTTGCCGCCTGAAGTCACACTTCCGTGCGTGGGAGCCTTACTCGTCCGTCGTCTTTGCGTTTGGGACTCACTCGTGTTTAGCTGATGCCGGCTCGACAGTCTCTGGCACGGGGTTTCTGGTCAATATGCCTTTGACTCGGAAATACTGCATCATGACAGCCGGTCACAACATCACGCGCCCAGGAGAGGGGAGAGCAAACAGCGTCGACGTAATTTTCCCCAATGGTTTGAAGCTCACCGCCAAGGCCGCTGAGCTGTTCGTCTCCAACGTCTACGACACGAGTCCGACGCTAAGTCACCAACATGACAGCTCCTACAGCGACTACGCTCTCATTGTGAAGAATGTAGACTGGGAAGAGGCTGACGAGGCCACACGCATGCAAGGATGCTCACTAAGCATTCTGCCAACTCGAAATACGCCGCCACATACGAGGGGCACTGTTTACGGCTACAGCAAAGGAAATGAGCTACAGACCAAGACGACTTCTCTGTTCACGAGCGGATTCCAACCCCGATACCTCGAGTACACGATGGAGACCCAGGAAGGAGTCAGTGGAGGGCCCATTTTCGTGAGCAGCGGCAATGGTGACGTGGCCATTGGTATCCAGTAATGTCCCCGGCACAGACTTTGGACAACACAGTTCCCAGGAGTCGCTAGCTAACATTGGCTCTCTTGAAGCAACTACAACGGCCGAGCAACCCGTATCACGCTTCCGGTCATGTTGGAAATGCTCAGCTGGATCAGCGACTACAGTATTGACCGGACATTCGAGGACCTCGATAGGCGGACAGTTTATCTTCAGAGCACCGGTGGCTTATCTCCCAACATCATAGCACGTCCTGGACTCGGCCCAAACGCATTCTTTAAACTCGTTCCAGTATATATCGCCAAGGAGAACTTTGAAGCCCAAGATCCCGTTTCTAAGCACGAATTTGTTTTGTTGTCCCAGAATACACCTGTCAAAGCCGACGAGTACTACTTCGTTACCGTCGTAGAGGGACAGGGAGACAGGCCTTACCGGGTTTGTCTGAGGGAGGGCAGAACACCGCAAAGGGAAAACACTCTATCCATCTGGACCACAGGCAATGCCCAAACACTAGCTCTAGCAGGCAATTCGTCTGCAATGCTTTCGATTGCGCCTGTTGAGCGCGAAGGATGCGAATGCGGTTGTATCACGCAGGATGACCTGGTTGAGATTGTCGATTTAGACCCTACGAATTTTGTCATGGCGACACCATAGCAGACATCTCAATAATAGATAAAGAGTACCCGTTGTCTCACGAAGAAAGTCAGCAGAAAGGGCATATGATGTAGAAATGGGTAGTTGTGTATTTTTCGTGTCTCCGTTCCTTTTTTTCTGCCCTAAGTCCAAGCCCCTATTTAAGGTATTAGATGAGCTGGGTTGAACGAGAAGCCAGCCCAACACGGTTCGTTAACCGTGACGATTGAGCCCACACTGCGTCAGAAGCGAGACAGGACAGCCGATAACTTTGCAAGAGCAACGTGCCGCCTCATGAAAGATGCGATCAAGTGAGCAACCGCTACGGGGCTGATTGATGTATATATTCTCCTGCGCCGAAATTATCGAACCTATGGCTACGACTCTCCTGATGACCGTTCTTTCCCTACTCCTGTTGCTGAGCTTGTAAATGTTTAGTACTCTAAAGCTGGAAAGCCCGTGCTGGACCCTCTGTTAGAAAAGAGCTTATCCCCCCCTGTGAGGAAGACTCTGTTGGATTTCCGTTGCCCGAAAGACGCGAGGGAGGGACAAGCTATGGCGGCAAAAATTGGCAAGTAGGAGAAGGGGTTTCTATCACCATTTACAGAACTCTACCGTCCTGCGAGGTAAATTTAGCTATAGCACCGTGGGTTTCAGTATAGCACTCGAGCTGGAGCGGATGTGCTAAAGACTGGCAAAATGTCCCAAAGCCGGCGATAGAAGTGTCATCCGTGCCACGGCAACGGATACTAATAGTTGACTTGTCAACAATCCGTGGATGAACCTGCTGTGACTGTTGTTGCTTCTATGTGGTTGGTGGCCCGTAGCTTAATATTAAGTATTTAAATTCCATGCACCAGTACGGGGCTCTTGGTGGCGGGGCAACATAGAATGCTCTTGAGGGCATTCCTAAATAGCTGGCAGCAGGCATTGCTGTCAGGCTGTCTGATGGAGCAGGAAAGGCAGTAGCAGGAAGGGAGTTCGGAAACGGCGCCCCTCACGGTTCCTGCTAGACTCAGCCACTCTAGGTACCCTCTAATAAATAGAGCAGCTACTGTAAGGCAACACTCGCAGGCAACTATGAGTTCTATAGATTAAGCAAATAGAGCAAGCTTAAGAACTTAGTATTGTAACTCGCCAGAATATCGAAGGAAGTAGATCCTAGAGTGTTCCCGCTATCTTCTAAATAAAGTAGGAGTGTTCCCGCTCTTTTAGGGTTTCCTAGAGCACTAATATATACGCCACTTCATTCTAAGCTTCATTCTTCAAGGCTCCTTTCCGCAACCTGCAATCGATTTACGTCTTTCTATGACCCGTTCTATGGGAAAAGGTTATCCCTAAATCTAGAGCCCGCCCCTATCGACCAATAGAATTAATATATTGCGTCGTTTTAGAAGGCTTTCGTGCCTCTCTAGTCTGCCCTACTACTTAGAGCAGCCCGCTCGTAAATGCGGCGCATTTTTTAACTAAGCCTCTTCGTCTCTATCATCGACTGGCAGCCCTTCTAGAGCAATATTATATTTGTTCACCGCGCCAAGCTAGCCAGAGTCGCGGTTCTACGTTAGCCACTACTCACATCGTTAGTTCTATGCTAGATCTGGAGCATTTATCCCCTTCATTCAACCGTCGTTGACAGCGGTCCTCGCTAATCGCTTGGTTATTAAACTAACCCTCCATGAAGAACATTTTAGCAAGTACTAGCCCTCATAGAGTATAGTCTCCGAGTAGTAGATCGAGCTCTCCTCCCTTCTACAGTCCCCGGAAATTCATCTACAAAGGTCCCATGCTTCTTAGTCGTCTTACGTAGGTAATTAAGAACAATAGTGGTTAGCTTATATGAATATTAACCCTCTAATTGCGTTATGGCAGCCAGAAAGTGCGATATATCGCGCATAGAAACTAGTGTTAAGTGGATATAACTTGAGAGTGTTTTTGCCTCCCTAGTTTCGAAGGACGACCTGATAGGTCCCAACGGCAAACGAAAACGCCTAGTTCAAACACCTCCCCGCCTCCGTCTCGGGCTGATTAGCGGGCTCTTTGTTGAGTTCGTTCCCTTTGTCCGATCGATTAATCGCTTGCATCAAGATGTGTGACTCGGCGCCGAACCCTAGCAACGAAAAGCAGAGAGATTCCTACGTAGTATCCAGCCGCCGATTAAAAATCATGCATGTTCTTCTACGCCGTGACAGAAGTCGGAGGCACTATGCAAGAGTCGCTCAGCCTGTGCTAGAAATGTCTGATGTTCGGTTCCGAGCCGAAGAAAACTGTCTCGATCTAATGCCTGAATTCCTGGTGTTTGCAACACCGGCATGGCTCTTAACAGGCATGACTCTTTATATCCTCTAATAAGTCCATCCCTTTTTGTTAGTGCATCTGGATTCCCGCCAACAGCTCCCGTCGTACCCCGAGCTTAGCTCTCTATCGCCGCGCCGATCGACGCGACTGTTACGCACCCCAGGACCTAGACCACAATCGTCCAGAGGTATGTGGCAGGAGGTTCACAGGCATTCTAAAACTGCAGGATTGCGATTTAGTAACCGGTGGAAGTTGTGTCATACTATAGAACAGCTTGGAGCTGTATGTGCTACAACTTCGCCCCGCCTGTTTCCCAACTGGTTGCCGAATAAGTGGAACTTGGCCACACACGAAGATGGATGGTCGCTAACTCGCTATGCCGCGAACCACTGGCCCAGGCCACCTTTCATGCGTAGCCGTAGGGCACGTAAAACCAATTCTCTCTGGATTACTCCGTACTCTGTCTTACAATTCTTTTCCCAACCTGGTAGGAAATCTCAGTGGAAACCGACTTATAAATAGGCAGTATTCCCCCTCGTTTCAGCCGCTCATAAAGTACAATAGTTATTCAATCGTTGCCAAAGCGCTCGTGTCAAAGCCGCCATCGAAATATCGAAAATGGCGTACTCGGGAAAATGCTTTGCAGTAACAGGTGGCGCCTCGGGAATAGGCCTTGCCACAGTCAAGCTGCTTTGGTCTCGCGGGGCTACCGTCTGTATATCGGACGTAAACGAGACGGGCCTGAAAAAGCTAGAACATGATCTGCAGGCCACCTCAGTCAGCGAGTCACAGAGCTTTTCAACCGCCACAGTTGACGTTAGAATTCCCGACCAAGTTGATGCGTGGATTGCTGGTATTGTCGCGCAATATGGCAAACTTGATGGCGCAGCAAACGTGGCCGGCGCGCCTGATGCCGGTGGCCTTTTGGCGGAGAAGTCGGACGACGACTTCGACTTCAGCATTGGCTTGAACCTGAGAGGTGTTTTCAACTGCATGCGAGCCGAACTCAAAAGCATGGGCAGGGGCGCCAGCATCGTCAATGTCAGCTCCGCCGTCATCTGTAGGAGTGTGCCTGGCTATAGCCTTTACTCGGCTGCCAAGAGTGGTGTGAATGCGTTGACCAAGTGCGCGGCCAAGGAATACGGTCCGGTGGGCGTCAGGGTGAACTCGGTGTGCCCAGGAATAACCCGCACTCCAATACTCGACGTGGCAAAATTGAGGCCAGTTGTCCAGCCTCAGATCGACGCTACAGCGCTGGGACGATGGGCTGAACCCGAAGAGATGGCACGTACCATTGCATTCTTGCTCAGTGATGAGGCCAGTTTCCAGTCAGGCTCTGTCGTCCTTGTTGATGGGGGTTTCTGTTGTTAGTTATCTCAAGATGGTGCTTGTGCCGAGGAGACAAAGTCTCGAGCAGAATAGTCAGCCGAGTTTCCGTTGGCGATGCTATGCTTGCCATTCACTCATAGAGCAATAAAATGCTTGCCGTAGACAAGTTCCTACAGGGATTCCACGCGTTGGTGCAGTGGGCAAGAAACGGCAACACAGTCCCTCACTGCATATTCAGCCCGAATGAGCCCGTGATTTGGCATGGCAGACTTTGAATGGAGTTGTTGCTAGTTACCAAGTAGAAGCTCGGGTTTAGCACGTATTAGTTAGCTACCTAGGTACGAACATAGAGCTATTTTTGTGCGATATTGGTGCCAAAGCTCGAAGCCAAAACAACCAAACGGCAAGGACCACTAGAAGGAAGGCAAAATGCCACCATACAAGTGAGAGGTCACTATTTTACAAAGGCCACTACAAAGAGCACTACAAAGAGCGCTGCAAAAGAGCGCTGCAAACGAGCGGCGCAAACGAGCGGCTATAAAGGTAGGCATGGCTTATAGACGCGCTCGTCCATGTTGCATCTTTGAGGCCGCAGAGAAGACCCCAATCCTCTTTGCGCAGCTCAAACGCAACAGCAAACGCCAGCCCCAAACCGACTTTCATCTCACCCATTCACCATGGCGAGGCCGCAGACTCGAAGGCGCCAGTGCGCAGACTCTCCTCCCGCAAAAAGAGCACGCCAGGGCAACTTCTCGCCTGCATTCTGGGATAACTTGTCCAAGATTTGGCTCACACGGCGTGCCTTGAGAGAACTCGACCGTCGGAACAGCACGCGTCCTCGTCCAGAATTGACAACGCCCGAGGTGCGCCCTATAAACCTCGCTCGTCTCGCGAGACACGGCGGCCCAGATTTTTGCCATCTTCGAGGGGTAGGACGGACAGCTCGTTGCGGCGGCCAGCGACTAACTGCGTAACAGTATCCTGAACCGGAAGCCGCCATGAGCTTGTGGCAATGGACCCAGCCGACGAGCGGTCCCCCCCGGGCCAGAAGGACATCGCTATACGACGCTGATTTCGAACAGCATCTCGCCGACCACAACATCTACACCCCATTCTACGACTTCTCCGATGGCCGTTCACCCCTCAAACCAGCCAATCTAGAAGAAACTCTCCTGCTGCTCACGAATCATCGACCATCGCTTTCACTGTCACGGTTTACAGAGTCCGACTTTGTCGACTTTCAACGCAAGGACAATGCGACGTCGGAAAGCACCATCATACGCAACGTAATCCCAATCATTACCGGCAACGCCGACATTCCGAACGAGAGCAACCTCCCATTCACCAACCTCGAGTCACTAACGGACGAAGACACTGCCAAAGCAGTACCCGACTTCTTCGACGGAGCTCGACCTGGTGATATCGACACGAGAGTTAGAGAGGATCTGAATAACCTGATTCGGCCGACAAAGCATGCGCTCGTTCCCGTTGTACCAAACTTCTTCCTCGAGGTCAAGCCTCTGACTGGGAGGGCAGACGTGGCCCGGAAGCAAGCGTGTTACGATGGAGCACACGGAGCCAGGGCCATGCACGCCCTGCAAAATTACGGAGAGACTGAGCCGACATACGACGGAAAGGCCTACGCCTACAGCGCGATTTACCATGCCGGCATCAGCATTCTTCAACTCTTCGCGCACCATGTCGTGGAGCCGACTACAGCCGGGGGATATCCAGAGTACCGCATGGCTCAACTAAGGTCATTTAGTATGGCGGATACCCGTGAGACCTTTGTCCAAGGAGCCGCCGTATTTAGGAACGCTAGAGACTTGGCTAAACGACATCGGGATGGCTTCATCCAGTCTGCAAACGCTAGAGCAGCTCGGGCGACGGCAATGGTTGGAGAGGAGCGCCAAGAGATATCAGCCTCTCACCAAGCGCACGGATTTCCTCATCGCCCCGACGACAGTGCCTGGCAAAATTCCCATGACGCGCTCCAGCAACACATTGCCGACGGTAGCGACCAGGCTTCTCAAGGAGACGCTGAGCCGGTCACCGAGGACGATTCGCAGAACCCGAGCCAGGAATAGGCCGTCGTGGACGGCGATGGATGACCCGTCAATGAGCCTTGCGTCCAGCCGGGATCACGTCCCCGGACACCCAGCAGATGCGCTATAAGGGTTCCAGGCAATCGCTCAGTCCGTCGGACGGTTCCAGGAGGAGTCATTCGTCCAAGCCTCGGAACCGAACGCAGCCCCCAGTCGGGACGGGCGTTGGGAGCGAGCGACGAAGCCAACAAAGGCCGTCGACACCGGTAGGAGGTGGGACTCGTCGGTGCGACTAGATGGATGGATGGATGGATGTCGAGCTTGTTTTTGTTTGGCTGATAGTGATAGCCTAATACCTTTGTCTTGTTCGAGACTCCGTCTGTCTTATGCCGAGCATTGCGACATGTGTAGTGAGATTATTGCGTCGCCCGCCAGGTGGGCACATCCACCGAGGCACACCGCCCACAGGCACACCACCCACCACCCATCACCCACCACCCATCACCCACTCTCTCTTCATCTCTCTTCGCGGGGCGCCCAAAAATGGGCCCTTACTTCCACCACGGCATCTCGTCCTCGCCGCGCCGGTCGCAATGCCGGTACCGTCTCCCTCGTCCCACGGCTCTGGTCGCCAGCTGCTCACTGACGCGTCTAGTTGATCGTCGTCACCGGCCTCCCCACGTCGGGCAAGACGACGCGCGCCAAGCAGCTGCACGACTACCTCGCCGCGCGCATCGACGACGCCAAGCAGCGCCTGCACCTCGTCTCGGACGACTCCCTCTCCATCTCGCGGGCCGTCTACGACCTCTCGCCCGACAAGGTGCCCGCCCACACGCGCTCGGCCAATGCGTCGGAAAAGGACGCCCGCGCCGCCGTCTATGGCGCCGTGAAGCGCGTGCTGTCGGACCGCGACTTTGTCATCCTCGACGGGCCCAACTACATCAAGGGCTGGCGCTACCAGCTGCACTGCGAGGCCAAGGCGGTGCGCACCCCGAGCTGCATCCTGCAGATTGGCTGCTCTCCCGAGACCGCCCGCCGCGTCAACCAGGAGCGCCTGCGCGACTGCCCCGACGAAGCCTACGAGCCCGCCAACTGGGACAATCTCGTCTTCCGCTACGAGGAGCCCAACCCCATGGCCCGCTGGGACAGCCCCCTCTTCACCCTCATCTGGGACGACGACGCGGCGCAGACGCGCAAGACCTTTGACGCCCTGTGGGAGGCCCTCGCCGGCGACGGGCGACCAGCCGTGCGCCCCAACCAGGCCACGGCCCCGCGCGGCCGCGACGCCGGCGGCGACTACCTGTACGTCCTCGACCGCGAGACGCAGGACATTGTCAGGCGCATCCTCCGTCACCAGGCCGACGCCGCCGACACCGCCGAGGTCAAGGTGCCGCGGAGCGGGGGCCAGGAGGAGCTGGTCGTCGAGCTGCCGCCGGGCAAGACGCTGGGCCTGCCGCAGCTGCAGAGGCTCAGGCGGGCCTTTGTCGGGCTCAACAGGGGGGGCATCGGGCTGGAGTCTGTGGGCAACATGACCTCGGACGGGCTGCGGGAGATGTTTGTGCGCTATCTCAACGATGCGTTTGAAAAGGACGAGTAGCGCCAGAGATGCTGCGTTGACACGAGGGAGAAGAAGTGCTACGGGTAACTCCCAGTACTCGGAAGACCTGGTCTTGCAGCTCGGGCAGGCGATGAAGGATTACATGCCACCGGGATCCAAAGGCTTGAACTATTGTATTGTCACGAAGGCACGTACTCCGTACAAGGAGGTGCTTCTTGCCAGGACACAAAGCCACCATGCATCAGACTCGGATGCTCACAACACTGGAGCTACGCTGGAGCTACGCTGGAGCTAGTCAGCACGGCACGCACAAACGAAGCAAGACACGAACAAAGGATAATTACAGTAGGGTACAGAACAAGGACACAACAAAGCTGCAGTGATTACCTTATTAGGTACAGTATGTACATACTTGACGTTTACCGCGTTGCCTGGACAGTTACAACATGTACAACGCCTGTAAGAGTGGGGCTCGCCATTCTGCTAATGCAGGTGGGCCAGACAGAGTGCGCGTCTGATGGCTGCCTGCTCGCTGTACTCCGTAACGGAGAGACAGTGCCAGAACATTATGTAAGTTTGCCAGTGATCGCGTCAGCCATAGTGGAAAGCCAAAGAAGCTTCCAGCGCTGGTTTTGGCGCCCCCAGGCCCCAGGTGGCCGCCCAGTGGCTGCTTGCGGGGACCACCGGAGCTCTCCAGCAGCTGCATCATACATGTTCCGCTCCGCCCGGCCCAGCTGGTAGTATCATTCATTGGTCCAGTCGGCACCTCCGCCGTCCTCAACTCATCACCGGCCTCGTCAGTCACGACGCATCAAGCTCAACTTCTTCTCCCCATCCCATCTCCATCCCCCCTTCCCAGCGCCGCACAAAAACCTTGCCGCTCTCCCTCTCCCTCTTTATCTCGGCTGGCTTCCGTTTTCCCCCCAGAGGAATCGCAGCCAGCGCCTCTCTCGAGCTGCCCTTTTTTACCCGCTGTTTATCGGCCACGTTTGCAACCTTTGGACCCGAATAGCAGCTCGCCAAAGCAGCCCACGACGAGATGGCTCCCCAGCCCGATGACCACAAGACCAAGGTCAACTTGACGTACGTTTCGGGTGCTCCCCGCCCACGCGACGCTGCTTCATTGCAGTCGGAGAGATGCTGACCTGGCCACAGCGACCCCTCTGGTGCAGAGATCAAGAATGTTCGTTTCCCGACCCGACGCCTTGTGCTTCGCCGCTAACAATCGCCCAGGAGGACGACACCGCGACCGCGATTCTCAAGAAGAAGAAGAAGCCCAACCAGCTCATGTAGGTTAAATTCCGCCTCGACGAGTCCTCTTCTAATCGCCCCCAGGGTTACCGATGCCGTCAACGATGACAACAGCATCATCGCCCTGTCAGAGGCCACCATGGACAACCTCCAGCTCTTCCGAGGCGACACCGTCCTCGTCCGCGGCAAGAAGAGAAAGGACACGGTTCTCATCGTCCTCGCCGACGAGAGCCTCGACGACGGTAGCGCCAGGATCAACCGCGTCGTTCGCCACAACCTCCGCGTCAAGCACGGCGATATGATCACCATCCACCCCTGCCCAGACATTAAATACGTGAGTTTCTACTCTCCCGATTCTGCACAAGCATGGTACTGACGCTGCACAGGCCAAGAGAATCGCCGTTCTGCCCATTGCCGACACCATCGAGGGCCTCACTGGCTCCCTGTTTGACGTCTTCCTCTCCCCCTACTTCCTCGAGGCTTACCGGCCGGTTCGCCAAGGTGATCTCTTCCTCGTCCGTGGTGGCATGCGGCAAGTCGAGTTCAAGGTGGTCGACGTCGACCCCCCCGAGTACGGCATCGTCGCCCAAGACACCGTCATCCACTGCGAGGGTGAGCCCATCCAGCGTGACGAGGAGGAGAACAACCTGAACGAGGTCGGATACGACGACATTGGTGGCTGCCGCAAGCAGATGGCTCAGATCCGTGAAATGGTAGAGCTTCCTCTGCGCCACCCCCAGCTCTTCAAGTCCATTGGAATCAAGCCTCCCCGCGGCGTCTTGCTTTACGGCCCACCCGGTACCGGCAAGACCCTGATGGCCAGGGCTGTTGCCAACGAGACAGGCGCCTTCTTCTTCCTCATCAACGGCCCCGAAATCATGTCCAAGATGGCTGGTGAGTCCGAGTCGAATCTGCGCAAGGCGTTTGAGGAGGCCGAGAAAAACTCCCCCGCCATCATCTTCATCGACGAGATCGACTCCATCGCGCCCAAGCGAGAAAAGACAAACGGCGAGGTCGAGAGGCGTGTCGTCTCTCAGCTCCTGACGCTCATGGACGGGATGAAGGCCCGCTCCAACGTTGTCGTCATGGCCGCCACGAACCGGCCCAACTCCATCGACCCGGCCCTGCGACGATTCGGCCGTTTCGACCGTGAGGTGGATATTGGCATCCCCGACCCGACCGGCAGACTCGAGATTCTCCAGATCCACACCAAGAACATGAAGCTTGGTGACGACGTGGACCTGGAGCAGATTGCCGCCGAGACCCACGGCTACGTAGGTTCCGATGTTGCCGCTCTGTGCTCCGAGGCTGCCATGCAGCAGATCCGTGAGAAGATGGACCTCATCGACCTCGACGAAGACACCATCGACGCCGAGGTCCTCGACTCCCTGGGCGTCACCATGGAAAACTTCCGCTTCGCCCTTGGCGTTTCCAACCCATCCGCCCTGCGCGAGGTCGCCGTTGTCGAGGTGCCCAACGTTCGCTGGGAGGACATTGGTGGCCTCGAGGGCGTCAAGCAGGACCTCAGAGAGAGCGTCCAGTACCCCGTCGATCACCCCGAAATGTTCCTCAAGTTTGGCCTCTCCCCTTCGCGGGGTGTCCTGTTTTATGGTCCTCCTGGTACCGGTAAAACCATGTTGGCCAAGGCCGTCGCCAACGAGTGCGCCGCCAACTTCATCTCGGTCAAGGGTCCGGAACTGCTCAGCATGTGGTTCGGCGAGTCGGAAAGCAACATTCGCGACATTTTCGACAAGGCTCGCGCAGCTGCTCCTTGCGTCGTCTTCCTCGACGAGCTCGACTCCATTGCCAAGGCTCGTGGCGGTTCCGTTGGCGATGCCGGTGGTGCTTCGGACCGTGTCGTCAACCAGCTCCTGACTGGTAAGCAAGATCTCCCATGATTACTCCCATGATTCCTGGCATCTGACTGACTGTTTCAGAAATGGATGGCATGACCTCAAAGAAGAACGTCTTCGTCATCGGCGCCACCAACAGACCCGAGCAGCTCGACCCCGCCCTGTGCCGTCCTGGTCGCCTGGACTCGCTCATCTACGTGCCTCTGCCCGACGAGCCCGGCCGCCTGGGCATTCTCAAGGCCCAGCTGCGCAAGACGCCTGTGGCTTCCGACGTTGACCTGGGCTTCATTGCCAGCAAGACGCACGGCTTCTCTGGTGCCGATCTTGGCTTCATCACGCAGCGCGCCGTCAAGATTGCCATCAAAGAGGCAATCACGTCCGACATTGAACGCACCAAGGCCCGCGAGGCAGCTGGCGACGACACGGCCATGGACGAGGACGTCGAAGACCCCGTGCCCGAGCTGACCAAGGCTCATTTCGAGGAGGCCATGCAGATGGCCCGCAAATCGGTGACGGACGTTGAGATTCGTCGCTACGAGGCTTTTGCCCAGCAGATGAAAAACGCCGGCCCCGGTGCCTTCTTTAAATTCCCCGAGGCCGGAGCCGACGGTCAATCTGGCGGCGGCGCCGGTAACGGGTTTGGTGATGCCGGCAACGACGATGATCTCTACGACTAGGCGAGTGCCAAGCCCTACGGCGCGACGCTGCTGGTCCATGTATTCTAGGTCCCTTCGTTCGTACATCTGCATCGCTGGCCGCACGGCTCGTGGAAAGGATCCATCTTTACCCCTAACGCTTTGCTGTGTCTGCTATGCTTTGGACTCGGGAGTTGGTAGAAACGGTAGACTGGGCGGCAGGAAGAATGATTGGGGCAGAACCCGACACGCCAGACGTCTGCCGCTCGGCACGCCACGGCTGTCCGTCGATGGACCGTGTCGGGGGGCTCTGATAAACCAAGCTTGTTGGTAATTGACGGTTCCGGGCCCAGGCGAGGGGGGGGACAGGTGATCCTTGGAGGCTTGATAGACACAATTTGACTGCTGCACTGAAAGGAATGGCGACATGTGAACAGTTGTAGGACGAGTGATGGACATGACATGAAGAGCGTTCTCTCCACCCGTGGCATATTTGGAGAGCGCACATCTTACGAAGCCTTCAGCTTGGCCCTTTCCTTTGCGCAAGGCGTAGGTATGGGGGGTGATTGGTTGATTGTCATTACTTTATACAAGCTTTGGTAGTTCATGTCCATGTTGTTCTGGGGCACTCGAGACGTGGACTGCAGCCGCACCCCGGCGTCTCGCTCCCAGTGCCTCGTGCGAGCCCCCCGGCTCACGAGTGAAATGCCCCGACGAGCCCAGATCCAGATCCTGCGGCTGGCTGCTCCCACACCGCCCCCGTGTTGCGTCGTGCCACACGTTTCTCCCCCCCTCTCCTTCGCCCCTTGGCCTTATCCTCGCTCCGTCACCAGGCTTCATATTCCCTCTCCCGTCCGGAGCCCCTTGAATCGAAAATATATCCCCGTTTCTGGAGTCAAAACTCGAGGCCTTCGACACGGCGTCATGCCTCCTCCCGAGTGCCGACGGGGCGCCGACAGCCGGGTGATTCCACCGGGCAGCGGCAGCCGGATTCAAGAGCCATCGCCAATCTCGCAGACGGCCTCGAGGCTCTCCCTGGTAACGCGGAGGGCCTCCTCGACGACGGACTCGGGCAGGGCGAGGCCGGGCGACTCGGAGGCGCCGTTAAGCTTCTTGCTGTCGCCATTGGGCGTCTTGCTGCCGCCGCCGCCGTTCTTGTTGGAGGAGGAGGAGGGAGAGTCGGCGCGGACGTCGTCGAGGACGCGGCGGAGGAGGGCCGAGTAGGTGGTGGCCTCGCCGGAGCGCAGGAGGGAGAGGGCGTGGGAGTGGATGGTGGTGGGCCAGTTGGAGGAGTCGGAGTTGAGGGCGTGAAGGAGCGCTTCGTGGATTCTAGGATGGGGGAGAGAGGAAAAGATCAGTCAGTTCAAGGAACACAAAGGTGGCCTTGCATCTCTCCGGCTTCAAGGGGGATGATGCGCAGCGGCGGAGCGCAACATGGCGGGACAGGCATGAGCCGAGTGAAGCAAAGGGAGATGGGGGCAGAAGCGGAAAAGGTAGTGAGGCGCAATGGCAAAGAAGACGCACTTTGTGATGTGGCCGTCACGCAGCAGGACCGTATTGATCTGCGACCGCATGTCCGGGTCGAGCGTGGCAGGGGTATAGTTTGCAGCCGACGCGGGCACCTTGACCGGCGTCGACGGTTTCTGAGCCATGATGGCGAGGCTCTGGCGCCGAGGAGGGCGGGGCCAGAACGGCCGCGTAATCAGCTCAGCCTCGTCGTCGTCAACGGGGGAGGGAGAGGCCCGCGAAACAACAGCCTGTCCGCCGGTGGGAGGGGGGGGTTCGTTCGTCAGAGTCGAGGCGCCCCGTCGCCGGCGTTGTTTGCTAGCGAGACCGTCCGGCAGCGTCGCAAAGCAGACTTGGTGTCGAGAGACGCGACTGATTGCAGGCTGCGAGAAGAAAGAAAGAATCTCGTCAGCACATGTCTCGTCCTTTGCTGTTGGCTGCTTCGACCGAGCTTCGCGTCACCCGCCCTTGATTGAAGAGAAAGACAAGAAAAGGGCGAGAGAGAAGCCACCCCAGTAAAGTACTTACCCCCAGCGACCAATTCGAAACTTGCCTTTCAGCAACGACAAGGCCAGAGAAGGGGAAACGACAACGAGGAGGGCAAGGAAGGGGGAGGGAGGGGAGAGAAAGGGTGAAGAGAAAGGGAAGCCCTGAGCGATGCCAATGCCGAGGAGCCAGTTGCGGCCCGGGGAGGATGGGGATGCCCGGCACGGATGCAACTCTGTGAAGCTTGCCCTTGGGGAAGACGTCGGGACGAGGGCGAGGCTGACGTTGGCAGCTGGAATTCGCCCGGGGGCTGCGGGCGACGGCAAGGCTGAGAGAGGGCGTGTCCTGAAGTTGGGCGCCGTGGATCGGAAAGAGCGCTGATTGGGCGGCTTCTGTCGGGCACGTCACGTAAATCTCACCTACCCTGGAGCGCCATCGAGATTCCATCTCGTGCCTCGTCCCGGCCGACGACGACGCACCACCATCCACCAACGCAGCGCGCTCCCGTCGCCGAAATCCCGAGCCCCCGGGCCGTGCCGCGCACCAGCTCCGGCGTCGGCCCCAACCGCGCGCCCGAGCCTGTGCATGTGTGTATGCGTTGGCATGATCCTGACCTCCTCACCGACATGTCACTCGTGGTCGCTTCCACGGCGCGCGGCAGCCCGACGTCCAGCCCCCAGGATGCCCTCGACCTGGCAACCCCCCCGGAGAGCCACCCAACCGACATGCCTTACTGTTCTGAGCATTGTTAGGCCCGTGGAGCGTGCGCACACTGCCATGCATACGATACTTTTTCAGCAACGTAAGCTCCTCCTGGGCGGTGAAAGACGCGGGCAAAACACACGCACGCGCCAGAACCGACAAAAAGCAAACCGAAAAAGCACTTCTCCCGACGTCGATCCCAGCTCCACGCCTTCTCATCCTGCTTCCACCCCGCGTCGTGATGTTGACCGCTCTGCCATGCAGCCGCACCGTCACCGAGCTCGGTTGCGAATCCCCTTCGAGGCCTGAGCGGGGTGGACGCATACACATGATATACAACAGGGGGTGGTTGTTAGGTCTGGCATGCGCCAAGTAAACTGGCATCTTGCTTATCCTCTCCCGAGGTCCGTGTCTTCGTAGGTACTCGATATGAGAATCTAGACTCTTGTTGGTGTGAATAACGGACTATCGTCCTCCAACAGAAGAAGCAACAAAGAATAATTGTTCCAGGATAAAAGAGGCCCTTGCCGCCCTGCAGGGACCCGGGAGTCGTGGGATACCCGGACTAGGACGCTTGCTCCCTTATCGTTCGTCGCAGTTTGATGTCCTTGAAGAGGGCTTGAACTCTGCAGCCGGCAACACCACCCGCTGTACGCGAGTGCTCACGCGCAATGGGAGCAACACACTCATTTGGGTTTGTGAGGTGGCACCTCCGAGGCGCCGCTGCTGGCCATGACGTGCACCTTGGGCCTCGTCCAGGGACATTTGGTATGCCGTCGTCCTCAGTTGGCAAGGCGGCGCTGGCCTGTCTCTACCCGACCACCGAGAGCGCCAGTCCGCATATGCCACGAGCCAGCCTTACCCAAGTTCATCCTGGACGATACGTGGCCGTCGCCGACGCCATCATTTGTCTGCCAGCCCACCTGCTCCTGCGCGTGACGTCTATGCCAGCCTCTCCATGCACGCTTCTCGTCGCCTCCTCCAAGCTGGACATGGGACCCATCTCCTCGGGCCCGAACCCCGGAGCCCCGAAGCTTGTCTGAGCGGGAGACCCAATGTATGTAGCCGTACCAAATCGGGCTTGAAAGGGGGGGAGAGCGTGCAGGGCCAATCCTAGTCAGATGCCTCATGAGAAACGTACGAACAAGAGGCTGGTGAATGATTGTCCTGTCCACCGGTCAAACTCGCAACTCCAACTCACGAGCTTCGCATAGATAAGAGACAAGAGACGACTCGCCCTGGGGAGCCAGCCATCAGATGGTATTCAGCTGCGACTGGCGAGACGGGCCAACAGACAAGCCCACGTCTGAGGGGCAGCGGGCGATCCCAATGGGCCTCGCACTGCACCCCTGAGGCGTCAGCGAACAGTCCAAAGTCGCGTGCCGAGCCTCAGTGTTTCCAAGGGCTTTCAAACGTCGGCCTCGGGCCATGCAAGGCTGCGCCTCTCAAGTCCGGGAGGCTTCACTTGCACGACGCCCAAAGGGAACAGTATCGTGGCTGCAGCCGGTGTGCTCCCGGCCTGGCCAAGATTTCCCAGATCGCCGTGTAACTCGGCGGCAGCCCTTGGACGAAACGCAGCTGCCCGTAGACTCGTCCATTGTCAGGCCACGCGGGCGCCGCGAGCCCTCTATACATGCATTCGCTCCTAAGTTTCCGAGGCCCGGACAAGACGTGTAAGCACATTGTTCCAGCCGGTGCGGCTTGGGCCAGCCTCGAGCCGCGAGGGCGCGTCTGTCATCGGCTCGTCCCCGGAAGCACGGGGCTGAGCAGGTAAGAAGCATCCACCGTGCAGTCGACCAGCCACTTGGATGTGGGATTGCCCTCTATTGACTGCCGGAGCCGATGCTCCCGCCGGCGAAGGCGTCCCAGCATCACGAGTGGGGCTCGACGCAGGGCGCCTGGATACTGACCTTGACTATTTGGCCGCTAACAACGGATCAAGATGGTACGATGGGCTTTCAACTTGGGATGCCCGAGCTGAAGACCGAGGGCCGCCGGCTGAACAGACAGGCCAGCTCGGAAGGACTCAGCCAGCGGAGCACCACTCGCGTATCACGTCAACAGGTTCGACGTCTTGTCCAGAAGGGCTATGCTACACCGCGTGTCATCGGCGTGAGCCTGTCACCCAAGGAGCACTGAACTGGTAGGAGCAACCGTCCATTGTCAGCAAAACCACGGGCCAAGCTGCCGATTCAACGAAGGACAATGGCCTTCAAATAGCATAGCTGCCGCCCCCTTGCTCACACACATACATGCAGTAATCATATGTGCTGCACGCACTTGCACAGCACTGCACAGCATGTTGGCAAGGTGGAGTCGGAGAGCCCTGGCCCAGCAAGAAGTCACCAATTACGCTGAAAGGCGTAGATTGGGACGGGCCAGCATGTCTTGTTGGCCTTCCGTGCATCGCCGTGACTCGGCTTGCGGCGCCCGCAATGGTCACCGACCGACGCAGGTGCAGGGCGGTGACATAGAGGGCGCAACAGAGGCAGGAGGGGAGGCAAGGAGTGCCCTAGTGAGGAGCTGAAGCATCCAGGCATGCAGCACGTGGGATCTGAGACCGCAATCGTGGCTGGAGTCGGTGGGCTTATTGTTACAACCTGCAGGAAACACGCCGGAAACCCAATTGGAGCGATCCAGCCTGGCCTGCCAGACAGCGTGGGAACTCGTCGATGGACCACCAGCAGCGTTGCCGCTCGATGCCATGGTGAGCGATTGAGCAATGAGGAACAGGAAGGCCGCCTGGAGACCGTGGCAAGAAAGGAGGGTGTCGACTGCCACGGCTACACAGAAAGGGCATAGCCGTGAGGGGACTACTCGAGGCCTTGCCCGGCCGCGCATCCGGTGACGCGAGAGCCAGGTATGCCAAAGAAGAAAGGCCCGAGGGCGGCACGAAACCTGGAAGTGAGGCGTTCAAAGGTGGGGAACGGGATCCGGAAGGGAGTGCCGTCAGGACCGGGGCGGTCCAAGGACAATGATATCCGCATTGTTGGCACATTATCCCTCAACAGATAGGGTGAGCCGCCCATGACGGCGCACTGGCTGTCCAGGCAAGGCGTCGGGCGGCGTCGGGCCCCTCGGGTTCCCTTTGAGCGAGGCAATTCGCACGGAGTTGTGTCTGCGTGGTGTGTTGCAGCATCGAACAAAAGGGCGCCTGTTGCTTTTTGCCAGGTTATTATTTGTAAGACCCCTGCAGAGTAACGGTGACCCCTGCCGGCCGAGACACTGATAAGTAGGTAGCGAGCAGAGACGCCAACGGTCATCCGAAATCCAGGTTGCTGGACGCTGCAGAAGGTCGTACAGAAACTCCGGCAGTCTTTGGCTGTGGCACCTGAAGCCCCGGCTACAATACACGATGCTGCGGCGTACAGGGTGACACGCCGACATGGTTTGTCTCGGAGATGAGGCCCCTGGGGCCGGCGATGTTTGTTCCACGGCAAGCAATCGACTGCAAAGCATGCGGAGCGTGGATGCCGGGAGAGCTTCGCCGGGCCACAGCCAGACATGACGTCGATGCTGATGTTTCTCCGATACCTCAAGGGCGAGTCTCGCATCCGCCTTTGCCAATGCCACGGGGGCCAGTCGTAGCGTATAAGGACTGTAAGACAGCTGGGCTGTGTCGTGCGAAAACCACCGGGGAAAGGGGATGAGCGTGCCTCGTCTCGACTGCAAACTTTGGGCTCCAAGCCTGTGGCTGCCCTGGCCGGCAACGCCCGGCCGAATACCCGCGTAGGGCCGGCGAGGGCGAAGAGGGAGGTGAGAAGTGAGGGCGACGTGCGGGAGCGATGCCGAGCTAGCAATGCTCGACGGACGACGGTGCGCTGATGCCGTGGTGCTTGTACTTGGTGCCCTTGGGCGTGCTGCGTGTGTGTGGCCGGGGCTGCTGTACTTTGACAGGCGGTGAAGAGACGGCGGCGAAGGAGGGAGGATTTGGCGGCGAGGACGACGAGGGGAGGATTGGGGGGGCGGTGCTTGCTGAGGGAGTCGTCGGATTGCTGCACGAGGTACAGCACGAGGTACAGCACGGGGTACAGCACGGGGTACAGCACAGGGTAGTTACAGCACGGGGTACTTGGTGCTTGGTAAATTGGCATGGCCAGATTGCCGGATAACGGCCCGTGGGCGCACCTTCCTTAGGCAAAAAGAGAGGTCTATCGTCAGCTTATTCACGAGGCAGAGCGTGTTGACAACTAAGGCAGGCAGGTAGGGTTCCAGGTTGTTGCCGGCGACAGACAGAACAGACGCTGTAGCACCAAAAGCAACAAATGCCGTCGACAGGTCGTTGATTTTTACTTTTGGAGACGGCGAGGAGGAAATGCACCACGGGAAACTGTCGAGGCTCAAGGCCATGTTGTCTCTTCTCTCGCTGTGGCGTTTCCGGGGAAGAACAAGGTGCATGCAGAAGACTGCTGGACTGCTGGACTGCTGGACTGCTGCATGGCCCATCAAGCAAAGCTACCACCACCGGACCACGTCCAATGGAAGGCGCCTCTAGCAGGACCGACGAGACGTGTCTTGGCAGGCAGGGTACAGTACATTGAAATGCCCGGAGGACACTTTTCAGTCTCCAACTGACTACGCAGCAGGTGTCGTGGAAGCCGGCCGGTGTCTAATAATAGCAGCCATGAAACTTCCAACTCGTCCCAAGTGTCTTGGAGCAGGGAGCGCTTCAGTACGTGCCGAGTGCTTGGATTCCTCCGTGCTTTTGGCCACGCCCCAACATCATCCAAGCTGCACCTGCTGGCTGCACCTGCTGCACCTGCTGTACTGTAGTCGTTGAAAGTCGCCGGGCCCAATTGTGGCCTGTCCCGCAACTTGCCGGCGTCACGATGACGAGCCTAGCTCTCAGGGAGCCACCATTCAAATGAGACGATGAGTTTGCGAGTTGGAGGTCCTCCCTCCATGCCCCTGGGACGACGCAACATGCAACATGCAACATGCAACATGCACTATTCCGGCGTCCACCCCACGCTTATTAAACTGCATACGGACCAACCTGACTGACATGCACGTCTTGCAGAGCACCTGCAAACGCGCCAACAGCCTGATGCACTCGCTCGCTACGGGCTTGATACACAAGTATGCACGAGATCGGGTAGTTTGTCTGTTGGACAGTTTGCCATGCCGAACGTTGTCGGTCTCGATCTCGTCTCGTTGCTTGTACATACAGCATGTCCCGAGTACAGACATTGGTGGGGGGGCATCTGCAACCCCTGCACAGCCCACAGTCATCGACCACCCCCCCTCCTCCCGGTTGGCCGGGGGTCCCGGCACACGCACCAACTGTGGCTGTTGAGTGGCCCCCGAGGCAACCGTGCTGCAGGGTTGGCCCAGACTCTTGGGTCGCCGTGGTACAAACTGTGAGCAAACACAGGGGACGAGATTCGAGATCTCGCTCGACTTGGCGTGGTACCCTTGCATGCTGTCTCTTGTCGCTGTGCGGAGCAGCAGGCGCTGCTCTGTACTCGGGCATGCGCGGAGGGAACATTGGTGTACTTGCACCCCGGCCTCGGACGACGGTCCGGCGGCGGCCGGCTTAGTTATGCCTTTTCGGGGCAATCCCAGGCGTGGTCTATCGACGGGGCTACCTAATTACCTGGGTAGGCCTGCATCTGGAGTGCGGCTTTGCAGGTTGTGCGGAGTACGGAGTGCGGAGTACGTACAGAACAGACAGTGCCTAGGTACCTAGGTAGATACCTAGGATCCATGTACCACCACCCGATGGGCCCCCTTACCCGCCCTACACATGCGCATGCAAATGAAGGTGACGACGGCCTTTGCTGCCAACCGCCAGCTCGCCAACCCCATCTCCCTCCTTTCTTGCTCTTACTGTACAGAACAGGCAATTACACGCCGACGTTAGTAATCTCGCCGCATCAAACGGCCTCTCTGCTTTCTGGTTGGCCAACAAAGCAGCCCTCGTAGCCAATGCCGGGGCGCCGTTTGTCAGCTGCCTCGCAAGCCAGTATCGAGTGCCCGTGAGTGGGGCGCAGATCTCTACTCGTAGCCAATGCCGAGGCGCCGTTTGTCAGCTACTTGGCAAGCAAGTAGCGAGGGCACGTGAGTGGGGCGCAGATTTGACGTGCAACTGCACAAGTTGACAAGCATCAAGACGTCTGGCATGCTGCTCGTCGTCGTCGTCGCCGATCGCGGGCTGTCTTGTACCTGAAAATCGGACTTGCAAGGTCGGCGTCTCGTCCAAAGGCGAAGCTGGGCCTACATGGCGGGCCAGAGCCAAACGCCACAGTGGTTGATGGGATGGAGTATTTAGAAGTCGGCTCCTCCCCTCCCACCATTCATTCGCCCCCCCCACGATTCCGGTTCGTCGTTAGAGCCCACTTCCTATCCGCCTCTATCTTTGGCCTCGGCCTCTGTCTTGCCGGGCGCGATCCCTTGTCGTGCCTCGTCTCCCTTGGAGGTTGGTCGTAAGTGGCAACCCGGCGAGTCTCCGCCCCACCACCATCTCTCCACTATCTATAGATGAGATGGTTTTCGTCGCCTCGTGCCCGCTAAGCCGGCCGTGTTGACCTTGTCTGTCTGTAGCTGTCTCAGTGCACGCTCGCATCAGCCGCCGGCACGAGGCCTCTGCTTTATTTCTCGGTGAATCGTGACACAGGCACGCGCGCGCTTGCTCGCACTACCTGCGCACTACTCCGTACGTTTGTTCGCACTACAAAATAAAGAAGAGTACGCACGCACGCACGCACGCACGACGCAAAAGACAAGAGACACACACCCGCCTACGCACACTCCCTCTTTGTCACGAGGAAGCACCCTCTGCCACGGCGCCGGCAACGACACCACCACACACATCCCCCACTGCCGTCGACGAGCAGCAAATCTCCCCCTACGTACCCACTCGGCCCCCGTATCTGCTGTCTGGCCTGTGAGCCTCGCGGGCGGTACTTTGAGACGCAGCAAACACGACTGCTGCGTCCAAGATCGATACATCCTTCGTACAGTCGTGCAAGTGTGTCGTGGCCTTGCCGGGCACCCTTGATCGGGTATCTGCGTAGCCATCGAGCAGCTGCCCGGTACGTCCCATCTCTTCTGCTACTCCGTCCAAGGGTGCCGCCGCTGTCGTCGCCACTCGCTGGGCCGAGTCAGCTGCTCGCTAGGAGGCGCGCCCATCCCACCTCCCACCACCGCCACCTGCGCTAACCGAAGGCCTGCAATTAATTAGTGGTACGGAGCACCTACTTGAACACTCGTTGCCCCGTGCAAGTGCCGCAAGAGCCGTGCCCTGCCGCCGCTGCATTCTCAATTCTCGCTGCCGGAGAGCGGCCGGTACTGACAATTACTGGACCGCCAGCACTACTACTATAGCAGTACTTCTCTCCCTACTTAGCAGCTACTTGCACCCATTCATTCATTGCCCAGCGGCCCAGAAGCAGGCCCCTCCACCCGCAACAGCGCTGCACACACACAACGACAGCAGCTTAGTACTGTACCGCTGGTACTGATCCTTGCAACTGGGTGCTGGCAGTGGACGCACTGCACTGTCAGGTACTACTGCCTACTTCAGCAGGTACTTGGACCGGGGACAAGGGGGAGGGGTGTGTGGTGTCGAGGTACCTGGCCGGTACCTGACCTGCGACCCAAAAAAAAAGGCCTGGCCTTTACTCGGACTCGACGTTGACCCAGGACTCCAGCCCGAGTTCCTAAACTCCAACTTGGCATCCTCACATCTCGTCTGCTGCCTCTGCGACAGCTCGTCCCGGGGCGCATCTCTCTCGCTCTCTCGCTCCCGCCCTCCCTCCGCCGCCCGCGCGCCGCCACCACCCGTCTCTGCCAGTTGCCACGAGCAGGGCAATGGTTCACTCCGGGTGACTGCCCAGACCAGTCTCTCTGTAGGTGCTCGCAGTCATCGATTCCCTCGTCTTCCTCACTGCCGCCGACTCATCATGGGCGCCTCCTGCATTCGTCTGTGATGCTGTCGTTTCACGCAACTGCTTCACCGGCTTTTGTAGTTTGTCCCGCTTCCCTCCGCCACCCCCGACTCCCCGTCTCCCTGCGCCCCCCTCGCGCCCTTGGCCGTTGCTTCCGCTGTCTTTTCGTCATCGCCGCTTCCCGGTCCGCTACCTCTTGGTCTCTGACTCTCCTCGCTGACTCTCATCATCTGTCTTGCAGTCCGCCATGGTGGCCGTCGACGAGAAACCGCCCCTTCCACGACATGGCTCCGACCATGGCCGCCCCGACTCGGTCGATCTGATACTCCGCAAGACTCAGTACCTGTACGCCCTGGTCTTGCTCGTCACCTTTATCGCCGGTGCGGCTTGGTACAGCGTGTACAATGCCAAGAAGGCCGAGGATCATGCCCAACCAGTTGTCAAGGGCCCCGGCGGAAAACCCCTGCCCGTAACCAAGCGCAAGAAGCGTGACGATGGCGAGCGTAAAATCGGGCCTCGTTTCGGCCGAACTGCGAAAAACGTCTTTCGATACCTCGCCTGCGTCGTCTTCCTGACCTACATCGCCAGCAGCGTCTCCATGTTCCGCCATGCCTTTTGGTACGAGAACCCGTATAAGTGGTCAAAGGAAGGGCTCCCCTGGGCTGGGGAATGGACTGTGGTACGTATTCAGCCACTCATGCGAGATCCAGGCCGTGGCGTCGTCTCGATGCCCTCTCTGCCTCGTGGTCGAGCCATCGTGTCCTCAAACAGTGCTCACCGATGTAATCTAGGTTCATGTCACGGGATCCACCTTCTTCTACCTCTACATCGTCTTCTCGCTCTTCGACTGGCGCAAAGGTCCCAACATTGTCCATCTGGCAGTGTGGATTCTCGGGCTCGCAGGCGAGATTGTTTTGTGCACGGCCACGTTTGTCGCCGCCGCCAATTGCCACTTTGCGCGCTCGACTCGAATCCAAGATGCCCCGGAAGCAGGCCGCTGCGTCGATTACTGGACGAGGATTGACCTGATCCTGTACTTTGTGAGAGCCCTGCACCTCCTGGCGCTCATTTCGCTCTTTTTCGTCGCCTGGGTTTGCAAAGTCCGTCGCACACACGACCCCGTCGAGGACGGGCACGCTTCCGAGTCGACGCCCCTGCTTAATGGGTCCGGCCACCTCAGCTACGAATCGCAAACCAGCCAAGCACACGACGGTCATGCTCCGGCCCAGACGGAGCGCCGGCGCCGGCAATCGACATCGAACCCCAGCAACCCCAAGCCGACGGGCAAAGGCGCCCCCGGTAGAGACGAGCCGGCAGCCTTTTACCGTCCCAGCAAGCTCCCCCAGAGGACCTGGTGGGAGTATCTCAGGGGATACTCGCTGTTCTTTCCTTACCTGTGGCCTAAGGATACCCTGGTTCTGCAGGTGCATGCTCTGATTTGCTTCGGGCTGGTCATCTTGCAGAGACTGGTCAACGTGGCAGTCCCGTACCAAATTGGGCGTGTCGTCAACAGCCTCGAGGACGCAATCAAGGACGTCCAGCAAGGTGGATCCCTGACAATGGACAAATTTCCTCTCAAGGCCTTTGCCCTGCTCGGGGCACTCTGGATTCTTCAGGGGCAGTCTGGGCTGCTGGGATCCTTGAGGTCTCTACTTTGGATCCCCGTTTCGCAGTATTCCTATCGAGGCTTGACGACTGCTTCCTTTAACCACGTCCACTCGCTCAGCCTTGATTTCCACCTGTCGAAGCGCACTGGTGAGGTCCTCTCGGCCCTCAACAAGGGGTCTGCCATCAACCAGTTCCTCGAGCAGGTCACCTTTCAAGTCGTCCCGATGCTATTTGACCTGTTCCTGTCCATATCCGTCTTTTACTACCAGTACGGGCCCCTGTACGCTGAGATCAATCTGGTGGACACGTGCTGGTATCTGTACATGACCATCAAAATGGCGTCGACGAGGGCAGATCAGAGGCGCGAGATGACCAACGCCGACCGCGAAGAAGAGGCCGTCAAGAATGATTCCATTTCCAGCTATGAGACGGTCAAGTATTTCAACGCGGAAGAATACGAGTCAAGCCGATACCGAGACAGGGTGGCGGCCTTCCAGTCGGCCGAGGCCAAGGTACAGATGGGCATGGTCATGATGAACATTTGCCAGACTCTGGTATTCAACCTGGGCAGGATTGTCGTGGCTGTCGTCTGTGGATGGCAGGTCGCGGTGGGCATGCGAAGGACGGGTGACTGGTTCACGATGGTGTCCTACTTGACGCAGCTGCAGGGCCCGCTCAACTTCTTCGGCACATTTTATCGAACTGTCCAGCAGGCCATGATCTCGGGCGAGCGACTCTTGGAACTCTTCAAGATCCAGCCCACGGTGGTCGATACGCCTCACGCGGTTCCGCTCGAAGGGTTCAGCGGCCGCATCCGGTGGAACAACGTCAGCTTCGCCTACGATCGGCGCAAGCCGGCCCTGCGCAACATCAGCTTCGAGTGCGCGCCGGGCACCACGACGGCCTTCGTCGGCGAGTCGGGCGGCGGCAAGTCCACGCTGTTTCGTCACATGTTTCGCTACTATGACTGCGACGAGGGCAGCATCGAGCTTGACGGCAAGAATGTTAAGGATCTCACCATCAGCTCTGTGCGGAGCCACATTGGCGTTGTTCCCCAGGACACGAGCCTCTTCAACGAGTCGTTGATGTACAACCTCAAGTACGCCAATCCCAAGGCCACCGACGAGGAAGTGTACCAGGCGTGCGCCGCGGCAAGCATCCACGATCGGATCATGACGTTCCCGGACAAGTACGAGACTCAGGTCGGGGAGAGGGGCTTGCGGCTCAGCGGCGGCGAGAAACAGCGCGTCGCGATTGCCCGCACCATACTCAAGGACCCTCGAATCATCATGCTGGATGAGGCCACGTCGGCTCTGGACACACACACCGAGCAGGAGATACAAGACAACGTGTGGAAGATTGGCAAGGGGCGCACCTTGCTCGTCATTGCGTAAGTCGAAGCCCGCTTTGCGCGCTCGCGGAGGCGCTGTGCTAACGCCGACTCTAGGCATCGTCTGTCCACCATCACACACGCGGACCAGATCATCGTCCTGCACGCCGGGGAGGTTGTGGAAAAGGGCACGCACGACGAGCTTCTCGACGCCCGGGGACGCTACGCTTCCATGTGGGAGAAGCAAATACGGGCGGAGAGGGCCCTGGATAAAGCAAGAGAGGCTACTATCAAAGCGACAAAGGCAATGAAACGGGCTAACATGGGGGCCAAGAACGGCACGGCTGAAGAGCACACGGACGACTACCACACCCTGGGGTCCTCGGGCACCCTGTCGGACAATGACACGGCAAAGAGCAAAGGAGAAGAAGACTGCTCTTCTTCGTCGTCGCCCTCGTCGGCTTCCTCGGACGTCGAGTCTGCACACGAAGACGAACGCTTAGCCGAACAGCGATCGAACACCGAAGCAGCCGGTGCAGACGACCGTTCCGGAGTACGTCGATAGAGTGGCCTGCTCTTTTTGCTATGGTCGAGCAGCATTGCAAGTCTCTGCGCCTCGCATGCGGGGCGGATGATGAGTGCACTCTCGATGGAGCTATGGCGTGCAGCTCGGCCATCCATGGCTGGTGAAGTCTCGGAATGACTGCATCCAAGGACCCCATCGCTTGCCGTTTTAGTAACTCGCTTCATCTTACACCTCTCGACTGACCGATGGCGGGTCAAGTCCCTCTTTTCCCTTGTCTCTTTTCATCTCAAAAGAACGCCTTCAAAGTCCAAGACGGCTTTGGCGATGGATCTCATGAAGACAGCATCGGAACGGCGTTTGGGCGCATCTCACCCTCATTATCGTCGAGCGTCGGATGGATGGTCTCGATCGCCTTCTCTAGGACCGACATCTTGTTTGGAACACGACAGAAGACCAAACCAGGAGTGAGCGACGGAGACATCTCAGCCATTTGCACCTCGACAGTGCTGGCTGGAGGCGAACGCTGCATGGTCTATGCTCCTGGTTCAACTTGACGGCCCCTGTTCTGGTTTCCCTTGAGAGTCGAATACGGATCGAAACTCTTCCTGGTGACTGGACTAGGACGCCGCGATTGGACAGGAACTGCATATCGCTCATTTAATGCGTGTTTGACGGGTTTGGCAGCCCACTGTAATGTCTTTTTTAATCCCCACCCTCGGATTTTCCTTTCCTGAGCTTTAACTTCTTCCGTCGGCCTCGAGGGTCGGGGTATCGGCCTGGAAGAGGCAACTCATCAGCGACAAAGCGGCGAGTAATGATGAGAAATGACGGCAAAAATTCTCACCCTCACCTCACGGCGGTTTCATATTACTCTAGGTGGCTTGGCAGACTGGTGGGAAATACAATAATTCGCACGCGCAACGCACACGCATGCATTTACCAAAAGACGACGGGGCAAGCAACGGCACGGTGGCACGAAGCGGAGTCAGGCGGAGCATCAACCCCCATCTTTGGTATTCGGGGTATCTACGGCGTCTGGATGGGACTTTGAGGTCTTCAGCAACGGGGAAGTAAGTAGACGTTGGACGCTCGGAAGCGATTGGGCCCCGAGGCTTTTAGGTCTCGCACACATAGAGAACGGGAACCAGTGGGTTCTAGAGGCAGTTGGGAATGAAGGCGATTGCGGTTTGGGAGCAACCAGGAGATGAATGAAACGGTCTCGTCATGTGGCACAACGCGAAAGAGAAGAATTATCATCAAAAAGAGCTTATTATATTGTTGCAGAGACGTCCCGCGGGGACGCGGGCCTATGCGTATTGATACAGAGAAGCGCCAGAAAAGACGACAAGCCCAAGCCTGGGCATGTCGAGTTCATCCCCCCTCTTCTCCCACCGATCTACCGCCCTGGCGGGCCCGAGGATGCATGTGGCGGCTCTACCACGAGGTGACGAAGGGACGAGGAAATAAAAAAGACCATACTCAAGAATGCGGCACCGCGGTTTAAAGTCAACGCCGAATTTCCATGCTAGCCCACGGCGCCGGTTGGACTCTGCCAAGTCAAAACAAAACAAAACATAACATGAAGAGGACGCGAAGGGGGGAGGGGAAGGAAGGGGGGTGGCCCCCCGGGAGGTGGGGTAATGGGACCCGAGCAGGCCGTGCTGCTGCTCATCGAGGCCGTCGGCTTTTATTCTCAAACCATCCAGGTGGTCCTTTTTTCTCGTTTGCACCGTCTTCGTCGTCGTGGTGCCCGGGCCCGCGGTCTAGCATTGCTGGACGCGTGCGTGGGCGGGTGGCTGGTGATGAACAGGAACAACCCCGAAATGTTGGTTGGTCCAGGAAAGCAATTCCCAGCAGCCTTTGCTTGTCATTTCACGTGACCGTTGATCATCCTCTACCCGGGCAAGCCGTTGGGGATGGCCTTGCCGTTGACCTCGAGCGTGGGGACGCGGTCCTTGGCGGCGGCCACAGGCTTACCCCTCTTGTCGCCCGGGTCGGCGTGCTCGGGCTCGTCCTCATCCTCGGAGCGGTCGTCGTCGGCGGCGCGATGCAGGACAAAACGCCAGGCGATGCGGACAATGTAGAAGAGCCAGAAGAGGTTGAGGGCCTGGAGGGAGGCGAGCAGGGCCGTGGTGATGTACTGGCTGATCCAGCACTTATACTGCTGCAGCTCCCAGTCGACCTCGAAGGGGCCGACGGTGCGGAACTCGGTGAAGAGGGACCAGATGATCTTGAGGTTGACGATGTGGCGCAGGTAGATCCAGACGCACATGAAGAGGAAGAAGTAGGGGCCGACAAAGGGGTGGTCGATGTAGTTGAGCACCTTTGAGGTGGCGAGGAAGAAGTCGCTGATGTCGTGCGTGGTGTAGACGGCGATGCCCATGTAGGTGAAGTGGAAGCGGTAGCTCAGGCCGATGAGGGCGAGGCTGACAATGTGGTGGCCGACGAGCTCCTTGAAGTCCTTGCGCGGCTTCTCCATGCCGAGGACGAGGACAATGGCCTGCTGCGCCCAGTAGGCGGCCTGGAAGAGGTAGTAGAACTTGACGACGGCCTCGTGCGTGCGGTGCGGAAAGTCCTCGTACATGCCGCGCGTGTTGAAGTACCAGACGGGGGTGCGGCTCATGACGTACATGCCCGCGGGGCCCAGCACGACGAAGTAGAGGGCCGTGTACATCTGCTCCATGAAGCGGGCCTGCTTGGCCCTGCCGAGCCCCGTATGGCGGGCGAGGGGCCGCAGCAGCTCCTGCATGATGAACTCGCGCGTGAAGGACAGGACGACGGTGTAGAAGGCGACAAAGGCAATGTCCCAGGGCCCCTTGCCGTACTGGACCGGCCGCGACAGGTCGTGGTGCGGCAGGCGGTACGAGAGGAAGATCCAGCGGTGGAGGGGGTTGGCCTCGGTCGGGTTGAGGGCGTAGCCCGAGGCGAAGACGAGGAGGATGCAGGCGGGCAGGACAAAGGTGTGCTTGATCATGAGCTGGCGGACGCGCGAGGCGAGGCCGCGCGCGCGCCGGCGCTTGGACAGGCGCTTGGCGCCCAAAGCGCCGCCGCCATGATGGGCCGGCGAGGCCGAGGGCTCGCCGGCGAGGCCGAGGCTGGCGCTGCTCGAGGCCAGGGCGGGGGCGCCCGTGTCGCCGGCGCGGATGTCGCCGCCGAGGCCGCTGCTTTTCCGCCGCCGGCGCAGCGCGCTGTCGGCGTCGGCGAGGTGTAGCTGGTCGGGCGAGGTGTTGAGGAGCGGAAACGGCTCGGCCATGGTTTCTGCTGCGCGGCTCAGGCCGACGTCGAGCCCGTCCGACACGCACACAGGCTCCGAGTCGGCGAGATGCGATGGCGCGAGCGGGATCTGTTCCTCTGTATCTGACGGACAAGGCGTGACCGGTCGTTGGTGGATCGTGTGGTATCGCGTCGCGGGGAGAGGTCGAAGGGGGCAGCAAAGGCGCTCTCTTTGACAGCGAGAGAGAGAGAGAGTCGTCGCCGCAAGTCGTCGTCGCAAGTCGTCGCGGCAGGATTGACGAGCAGACGCTGAGACAGGCCGACTTTTTTCTCTCCTTGCCGAGGCGCCCGTCGTGCGCGCGTCAATCGGGGGACAGGAGGCGAGCCAGGAAGAGAGTCGAAGCAGAGCGACTCTGATTGGTCCCGAACGGCTAGTCGTCGTCCGGACTCTCGTTGCTGCGGCGGTCAGAGAGGGAGGGCGAGGGAGAGACTTCTGGCAGCGATGGGCAACCGAGTTACATACTGATACAACCATACAGTAAGCACCCGCTCCCCCCTCCCCCCTCCGAGAGAGAGCAAATTTACCTCGCACGCGTGCAACCAACAGTCAGGGCCAATCGATGTCTTGCTTGGCGCGGCCGCTTTTAATTTAAACAGCAAAAGCCAAGCCCTGCACCAGGGAAGTTGCTGCCGACTTATGTAAAAGACCTTCCCTGCGCATTACATAAGCCGTCCTCTTGCCCGAATCCACAGGCTGAAGCAAGTCCAGTACGTAGGTACCTACAGAGGATACTGACTAGCATAAATAGATAGGTACCTACCCAGTAAGTTCCTTTCCGTGCACAGGTAGGTACCTGGGTCGGTACCAGAGGGGCCACGCACCGGAGTTTACAAGGCCTCCATCGCCCGGCCTTCCCCGGGTCCCCCGTCCAACGCTCGGGCGCTCCGCAGACCGCGAGGGCCGTGGCCGCGGATATTGCTGGAGACCGCCTCCACTCTTTCGACTGCCCACCACCCTCAAGCCCTGCCGCGTCTACAAGCTCTAAAGAGGAATAACCTCGTCTTGGCCCGACAAGCCCCCTCATGTGTCTCGCCGGTAGCTTGTGTCATTTCCATTCTCATGGACAACTAGATATTATCGTAGAGAAACGTCTGTCATACATCATCCCGCTCTCAACAGCCCAAGCCCTTCCGGCGAGGCGCCAAGCAGGCATTCGGTGTGTTCCACGTCTCCAAAAATAAAAATATGCCCATATGTTCACACCTGTATGTGGCCACTGGGTGAAAATCGACGCTCCAGAGATATGTCCCGGCATAGAGCCCAACGCCTCGCTCACAAATGCAGACAGAAATCAAGACAGACGACAAGCGTCATGTCATTCTTGACGTGGGATCGCCGCAGGGCCTCGCGACGGTCCCCTAGGCTCATCCTCCGACTCTCGCCTCTCCGACTCTACCGAAGCAGTCTCGGCCGTCGAACCGTCGTACAGCGATGAGTCGTCGCCTTCAAACGTCAGCACACGTCGCCGCACTCCTGGCCAGAGCGGGGGGTTCGTCGCTGCCGGCAGCAGCGCTTCGTTTCCACCAGAAGCCGCCGACGTCGAGCTCTCCAGTCTCCCGAGACGCGCCATCTCCTCCGACGCCTCCCGTCTCCAGGAGCTTCTGTTGCTCTCGTCCTCTTCTCGGCTCCAGCTGCCCACTTCCTCCCCTTCCTCTAGCACTTGCTGCAGCGCCGCGCCCCGCCGCGGAGGGGCGGGAATGACTGTGACCGGGAGGCTGTCCGTGTCTGTCGTCGGCCGTAGTTTCTCGCGAAGCTTTTCTGCCTGGTTCGCGGCGAATAGCTCAAATCTCGATCGGACATCCCATCGTCCGGCCGCATCCCGGCTCGTCGTCGGCTCGGCAATGTCCCTCGTCGCCTGCTTGCGCACCTCTGCCAGCGGCTCGTCGATTTCCCCGCGAGGGTGAGGACTTGTACTTAGAGTCAACGTGCGCCACTGGCTCGGGCGCACTACCTCCGGCGACGCGCTCGCTTCCAGATCCGTTGACCTTCTCGGCAAGGACTGTGCGGCGATTCCGTTCTGGGTCGCGGTCGGCGGGGCTTGGTATGCAAGCCTGGTGTCATCGCTTGCGGACACGCCATGGAGCGTGCCAGTTTGCCGACCAAGCTCCACGACACTGTGCTCAGGCGGCAATGGGTCGGGTGTCCTCGACGTCGCGTCCGATGTGGCTTGATACCGGACCGCATAGACTGTGCTCGCCGCGCTGGGCGTGTCGGTTCGGCTCACGGGGGTTGCTGCCGGCGCAGGCCGAGCGGGCCACAAGGGTGGGAGCAGGATATCGCCCATGGTCCGCGGCGCCTGCTGCTGTTGCTGCTGACGCGTCTCATGCGCATCACGGGCCTGCCCTCGCTGCCTGCCGGTGATAGCTGAAACGCCAGGCCATACATTGCCACGTAGCAGGCCTTGATCGCGGTGGGGGCCGTTGCCGCTGTCGGCGCCGCCGCCGCCGTGGCCTCCGTCGTCCTTGCGGGTTTTCCGGCTGCGGAGCCAGGGGAACTCGGAGGCGTTGACCTCGAGAGTCTCGTCCCCGTCAAACACCTCTCTGCCGAGGATGCCGTCCTTCTTCTCCTCGCGCTCCAGCGCCTCGATCCGCTCCACCCACTCCCACACGATGACGCTGGCGGCGGCGGCGCCAACCCAGCGCACGTAGTCACCCCACCCGGTAAATTCGGGCTTGGATATGTCCATTATGAAGAAGACGACGGGGACGAGAATGGCGGTGAGGGATATGACGGCAAGGAAGGGCATGTTCTTCATTAGGGGGTGGTAAAAAGCATACCGCTTCTTCATGAGCGAGTAGTATATCACCCATGCGGCGTAGAGGACGCCGAGCAACAGCTGAAAAAGGTAACTGAGTGCGGGGATCGGATGGTCGAAGCTGCCGCCGCCCATTGGATTCGGGTACGAGCCCTTCTCACGGTCTTTGAAACTGTTGATGGCGCTGAAGATGAGATCGAGGGTTATGAGGGCAAATGCCGCCCACTTGATGATGACCTTTTCTCGGTGGCGGGGGAAGAGCCGAATCAAGGTCTGGGCCTGGGCGAGCCACAAGAAGGTATTCGAGATTAAGCGGATGACCCTAAGCTCTATGCTGCCCATGACGGCGCTCTGTAAAACGCCGGCGTTCTGGGCACCCCATTGGTACTGGCGCTGGGCAACCTTGAAGGTGTCGTGGGTGGCTATGGTCAGGGAGACGGCCACGGTGAGGGCAGCCACCTTTTGCAGCCACGGGCGGCCGCCGATGCTCTCGCCTCCTGAGGAGCTGTGTGTAAAGCCGCGGCGTCGGCCGAGGTAGACGACGCCGCCGTCGAGGAAGGATCTCGGGGTGATGAAAAGCATGATGAGAAGCATGTAGGCGGTGACGGTGGTGGCGGCCAGGGCGTAGCATATGGGAAAGGTGGAGGCGTAGAAGGGATCGCGGAAGTCGGAGAAGCGGGTGTCGGATGAGTCGCCCATGTTGGGCTTCGCGTCGCCGGCGCCCTCGGAGGCGACGAGGGCCATGGCGTTGAGGGGTTTGGCCGTGGGGCACGGCACCTCGTAAACGACGGCTTGGGCGAGGGTGACGGAGGGCGGGGCGTTGGCCATGGTAAGAAGACCCGAAGCCGGCACCACGGTCGTCGTGCATAGCGTCGGCGCGGCCGTTATGGTCGTCATGCCTAACGTCAGGATCTCCATGGCTGGGCCTGGGCCCGGACGGCCGCCTCTCGCCGGAGGGGGGCCAGCCTCGGGGAGGCAGCAAGGGCGAAGGCTAGGGAAGAGGGGGGTCCTAGGAAGCGGAGGCCATGAAAAGACGACGAGGAAGCGGTTCGGTCGCGGGCGGGTGAGGAATTACGAATTGGAGGCCAAGGGCTCAGGGGCCACCAGTTAACTGTATGGCGGGGCGCGTGGAGCGCGGGTTCGGCTGGTGGTCTGGCGACGAAGGCAAAGGCGAGGCAAGACCGGCAAGAGAGCAATGGCGCGCGCGCGCAGGGCTCGCGTCGCAGGGGACGAGGCTATCGAAGAGAAGGCTACGCGTGCGTGTGTTGTGCGTTGTTGTGAGGGTGTGGGGAGGGGTCCCCCCGTAGGCTGAGAGGCTGGGCGCCCAGAGATCTTGGCTCCGGGGCGTGAGTGGGCGCTGGCTTCTCTCCCCCCTGCGGCCGCAGAAGCTTGGTGTCGACGCTGGCAAGGCAACGGAGCGATGAAATGACGGCGACGAAAACAGTCGTGTGTCGTGCACGATGTGTTGGTTCAGAGCGGCGAGGCGGGACGATGATGGAGAGGCAGGAGAAGCGGGTGGCCGGAGGGGGGAATCCGGGACGGGAACACACAGTGGGTGAGTGGTGAGTGGTGAGTGGTGAGTGGTACAGTACGGAGTACTTGCTGACATGACAGTCAGACAAGCCAGCGCCGGCCCACGTAATCTGTCGCATCGAGGGAGACTTGGAGCACAGTGCAATTAGAAGCCGGATGCCAGGGAGGATGCTAGTCCCAGGCGCCAGTACGTACTGTGTATGCTTCAGGAATGCACAGTACCCACTCCGTACTCCGTACCAGCGAGGCATTGATTTATTACCGCCGTGACACCAGAATGCGGAGTGAGCCAAGCACGGCACTCGGTCGGGCAAAGGAGTGCCGAAGGCCTCATCCTTCCTGCCCTGGGCACTGTGCTAATTACAGGAGGGGGGGGGGGCAGGTCGTGCCTCATGCCACGCCTCAGGTGGCCCTCGGACACAGTGGCTACAGTGCTGATACAGTGCTTATGCGCCCCAGCGGCGGACGGCACTGTCGCATTGGGAAAATACGTGGCGCCCCAAGGTGGACGGTGGCAAGTCGCCATGGCTCGGGGCGGCATTGGAACGCAGGGCCTCTTGGCTCACATCTATAGGCAGGGGCAAAGTGCTTGCTGTGCTGTACGCCGTGAGACCGGAGCGTAAGAATGTGACGATGATGCTGGTGTAGAGAGTGAGCGCTGCGAGTACTCAGAGTGCAAGGGTGGATGCAATACAGTACAGCGCTCGCGCTCTCCCGCCCGCCCTCGCATCTTCCTCCCTCGCGGTCAAGCATTTCTGGCAGCGCGCGGGAGGCTTGGCAAAGCTTGTCGTCGCCGTCTGTTGCGTGACGCATGTTGTCTTTTCCAAGGCTGTCTGTCTGTCTTTTCACCGCTCGTGATACAGTGAGAGCTGTCTCGTCTCAGACGCCCTGCGCCCTACAGTGCATTACAGTGCAGGGAAGCGGCCCCCATAGGCGTTACAGTGCGTGAGCAGTGCTGCTGCTATTGTAGTTGGACCCCTCCCTGATTCCCACATCAAACATTCCACATCATAATGCCTTTTACAGAAACCTTTCGACAGCCGGCAACTGTCCTCTATCCTCTACAAAGTCAAACGCCTAGAGTCCAGTTGTTCCACACCGGCGACCTACCAAGGCGGTGCGCACCCTTCCTGGCTGGCTGCGACATTCGTCCTGCGCGTTAGACTCACCGGATGTGACAGCTGACGCACTCTCTTCCTCGCCCATTCCACTCCCACCCCCGTGGCGGAGCACAGCATCCAAGAGGAAACGTCGACAACACACACAGTCTTTCTTCTAGTTGTCAACCAGAACCGAACCTGCCTGTTTACCTAATCCATCCAAAGACCCGGCGCTCGCTCACCAATCAATCCTCAGTCCAGCAGCCTCATCAAGCTCACCCCGTCCCACACGGGCAGCATCACCACCTCGAGCCTCGGCTCCGCCGCGCACCGGTCGTTGAAGCGCCGCAGGCTCTCGAGCTCGCGCTGCTTCAGCTCCTCCGACGTCCAGTACGACGTCGTCAGCCCCGGCGCCGGGATGTGGCCCCACCGCAGCACGTTGTCCGCCACGATGGGCGCCCGGGCCGTAGCAGCCGCCGCGCCGCCCCCGGCTGCGACCCGTCCAGCAGCTGCTCCATGTAGCCCCCGTACCCGGGCTTGTCGGCGTCGAGGAACACGGCGTCGTAGGGCGTGTCCGAGGCGAGCTTCGGGAGGCTGTGTGCGGAAGCATGTTAGCAGGTCCAGGTCCCATGGGGCCAGACCCTCTCCCGAATCCGAACAGGCACGTACGTCTCCGAGGCGTCGCCCACGATCGTCTCAATGTTGTTGATGCCGTTGGCCGCAAACGCCTCGCCCGCCTCGCGCGCAAACTCGGGCGAAATCTCCAGGCCCGTGACGAGGCCATCGGGCCCGACGGCGTGGGACCACACCATGGCCGAGTAGCCGACAAAGACGCCGACATCGATGACTAGATGGGACGTGTCAGGACAGTCTGCCGTGCCTCGAGCCATGTCTCACTCCGGTCTCATACACACACGCGCTGTCACGGACGCGTGTGTATCCCACCATCACCCCAAGGCAAACCGACCTCGCTTGACCCCAAACGCCCTGGCCAGGAAGATGTGCAGCTGCGACTGTTGGTTGCTGCTCATCATCAGCGAGTCGTCGCGCCGCGCCCACACGCTCGCGTGGTAGTCGGTGATGTGCCGCGGCAGCGCCAGCGAGTGCGCCTCGCAGTAGTTGGACGACTTTTCCGCCAGCTCCGCCGTCGCGTATATCGTCGAGATGCTTGTGTGCTTCATGCTGGTCCGTGGCTTCAATCTTGAGTAATGCTCTTTGTTCCTGCTCGGGGAAGGGGAGGGGATGCAAGAGGCAGACGGAGACTTTCTCTTACGCATGTTCACATGCATCGTCTAGCAGGGCAGTGTCACTTTATACTTGGGGGGACACGCCTATCCATGCACTTTGAGCGCGTAAACTCGGCCGAAAGAGGGGGCGCGGGCTGAAACGGATATCCCGGACAATCACGCAAGCTGTCCTGGACAGGAACGCCCTTATCGTTGCTGTCCTGGTGCCTTTCTCGCTTCTCTCTCTTCCTCTCACACTGTTTGTCGCTCTCCCGCTCACTCACAATGTTGCTCTCTCTCACACTCACAACGTTTGTCTCTCCCCCTCTCCCCCAATGTTTATAAACATCCCACTCTCCTCTCTCAGCGTTTATACACATCTCTCTCTCCTCTCTCAATGTTTTGTCTCTCGGCCTGTCCGCCACGCCCATCCCATTCGTGGTGAATCGATAGCTCGCGGCCCATGGTCAGCATCACCTGCATGCAACAGCGGCAAATGCGACCACACAGCTTACATCACACATGCAACGCCCCGAGTCTTCCGCTGGACAGATCAGTGCAATATGGCGGTTCAGATATCTCTGCGTGAACCAGGCTCGCTTGATTCCCACTTGATGCAAACATCTCATCGTCACGCCTCCCCTGATCTGTCTCAAGTATCTGTCCATCCATCTTGCTCTGTCCATCTCAACAATGCAATCGAATGAGCTGCAAAACAGCGGCCGAAAAGCCTCGCTGCAATGTCGACCAGAGGCCTCCCGTTTGCGGCTGGTCTCATCGTCGTCATTGTCCCTGTCATACAGCCTCTCGGACGGACACGAGTTGAGCCGAGACCACGCCCGTTTCTCTCACCGGCCACCCTCACAGACTTGGTGCTCTTCGCTGACGTCCTTCTCTCGCTCTCGCCTTGTCTCGCGCTACCCTTTCCTCGGGCCGCAAAGAGACGTACGCCATCTACCACAAAGCATCGCCATGCACCCATAGTAATACCCTTGAGAATCCCTGAATAAGCCCGGCACCCTGGGGACTTGGCACGCCTGGCGACGTTGGCTGGTCGCCCCCTCGTCATCCCTCATCGCCCATCGGCCCTTCATCTCTACCTGCCGAGTTCGGACTCGGGCATTCGTATGTAAGAGTAAGAGAGGGCTCTCCGCAGCAGTTCTCCCCTTTCCAAAGCCGGTAGCCGACTCCCGATGATCAACCTCACAGCGTCGCATCCAGATGACACCGATACCCGACAATGTCAACCGAAGCGGGAAAGTTCCCGGCATCGTATTGATCGCCGGGCGGAAGTGACCCTGCAGAAATGTAGGGTCGATGCGGCCAGGCCTCGTTGTCTTCTTCCTTTGCTGAGTTGCCGCGGCTCGCGACACCGACCTGCAACCAGCCTTTGGGACTTTTGAGCTGGGCCCCATGCAGGCGTCCGAGAAGCAGGCCAGGTCAGAAGAAAGAGCCAAAAGGGGCTTGAATTGCCGGTCCCGTCAGTCGGCAGGATAGTTTGATGCCTCGCCCCCGTGTCTCGAGGCCATGTCCAGCGCCCTGTCGCTTCATCGCGGCTCAAACGCTGGAGATATATACCGTTGGCTAGGTCCTGCAGGGGCCACCTAAGGCACACCCCTTAGTTGGGCGGAAAATAGCCGGACGCGCCTAAAAGGTCCGGACGCCCGTTATTACTAGTTATTGGGTCTTTGCATTGAAGAAAGAGGTGTAGATTGCGCTGTCCTGCCTAAAAGACGGAGTCCGTGGGTGTGACTATATATATATATAAAGTATGGGGGTAGGTTTCCTATTAATCCGGCAGCTTATAGTTACGGATCCGTCTAGTAACTTCCTTAGCATCCCTTAGGTCGACTACCGTATTCGATGCCTCCGGATACGGCGATAGTATCGTCTCTGCTTATAGGGATAAGGGGCGCGCCTATTAGTGCGTATAGGCGTAAGCCTAACCTTTAATAGCTATATATTAGTCTATAGCCTACTAAGACCCTTCTAAGGTCTTTAGGACCCTCGTTAAGTTATAATAATATATAATACTCTTTTAAGCGAGCTTTTTAAATAAACTGTATTATTAATAAGGTCTATGCCTTAAGAGCTAGACTTAAGTACTTTTCTAAGTAAAAAGGTATACTTAATAAGCTACTAGTAAGTCTAAGAGTTATAGCTAAAGGAAAGGCACTTATAGTACTATATATATATAGTATATTCCTTATAAGCCTTAACTTAAAGCTATAGACCTACTATATAAAGGCCCTTTTTTTAGTATTTAGCCTTTATAGCCTTTAAAAGGACTATAAAGATTATAGATCCTACCTTCTAGGTTAGGCCTAGGGTGCTAGCTACCTAGGCTGCCCTAGGATATCGATCCCGCTAAAGTTCTTAGCCTTTATAGTAAAGATATTAAGGATAGGGTCTCTAAGAGGTTAGGGACGCTCTAAGCTACTAGCTTAGTCTAGCTAGTAAGAAGGTTAGCTAATTTAATAGGTAGCCCCAAAGTATAGAGACTAATTTTCCGCTACTTTAAAAGCTTCTTTACTATATAAGTATTAAAAGGTATAAGCAATAAGCGTAGGATCGGGTAATCGATAACGTAAGCGGAAGGATCGGTCGAAGGAGTATAGGGTAGGATTTCGTCCGGAATTTATAACGAGTATATAAGGGGCTAAATAATATATTAAAAGAATACCGTTGTAAAAGATACTTATAAACTTACTTATCCTATCTACTACTCCTAGGGAAATCCTTTGTCTTTTATAGACCATTGCTCGCCTACTAGTAGACTAATTAGTTAGCTTTCTAGTATATTCTATAGTGCTTAAAAAGCTCTATCTATAGTATGTCTTCCTAACTTAGTAGGTGGTCTAATTATAACGTAATAGTTAACGTAAGACTATAGGTTCTAGTATAAGTAGTAGATTTAACTAGAATATTCTATGCCCTACCTATTCTCGTATCGCGGATATCTTCGGAACCGCTAGGCTAAAATAGGTAATAGGGTATCCGTTCTGCTCGTAATTAACTTATATATAAAATGCATATTTTTATTTATTAGGATAGGCTTATCTTAACCCGCTTTTCCTAAAGGAAGGTATAGATATCTAGTAGAGGTCTTTTATCTTTAAGGGTTATTCCCTTAGACTATATTATAGAGCCCCTTACTACTAGCTTATTCTATAGAGCCTCCCTATACCTATTATTTCTTTATAATAGAAAAGTAGGAATATAAGGGTATATTCTTATAATAAGGGGCCTTTATTATTATAATTATATTACCTTTATTTTTAAAGTAATAGAGCTTATATAGCTAGTTTCTTTATAGCTTTATTAAGCTTATTATAAAGAGTAATAAGGCTAATAGTTAGTATTAGTAATCCTTTTTTTAGCTTTAAAATAAGCTAGAAGTTCTCTTTTATATTCTTCTTTACTAAGGCCTTAGCTAGGGCCTAAGCTAGGGCCTTAAGCGCTTTCTTTATAGCGACCTTAGCCTATAAGCTAGCTTTAAGGCTTCCTTAAATAGGCTTAGGCCGCTAAGTAGCCTTAGGCTATTATAGGAGCTATAATAAGGGCTATTAATAGTCCTAGGTTATAGTTACCTTTTTAAGCCTTTTTATAAGGGTCTTATAAAAGAGTTTAATTTTTTAAGCTTCCTTAAGGGCCTAGAAGGCCTACTAAAAAGCCCTAGGCCTAGTCCTAAGAAAGAGGTACTAAGGCTAAGGCTAGGTTATTACTATTATAAGTATTAAAGTATAGGTTAAATAAGTATAGGCTAATAAGGCTATTAAAAGTAGCTTTTTTTACCTTTTTACTTACTTAAGAGGCTAGTTAAGCTAAAAGTAGCTAGCTTAAGGTAGGGCGAAGCTAGGCCTAAAGAGGCTAGTCTTAAGTATATTAAGCTAGGTATTTTCTTTTATCTTAATATCTTCTTAGTCTTAGTTTTAAGTTTTAAGCCTTTCTTTTAAGGTCTTTAAAAAGCATTAGCCTTTTAAAGCTTTTCTTAAGTAAGCCCTAGCTTTTAAGGTACTTATTTTAGCCTTTAAGTTAAAAGAGGGAAGGTTAAAGGGACCCGCTTTAAGCTTAAGCTAGGGTCCTAGGTTAGGTCTAGGCTAAGTCTTATTAATAAAGGTATATACCCTTAGTTAATAAAGGTAAGAAGGAGGTTTTTACTTATATAAAGGAAAACCGTACTTAATTTATAATCTTTAATAGTATATTATATACCCGCTTATAGCTATATAAAGCTATACTTAAGAGGGTATAATAAGCTATTTAAAGGGTTTTATTATAAAGTAAGTAAAGGTATATATATAAGTACTATTTATAGGATAATATTAATAAGCTATATAAAGCTCTTTTATATATAGCTAGCCTATATATATATATAGGATCTAGCCCTTTATATATAACTATATAGCTTAGGCTATAGCCTAAGCCTATAACTTATAATAGTTAAAGACTTTTATATAATACCCTTCCTTTAAAATAGCGCGGCGCCCTTATTACGGCTTCTATATAGTTAAGCCTTAGGCCCTTTATACCGCTAGCTTTGCCTTACTCTCTTTTATTAATCGTGCTAGCGCTACTAGGCTTATTATCCCTATGCTTATTAACTTAAGTAGCCGGTACCTAACTTTATACTTACTAGCTAGCCGGCCGCTTAAATAAGAGCGCACTTTATTATACGCGCTATTAAGCGGCTAGCGGCCGGCCTAGATATATATAAGCCTTAGGTTGCCCGTTCCCTTAGCCTTAGGCAGCTTCCTTTACTAAGGGGTATATAAAGTAGTATCTCCCCTTTTTTCTTTCCTTCCTTTTCCTCTTTCTTTAACTATAGTAATAGCTATAATAAGTAAGTTCTACTTTACTTAAGGTATAAGTTTATTCTTAGCTATATAGGCCGCCCTATTAATAAGTACTTATAGTAATAGCTATAATTATAATAATAGCCTTAATAATAATAATAATAACTTTAACTAATAAGTTCCTTACTTTATAAAGCGGGAGGCTACGTTCTATTATACTAACTTCTATAATAGATATATCTACCTCCCCCTCCCCCGCCTCCTCCTTCTTAGAGTATATAGAGTTATTCGTCGATACTATACTAGCTACGGCCGATAATAGCTCCGCTACCGCTACTCTTACTATAAAAAGGTATAAGAAATAAGCGTAGGATCGGGTAATTAATAACTTAAGCGGAAAGAGCGGTTAAAGGGGTATAGGGTAGGATTTCGTCCGGAATTTATAATAAGTATATAAGGGGCTAAATAATATATTAAAAGAATAGCGTTATAAAAGATACTTATAAACTTACTTATTCTCCTTACTACTCTTAGGGAAATCCTTTATTTTTTATAGACTATTACTTACTTACTAGTAAGCGAATTAGTTAGCTTTCTAGTATATTCTATAGTACTTAAAAAGCTCTATCTATAGTATATCTTTTAGACTTAGTAGGTAGTTTAATTATAGCGTAATAGTTAACGTAAGACTATAGGTTTTAGTATAAGTAGTAGATTTAACTAGAATATTCTATACCCTATCTATTCTTATATCGCGGATATCTTTAAAACCGCTAGGCTAAAATAGGTAATAGGGTATCCGTTCTACTTATAATTAACTTATATATTTTATATATATTCTTATTTATTAAGATAGGCTTATCTATACCTACTTTTCTTAAAAGAAGCTATAGATATTTAATAGAGGTCTTTTATCTTTAAAGGTTATTTCCTTAGACTATATTATAGAGCCTCTTTCTACTAGCTTATTTTATAAAGCCTCCTTATACTTATTATTTCTTTATAATAGTAAAATAAGAATATAAAGGTATATTCCTATACTTATTTAAGTAGTAGGTTAAAGAAAGCTTAGTAAAAAAGGTTAATATTAATCTTATTATAGATATTTATAACGACCGGTGTTATTCTTAAGGGATAAACCTATTAAGGGGTTTATATTAGTAGATATAATAGGGCGTAGTCTAAGTAATAATAAGTATATTACGTTAGTAATAAGTTAGAGGTCGTAGACTATAGACTATAACTAAGTAATTAAGTAATCGGAATTAAAGATAAGATCGTAATAGAGATTATAATAATTATAATATATTAAAAGCTAGAGAGCTATTTATTTAAAGGAGTAAAAGTAGGTAGCTATATATACTTATAAAGACTATCCTTAGATTATAGTCCTAGCTATAATCCCTTTATAGCTTACTATAGCTTACTTATAAGCTATACTCTAAGTAGTAATCTATCTATATAAGGCTTACTTAGCTTACGTATACTTTAGGTAAGCTAAGCCTAAGTAACTTCTCGTCCTAACTATTATTCTAAGCCGCCTTATTATATAAACGTAGCTAGCTCTCCTATAGCCCGCTAACCGTAGTTATAATATAATATCTCCCTTTCTTTTAGTCTTATCTATAAGACCTATTACTACCCTAGCCGCTATATATAAATATACCCTTATCGCGTATATATATATTCCTTATTTCGTCCTTTCTATCCCTTAAGATATATTACTAATAGTATATCTAGTTATATATCGAAGGATCGTTCTTATAAGACCCTTAAGTATATTTATTTAGCTAAGTCTATTAATCGTCTTAGTTTTAACGTTATATTATATTCTTTCTATTTATTACGCGGCTTCCGTTATAAAATACTAAAGAAATCTTCTAAGTATACCGAATATATATAGCGGGTCGTTCCTACGATATATTAAGCGTAGCGATTAGCTCTTATAAGTAACTTTATTATCCTACTTATTATTTATAGCTAATATATTTCTTAGTATCCTAAATAAATCTAAAGTTTAATCGATTAGATAAAGAAGAAGAAATTACTAAGGAGCGAATATTAAAAGCTTAAGCCGACCTAAACGAAGCCTTAGCTTATTTAACGCGGCTTTACCGTTAAAAGCGCTAGCTAAAGATAAAGGGTACTAAGATAGTTCGTCGGGGCCTTTATTCCTTAGATAACCTTAATAAGGCTAAGCGCTAAGAATCTAAAGTAGTAGTCGATATTTAGTTTATAAGTAGATTTAATATAATTAATTAAAATACTATTAGTTCGTTAAGTAATTTTATAATACCTAAGGTAGATTTTACTAGTAGAACTATTAAAGTAAAGAACTATAATAAGTTAAGTACTTAAGTAGTTCCTAGGTATTTTCTTTTAGTCTATATCCTTTCTACTTAATAAGGTATTCTTATTACTAACCTTATTTTCTTATATCTAGTATTTATTTTATTTTATATTCTTAATTATTATTAACTTTAATTTTTTCCTATAGTTTAGCGTTTTATAGTACTAGTTTTAATAATAAGATATAAAATATTAGGTATATCTATATTATTATTAGTAGCGAAAGTTTATAGTTAACTTTTAAAATAGTTTTCTTAACTTTAAACGGTTTAAGTTTCTTAAAATCTAATTTATTACTTAGTCGTTTTATTTTAATATTTCGTTATATAAAGTAGACTATATCTCCCTCTTAAAAGATTAGTCCTTATAATCTTTTCTAATTATAGTAAGTAGATATTCGTTCTTTAATAAATTAAAGTTCTTATTATATTTATTTATATAATTTTTATAGCTAATCTATTTATAATATCGCTTATTCCGCTTATAGTCTTTATTAAGTAACCTTAAATACTTCTAGGTTATATCTATAATTAGCGTATACTAGTAAGAGCTTAGTTATTTCTATAACTAAGCTATTATAAACTAGTTATACTATTAGTAGCTATTTAACTTAATTATTTTATTTATAGCTAATATAGTATTATAAATATTATTTAAGCGTTTAGTTAAGTCGTTCTATTTATCTATCTATTTATAGGTAATAAGCTATATAAAGCTTATATTTCGTCCTTAATTATACTATAAGAGCTTACTAAAATCTAGCTATAAATATACTTTCTTTATTAAAGATAATCTTATTTAGTAGTTTATAATTACTAATAATTATTTATAGGAATATATATACTAGCTCTTTTATATTATATACTTCTTTATATAGTAAGAAGTATCTATACTTTATTAATCGGTTAGTAATAATAAATATACTATTATACTTAACGTTAGTTATAGGTTCTTTTAACTATAGTAGCTTTATAATATAATTAAAAGCTATTAAATCCTATAGTTTCTCTAATACTAATAGCGGTTATAATTCTTTATATAGCTTATATCGTTTAGCTTTACTTTATATATAAAGTTTATATTTTTTAATAACTTATTATACTACTTCCTTAAGCTATAAGAAGTTATATTATTATTTAATATATTTTATTATTCTTTAGATTCCTTAGTATCTATATATTAAATATTTATATATATCTTATATAACTTTATCTTATAACGCTAGTAGTATCTAGATTTTATTCTTATATATTAAAACTTCTAAATATTCTATATTATATCCTTTTAATACTTTATATTCTTTTATCTATTTTAGGATCTTTTAATATATTAAGTCGTTAGGTTATACTTTAAATATTATATTTAGCTATCGTTACTAATAGTTTCTGTTTTCGTTAATTTTTAGGAGCTATTCTTTTGCTATAGGTATTCCTATATCTTAGTTACTTTATCGACTAAAGGTATTAGCTTAACTATTTTCTATTCTTTTTTTATAGAATATTTTATAGTTAAATTCTAATAAATATTTAGCTTATTAGATCTATTATCCGTTTAACTATTATATTATTATAAAGTATAAGATATTCTTATAATCTATATAGACCTTAACTTTATACTTACTTTTAAGAAGGTAATATCGAAATTCCTTAAAAGCTTAAATAATTATAAGGAATTCTTTATTATAGATAAGGTAATTAAGTTCTATACTATATAGCTTTTTCGAGTAAAATATAATTAGTTATAGTCTTTCTTTATTATCCTTTTATTTAATTTATACTCTTAAAGTAAAGTCTAATATATTAGTTTTAAGTTTAATTTATTATTTTAAATTAAAGGTAGTTAAGACTAGTTCTTATATAATCGTAGTCTTAATATATTTAAAAGCTTTATTAGCTTTATTATCTTATATAAATTCTTTTTCCTTCTTTATTAAGTTATATAGTAATACTATAATATTTCTATAGTCTTTAATAAATCGTTAATAGTAGTTTATAAATCCTAGGAAACTTTATATATCCTTAATGTTCTTTAACGTTAGCTATTCTTTAACTAAGTTAATCTTATCTTATTATATATATCTCTCTTAGTAAGATCGTATATCTAAGAAAGTCTACTTTCTATATATAGAACTTACTTTTCTTTAGTTTAACTAATAACTTTATATTCTAAAGTATATAGAGTACCTTATAGATATATTCCTTATATTCTTCTAAGGTATCTAAGAAGATTAGGATATTATCTAAGTATACTACTATAAAGATATTTAAGTATTTATATAGGATATTATTAATTATCTATTAAAAGGTAGCTAGTATATTTATAAGTCTAAATAGTATTATTAGATATTTAAATAGTCCGAATTTCGTTTTAAAGGCTATTATCTATTTATATCCTTTTTATATATATTAAGTTATAGGCGCCTTTAAGGTTAAAGGCTATAAACTATTTTTTACTATATAGTTAATTTTATAGTTTTAATATAAGTAGTAATAGTATTTAGTCCTTTATTATAATATCGTTTAAGCGTTTATAGTCGATAACTAGTTATAGTTTACCGTTTTTCTTTAAAATAAATATAACTAAGTAGCTTACTTTAAATATTAACGTTTATATATATCCCTTTTATAGATTCTTATTAAGGTAGTTATATAGTATTTATAGTTAATTTTTATTTAGGTTATAGATCTTATAAAATATTAGCGTTATTTTATCCTTAAGATAAATTTTATAGTCTTATTAGCTATATTTAAGTAACCCTATCTTAAGTTCTTCCTTAAAGAGTTTATTATATTTCCGGTATTCCTAAGGGATATTCTTTATTTTATCTTATAAGCTTTATTCTTTTTTTTAAGAGCTAGTTTCTTTTAACTTAAGCTCTTTATTAATTTATTTAAGGTCTTTCCTTAAAGTAGTAATAACTTTTAGATCTTTATATTATATCCTTTATTCTATTTATATTAAATACTAAGTTATATAGCTATATTAGTTAGTATATAGGTCTTATTAGTTAATTTTATTATATCTATTAGTTTAGTTATTATTTTCGTTTATATTACTAAAGCCTATAATAATTTACTTAAACGGTTATCTTTTTTATCTTATTTAATAGCTAAATTATTATAAAATTTTACTTTCTTTTAAATCTATTAGTCTTAGAAACTTATATTTTTATTTTAACGTAGCTAGCTAGTTTTTTAGTTAATTAGTAGGTTGCTCTCCTATAGCTATAAAAGCCTTAGTATAAGGTTATATTCTTTAATATTTATAATATTAAAGTTAACTTATTTATTATAGCCCTAGATATTAATATTAAGGTAATTAATCTCTATATTAATAATTCTATTATTATAGTTAAAGGCTTCTCCTTTAATATTTATAAGTTTATATAGATCTTTCTTATATTTATATATAAGTCGGTAATAATTAATAACTTTAAGTAAAACGTAATTACTTATCGCGCTATAGTCTAAAAGTATATATATATAATATCCCGCGATTTAGATATCTAATACTATTTAGTTACTATAGCTTACCGTTACTATATATAGGGTCCTTAAATCTTATTATATTATACTAGTCTATAACCCTTTTATAGATAGCGTACCTTATTTTTTACTTAGTTTTTATTTATTTTATTTAGGTATTCTTCTTTAATTTATTATTAATATTATTTCTTTATATTTTCGTTACGTAGTATCGTATTAAGGCTTAAGAGACTAATTTCTTATAGCTAATTAAAGATTTCTTATTTCTTAACGCTATATTATTTATATTATATTACTTTATAGTTAATTATATACTATACTTTATAATTCTATTTATTTTTATACTAAAGGTTAAGTTTTTATTTAGCGTCTTTTTATTTTTTATATAGTATTTCTATATTAATATTTCCTTAGTTAAATATAGCTTATAGCCTTTATATATATTACTAATAATCTTTTAGTATACTATTATATCGTTTATACTATACTTATACTTTTTTATATTTATAAACTCTATAGTTTAAGTATATATATTTATTATAATCTTCTTTATTTTATTTAACTTATTATATAAGTCTTTAAAAGATTAAGGGTTTAGATACCTTAAAGTAAGTAGCGCTATATTATTCCTTTATTTTAGTATATTTATAGATTTTATATATCTTTAAAAGATATCTCGTTAATAATTTATAATTATCGCGGTATTTAAGTAGCGTACTATAATTAGGTTCTAATAATATAACTTAGTCGTTTAAGTAGCGTTAATTAATTTTCTAGTAGTTTAGTTCTATACTTAAGTAGGGTTTTAAAAGTACTTATCTTTTAAACCTAACTAAGAAGGCGTCGTATTATACCTTTATCTAAAAGTATATTATATAATCTAGGTAAACGTATAATATTTATAAAATATACTTATAATACTTATAAGTAAGTAGTATTTATAGATTATCTTTAAATTCTCCTTATAGTTATTATTCTTATTATAAAGCTATAAAAGTATTAACTATAGTAATAGCTATAGTATAGTCTCCTTTATATAGTACTAGTTAATATTAAATTAATATAGCTTATTAGTTTTTTATAAGAATTTAAGGTATTTATTAGGTTTTAATTTTAAGTATTTCTTTAAATTCTTTAAAGTATAGAGCGTATTTTTTAATTATAGTATTTTCCCTTAATAGTAAGGGTAGTAGTATAAGTTTATTCTTATCTTTTATTTCTCTAGGTATTTCTTATTTTTTAGAGCTTATATTATCGATACTTTATTATTCCTCCTTAGGTTATTATCTAAGTTTTATAAGTATAAGGGCTATATTTATATCTTCTTTATTATATTATTTATAGACTACTTATCGTTATTATCGATTTTTATTTTATATATCTTCTTAGAATCGTTTACTATTCTTCTTAATTTAGTTTTAAGAGACTCTTTTAAGATAAGAGTATTTTAGTTCTATAAATTTAACTTATTTCTATATTTTAAGATCCCTTTATTATATTATTATAAGGGTCTTCTTTAATAGCTTTAAGAACTATTTAATACCGTTCTTATTACTTAAGTATACTATATATTCGTTATTATAGTATATAGTTTAATTAAGGAGTTTATACTTTAGTTCCTATTTATTAATAGCGTTTAGGTATTTCTTACCTTTTAAGGCTAGTACCTAGTAAGTTTTCTTCTCCTTATAAGGTTATTTATATTCTTTAAAGTAATATTTAAGTTTCCTATAATTAAAATACTTTCTTTTACTTTTCTATATTATATTTAGATTTATCTTACTTAGGTTAGTTATATAAGTATAAGTAATAAGAGTTTTATACTTTTTTATAGTTAGCGCGTTAGTTAAAGTTATTCTTATAAGAAGGGTTTTAGTTTCCTCTTCCTTATTTCTTTTCTTAGCGTTATATATACTATCTATTATCGATTTATATTACTATAGTAATATAGTCTAAGAGGTTATTAGGTCGATTTTCCTTATAAAGCTTATCCTTAACTTCTTTTTTAAGCCTATCGTAGAATCGTAATATAAGAGGTTTATTATCCTAATTAAGCTTTAAGGTAATTTAATAGAACTTTATAGTATAATTTAATACTAAGATCCTTTATTAAAGTTCTTAAAGTTTTTATTTAGCTTTTTATTCCTTATTAGTTATTTTAAATACCCTTATAATAGCTTCTTTAAATCCTTAAAAACTAGTAAAGACTTTATCTATCTTATTATCTTATTACGCTAGTTAGTTATTAAGAAAGTCCCTTATAATAGGTCTAAACTAAGTAAGTGCCGTTTTAAATAAATAATTTCCTATATAGAGTACCTTTTTAACTAAGTTTAAAAGTTTAGTAAGGTAAAACTAATAGTAGGCTTTAAGTTAAGTAAGAAAGTCTTAAAGTATACTATAAGTACTATTAAATAATCCTAGCTATTTTAGTTTAACTACTTTTCTAAGGTCCCTAACTTATTTATTACTTCTTTTATTCCTAAGTAACTATACCTTATATTAAAGGGCGATAATTTTATATATTATATCCTAAGGCAATATAGTAGCTTTAGAGTTAGTTAATCTAGTATACTATATAGGTATATTAATAGTTACGATATTACTTAAAGTAATATAGTATTATACTAAATAAGAGCTTTTAATATATAATAACTAGTATTATTTTTAAGGGATAAACCTATTAAGGGTTTATATTAGTAGATATAATAGGCGTAGTCTAAGTAATAATAAGTATATTATATTAGTAATAAGTTAGAGGTCGTAGACTATAGACTATAACTAAGTAATTAAGTAATCGGAATTAAAGATAAGATCGTAATAAAGATCGTAATAATTATAATATATTAAAAGCTAGAGAGCTATCTATCTAAAGGAGTAAAAGTAGGTAGCTATATATACTTATAGAGACTATCCTTAGATTACGGTCCTAGCTATAATCCCCTTTATAGCTTACTATAGCTTACTAGTAAGCTATACTCCTAAGTAGTAATCTATTTATATAAGGCTTACTTAGCTTATATACGCTCTAAGTAAGCTAAGCTTAAGTAACTTCTCGTCCTAACTATTATTCCAAGCTGCTTTATTACGTAAATATAGCTAGCTCTCTTACGGCCCGCTAACTATAGTTATAATAATATTATAAAGTAAGTAAAGGTATAAGCTAAAGTATAGTCTATTAAAAAAAGGTTAATAATCTATAAAAGGGAAAAGAAAGAAAAGTATAGGCCTAGCTTATATAAGTATAAAGGCCGCTTATTTATAGACTTAGCTTAGACCTTAGTTTAGGCCTAGATAAAGTAAAGCCTTTATATTATACCCTTACTTAGCTTTTAAAAAGTATAACTTTAAATAATACTTAATACTACGCTTAATTATATAAAGAAAAAACTTCTTATAAAACTAATATACGCTTATAATAGGTAGTAGGTATATATTATAACTAAAACACTAACTAATACTAAGAATTAATTTAATAGTATTAATTACCCTTAGTAATAATACTATACTAAGGCTAAGGGGTAGGTAGATATAGTAGCGGCCCTTAATATACTAAGCTTAATTAAAGTATATAGCGTAAAGAGACGCTACTTAAATTTATATACCTTAATAGGGCGAGTTAATAAACCTAAAGTAGCGATATAATACTAGCCTAAGCGCTAAGCGACCCTATAGAAAAAGTAGTATATAACGAACTCGCGGGCTTTATCTTAAGCGTATAGTTTAATAAGGTATAGGTAGTAGTCGAATAGCTTTCTAAGGTAAAAAGCCGCGCTAGTAGCACGTTATTAGCGGTACTTTACGTAGATAAGAGCTTTAAGATAATAATCTAAGATACTATTAAGGAGGTAGTTAAGGAAAAACTCTACTTAGGTATCGCTTTAGGCCTAGGGGGCCCTAAGCGAACCTAGGCTACGGTTATAACTAAAACTAAGGGACCGACTTAATATAAAGCTATAGTAAAATAAGTCCTACTATATTATAAACGTAAGATTATTATAGTCCTTATAAGGGCACCGCCTAAAATCCTAAGCTATAAACTAAAGGATATAGTAAAGGCGGTAAATATAGCCTTAAAAGCTATAAGCGCTATAGCGGCGAGGCGCCTTTAAAGCGGAGATATCGCGGTTATATTTAATACTACGGCGAGAGCCTATTAAAGGGACTAAGGCTAAGTTAAGGCCGTATTTAAACTAGAGGCTATAATTACCTACCGCGCCTATATAGTAGTCGCTAAGAATATCCTTTTAAGGGTAGCGATAGTAAATAAGGAGCGATTACTCTATAAGATTATAGAGGTAAATAAAGTTAAGGTCCTTTAAGCTTAAGCGCTATACCCCTTAATTTAAGATATCGATAGTAATAACTATACTTATTAAGGTTAGTAGCTTAAAAAAAGGCTAATAAGCTTTATAACCTAAGCTTAGTCCTTAAAGTATAAATCTTTTAATATAAACCTTATAATAAGTTAGTCTAACTATAAAGGTACTATAACTACTATAAATATAGCTATATCGCTAAGTAGTATATATTAATATAACTTTATAGCTAATATAAAAGTATAGTATATAATAAAGGTAAGGATAAATATAAGGCTAAGAAGGGTAAAATCCTTTATAACTATATTTTATATTAAAGGGACTACTTATTATTAACCTAGACTTACCTTATAGTAAATAAAGCCTAGGAAAAGGTAAGGGAAAACTACTTATAATAACTATAATAGTTCGCGAGTACCTAGATATACGCTAAGTAATAGGTACTCCTTACTATTAAAACCTAGGGCGCTCCTAAATCGACCGTAGTCTAAAAGTAAGGACTAAGTAGACCGCGCTAAGATAAGAGGTTAAGCTTAAGATACCTACTAGCTAGTAAGGCTAAGGAGGCCGAACTAAGTATAAACGATATTCGTAGGTATAGTAAATAAAGAAGCGCTAAGAGATAAAGCGCCTCCTTCCTTTTATAGATAACCCCTTTTACCTTAACTTACTTATATATAACTAAAAGTACTATTTTAAAATATATAAAAGAGATATAAGCTAGCTTAGTTAGCGCTTTACTACTAAGCTAGCTTTAACCTAATAGTACTATAGGAAGTAAAAGCTATATTAAAAGGCCCCCTTTAAAGCAGCGCCCTATAGCTTAGTTTATAAGGAGGAGAGGTATACGTTATATATATATAAATATCGCGAAGCATAGCTTAATTTTATAGTTCTTAGAGATATCTCTTAGTACGAGGGACCTAGGAAGCTAAAAAAATAGGTTTTAAAGAAGGAGCTAAAAAGAGGTATAGAGAGGAGGGTAGGGGCATAAGGGGAAGTAGAAGTAGCGATAGCTTCTTATAAAGGTAGTAAGAGATAAGATAGATATACCGGTAACGGCTAGAAAGGAGGAGAAAAACCGGTAAAAAGCTTGGTAGTTAAAAGGATATTAGTAGCTTCTTTAAGTAGGATCTTCTTTATTAATTAAGATACTAAATAGGTATAAAGAGGGGCGTTAGATAAAGGAAAGAAGGAGAATTAAGGCAATATAATAATTACTCCCTTACCTTTATTACTACCTTTATAAGAATTAAATCTCTCTGCCTTACCTATCTAACCCCTTACTTTTAATTTTACCTTTATATATTTTTATATACTTCTTATATCTCTCTACGCGAGAGTTATAAGCCTAGGAGGAATAGAATTCCTATACCTTCCGGCTGCTATAAAAGGCACCTTTCTTATATCCCTTATAGCTTCCTTTTACCCCTCTTACTAGAAAAGCCGATTTTTACCTAACTTTTCTACCCTTCCCTATAATAATAATAAAATCCGACTCTACTATCCCTACGGTCTATAAGACGATTCTTATAGAGCCCTAAGATTAGGATAAGTAGGTAAAGGAGCTATAGGCTCGTATAGATAGAACTATTTATAATTTAGTCTTCTTTAATAAGTAGGACCCTCTCGAGCCCCCTCTTTATCCTAGGGCAACGGAATTTATAGAGGGAGCGTCCCTCTTCTCTAAGCTAACCTCTATATAATAGAGAGCTTTTTCTGCTACCTTAGGTAACTACGAGAGTTACCGTAAGGAATACCTTTACGAGACGAAGCTACTAACTACTATACGTACGGCGATAACGGAATCTATTAGTGCCGTAAAGCTAATTACTCTTTAAGAGGAAGAGACTCCTAGGTAGTAGCTTTTAAAGCTCGAGACCTCGATAGCTCCCTTAAGGGGCTATATAACTAACCGTATTAGGAAGACCTATATAGTATACCTAGGAGCCTTTTCTACTAGGAACCTACTAGCTTCTTCGTAGCTAGCTAAGTAGGAAGAAATCCTTAAGGAAGCTAACTAATACTTCCTTATAGAAGCTCTTTCCGGCTAGTAGCTATAGGATATATCTCTATTAATAAAGCCTATTAGTAACGGTTACTTAACTATCTTTCGAGAGGCTAGCTAGGAACTAAACGAAGAGGCTACTAGAGTATAATAGTAAGCAGTCTTATTCCTTTATAGCTAGCACTCGACCTAGACGGCTCGACCTGCTGCCCCTATAGCTGCTGCAGCCCCTACTGCTATGGCTCCCGCTGCTGCTGCTGCGGCTGTTGCTCCTTTAGCTCCTCCTCCCTTAAGAGCCTTAACCCCGTTTTTAACGACTGCCCTAGTCCCGGCCCCGGCTCCGCCTTTTACTCTAGGCCCGGTCTTATTTATTAGTCCGGCCCGACTAGTCCCTTAATAAACCTTTTAGTCCGTTAGTCGAAAAATCAGGGAACTAGTCGAAATCGAACCTCGTTAATATTAGCAATAAGGGGTAAGGGGTTTTAAGTAGACCTTCTAGACTAGGATAAGGATTCCTCGAAGAAACGAACGAGGAGGAATCGACCTACCTATTAAGTATATAAAAAGCCCCATCGGCTAGAGGACTGCTAGTAGGTCTTTAAGGAAAACCGACCTAAAGGAGTTAACCCTTTAAAGAGACTACGAGAAATAGTATAATAGTCTCTTAAGGAGGACCCCTCGTTATAGAAGAAGATAGACGAGATTTAGGTTACTAAGAAATAGTAATAAACGCCGCTGCCCTTATTCGAGCCGTAAATTTAAGGAAAAATCGTTAGTATAGTAAATCTAGCCTTTATCTTCCCTATAGATTAATAAGGCTAAAACTAACTATTAGGACCTCTAACTATCCCCTACGAAAATCAGCTATCCTTAACTTTAGTGCTTCCCTCGATATCTATAATATACTCTTACGATTCCGGTCCTTTAAGAAGGCACGAAGGGAATATCTTATTACCGGGGAATTAACTATACGGATAGAGGGATACGGAAGGGTAAATTTCACGATAAAATTACCTAACGGATCTATATAAATTCTTCGACGAAAAAGGGTAGCTTTTTGCCCTTAATTTTTAATAAGCTTAATTTCCTTCCGCTTTCTTTAAAAGAAAGGGATCTTTTAAGATACGACGTCTAAGCCTATAAGGCTAGTCTAGAAGAATCAGACTATCGGGCTTATAGAGGAAAAATTCGGTTAATTTATTCTCGAATTCCGACCTATCCTTAAGAAGGAATTACTTAAGAAGTTAGCTTTCCCTACTAAGAGGGTAGGTTTAAAGGACCCTCTTCCGGCAGCCTAAGGAGACGGTCTTCTTTAGTACGCACGACTTAGTTACCCGGGCCCCCTAGCTTTATATAAGCTAGGCTAATAATAGGGCGTACGAATAAGGGCAAAGACCGTCGAATACGAATACTATAGCTAAAGGAAGACTAGTAGACGAATTTCTAGACGGACCCTAATATAGCCGGACTAGCCGTATAAGGAAATTTAGGTCGATTAGACCGATATCTCTAAGGATTAGGAAAGCTTCGTTAGGGTAATGTTTTTTATAGACGCTTTTTTAGGGATAGTTTTCCCCTATTTCTTATAGACCTACCTAAGTAAGTATAACTAGTCTACCCTCTAGGACTTCGTTAACTAGATAAAATCCTACTTTAGCTATAAGGTAAAGAAGATATAGTTTAATAGAGAGCTATTTACGAAGGATATCTTAAATTAGCTTCGAAAAAGGGGCATTTTACCCCTCCTATCGGCACCGAATACCTAGGCCTAGAACGGAGGGGCAGAAAGATTAGGGGGTACTATAATAGAAAGGGCCTATACGATAAGACTTACTATAAGGCTTCTATACGACCTTTAGAGGGAAGTCGTTAAGACCGCCTATTACCTTTAGAACCGGACCCTAAGGGACCCTAGGGACTAAGGGACTATAGGGACCTAGAGACCCTTTTTAAGACCTAAGGAATAGACTAGAAATCCCCCCTTAAGCTCTTTATAAAGAAGAGGGCCTTACTAGCCTACCTTCGTACCTATAGCTATAAGGCATACGCAATAACTACTAATATATAGCTAAAAAGGAAGAAGAAAAGAAAGCTTAATCCGAGAGCCTTTATTAGTTACCTCGTTAGTTATAATTCTATAAATATCTTCTAGATCTAGATTCCTCTTTTATAGAAGGTTATTTTAACTAGGGATATAATTTTCGACGAATCTAGCTTTTTCGACTAAAAGAGGGATTAATAGCCCCTCTTACTCTCTTAACGTTAGCTAATTTAGAAGATCTAAATCCCCCCTTCCTAATAGTCTTAAGAAGAAGTCCTAGACGAGGAAATAAAAGAAGAAACCGACGTCGAAGTAGTTAAGGATAACGCTAACTTTAAAGAAGAGGAAGCTACTAGATTAGATAATCTAGATAAAGAAGGAGACTATAAGAAAGTAAGAGAGCTAGAATACGCCTACCTCCCTACGCCTCCTCTTATAGAATAAGAAGAAGATCTAAAAGTAGCTTTTTTAGTTAGTCTTCCCGTCTTAACCCTTAAGGGGGTAGGAAAGGCACCTCTCTTAAAGGATTACCCGGCTGCCTTTTTATCCCTACTTCGAGAAGTAAAGGAAGGTATAGGGCCCGATACGAAAGAAGACTAACCTCTCCCTTATTTTAATTGTTTTTCCGACTTCTACCTAACGCTAATAGAAGACGGTTCCTATAGAGCGTTTATAGTAGGCCGGCTTTTTAAGCTACTATTAGCAAGGAAGGTATATAAAAAAGACCTCCTAGACCTACTAGTAAACTATAGGCAGCTAGAGAGACATCCTTTTAAAAACTAGTTTTTCTAGGCCTAGAAAGACTACCTAGCCTTATATAAAGAGATAGGGTCTTTCGAAGAGGTCCTTAAGAAAATAGTAAGAGGAAAATAGGTCCTTAGCTATAAGTAGGTCTTTATCTATAAGACTAATAAACATAGCTTCCTTTAAAAGTATAAAGCCCGGCTAGTTATTTAAAGGAATTAATAGGAAAAAGGGGATCTACTTACTAGGTAACTACCTAGTAGGGATGTCTTTTAAACCCTTATAGCTATAGTAGTAGAATTCGACCTCGAGCTCGAATAGATAGATATAGTTAACGCCTTTATTAACTACCTACTTAAGGAAGAAGAAGAAGTTATTTATATATGCCTTCTACTAAGCTTCTAATAGCTAGGAAAGGTTCTATAGCTTAGGAAAGCTCTATACGGACTATAAAGATTACCCCTTCTTTAGTAATAGCATTTAATAGGTTCCCTCGAAGCCCTAGGCTTTAAGAAAGTCCCTTAGGAACCGTATATAATATAGAAGGGTAAAATCACGGTCTTCTTCTACGTCGATAATATTATCTAGGCCTACCTAAAAGAGGAAGAAGCTACTACTAGGGAGGCTATATAAGGCCTATAATAAAGGTATAAGATAACTAAGCTAGGGAGCTAAAGTAGTTCCTAGGGATATAAATCCTTAGGAATAAGTCCTAACGGACTATCTAGCTTACCTAGGACGCCTATATCGATAAGGTCGCTTATAAATTCCTCCCTACTTCCCTTAATAAGAAGCTTCCCTCTATGCCTATATTAAATAAAGAGCTTTTACCTAATCCGTCCTTTTAAGCTAGGGAGCAAGAGAAATACTAATATTAATAGAAGGTAGGCTCCCTACTTTTTTTAGCTATTTCTACTAGACCGGATATCTCTTTTACGGTCTCCTAGCTAGCTAAGCATAACTAGAATCCTAGCCCTAGGCATTAAGAAGTAGTAGATAGAGCTATCCTTTATCTCTATTTAATAAGATTATATAGTCTACGCCTAGGAGGGTAGGGAAGGAAATAAGCTACTAAAATCTTCCTTTATTCGAGCGATTCGTCCTTTATAGATAATTCCTTAGATAGAAAGAGCTTATAAGGGTATATTATATCCCTTTTTAAAGGAACTATTGCTTAGAGAGCTTTAAAATAAGCTACCGTTATAACTTTAAGTATAGAGGTAGAGCTACTAGCTCTTTTAAAAGCGTTAAAGGAAGCGATTTTCCTTAGCCGGCTACTTATATCGTTATAACTATAAATTCCGTCCCCGTTAGCGATAGAATATAATAATATATAGACTATACGGATTCTTATAGAGGAAAATAGTAAGCTATCGACCTAGCTATAGTATATCGATATTTACTAGTATTAGTTACGCTAAGAGGTCTAAAGGGGACTAATTTCCGTCCGTTAGGTTCTAACAGTATTAATAAAAGCTAATAGTCTTATAAAGCCCTTACTAAAGTAGAAGCTAGCTGTCTTTTTATAGTAAATTAAGCTAGAAAACGTTCGAGAGAAGCTATCCTTAAAGGCCCGCCTTAAGAGTTTATAAGAGGAGCTAATAGCTCGTATAAGAAGGTAACGTCTATAGCTAAAGAAAAGGAAGAGGTTTTTCCCTTTAGAGGGCCCCTTATTTAATTAGGTTTTTCCCTTCTAAGAAGGCCCCCTTTCTTATAAGACTTTCCCCTCTTTAGGCCCCTATTCCTTAAGTAGGTCTAAAAGAGCCTAGGGACCTAAAAGGGCCCTTACTTTCCTTAAGTAAAGAGAGAAGTATAGAGCTAAGAACCTCCTCTATACGCTTACTAGCCTAAAGCCGTATTAGCTATGCCCTTAAGGGGCAGGCTATAGCTAAGGGGGTATATCGCGAAGCGTAGCTTAATTTCGTAGTTCTTAGAGATATCTCTTAGTATAAGGGACCTAGGAAGCTAAAAAAATAGGTTTTAAAGAAAGAGCTAAAAAGAGGTATAGAGAGGAGGGTAGGGGTATAAGGGGAAGTAGAAGTAGCGATAGCTTCCTATAGAGGTAGCGAGAGATAAGACGGATATGCCGGTAACAGCTAGAAAGGAGGAGAAAAACTAGTAAAAAGCTTAGTAGTCGAAAGGATATTAATAGCTTCTTTAAGTAGGATCTTCTTTATTAATTAAGATACTAGATAGGTATAAAGAGGGGCGTTAGATAAAGGAAAGAAGGAGAATTAAGGCAATATAATAATTACTCCCCTACCTTTATTACTGCCCTTATAAGAATTAAATCTCTCTGCCCTACCTATCCGACCCCTTACTTTTAATTTTACCTTCGTGTATTTTTATATACTTCTTATATCTCTTTACGCGAGAATAAAAGGCTTAGGCTAAGGACTTAATCGCCCTAGTTTAGATTAAACTAAAACAAAGTAATTTTTAAGGATAGTATTAAACTATAAGCGATTTACTTACTACTAAGGGCCGCGAGGGCTAGAGCGTTATATAACCTAAGCGTAATTAAACTAAAGTACCTTATAATAATAATAAAGGACTTTAATATCTATTACTTACTTTAAGATAGATATAATAAAACCTTAGATAGCGCGATATAACTTATATAAAACGTAATAAAACTATAACTTAAACTTACTACCTTAAGAAGGAAGTATATAAGATTTTTTTATAGTTAAAAGGATAGTACTATCGACCTAGCTTAGGTAACGCTAAAGACTAAGATATAGTATACTAAGCCTAACTTAAACTTAACTAAGTTAAACTATATCCCTTAGACTATTATAATATAAGTTAATACTTAGGCCTAGGTACTTAAACCGGCCTTAAGGTAAAAAGAAGTAAAAGTAAAGCTAGTTAAAGCTAAGACTATATCCTAGCTAGGACTATACTAGCTAATACTTTAAACGCTTAAGGATATTAACTAAGACCTAGACTATATCTTTACTACTTTAGCGTAGATCGTAATAGCTATAGTTCTACTTTAAGGGCGAGTATTACTTAAGGGCAACGTATAGTTTACCTTAAAGGTAGGGAGGGTAATAAGGGAGGCTAAGAAGGTAAAGAGGAAGTATAAGTAGGAAAGGAGTAAGGTAAATTAAGAAGACCTATATAAAGCGTCTATAGCTTAAAAGTAGACTATTTATAAAGTAAGGAGGGCCTATTAGTATAAGTTCTTAAAGGAATTTAGCGCTAATAATACTAAGCTTTAAAACGTAAAGAGGTAAGCTAGACTCTATAGTAAGCTATTACTAAAACTAACCTATATCTTACTATTAGTTAAGGAAGGTAAGGACTAATTAATAGAAACCTTTAAAGGGAAGGCCTAGATATTAGCTACTAAGTTCTTCTTATTAAAGGCTAGTATAACCTAAGGCTACCCGGCCTATAGCTAAGGCGACCTTTATAGTTAACTAATAGATCTAGCTAGCTAATATTATAGTAGCGCTAAGTAAGATAGTAAGCTAGAAAGTAATAGGTTTAAATAGCGTCCCCTTAATATTTATTAAGAAGTATAGCCTAGCCTTAGTCTAGTAACTAGCTATAATCTTTAACGCTTATACCTAACTCTTATATTTCCTAGGTCGGTTTTATAGCGCGAACGTAGTAGTTATTTAAAAGCTAAGTAAGAGGCTAAAAGCTTACTATATAGTAAGGGGATAGAGACTAATTTCCCTCTTACTTATAGTAGGAAAAGTACTTAAGTAGATACTAGCTTAAAGGATCGGGAGTAGTAAAGGTAAATAGTATCCTATTAAATAGATAAATAGAGAATAGGAAGGAACGCTTTATAAAGGCGGCGATCCTATTAATAACGGAACTAATATACGCGACCTAGGCTTAAAGGGGTATTATATTATTCTTATAGCTAAATATTAAGGGTATATTTAATATAGTTAACTATAATAAGCTTATAAAGGAACTAAAGCTTAAGAGATACCTTAGATAGCTTATAAACCTAATATAAAGCTTTATAAGTAATAAAAGATCGACCCTTTACTTTAATAAGAAGACTTTAAAGCTAACTTAAGTATTAATAAGAGTTCCTAAGGCCCCTTATCCTTAATCTTATTTTTATACTATATAACCCCTTTATATTAAAGGCTTAGTATAATATATAGTATTTATACTATTAGCTTCGCTAATAATATAAATATAGTTAGTATTAAACCTAATAAAGCTATTATAGTAGTACGCTTAAAGGAAGCTTAAAGTATATATATAAAGTAAGCGACTAAGTTTACGGTTACTTTTAAACCGTTAAAGAGTAAGTTAATATACTTTATATAAAGGAGATAAGCAATAATAACGCTAGTCTAGGGCCGATATAGTAACTCCGGTCTAAGAGGCTTACTTACTAAGGGTCTAGGTATATCGGAAACTATATTAAAAAGTATACTTAAAATAGCTTTAAGTAAAGTTAAAGCGCTAGACTATAGCCTTAACTAAGCTCGCGGCGTTTATATAGGCTATACCCTACTATACGCTAAGGAAGTCTATAGTAAGGTAATCTAGTCCTTAATCTCTTATACTATAGTTATATTTTATAAGATAATACCTATAAAAGGGAAACTATATAGGATTATATAAGACCTTACTTAAGATTAGTTAGCTTACTTTTAAGTAATAACGGGCGCTTACTATACGACCTTAGTCTACTAAGTTAAAGTAAAAGTATAGGTGCCTTTAATCGACCTTTACTTAAACTAAAGAATAATAGATACCCTTTAAAAGCTAGAGGACTTAGGGCTCTTAGGCTAAATCTAACGCAGGTTTAACGTAGTTATAGGTATACTTAAAAGGAGGCGACGCTAGGGAGAGAGTAAGCCCTTAGCGGCGCTACCTTTAAGTAGACCCCCCCTTATAGAGGAGATAAAGGGGGTCTAAGGCTAGATAGGATTAAACGACCTCTTAGATAAAGCTAAGTTACTTAAAAGGCTAAATAAGGAATAGGCCGCTTAATAAAATGCTAGGGAAAACGTAATCTAATAATACTAGACTACCTTTTACCCTACTAACTTCTTACCTTAGTTTAATAAAGCAATAATACTAGACTATTATAAGGGCCTCTTTAAATATATTAGTATAATAATTACTTAAATATATATAAAAAAGATCGGGCTTAATAACTTCTTCTTTAACTAATAAGTCCTTAATATAGTTTTACTAATATATACCTATAAATAAAGATAAGATACTATTTACTATATAATAATCGACTATTTATTAATAGTAAAGGTAAGGGAGTCCCTTTTAATATAAGCCTAGGATATAAGTAATATAAGAGCGGGCCTTTAAGGGAAAAGGATAGCGGCGCCGCTAATATAATAGTTCCTTTACTTAGGTAGGCTTTATTAGTTTAACCTAGCTTAGAGGCTATATATAGATATACTAGATAATAAGACCGGGGTCGCGCTAGAGATAGAGCGACCTTAACTAAGACTACCCTAGCTAACTACTTCCTTTATTAAAGCGATCTAGGAAAGGAGAGGACCTATAATAATAAAACTATAGCTTTAACTAAACTAGACCTAGACTAAGCGTAAACCTCGCTAATTAAACTATAGACTAAATAAAACTAATATAACCTAACTAAACTAACCTTAATAGCTATAGAATAAGACCTACTACTAAAAGACTATAACTAAATAAAACCTAACTTAGAACTAAACTAAGATAGAGCTAATAACTAGCCCCCCTTAAACTATAACCCTAGCTTAGCTTATTAGTAGTAACGTTTACTTTATTATTATAGCGGGAATAATAAGACCCTTTTAAGGTAGTATATAAAGTATAGGAGGGAGTAACCTAAGGCTTACGAGGAGTATAAGGACTACTACTACTATTATAAGAAGCTTAATAATAACTAGATAGACTTAACCTTAAACTTAAACTAGAGCTAGCTTAGATAGCTAGCTTATAAGATAGAGTAATAACTAAGGCCTATACTAAGGTAGGACCTAATTAGTAGCGGTATAGAAGCGTTTATTATAGCCTATATTATAACCTAGATTTAATTAAGGTTAAGACTAGCGATAATCTTAGCTAGGACTAAACTATAATAGCTTATAACGACTAGTATTATTCTTAAAGGATAAACCTATTAAAGGGTTTATATTAGTAAATATAATAGGGCGTAGTCTAAGTAATAATAAGTATATTATATTAGTAATAAGTTAGAGGTTATAGACTATAGACTATAACTAGGTAATTAAGTAATTAGAATTAAAGATAAAATTATAATAAAGATCGTAATAATTATAATATATTAAAAGCTAAAGAGCTATCTATCTAAAGGAGTAAAAGTAAGTAGCAATATATATACCTATAGTCCCCTTACTATAACGATATTACCTATTATATTTAGCCCGTTTAGTTTACTTAGTACTAATCTAGCTAATCTAACTAATTAAACTAATTAGTACTAGGTTTACTTAGTATCGATCGTTTAATATAACTAATCTAACTAATCTATTATATAACCTTCATATTAATAGTTCTTTTATAGTCTATAGCGCCTAGCACCTTATACTTTAGCTATATAGCCTATATTTTAACCGTCTTCCCTTTATAGTTAGCTAGTTTATAATATTATTCTCTCCTCCCTTATAATCCTTATCCTAAGGATTATAAGTAGTATAGTACGTCGTCCTTAAGTATTAGTTCGTTCTTTCCTTCTTTATATTTTTTCTATTATAGCTAACTATATTTAGTTCTCGCGTCTCTAAATTATTCTATTCTTTTACTTAACGCTATAAGGACGTAGTATCTTAAATCGAAAAAATCGGTAGTTAGTTATTTAAAATAGGTCGGTGTTCGCCTTACTAAGAGAGTAGCTTATTATATTTCGTCTTAAAAGGATATTCGAAATACTTATCTTATATAAAAAAGGGCATTCGTTATTATAATAGAAATTTTTCGATAGCGGAGTTTAATAGCCTTAAGGTTTAAAAGAATCGTCTTTAGGTTAATACTTAATCTAAGCGCTAAGAGGTCGGTCGGCTCGTAGCTATAGCGGCCGCTACGTATACTACTCTTATAAAGGTATAGTAAGAAGAGATTAATATCTCTTCTTAAATTAATCGATACTCTAAGGCGTAGTTATATATATTACGCTAAGAGCTTTATATATTAGACGAGTTAGACTTATTATTAACCCTTAAAATAGCGGTTCTAAATAACGCTTTTCTATAGTTAAAACTAGACTTATAGCTATAGTCTAATAGCGTTACTACTAGCGTTACTAATAGAACTATTAGAGCAAAGAACTATAGTAAGTTAAGTGCTTAAGTAGTTCCTAGGTATTTTCCTTTAGTTTATATCCCTTTTATTTAATAAGGTATTCTTATTACTAACCTTATTTTCTTATATTTAGTATTTATTTAGCTTTATATTCTTAATCGTCGTTAACTTTAATTTTATCCTATAGTTTAGCGTCTTATAGTACTAGTTTTAATAATAAGATATAAAATATTAGGTATATCTATATTATTATTAGTAGCGAAAGTTTATAGTTAACTTTTAAAATAGTTTTCTTAACCTTAAACGGTCTAAGTTTCTTAAAATCTAATTTATTACTTAGTTATTTTATTTTAATATTTCGTTATATAAGGTAGACTATATCTCCCTCTTAAAAGATTAGTCCTTATAATCTTTTCTAATTATAGTAAGTATATATTTATTCTTTAATAAATTAAAGTTCTTATTATATTTATTTATATAATTTTTATAGTTAATCTACTTATAGTATCGCTCGTTCCGCTTATAGTCCTTATTAAGTAACCTTAAATACTTCTAAGTTATATCTATAATTAGCGTATACTAGTAAGAGCTTAGTTATTTTTATAACTAAGCTATTATAAGCTAGTTATACTATTAGTAGCTATTTAACTTAATCGTTTTATTTATAACTAATATAGTATTATAAATATTATTTAAGCGTTTAGTTAAGTCGTTTTATTTATTTATCTATTTATAGGTAATAAGCTATACTAAGCTTATATTTCGTCCTTAATTATACTATAAGAGCTTACTAAAACTTAGCTATAAATATACTTCTTTTATTAAAGATAATCTTATTTAGTAGTCTATAATTACTAATAATAGTTTATAGGAATATATATACTAGCTCTTTTATATTACTTACTTCTTTATATAGTAAGAAGTACTTATACTTTATTAGTTTATTAGTAATAATAAATATACTATTATACTTAATATTAGTTATAGGTTCTCTTAATAGTATTAGCTTTATAATATAGTCGAAAGCTATTAAATCCTATGGTTTTTCTAGTACTAGTAGCGGTTATAATTCTCTATATAGTTTATATCGTTTAGCTTTACTTTATATATAAAGTTTAAATTTTTTTAATAACTTATTATATTACTTCCTTAAGCTATAAAAAGTTATATTATTATTTAATCTATTTTATTATTCTTTAGATTCCTTAGTATCTATATATTAAATATTTATATATATCTTATATAACTTTATCTTATAATTCTAATAGTATTTAGATTTTATTTTTATATATTAGAACTTCTAAATATTCTATATTATATCTACTTAGTACTTTATATTCTTTTATCTATTTTAAGATCTTTTAGTTAGTTAAGTTATTAGGTTATACTTTAAATATTATATTTAGCTATTATTACTAGTAGTTCTTATTGTCGTTAATTTCTAAGAGCTATCCTTTCGCTATAGGTGCCCCTATATCGTAGTTATTTTATCGATTAAGAGTATTAGCTCGACCGTTTTTTATTCCTTTTCTATAGATTATTTTATAGTTAAATTCTAATAAGTATTCGGCCTACTAAATCTATCGTCCGTTTAACTATTACGTTATTATAAAATATAAGATATTCTTATAATCTATATAAACCTTAACTTTATACTTACTTTTAAAAAGGTAATATTAAAATTCCTTAAAAGCTTAAATAATTATAAGGAATTCTTTATTATAGATAAGGTAATTAAGTTCTACGCTATATAGCTTCTTTAAATAAAATATAATTAATTATAGTCTTTCTTTATTATCTTTCTATCCGATTTATACTCTTAAAGTAAAGTTTAATATATCGGTTTTAAGTTTAATTTATTATTTTAAATTAAAGGTAGTTAAGACTAGTTCTTATATAATTATAGTTTTAATATATTTAAAAGCTTTATTAGCTTTATTATCCTATATAAATTCTTTTTCCTTTTTTATTAAGTTATAGAGTAGTACTATAATCTTTTTAAAATCTTTAATAAATCGTTAATAGTAATTTATTAATCCTAGGAAACTTTATACGTTCTTAATGTTTTTTAGCGTTAGCTATTCTTTAACTAAGTTAATCTTATCTTATTATATTTATATCTCTCTTAATAGGATTATATATCTAAGGAAGTCTACTTCTTATATATATATCTTACTTTTCTTTAGTTTAACTAATAACTTTATATTCTAAAGTATATAGAATACCTTTTAAATATATTCCTTATATTTATCTAAGGTATCTAAGAAAATTAAGATATTATCTAAGTATACTATTATAAAGATATCTAAGTATTTATATAGGATATTATTAATTATCCGTTAAAAGGTAGCTAGTATATTTATAAGTCTAAATAGTATTACTAGATATTTAAATAGTTTAAATTTTATTTTAAAGGCTATTATCTATTTATATCCCTTTTTTATATATATTAAGTTATAGGCGCCTTTAAGATTAAGGGCTATAAACTATTTTTTACTATATAGTCGATCTTATAGTTCCGATATATATAGTAATAGTATTCGGTCCTTTATTATAATATTATTTAAGCGTCTATAATCGATAACTAGTTATAGCTTACTATTTCTCTTTAAAATAAATATAACTAGGTAGCTTACTTTAGATATTAACGTTTATATATATCCGTTTTATAGATTCTTATTATAATAGTTATATAGCGTTTATAGTTGCTTTTTATTTAAGTTATAGATCTTATAAAACGTTAGCGTTATTTTATTTTAAAGATAAATTTTATAGTCTTTTTAGCTATATTTAGGTAACCCTATCTTAAGTTATTCCTTAAAGAGTTTATTATATTTCCGGTATTCTTAAGGGATATTCTTTATTCTATCTTATAAGCTTTATTCTTTCTTTTAAGAGCTAGTTTCTCTTAACTTAAGCTCTTTATTAATTTATTTAAGGTCTTTCCTTAAAGTAGTAATAACTCTTTAGATCTTTATATTATATCCTTTATTTTATTTATATTAAATACTAGGTTATATAGCTATATTAGTTAGTATATAGGTCTTATTAATCGATATTATTATATCTATTAGTTTAGGTACTATTTTTATTTATATCGTTAAAGCCTATAATAATTTACTTAAACGGTTATCCCTTTTATCCTATTTAGTAGCTAAATTATTATAAAATTTTACTTTCTTTTAAATCTACTAGTCCTAGAAACTTATATCTTTATTTTAATATAGCTAGCTAGTTTTCTAGTTAATTAGTAGGTTGCTCTCCTATAGCTATAGAAGCTTTAATATAAGGTTATATTCTTTAATATTTATAATATTAAAGTTAACTTATTTATTATAGCCCTAGATATTAATATTAAGGTAATTAATCTTTATATTAATAATTCTATTATTATAGTTAAAGGCCTTTCCTTTAATATTTATAAGTTTATATAGATCTTTCTTATATCTCTATATAAGTTAGTAACGATTAATAACTTTATATTACGACTATAGTTAGCGGGCTATAAGAAAGCTAGCTACGTTTACGTAATAAGGCGGCTTAAAATAATAGTTAAGATAAGAAGTTACTTAGGCTTAGCTTACCTAGAGCGTATATAAGCTAAGTAAGCCTTATATAAATAGATTACTACTTAGGAGTATAGCTTATAAGTAAGCTATAGTAAGCTATAAAGGGGATTATAGCTAGGACCGTAATCTAAGGATAGTCTCTATAGGTATATATAGCTACTTACTTTTACTCCTTTAGATAGATAGCTCTCTAGCTTTTAATATAGATCTTTATTACGATTTTATCTTTAATTCTAATTACTTAGTTATAGTCTATAGTCTATAACCTCTAACTTATTACTAACGTAATATACTTATTATTACTTAGACCACGCCCTATTATATCTACTAATATAAACCCCTTAATAGGTTTATCCCTTAAGAATAATACTAGTCGTTATACGTTAAAAGCTCTTATTTAATATAATACTACGTTACTCTAAGTAATATTATAACTATTAATATACCTATATAGTAAGCTAGATTAACTAACTCTAAAGCTACTATATTACCTTAGGATATAATACGCGAAATTATCGCCCTTCGATATAAGGTATAGTTACTTAGGAACGGAGGAGGTAATAAATAAGTTAGGGACCTTAGAGAAGTAATTAAACTAAAATAGCTAGGACTATTCGACGGTACTTATAGTACGCTTTAAGACTTTCTTACCTAACTTAAAGCTTATTACCGGTTTTACCTTACTAAACTCTTAGACCTAGTTAAAAAGGTACTCTATATAGGAAATTATTTATTTAGAATAGCACTTACTTAGTTTAGACCTATTATAAGGGACTTTCTTAATAACTAACTAGCGCGATAAGATAATAAGATAGATAAAGTCTTTACTAGTTTCTAAGGATTTAAAGAAGCTATTATAAAAGTATTTAAAATAACTAATAAGGAATAAGAAGCTAAATAGAAACTCTAAGAACTCTAATAAAGGATCTTAATATCGGATTATACTACGAAGTTCCGTTAAGTTACCTTAAAGCTTAATTAAGACAACGAACCCCTTATATTACGATTCTATAATAGGCTTAAAGAAAAAGTTAAAGACGAGCTTTATAAGGAAAATCGACCTAATAACCTCTTAGACTATATTACTATAGTAGTATAAATCGACGATAGATAGTATATATAACGCTAAGAAAAGAAATAAGGAAGAGGAAACTAAAACCCTTCCTATAAGAATAACTTTAACTAACGCGCTAACTATAAAAAGAAGCGTAAAACTCTTATTACCTATACTTATATAACTAACTTAAGTAAGATAAACTTAGATATAATATAGAAAAGTAAAAGAAAGTATTTTAATTATAGGAAACTTAAATATTATTCTAAAGAATATAGATAACCTCGTAAGGAGAAGAAAGCCTACTAAGTACTAGCCTTAAAAGGTAAAAAATACTTAAACGCTATTAATAGATAGGAACTAAAGTATAAACCCCTTAGTTAAACTATATACTACGATAACGAATATATAGTATACTTAAGTAATAAGAACAGTACTAGATAGTTCTTAAAGCTATTAAAGAAAACCCTTATAATAATATAATAAAAGGATCTTAAAATATAAAAATAAGTTAAATTTATAGAACTAAAATACCCTTATCTTAAAGGAGTTTTATAAGACTAAATTAAGAAGAACGATAAACGATTTTAAGAAGATATATAAAGTAAAAATCGATAATAATAATAGGTAGTCTATAAGTAATATAATAAAAAAGATATAAATATAGCCCTTATACTTATAAAACTTAGATAATAACCTAAGGAGGAATAATAAAGTATTAACGATATAAGCTCTAAAGAATAAGAAATACTTAGAGAAATAAAAGATAAAAATAAACTTATATTACTACCCTTAATATTAAGGGAGAATACTATAATTAGAGAATATACTTTATACTTCGAAGAATTTAAAGAAATACTTAAAATTAAAACCTAATAAATACCTTAAATTCTTATAGAAAACTAATAAGCTATATTAATTCGTTATTAACTAGTACTATATAAAAGAGACTATACTATAGCTATTACTATAGTCGATACCTTTATAGCTCTATAATAAAAATAGTAACTATAAGGAGAATTTAAAGATAATCTATAAATACTACTTACTTATAAGTACTATAAGTATATTTTATAGATATTATACGTTTACTTAGATTATATAATATACTTTTAAATAAAGGCACGATATAATACCTTCTTAGTTAGGTTTAAGGGATAAGTACTTTCGAAACCCTACCTAAGTATAAAACTAAACTACTAGAAAATTAATTAACGCTACCTAAATAACTAAGTTATATTATTAAAACCTAATTATAGTATACTACTTAAACACTATAATAATTATAGTTTATTAACGAGATATCTTTTAAAGATATATAAAATTTATAAATACGCTAAAATAAAGGAATAGTATAACGCTACTTACTTTAAGGTATCTAAACCCTTAATCTTTTAAAGACTTATATAATAAGTTAAATATAATAAGGAAGATTATAATAAATATATATACTTAAACTATAGAGTTTATAAATACGAAAAAGTATAAGTATAGTATAAACGATATAATAGTATATTAAAAGATTACTAGTAATATATATAAAGGCTATAAGCTATATTCGACTAAGGAAAAATTAATATAGATAAACTACGCATAAAATAAAAAGATATAGAACGAAAACTTAATCTTTAGTATAAAAATAAATAGAATTATAAAGTATAGTATATAATTAACTATAAAGTAGTATAATATAAATAATATAGCGTTAAGAAATAAGAAATCTTTAATTAGCTATAAGAAATTAGTTTCTTAAGCCTTAATATAATACTATATAACGAAAATATAAAGAAATAATATTAATAATAAATTAAAGAAGAATACCTAAATAAAATAAATAAAGACTAAGTAAAAAATAAGGTACGCTATCTATAAAAGGGCTATAAACTAGCACGATATAATAAAATCTAAGGACCCTATATATAGTAACGGTAAGCTATAGCGACTAAATAGTATTAGATATCTAAATCGCGGGATATTATATATATATACTTTTAAACTATAGTATAATAAGTAATTACGTTTTACCTAAAGTTATTAATTATTACCGACTTATATAGAGATATAAGAAAGATCTATATAAACTTATAAATATTAAAGGAAAGGCCTTTAACTATAATAACGGAATTATTAATATAGAGATTAATTACCTTAATATTAATATCTAGGGCTACGATAAATAAGTTAACTTTAATATTATAGATATTAAAGAATATAACCTTATATTAAGGCTTTTATATAACGACCGATATTATTCCTAAGGGATAAACCTATCGAGGGGTTTATATTAGCAGATATAATAGGGCGTAGTCTAAGCAATAATAAGTATATTACGTTAGTAATAAGTCGGAGGTCGTAGACCGTAGACTATAACTAGGTGATTAGAATTAGAGATAGAATCGTGATAAAGATCTATGTTAAAAGCTAGAGAGCTATCTATCTAAAGGAGTGAAAGTAGGTGGCTATATATACCCGTAGAGACTGTCCTTAGATTACGGTCTTAGCCGTGATCCCCTTCGTAGCTTACTATAGCTCACTCGTAAGCTATGCTCCTAAATAGTAATCTATCTATATAAGGCTCACTTAGCTTACGTACGCTCTAGGTAAGCTAAGCCTAAGTAACTTCTCGTCCCGACTATTGTTCCGAGCCGCCTTATTACGTGAACGTGGCCGGCTCTCCTACGGCCCGCTAACCGTAGTCGTAACACGATGTCTCCCCTCCTTTTAGTCTTGTTCGTAAGACCTGCTGCTGCCTTAGCCGCCGTGTATAAATATACCCTTATCGCGCGTATATATGTTCCCCGTTTCGTCCTTTCTATCCCTTAGGATATGCTGCTAATAGTATGTCTAGTCGCGTGTCGAAGGATCGTTCTCGTAAGACCCTTAAGCGTATTCGTTTAGCTAAGTCTATTAATTGTCTTAGTTTCGACGTTATGCCGTGTTCTTTCTATTCGTCGCGCGGCTTCCGCTATAAAATACTAGAGAAATCTTCTAAGTGTGCCGAATATATACGGCGGGGTCGTTCCTACGATGCGTCGGGCGTGGCGATTAGCTCTCGTAGGTAACTTCGTTGTCCTACCTATTGTTTATAGCTAACGTGTTTCCTAGTATCCCGAATAAATCTAGAGTCCGATCGATTAGATAAAGAAGAAGAAATTGCTAAGGAGCGAATATTAAAAGCTTAAGCCGACCTAAACGAAGCCTTAGCTCGTTTAGCGCGGCTTTGCCGTTAAAAGCGCTAGCTAAAGATAAAGGGTACTGAGATAGTCTATCGGGGCCTTCGTTCCTTAGATAACCTTAACGAGGCTAAGCGCTAAGAATCTAAAGCGGTGGTCGATGTTTAGTCTATAGGTAGATTTAATATAATTAAATTGAATGCTATTAGTTCGTTAGGCGATTTTACGATGCCTAGGGTAGATTTTGCTAGTAGAACTATCGAAGTAGAGAACCGTAGTAGGTTAAGTGCTTAAGTAGTTCCTAGGTATTTTCCTCTAGTCTATATCCCTTCTACTTAATAAGGTATTCTTATTGCTAACCTTATTTTCTTATATCTAGTATTTATTCTGCTTTATATTCTTAATCGTCGTCGACTTTAATTTTTTCTTATAGTTTAGCGTTTCGTAGTGCTAGTTCTAATAATAAGATATAAAATATCGGGTATATCCGTATTATCGTTAGTAGCGAAAGTTCGTAGTTAACTTTTAAAATAGTTTTCTTAACCTTAAACGGTCTAAGTTTCTTAAAATCTAATTTATTGCTTAGTCGTTTTATTTTAATATTTCGTCGTACGAGGTAGACTATATCTCCCTCTCGAAAGATTAGTCCCTATAATCTTTTTCGATTATAGTAAGTAGATATTCGTTCCCTAACGAATTAAAGTTCTTATTGCATTTCTTTATATAATTTTCGTAGCTAATCTACTTATAGTATCGCTCGTTCCGCTTATAGTCCTTATTAAGTGACCTTAAATGCTTCTAGGTTATATCCGTAATTAGCGTATACTAGTAAGAGCTTAGTTGTTTCCGTGACTAAGCTATTATAAGCTAGTTACGCCGTTAGTAGCTATTTAACCTAATCGTTTTATTTATAGCTAATATAGTATCGTAAATATTATTTAAGCGTTTAGTTAAGTCGTTCTATTTATCTATCTATTTATAGGTAATAAGCTATACTAAGCTTATATTTCGTCCCTAATTATGTTATAAGAGCTTACTAAAACTTAGCTATAAATATACTTCCTCTATTAGAGACAATCTCGTTCGGTAGTCCGTAATTACTAATAATTATTCGTAGGAATATATATACTAGCTCTTCCGCATTACTTACTTCTTTATACGGTAAAAAGTATCTATACTTCGTTAATCTATTAGTAATAATAAATATACTATCGTACTTAACGTTAGTTATAGGTTCTTTTAACGGTAGTAGCTTTATAATATAGTCGAAAGCTATTAAATCCTATAGTTTCTCTAGTATTAGTAGCGGTTATAGTTCTTCGTATAGTTTATATCGTTTAGCTTTACTTTATACGTAAAGTTTATATTCTTTAATAACTTATCGTACTACTTTCTTAAGCTATAGGAAGTTATATTATCGTTTAATCCGTTCTATTATTCTTTAGATTCCTTAGTGTCTATATATTAGATATTCGTATATATCTTATATAACTTTATCTCGTAATTCTAGTAGTATCTAGATTTTGTTTTTATATATTAGAACTTCTAAATATTCTATATCGCATCCGTTTAATGCTTCGTGTTCTTTTATCTATTTTAGGATCTTCTAGTATATTAAGTTATTAGGTTATACTTTAAATATTATATTTAGCTATCGTTGCTAGTAGTTCCCGTTTTCGTTGATTTCTAGGAGCTGTCCTTTCGCTATAGGTGCCCCTATATCGTAGTCGCTTCGTCGACTAAGGGCATTAGCTCGACCGTTTTCTATTCCTTTTCTATGGATTATTTCGTAGTCGAATTCTAATAAGTATTCGGCCTATCGGATCTATCGTCCGTTTAACTATTACGTCGTTGCAAAATATAAGATATTCTTATAATCTATATAGACCTTAACTTTATATTTACTTCCGAGAAGGTAGTATTGAAATTCCTTAAAAGCTTAAATAATTACGAGGAATTCTTTATCGTAGATAAGGTAATTAAGTTCTACGCTATATAGCTTTTTCGAGTAAAATACAATTAGTCGTAGTCTTCCTTTATTGTCTTTTTATCCGATTTATGCTCCTAGAGCAAAGTCTAATATATCGGTTTCGAGTTCGATTTATTATTCTAGATCGAAGGTAGTTAGGACTAGTTCTTACGTAATTATAGTCTTAATATAATCGAAAGCTTCGTTGGCTTTATCGTCCTATATAAATTCTTTTTCCTTCTTCGTTAAGTCGTATAGTAGTACTATAATCTTTCCGAAATCTTTAATAAATCGTCGGTAGTAATTTGCAAATCCTAGGAAACTTTATACGTCCTTAACGTTCTTTAGCGTTAGCTATTCTTTAACTAAGTTAATCTTATCTTATTGCATCCGTATCTCTCCTAGTAAGATCGTATGTCCGAGGAAGTCTACTTCCTATATATAGAACTTACTTTTCTTTAGTTTAACTAGTAACTTCGCATTCTAAAGTGCGCGGAGTACCTTATAAACGTATTCCTTATGTTCTTCTAGGGTGTCCGAGAAGATTAGGATATTATCTAGGTATACTACTATAAAGATATCTAAGTATTCGCGTAGGATATTATTAATTATCCGTTAGAAGGTAGCTAGTACATTTATAAGTCTAAATAGCATTACTAGATATTCGAATAGTCCGAATTTCGTTCTAAAGGCTATTATTTATTCGTGTCCCTTTTTTATACGTATTAAGTTATAGGCGCCTTTAAGGTCGAGGGCTATAAACTATTTTTTACTATATAGTCGATCTCGTAGTTCTAATATAAGCGGTAATAGTATTCGGTCCTTTATTATAATATCGTTTAGGCGTCTATAGTCGATAACTAGTTATAGCTTACCGTTTTTCTTTAGAATAAATATAACTAGATAGCCTACTTCGGATATTAATATTCGTATATATCCTTTTCGTAGATTCTCGTCGAGGTAGTCGCGTAGCGTTTATAGTTGCTTTTCGTTTAGGTTATAGATCTTATAGAACGTTAGCGTTGTTCTATCCTTAAGACAAATTTCGTGGTCCTATTAGCTATATTCGGGTAACCCTATCTCGAGTTCTTCTTTAAAGAGTTTATCGTATTTCCGGTATTCCTAGGGGATGTTCTTTATTCTATCTTATAGGCTTTATTCTTTCTCTTAAGAGCTAGTTTCTCTTAACTCGAGCTCTTTATTAATTTATTTAAGGTCTTTCCTTAAAGTAGCAATAACTCTTCGGATCTTCGTATTATATCCTTTGTTCTATTTATATCGGATGCTAGGTTATATAGCCGTGTTGGTTAGTATGTAGGTCTTATTAGTCGATTTTATTATATCCGCCGGTTCGGTTACTATCTTCGTTCGTATCGCTAAAGCCCGTAATAATTTGCTTAAACGGTTATCCCTTTTATCCTATTTAGTAGCTAAATTATCGTAAAATTTTGCTTTCTCCTAAATCTGCTAGTCTTAGAAACTTACGTCTTCGTTCTAACGTAGCTAGCTAGTTTTCTAGTTAATTAGTAGGTTGCTCTCCTATAGCTATAGAAGCCCTAATATAAGGTCGTGTTCTCTAATATCTATAATATCGAAGTTAACTTATTCGTCGTAGCCTTAGATATTAATATCGAGGTAATTAATCTCTATATTAATAATTCCGTTATTATAGTTAAAGGCCTCTCCTTCGATATTCGTAAGTTTATATAGATCTATCTTATATCTCTATATAGGTCGGTAACGATTAACGACTCTAGGTGAAACGTAATTGCCTATCGCGCCGTAGTCTAAAAGTATGCGTATATAATATCCCGCGATTTAGATGTCTAATACTATTTAGTCGCTATAGCTTGCCGTTGCTATATATAGGGTCCTTAGATCTTATCGTGTCGTGCTAGTCTATAGCCCTTTTATAGATAGCGTACCTCGTTTTTTGCCTAGTCCTTATTCGTTTTATTTAGGTATTTTTCTTCGATTTATTATTAATATCGTTTCTTTATATTTTTATCGCGTAGTATCGTGTCGGGGCTTAAGAGACTAATTTCTTATAGCTAATCGAAGATTTCTTATTTCTCGACGCTATATCGTTTATATTATACTACTTCGTAGTTAATTGCGTACTATGCTTCGCAATTCTATTCGTTTTCGTACTAAAGGTTAAGTTTTCGTTTAGCGTCTTTTTGTTTTTCGCGTAGTGTTTCCGTATCGATTTTTCCTTAGTCGAATACGGCTTATAGCCTTCGTACGTATTGCTAATAACATTTTAGTGCACCGTTGTATTATTTATACTATACTCGTGCTTTTTCGTATTTATAAATTCTATAGTTTAGGTATATATATTCGTTATAATCTTCTTTATCGTATTTAACTCGTTGCGTAAGTCTTTAGAAGATTAAGGGTTCGGATATCTTAGAGCGAGTAGCGTTATACTATTCTTCTATTTTAGCGTATTTATAGATTTTATATGTCTCTAAAAGATATCTCGTTAATAAACCGTAATTATCGCGGTATTCGAGTAGCGTGCCGTAATCGGGTTCTAATAATATAACTTAGTCGTTTAGGTAGCGTTAATCGATTTTCTAGTAGTCTAGTTCTATGCTTAAGTAGGGTTTCGAAAGTACTTATCCCTCGAACCTAACCGGGAAGGCGTTATATCGTGCCTTTATCTAGAAGTATATTATGCAATCTAGGTAGACGCATAATATCCGTGAAATATACTTATAGTGCTTATAAGTAAGTAGTGTTTATAGATCGTCTCTAAATTCTCCTTATAGTTACTATTCTTATTATAGAGCTATAAAGGTATCGACTACGGCGATAGCTATAGCGTAGTCTCCTCCGCGTAGTACCGGTTAATATCGAATTAGTATAGCTTATTGGTTTTCCGTAAGAATTTAAGGTGTTTATTAGGTTCTAATTTTAAGTATTTCTTCGAATTCTTCGAAGTATAGAGCGTGTTCTCTAATCGTAGCATTCTCCCTTAGTAGCGAGGGTGGTAGTACGAGTTCGTTCTCGTCTTCTATTTCTCTAGGTATTTCTTATTCTTTAGAGCTTATATCGTCGATACTTCGTTGTTCCTCTTTAGGTTATTATCCGAGTTTCGTAAGCATAAGGGCTGCGTCTATATCTTCTTTATTATATTGTTTATAGACTACCTATCGTTATTATCGATTTTTGTTTCGTATATCCTCCTAGAATCGTTTGCCGTTCTTCCTAATCTAGTCTTAAGAGACTCCTTTAGGATAGGGGTATTCTAGTTCTACGAATTTAACTTATTTCTATATTTTAGGATCCCTTCGTTATATTATTATAAGGGTCTTCTTTAGTAGCTTTAGGAACTATCTAGTACCGTTCTTATCGCTTAAGTATACCGTATATTCGTCGTCGTAGTATATAGTCTAACTAAGGAGTTTATGCTTTAGTTCCTATCTATTAGTAGCGTTTAGGTGTTTCTTACCTTCTAGGGCTAGTGCCTAGTAGGTTTTCTTCTCCTTGCGAGGTTGTCTATATTCTTTAGAGTAATATCTAAGTTTCCCGTAGTTAAAACACTTTCCTTTACTTTTCTATATTATATCTAGATCTATCCTACCTAGGTTAGTTATATAGGCGTAGGCAATAGGAGTTTCGCGCTTCTTTTTATAGTTAGCGCGTCGGTTAAAGTTATTCTTATAAGAAGGGTTCTAGTTTCCTCTTCCTTATTTCTTTTCTTAGCGTCGCGCGTACTATCTATCGTCGATTCGTACTACTATAGCAATATAGTCTAAGAGGTTATTAGGTCGATTTTCCTTATAAAGTTCGTCCTTAACTTCTTCTTTAAGCCCGTCGTAGAATCGTAATATAAGAGGTTCGTCGTCTTAATTAAGCTTTAAGGTAACTTATCGGAACTTCGCAGCATAATCCGATACTAAGATCCTTTATCGGAGTTCTCGAAGTTTTTATTCGGCTTCTCGTTCCTCGTCGGTTATTCCGAATACCTTCGTAATAGCTTCTTCGAATCCTTAGAAACTAGCAAAGACTTTGTCTATCTCGTTGTCTCGTCGCGCTAGTTAGTTATCGAGAAAGTCCCTTATAATAGGTCTAAACTAGGCGAGTGCCGTTCTAGATAAATAATTTCCTACGTAGAGTACCTTTTCGACTAGGTCCGAGAGTTTAGTAGGGTAAAACCGGTAGTAGGCCTTAAGTTAGGTGAGAAAGTCTCGAAGCGTGCCGTAAGTACCGTCGAATGGTCTTGGCTATTTTAGTTTAACTGCTTCTCCGAGGTCCCTAACTTATCCGTTGCCTCCTCCGTTCCTAAGTAACTATACCTTATATCGAAGGGCGATGATTTCGCGCATTATGTCCTAAGGCGATATAGTAGCTCTAGAGTTAGTTAATCTAGTTTACTATATAGGCATATTAATAGTTACGATATTGCTTAGAGTGACGCGGTATTGCACTAAATAAGAGCTTTTAACGTATAACGACCGATGTTATTCCTAAGGGATAAACCTATCGAGGGGTTTATGTTAGTAGATATAATAGGGCGTGGTCTAAGCAATAATAAGTATATTACGTTAGTAATAAGTCGGAGGTCGTAGACCGTAGACTATAACTAGGTGATTAGAATTAGAGATAGAATCGTAATAAAGATCTATATTAAAAGCTAGAGAGCTATCTGTCTAAAGGAGTGAAAGTAGGTGGCTATATATACCCGTAGAGACTGTCCTTAGATCACGGTCCTAGCCGTGATCCCCTTCGTGGCTTACTATAGCTCACTCGTGAGCTATGCTCCTAAATAGTAATCTATCTATATAAGGCTTACTTAGCTTACGTACGCTCTAGGTGAGCTAAGCCTAAGTAACTTCTCGTCCCGACTATTATTCCGAGCCGCCTTATTACGTGAACGTGGCCGGCTCTCCTACGGCCCGCTGACCGTGGTCGTAACATTTTATAGCTATAAGAGAGTAACCTACTAACTAACTAAAGAACTAGCTAGCTATATTAAAATAAAGATATAAGTTTCTAGGACTAGTAGATTTAAAAGAAAGTAAAATTTTACGATAATTTAGCTATTAAATAAAATAAAAGGGATAACTATTTAAGTAAATTATTATAGGCTTTAGCGATATAAACGAAAATAATAACTAAACTAATAGATATAATAAAATCGACTAATAAGACTTATATACTAACTAATACGGCTATATAACTTAGTATCCGATATAAATAAAATAAAGGATATAATATAAAGATCTAAAGAGTTATTACTACTTTAAAGAAAGACCTTAAATAAATTAATAAAGAGCTTAAGTTAAGAGAAACTAGCTCTTAAAAGAAATAATAAAGCTTATAAGATAAAATAAAGAATATCCCTTAGAAATACTAGAAATATAATAAACTCTTTAAGGAAGAACTTAAGATAGGGTTACCTAAATATAGCTAATAAGACTATAAAATTTATCTTAAGGATAGAATAACGCTAACGTTCTATAAAATCTATAACTTAAATAAAAAGTAACTATAAATATTATACGACTACCTTAATAAGAATCTACGAAAAAGATATATATTAATATTAATATCTAAAGTAAGCTACTTAGTTATATTTATTTTAAAGAAAAACAGTAAGCTATAACTAGTTATTAACTATAGACGCTTAAATAATATTATAATAAAAGACCGAATACTATTATTACTTATATTAGAATTATAAGATTAACTATATAGTAAAAAATAGTTTATAGCCCTTAACCTTAAAGGCGCCTATAACTTAATATATATAAAAAGGGGGTATAAATAGATAATAGCCTTTAAAATAAAATTTAAACTATTTAAATATCTAATAATACTATTTAAACTTATAAATATACTAGCTACCTTCTAATAAATAATTAATAATATCCTATATAAATACTTAGATATCTTTATAATAGTATACTTAGATAATATCTTAATTTTCTTAGATACCCTAGAAGAATATAAGGAATACGTTTATAAGGTACTCCGCGTACTTTAGAATATAAAGTTACTAGTTAAACTAAAGAAAAGTAAGTTCTATATATAGGAAGTAGACTTCCTTAGATATATAATCTTATTAAAAGAGATTTAAATATAATAAGATAAGATTAACTTAGTTAAGGAATAGCTAACGCTAAAGAATATTAAGGACGTATAAAGTTTCCTAGGATTTATAAATTACTACTAACGATTTATTAAAGATTTCGGAAAGATTATAGTACTACTATACGATTTAATAAAGAAGGAAAAAGAATTTATATAGGACGATAAAGCTAATAAAGCTTTTAAATATATTAAGACTATAATTATATAAGAACTAGTCTTAACTACCTTTAACTTAAAACGATAAATCGAACTTAAAACTAATATATTAAACTTTACTTTAGGAGTATAAATTAAATAAAAGGATAATAAAGAAAGACTATAATTAATTATATTCTACCTAAAAAAAGCTATATAGCGTAGAACTTAATTACCTTATCTACGATAAAGAATTCCTTATAATTATTTAAGCTTTTAAGGAATTTTAATGCTACCTTCTTAAAAGTAAGTATAAAGTTAAGGTCTATATAGATTATAAAAACATCTTATACTTTATAACTATATAATAGTTAAATAGATAATAGATTTAATAGGCCGAATATTTATTAGAATTTAACTATAAAATAATCTATAAAAAAGGAATAGAAAACGGTTAAGCTAATACCCTTAGTCGACGAAGTAACTACAATATAAAGGCACCTATAATAAAAGGATAGCTCTTAGAAATTAATAAAAATAGGAATTACTAGTAATAATAGCTAAATATAATATTTAAAGTATAACCTAATAACTTAATATACTAAGAGATCTTAAAATAGATAAAAAAATATAAAGTATTAAACGGATATAATATAGAATATTTAGAAGTTTTAATATATAAAAGTAAAATCTAAATACTACTAGAATTATAAGATAAAGTTATATAAGATATATACGAATATTTAATATATAGATACTAAGGAATCTAAAAAATAATAAAACGGATTAAACGATAATATAACTTCCTATAGCTTAAAAAAGCAATATAATAAGTTATTAAAAAATATAAACTTTATATATAAAGTAAAGCTAAACGATATAAACTATATAAAGAATTATAACCGCTACTAGTATTAAAGAAACTATAGGATTTAATAGCTTTTAACTATATTATAAAGCTACTACCGTTAAAAGAACCTATAACTAACGTTAAATATAATAGTATATTTATTATTACTAATAGACTAACGAAGTATAAATACTTTTTACTATATAAAGAAGTAAGTAATATAAAAGAGCTAGTATATATATTCCTATAAATAATTATTAGTAATTATAAACTACTAAATAAGATTATCTTTAATAAAAGAAGTACGTTTATAGCTAAGTTTTAGTAAGCTCTTATAGTATAATTAGGGATAAAATATAAGCTTAGTATAGCTTATTACCTATAAATAGATAAATAAATAAAACGACTTAACTAAACGCTTAAATAATATTTATAATACTATATTAGCTATAAATAAAATAATTAGGTTAAATAGCTATTAATAGCGTAACTAGCTTATAATAGCTTAGTTATAGAAATAACTAAGCTCTTACTAGTATACGCTAATTATAGATATAACCTAGAAGTATTTAAGGTTACTTAATAAGGACTATAAGTAAAACGAGTAATACTATAAGTAGATTAGCTACGAAAATTATATAAAGAAATATAATAAGAACTTTAATTTATTAGAGAACGAATATCTACTTACTATAATTAAAAAAGATTATAGGGACTAATCTTTTAAGAGGGAGATATAGTCTACCTTATATAACGAAATATTAAAATAAAACGACTAAGTAATAAATTAGATTTTAAGAAACTTAGACCGTTTAAGGTTAAGAAAACTATTTTAAAAGTTAACTATAAACTTTTACTACTAATAATAATATAGATATACCTAATATTTTATATCTTATTATTAAAACTAGCGCTATAAAACGCTAAACTATAAGAAAAAATTAAAGTCGATAATAATTAAGAATATAAAGCTAAATAAATACTAGATATAAGAAAATAAGGTTAGTAATAAGAATACCTTATTAAGTAAAAGGGATATAGACTAAAGGAAAATACCTAGGAACTACTTAAGCACTTAACTTATTATAGTTCTTTACTTTAATAGTTTTACTAGTAAAATCTACCCTAGGTATTATAAAATCGCTTAACGAACTAATAGTATTTTAATTAATTATATTAAATCTACCTATAAACTAAATATCGACTACCGCTTTAGATTCTTAGCGCTTAGCCTTATTAAGGTTATCTAAGGAATAAAGGCCCCGATAGACTATCTTAGTACCCTTTATCTTTAGCTAGCGCTTTTAACGGTAAAGCTACGCTAAACGAGCTAAGGCTTTATTTAGGTTAGCTTAAGCTTTTAATATTCGCTCCTTAGTAATTTCTTCTTCTTTATTTAATCGATCGGACTTTAGATTTATTTAGGATACTAGGAAATATATTAGCTATAAATAATAGGTAGGATAATAAAGTTACCTATAAGAGCTAATCGCTACGCTTAACGTATTATAGGAACGACCCCGCTATATATATTCGGTATACTTAAAAGATTTCTTTAGTATTTTATAGCGGAAGCTATACGATAAATAAAAAGAATATAGTATAATATCGAAACTAAGACGATTAATAGACTTAGCTAAATAAATACGCTTAAGGGTCTTATAAGAACGATCCTTTAATACGCGACTAGATATACTATTAGTAGTATATCCTAAGGGATAGAAAGGATGAAACGGGGAATATATATACGCGCGATAAAGGTATATTTATATAGGGCGGCTAAGGTAGTAGTAGGTCTTATAAATAAGACTAAAAGGAGGGGAGATATTATATTACGACTATAGTTAGCGGGCTATAAGAGAGCTAGCTACGTTTATATAATAAAGCGGCTCGGAATAATAATTAAGATAAGAAGTTACTTAGGCTTAGCTTACCTAAAGCGTATATAAGCTAAGTAAGCCTTATATAGATAGATTACTACTTAGGAGTATAGCTTATAAGTAAGCTATAGTAAGCTATAAAGGGGATTATAGCTAGGACTATAATCTAAGGATAGTCTCTATAGGTATATATAGCTACCTACTTTTACTCTTTTAGATAAATAGCTCTCTAGCTTTTAATATAGATCTTTATTATAATTCTATCTTTAATTTTAATTACCTAGTTATAGTCTACGGTCTATAACCTCCGACTTATTACTAACGTAATATACTTATTATTACTTAGACCACGCCTTATTATATCTATTAATATAAACCCCTTAATAGGTTTATCCCTTAAAAATAATACCGGTCGTTATACTTTAAGTAAAACGTAATTACCTATTACGCTATAATCTAAAAGTATATATATATAATATCCCGCGATTTAAATATCTAATTCTATTTAGTCGCTATAGCTTACCGTTACTATATATAGGGTCCTTAGATTTTATTATATCGTGCTAGTTTATAGCCCTTTTATAAATAGCGTACCTTATTTTTTACTTAGTCCTTATTTATTTTATTTAAGTATTCTTCTTTAATTTATTATTAATATTATTTCTTTATATTTTTATCGCGTAGTATTATATTAGGGCTTAAGAGACTAATATCTTATAGCTAATTAAAGATTTCTTATTTCTTAACGCTATATCGTTTATATTATACTACTTTATAGTTAATTATATACTATACTTTATAATTCTATTTATTTTAATATTAAAGGTTAAGTTTTCGTTTAGTATCTTTTTATTTTTTATATAGTATTTCCTTATCGATTCTTCCTTAATCGAATATAGCTTATAGCCTTTATATATATTACTAATAATCTTTTAATATACCGTTATATTATTTATACTATACTTATACCTTTTTATATTTATAAACTCTATAGTTTAAGTATATATATTTATTATAATCTTCTTTATTATATTTAACTTATTATATAAGTCTTTAAAAGATTAAGGGTTTAAATACTTTAAAGTAAGTAGTATTATACTATTCTTTTATTTTAGCGTATTTATAGATTTTATATATCTTTAAAAGATATCTTATTAATAAACTATAATTATCGCGGTATTTAAGTAGCGTACTATAATTAGGTTCTAATAATATAACTTAGTTATTTAAGTAGTATTAATCGATTTTCTAGTAGTTTAGTTTTATACTTAAGTAGGGTTTTAAAAGTACTTATCCCTTAAACCTAACTAAGAAAGTATTATATTATACCTTTATCTAAAAGTATATTATATAATCTAAGTAAACGTATAATATCTATAAAATATACTTATAGTACTTATAAGTAAGTAATATTTATAGATTATCTTTAAATTCTCCTTATAGTTACTATTCTTATTATAAAGCTATAAAGGTATTAACTATAATAATAGCTATAGTATAGTTTCCTTTATATAGTACTAGTTAATATTAAATTAATATAGCTTATTAGTTTTCTATAAGAATTTAAGGTATTTATTAAGTTTTAATTTTAAGTATTTCTTTAAATTCTTTAAAGTATAGAGCGTATTCTTTAATTATAGTATTTTCCTTTAATAGTAAGGGTAGTAATATAAGTTTATTCTTATCTTTTATTTCTCTAAGTATTTCTTATTTTTTAAAGCTTATATTATCGATACTTTATTATTCTTTTTTAGGTTATTATTTAAGTTTTATAAGTATAAGAGCTACGTTTATATCTTCTTTATTATATTATTTATAAACTACCTATTATTATTATTGATTTTTATTTTATATATCTTCTTAAAATCGCTTACTATTCTTCTTAATCTAGTCTTAAGCGACTCTTTTAAGATAGGGGTATTTTAGTTCTATAAATTTAACTTATTTTTATATTTTAAGATCCCTTTACTATATTATTATAAGGGTTTTCCTTAATAGCTTTAGGAACTATCTAGTATTATTCTTATTACTTAAATATACTATATATTTATTATTATAGTATATAGTCTAACTAAGGAGTTTATACTTTAGTTCCTATCTATTAGTAGCGTTTAAGTATTTCTTACTTTCTAAGGCTAATACCTAGTAGGTTTTCTTCTTTTTATAAGGTTATCTATATTCTTTAAAGTAATATCTAAGTTTCCTATAGTTAAAATACTTTCTTTTACTTTTCTATATTATATCTAGATCTATTTTACTTAGGTTAATTATATAAGTATAAGTAATAAGAGTTTCGCGCTTCTTTTTATAGTTAGCGCGTTAGTTAAAGTTATTTTTATAAGAAGGGTTCTAGTTTCTTCTTTTTTATTTCTTTTCTTAATATTACGTATACTATCTATTATCGATTCGTACTATTATAGTAATATAGTCTAAGAGGTTATTAAGTCGATTTTCCTTATAGAGCTTATCCTTAACTTCTTCTTTAAGCTTATTATAGAATTATAGTATAAGAGGTTTATTATCTTAATTAAGCTTTAAGGTAACTTAATAGAACTTTATAGTATAATCTAATATTAAGATCCTTTATTAGAGTTCTTAAAGTTTTTATTTAGCTTCTCTTTCTTTATTAGTTATTCTAAATACCTTTATAATAGCTTCTTTAAATTCTTAGAAACTAATAAAGACTTTATCTATCTTATTATCTCGTTACGCTAGTTAGTTATTAAGAAAATCCCTTATAATAGGTCTAAACTAAGTAAGTACCGTTCTAAATAAATAATTTCCTATATAGAGTATATTTTTAACTAGGTCTAAGAGTTTAGTAAGGTTAAACTAGTAGTAGGCCTTAAGTTAAGTAAGAAAATCTTAAAGCGTACTATAAGTACTATCGAATAGTCCTAGCTATTTTAGTTTAACTACTTCTCTAAGGTCCCTAACTTATTCGTTACCTCCTTTATTCCTAAGTAACTATACCTTATATTAAAGGGTAATAATCTTATATATTATATCCTAAGGTAATATAATAGCTTTAGAGTTAGTTAATCTAGTTTACTATATAGGTATATTAATAGTTATAATATTACTTAAAGTAACGTAGTATTATATTAAATAAGAGCTTTTAATATATAACGACTAGTATTATTCTTAAGGGATAAACCTATCGAGGGGTTTATATTAATAAATATAATAGGGTATAGTCTAAGTAATAATAAGTATATTACGTTAGTAATAAGTTAAAGGTTATAGACTATAGACTATAACTAGGTAATTAAGTAATTAGAATTAAAGATAAAATTATAATAGAGATCGTAATAATTATAATATATTAAAAGCTAAAGAGCTATCTATTTAAAGGAGTAAAAGTAGGTAGCTATATACATACCTATAGTCCCCTTACTATAACGATATTACTTATTATATTTAGCCTATTTAGTCTACTTAGTATTAATCTAGCTAATCTAACTAATTAAACTAATTAGTACTTAGTTTCCTTAGTATTAATCGTCCGATCTAACTAATCTAACTAATCTATTATATAACCTTTATATTAATAGTTCTTTTATAGTCTATAGTACTTAGTACCTTATACTTTAGCTATACGGCCTATATTTTAACCGTCTTCCCCTTATAGTTAGCTAGTTCGTAATATAGCTATAAAGACGCTACTAAATAAAGTTAAGAGCGCTAATAAGATTAGTAGGCGACGTAAGATAGGGACGCTATAAGGCGAGCTTAGCGCTAGGAGAACTACTAGGCTATAGCTTAGCGTTAAAACCGATAAAAGGAGATATAGTAAGCTCCTAAGCTAGCTTTATAATAACCGCGGGCATAGTAATAATAATAGACTCCTTAGCCTTAGCCTTAAATAAGGCCTTAGATATAGCTACCGCTTTACCCTTACCTTTACCTTTCCTTTTATTAAAAGAGACTAGGGCTAAACTAAGCTTAGTAAGATTAAAACCGCTATCCTTACTATTAAGGCTATTACTAGTAATAGGATAAAAATAGTTAGTAAGATCGTTAACTACTATAAGAGTCTTTTAAGTAACTAAGAGCGACTTAAGCTTAACCTAAGCTAAGGTTTTAATAGTATCGCTAAACTTACTTAAGTATTTCTCTAAGGACTTATATATATAGTAGGTATTATTTATAAAATAGGTAAAAGCTAACGTAAGCGTCTTAATATTTTTAATAACTATAGCTAAACTAAGAGTAGACTCGCTTAACGCGCCCTTATATTTAGCGGCGGGGGCCTTTTAACTAACGTAAATATAAGTTTTTAAAGTAGCGCGATAAAGGCGCTCTTATACTAAACCCTTAATAAGGGAAGGGCTATCGACCTCGGACTATACTTAGTAAAGGGTATAAGCGGCCTCCTTACTTTTAAAGGTAATCTAAAATATAGATTAATACTAAACTTAGATAGTATTATAATAGGAAAGGGTTACTTACTTAGTAATAGGACTAGTTAAAGTTAGCGTAAGCGATATATACTTTAGCTTTTATAGCTATTAAAGTTAGCTAAAAATACTAAAGGTAAGACCGACCTAAGATAAAACTAAGATTAATACTTATAAAACTAGTTTTAATAGCTAGTAAAGGACTTATAAGTAAGCTTATTAATAAGATACTTAATATATATAAAATATAAAATAGAGCGCTCTAACCCCGCTATAGTAACGACTTTCTTATAAGGAAGGGGTTTTAAAGGAGGCGAACTACTACTACCTAAGTCGGCTTCCTAGTTAGATATTATAATATAGTAATAAGCGAACTAAATATAGTACTAAGGAGACCTAAAGTTATAGAAATAAAGCGGGTAAGGTAGTAGTTAGGCCTATAAAAGAGATAGATAATAGAGAGATAGGAGGAGGTATAAATAAAACTAAGGGGGTAAGGTAGGTATATATATATATAAGCTAGGCACGCGTAATTAATAACTATAAGATAAAAGGTAAATATAAACCGCCGCGCCCTTAATTAAGAAGTCGCGTAGTTAGATAGGAACCGATTTATAATTAATAAAGCTAGCCGACCGAATTTTAATTAGCCGGCCCTACCTAAGAGCGACCTATACTAGCGCCTAGCCTAGTAACTAGATATTACCTACCTTATTAACTAACGGACTAATAAGGTAACGCGACTATAGCTATATAGCTATAATATAAGAGCTATAGTAAATAAAGGCGCCTATAAGTCGGGCCCTTAAAGAGAGACTACTACCTATAACCTTAGGCCTAGGCTAGTAAGCCCGGGCCGCGGCCGCTTAAGATAGTAGCGGCTATAGCCTAAGAGGGCTTATACCGAGATACTATAGTATAAGAGGAGCCCGCGGTAGCCGGCGTAAATTTCTTATATACTACTACTATAACCTTATTTAAGGCGGACCTATATTAAAAGAAAGGAGGGTTTTCCCTTAAGTACTTTAGTTTTTCCTTCCTATTTAATATTAAAGTTCTAGATACCTTTAGCTAGGTCCTTAGTATAATCTTAATAATAATAATACTACGCTTAAAGGGATAGAACTTTTATATAGACTATATATATTTAGTAGCGGAAAAAACGTTAGTAAATAATATATAATACCTTCTTAACCCTTATAGTATAGTAGTTATATACCTAAGAAGCTTACTAGCTATAATACTAAAGTTAGTTTAAATCTAGCTAAGGGCATAATTAAATTTTAGTTAGACTAGTAAACTACGCTAACCTACTTATTAATTAGTAAATTAGCGCTTTTAAAAGCGCTTATAAATATACTAATAGTCTAGCCCTACTATAAGTAGGCCGGCCCGGACCTTACTTACTTAGACCTAGCAATAAATATATTAGGACCTCCCCCTTAACCCTAGTCCGAGCCACCTAACTAGGAAAATAAAAACCTAGGGCCGATACTAGTAACTTAATGAGTATAGCGTAAAGCTAGTATAATAACTTAACTACTAGCCTAGCTAAAGGCTAGTATTAATAAAAATAGCCCGCTAAGCCTTATAGCGGAAAAATAAGGTAGAGCTTAAAAAGATATTATTATAAGATAAAGTTAGAGATAATTATATAATTAACTATTAACCGCTAACTAAAAAACGCTAATACTACTAATTAACGCTATATACCCTATATATATAAAGGAGTTACTTTCTAAGGTTACTTTATAGTAGGGCTAATATAATTCTAATTAACTATAACGATACCTAAGATAGCTAGTATAAGATTCTTATATATTATAACCGCGACCTAGTATAAGGGTAAACTAGCTATATAAGAAGGGAGGGTTTTCCTTTAAGTACTTTAGTTTTTCCCTCTTATTTAACGTTAAAGTTTTAGATACCTTTAGATAGGTTAATAGTATAATCTTAATAATAATAATACCCTCTTAAGTAAGCTTCTTAAATAAACTATATTATTAATAGGAGCTATATCTTAAGAGTTAAGCTTTAGTACTTATAGCTAAAGAGTAAAGGTATATAAAATAGTATATAGCTAGCTTTAATAAGCTTATAGTATCCCGCCCCTTTTATATTAGTATATAATAATAGCTATTAATACTATAACGTAAGAGATAGTACTTTAGTATAAAAGGCTTTACTCCTTCTTATATAAAGCTATATAAGCACTCCCTTTTACTATAGTTATATTATATTAGTAGATTTCTTATATCTTAGCCGCCCTTTTAATTACTATAAGTATATATCCTATTTATATAATAGCTACTATTATATATAAGGGAACGCTAATAAAGCTTATAGAGGTATTATTAAAATTACTTATTATTAAAGTTACTATTATTAAACTTAACCTTCTTTTTATCTTAGCGTATATACCTTTTTACTACTTAGAGTATATTTACCTATACCTCTTAATATAAGTACTTTAAAAACTAATAGGATTTATTACTATAGCTTATATAGTAACCCTTTTATTACTACCTCTTTTTATTCTTAGTTCTTAAGGTAGAGATAGAGATATCTATAGTATTACTAGCGTTATATTCTTCTTATACTATAAAAGAAGATAAAAAAAGAAACTTATTACTACTAAGCTTATAAAAAAGGTAAACTAAATTAGTTTATATATTTAATAGTATAGACCTTTTACTTAAATAAGTATACTAATTTATATTTAAGCTTATAATAAGGTAACTTACTTTATTATATTAAGCTAGCTATATATAGTTACTTAATAAAGTACTTCTTTAAACTATATAAAGTAAGCTAAAACGGCTTTACTTTACTTTTAATAAAGCGTTATAAGCTCTTAGCCTACTAACTTAGCTATATTAAGTTTACTATAACTAATATAAAGCTTTATAAGGAGGTTAGCTAGTTTATTTATACTAATATATATAAATAGTAAGAGATACTTTTATAAGTATAAGGATAAGCTTATATAAAGATAGTTAAATTAAGTATAAATATCCCTTATTATAGCGCTATTAGTATAAAGCTTTACTTTTATATAAAGTAGCTATAGCTTAAGCTCTATAAAGAAGCTATCGAACTTATTAAAGTATAGTAGTACCGCTCTTAGTTATATAGAGCCCTATTATTATAAAAGGCTTTTAATTACCTAAGTAAGCTAAGTATTATATTTACTTTAATTTTATAATTATAGGAGTATAAATATTTTATATATATATATACTAGCGTAGGCAATTTAACTAAACTAAGTAATTAAACGTTAGCTTTAAAGGTAGCTAAAAATAGCTATTTTATATATAAGGATATAAAGAAGGTAAAATAAAAGGTAGATTATACTATTATAAAGGAGTATTACTATTTATATAATAGTATATTACTATTTATATACTCGACTTATTTTTAAGATATATACTAAAGCTAGCCCGCCTTACTTATTTATACCGCGCGCGCTTAGTAAGTACCTATACCGCTTAAATACTTATACCTATACCTATACTTACCTATATATATATATATAACCTATATATATATATATATAACCTATATATATATATATAACCTATATATATATATATATAACCTATATATATATATATAACCTATATATATATATATAACCTATATATATATATAAACTATATATATAACCTATATATATATACTAAATTTAAAGCTATTACTAGCGCTATAATAAACCCCCTTCTCTCCCTTCTTAATATATTAGATAATACTTATAATACCTACGATACCTTTACTAATATAGGAGCTATAGCTATTACGGCCTTATAGCGGGCGATTTATATACTAACTTAGGCTGCCTTATATATATACGATCCTTTAACGCCTTTAAGCTAGGTTATGTAAGGAACGGTGTTCCTACTATAAATAAATCAGCTATAATATACTCTCCCGATTATATAAGCCAATAAGTAGTATATTAATTATAGACAAAATCTCATCTTATAGAGCAAGAATCGCTCGTCATTTTGCATGTCATTATGCATTTTACGGGTTGCCGGTTATCGTACAATCGGGAATCGAAGGAACAGAGCTAGCTTGGAATGCTAGCTAAGACCTCTTAAGAACACCGGCACGACCAACCTCCTTTAAACACGGATATTAGTGGAACCAAGACACTTCCAGATTCACTCGAGGTATCACGGAATTCCTTAGTCTTAGGGCTATACGGCAGCCTAAATCTGGTCCCGAAAGGTTCTTCCGTTCAGCTACAATTGTCTATATAAGACAGTATGTCCGCTGGTAGATAGATAGAGAATTATTAACTCGGACACCTCTTCTATACACTAATACACTACTAATAAATTCTATTGAAAATCCTACCTTATACTCCTTCTTCCCCTCTATTACGTAGTCTTACGTGATTCCTTGATTTCCTAAAATTCCGCTTTTTCTTATATACCTTTAGAGGTTATAAGCCCGGCTTACTCCTTTTAAGCCGGGAAATCAACTACTTATACCTTTGAAATTCCTCGTCGAAATATTCAATTAAAATTCCTTTCGAAATTCCCCCTGACTTCTTTTACCTTCCTACGCTCTTAAACTCCCGTCTAGACTTCTCGATCCTACGAACGAAATAATACCGAATTTATATAAAATGGGTAGATAGAAAGAATACGAATTTACTAGACTTAAGGAAATTTAAATTATACCTTATAGACTACGAGGATAGAAGCTATCCTTATAAAAGAAAAGCTTATTGCTGCTCTAGAGCAAGCAAATTATATATAGACTACGGAGGCTTTATCTATAATATTCCTTCGAGTCGAAGATAGTCCCTTAATGCAAATTCGGCATCTAAAAAATGCTAAAGAAGCGTAGGATAAGCTTAAAAAGCTATATAATCCGTCGAACTTTTCGTCGAATTATCTGCTTATTAAGCAGCTCTTTAATCTTAGTCCCTCGGACTCTAATTTAGAGAAATATCTTTATAAGGTAAAGGAAATCTACGAGGATTTAAAATCCCGTAATATAGAAATTCTAGAAGTTATTCTTATAGCATGGATTCTTAATTGCCTTAATAAGGAATTTAGAAGCTATTATAAATATTACGCAGAGCCTTAGGTATAATTCTACGGCGTTTACCCTCGAAACCCTTATAGCTAGTCTTTTAGACGAAGCTAGAAGAATAGAGGATATAGACGAATCTTCGGAGAAAGCCTTCCTAATACGAAGGGATTTAGAGGTAATTTTAACCTCTATAATTACCCCTATAGTAGAAGCTAATAAAGACTCTCTTTAGGACCTCTAAAAGCCTCGATTCCTAGAATAAAGGAATTAGTCTTAAAGGCAAGAGAAGGAGGATTTCTAGTTATAAGAATAAAAGGATCTTTGATTTTATATATAATACCGGAGCTACTAGGCATATAGTATCTAATAAGAATTTCCTTATTAACTATAAAGAAATTAAGTCTAAAGTTTGCTAGGGAAAAGCTTCCTTTATATTAGTAAAAGGAAAGGGGGACTTAGTATTTAAGTTCCCGTATAGTAGAAAAAGGTATATCCTTCGAGACTGCTTTTATATACCCGAATTAGGGGTAAATATACTATCCCAATCTTATTTTAATAATACCTATGCCTTAATAGGAGGAAATAAAGTCCTTTTATTAGATAATAAGGCTAAGGTCCTTACTAAAGGATTTCTTAGAAATAAATTATATTATATTCCTATAGAACCTTTATTAGAAAGCCAATCGATCCTTATTACGTCTTTAAAAGCAAAGAATATAAATTTTTATACTTAGCACTTACGCTTAGGGCATATAAATAGTAGGGCTATTTTAGAAATATTAAAAAGATATAATAAGGATATAAAAATGCCTCTAGAAGAGGAAAATAAAATAAGGTAGTGCGAAATATATATTAGAGCTAAAGCAACGAATAGGGTTAATAAATAACCTCGTATAAGTCTTATTTTTTTTTAAAAAAATAGTATTAGATATTTAGGGGCTAATTAAAGTGCCTACTTATAATAAATATTACTATTATATTTCTTTCCTAGACTTAGGAACCCGATATCTAGAAATATACCTTCTTCGAAGAAAAGGGGAAGCTTTAGATAGGTTCCTAGAATTTAAAAATAGGGTAGAAAATAACCTAAAAAATACTAGGATTAGAGAAGCATTTTCTAATAATGCTAAAGAATTTATATATAAAATAAAGCTCTACTACGAAAAGGAAGGAATTACCTTTAATTCTAGTCCTCCTAGGACGCCTAAATCTAACGGTAGAATAGAAAGAATAAATCGTATAATATTAGAAAAAGTACGAGCTCTTTTATTTACTACTAGGCTTCCTAAATACTTATAGGGAGAAGCTGTTTTAACAGCTACCTATTTATATAATAGATCACCGCATTCTACGATAGGATTTAAAAGTCCTATAGAAAACTATATCCCTATAGAGGAAGCTACTAGAGAACCTAGAGATAAAAGTCCCTCGCCCTCTATAGAAGAAGAGTCTTTAAATAACGATCCTATTCCTACTACTAGTAAAATAGTAGTAGAATTACCTAAGAAGCCGGAAGGGTTCGATTCTAACTATATCGAATACCCTAATATTAATTTATTTCTAAACTGCGATTTTATAGAGTTAATTCTAGCTAGTATAGAAAATCAGGATCTAAAAATTCTAAAGACCTATAAACAGGCAATAAATAGCCCTGAAATAGCATTTTAGAAAGAAGCTATAATTAAGGAAATTATCTAGCTAATTAAATATAAAACTTAGGAATTTTCCTACCTCCCTAGGGATAGGGAGGCTATAGGAGGCCGCTAGGTCTATACTATTAAGAAGGATAGTTAAAATAATATAATAAAATATAAAGCCCGTTTCGTAATATAGGGATTTAAGTAGATCTATGGCTTAGATTTCCTAGATACCTTCTCGACTACGGCTAGACCCGAATCTATTAGAATTCTGCTTATTTTAGCTATTATCTACGAATTCGAAGCTTTATAGATAGATATAATAAATGCCTTCGTATATACCGATATAGATAGCGAAGTATATATCGATCTTCCTATAGGCTACGAAGAATACGCTCTTAAAGAATATTATTTAAAATATAGATTAGCTTATAGAGCTAAAGGAATTAAATTAACTAAATTCCTAGACCTATATAAAACCGGTTAAATTAAAGCAAAGCTAAAGAAAGCATTATATAGCCTAAAACAAAGTCCTAAGCTCTAGTATAATCATTTAAAAATTATACTAAATAATCTCGGATTTCTTCCTCTTTTAATAGATAAAGGAGTATTTATAAATAAGGACTATAGTATAGCCTTAGTAATTCACGTCGACGACTTTCTTATAGTAGGGCCCTCTAAATCTATAATAGAAGAAAGATTATTTAAAGAATTATCTAAATTCCTAGATTTTACTATCTTAAGAGATATAAAAGACTTCTTAGGTCTAAATATTATAATAAACCGAGAAAATAAAGAGCTATATATATCCTAAGAAAATTATACCTTAAATAAATTAGGGAATTTAATAAAGAAGGTTTAGGAACTTCGAATTTACCCGCTATAGTAAGCTTTAAGCTTATAAAAGCAAAGGAATTACCTTCTAAGGAAGATATATTGCAATTTTAGAAAGAAATAGGATCTCTATTATACTTAGCCTTATTTACTAGGCTAGATATCTTATATTCTGTAATTTCCTGCGCTAGATTCGCGGCTAAGCCCGACCAGACGTATTTTAAGGCTTTAAATATAATTTAGAAATATTTAAATAAATTCCCTAGCCTAAAGATTAAATATAATTGCAATATCCCTTTTACCTATCTATATATAAAGGGTTTTACTAACTCTAGCTAGGCGTTGGATTTAACGGACGGAAAATCCTTTTCCGGTTACTGTTTTTATATATATAATAATATAATAAGCTAGGCTTGCTTTAAGCAGAAAGCCGTTGCCCTTTCTACCTACGAAGCAGAGTATATTAGCCTTAGGGAGGTAAATAAAGAAGCTATTTATTTAAATATACTTTTTAAAAATATTACTAAGGATCTATCTATTAAGATTCCTAATACTATACCTCCTATTTTAACGGATAATACTACTACTATTAAATTAGCAGAAAATCCGGAATTTTATAAAAGGTCTAAGTATATAAGATTAGCCTATTACTATACTAGAACTAGTATAAGAGAAGGAAATTAGAGCTTTTATATACCTAAATTAGAAGATAATATAGCTGATATTTTTACGAAGGAATTAAGACCTAAATTACTCTATAAATCTAGAGACGGTCTATCCTTAATATAAGTTCCTAAGCAATTAAAAGGGGTTTTTAGATATTTCTTATGCTTTCTATATCTTTCCCTACTAGGTTTTTCCTTTTAGGTTTCCTAGAGAAATATTTACTAGGTTTTTATCTATTAAGATTTTCCTAGCAATAATAGGTTTTACCTTATATAAGGTTATCCTATAAATAATTATTATAACTATAGATTTTTCCTACTATAGGTTTTTCTATTAGTATATACCTAAGGATTTTTTCCTAAGAAAGAATAGGTTTTTATATATCCTATTAAGGTATAAGAATGGTTTTCCTAAATTAGGTTTTTACCTATATATATACTACTATAAATAAATTAGTAAAGAGTATATAAATCTACTCTTTAAGGGAGGCTGTAAGGAACGGTGTTCCTACTATAAATAAAGCAGCTATAATATACTCTCCCGATTATATAAGCCAATAAGTAGTATATTAATTATAGACAAAATCTTATCTTATAGAGCAGGAATCGCTCGTTAATTTGCATGTCATTATGCATTAAACGGGTTGCCGGTTATCGTACAATCGGGAATCGAAGGAACAGAGCTAGCTTAGAATGCTAGCTAAGACCTCTTAAGAACACCGGCACGACCAACCTCCTTTAAACACGAATATCAGTGGAACCAAGACACTTCTAGATTCACTCGAGGTATCACGGAATTCCTTAGTCTTAGGGCTATACGGCAGCCTAAATCTAGTCCCGAAAGGTTCTTCCGTTTAGCTACAATTGTCTATATAAGACAGCATGTCCGCTGGTAGATAGATAGAGAATTATTAACTCGGACACCTCTTCCACATACTAATATACTACTAATAAATTCTATTGAAAATCCTACCTTATACTCCTTCTTCCCCTCTATCACGTAGTCTTATATAATTCCTTGATTTCCTAAAATTCCGCTTTTTCTTATATACCTTTAGAGGTTAACGCTTAAAAAGTATAATATTCTCTTACGATAGTAGCTTAAGAAGCTATTAGTAAAGACCCCCCCCTATTTTTAAGTAAATTTAATATTAATTACTACTATTAAGACCTTAAGGAGCTATTACTATAAATCCGCGAACTTAATATTACTACTATTATATATAGCCGGCCCTATAATAATAAGCTACCTATACTAAGCTCCTTTATAGTAAGGGTATTATAGATAGCATTATAAATAGTATTATAAATAGTATTATAGACGGTATTATAGATAGTATTATAGTTATAGCTAGCTATAAGGGTATCCTAGCTACCTAATTTAAGTTAGGCTAGCTTAAGGCGGCTTAATATAAGCGTTTAAATGCGCTAGGGGCGCAACGAGATTAATAAACTTAGCTATAGCCCGCGGTCTCTTATAGCGTTATAATAAGGATTATTAGCTTAAGGAAATATAAGGGGAAGGGGATTAAGAGGAGGACGCGGTAGGAGGGGCGCGCCGCCGGCTTCGTTAGGGCAGCCGGCTTTATTAGGGTAGCTAGCTTCGTTAAGTGTTAGAGGGATCGTTAAGTAGGATATAATTAAGGTGGCGACGCCGCCGCCGCCTATATAGCTATAAGGGCTAAGGAGGAGCTAGGTTAATTAACGGGCCGATTATTATAACTTCGAGCTTAAGGCCCGGAAATACGTTATTTAAGCGAATTAAGAGGTATATATTATATAGCCTTTATTGCTATATATATATATACGGGTTATATATATATATAAGCGGGCGTAGGTATAAGTATAAGTATTTAAGCAGGGCGGGCTAGCTTTAGTATATATCTTAAAAGTAGGTTAAGTATATAAGTAGTAATATACTATTATATAAATAGTAATACTCTTATAAAGTAAGTAAAGGTATAAGCTTAAGTATAGTTTATTAAAAGAAGGTTAATAATTTATAAAGGGGAAAAGAAAAGGAAGTATAAGCCTAGCCTATATAAGTATAGAAACTACTTATATATAGACTTAGCCTAGACCTTAGTTTAGGCCTATATAAAATAAAAGCCCTTATAATAAACCCTTATTAAAAGACTATTAAGCTTAACTACTTATAAGCTAATAGCCTTTTATACTATAAACTTTATATATAGCTAGTTTAGCTTCTTCTTTAGCTATACTAACTTATAGTTATAAAGGTTAAGCTATACCTTATCCTTTATTATAAACCTATCTATTAAGGCCTTAGTCTTATTAATATACTACTCTTAATCTTATACTAAGGTAGCTATTATAGATTAATAGTATTCTATAGTTTCTTATTATTATAAAGTAAGTAGAGGCGTATATATAGGTACCGTCTATTAGATAATATTAATAAGCTATCTAGAGCTCTTTTATACGCGGCTAGCCTATATATATATATATAGGATCCGGCCTTTTATACGTAACTATATAGCTTAGGCTATAGCCTAAGCTTATAACCTATAATAGTTAAAGACTCTTATATAATGCCCTCCCTTAAGCGTAGCGCGGCGCTACCTTATTAATAGCTTTTATACTATTAGGCCTATACTACTAGCTCTACCCTACCCTTTCCTATTAATCGTGCTAGCCCTACTAGCCCTATTATCCCTATACCTATTAGCCTAGGTAGCCGGAACCTAGCTCTATACTTATCGGCTAGCTAGCCGTTTAAATAAGAGCGTAACTTATTATATATACCCTTAGGTAACTAACGGCCGGCCTAGACCTATATAAGCCTTAGGTTACCCGTCCCCTTAGCCTTAGGTAGCTTCCTCTACTAAGGGGTATATAAGGCGGCATCCCCCCTTTCTTCCTTCCCTTCCTTCTCTTCCTTCTTTAACCGTAGTAGTAATAGTAGTAGGTAAGTTCCGCTTTACTTAAGGCGTTAGTTTATTCCTAGCTATATAGGCCGCTCTATTAACGTATACTTATAGTAATAGCTATAGTAGTAATAATAGCCCTAATAATAGTAATAATAATAATAACTTTAACTAGTAAGTTCCCTGCCCTATAAAGCGGGAGGCCGTAATCTATAATACTAACTTCCGCGATAGATATATCTACCTCCCCCTCCCCCTCCTCCTCTTTCTTAGAGCGTATAGAGTTATTCGTCGACGCCGTGCTAAGTATAGCCGACGACGACTCTACCGCTGCCGCTACTCTTATCCGCGCCCCTACTACCGCGCCTACCGCCGCCGCTACTACCTCCGCTACGCTAGCTACCCTTACGTCGCCCTTTAAGGTAACGACGCTATCCCCGCCGCTACCCGTAACGCCCGGCCCCTTAGCCCCCGCCTCTATCTCCGCTACCCCCGTAAGTCTACGGCTAAGCGAGCGTAATAGACGTCTTCCGTTAACTCCTTAAAGTATAAGCGCTAGGTCTAGGCTAGAGCCGCTCGCGCGGCCCCCTATATATAGTATATATCGTAGGAGCTCCCTTACGCTAACTAGGTCGGGCGCCGCCGCGGCGGTAGTTATTACTAGTATACGCGTGCCGGCCGCGCTTATAAGGCGGCGCCTCCCGTCCTACTTACTACGGCGTCGGCTTAGAAGGCTAGCGCGTATAGGTAGGCCCGGGGGGCTACTAAGAAGCGCCTTACCGCCGCCGTAGCCGCCTACCGTAACCTCCGCGCCCTAGAGCGCTAGGGGCTTATCCCTAAGTAGGTTCTTCCCCCTCCGCTCTCCTACCTCCGCTACTAACTCTCCCGGTACTAGGGACACCGCCTCCGTCGCTTTATCGGCGATCCCTATAGCCGTGCCCGCCGCCGCCGCTACTACTACTACCCCTGCTGCCGCCGCCGGAGCTAGCCGCCGCCCCTCCGCCCCTAGAGCCGCCGCCGCCGCTAACTAGCTTATAGGCCTAGAGGGCCGACTTAGCGCGCTAGAGAGCGCCGCCGCCGCCGCTAAGAAGGAGGAGGAGGAGGAGGCTAATAAGGACGATAATAATAATAATAGCGAGGGTAAGGGTAATAATAAGAAATAAGCTCGGGAAGTCTAAGGGCTCCGCTTTAAAATAAACGCTATTTTTATCTCTACTTATACTATTACGCTTATATTACCGTAACTACCTACTCCGCTTTACCTATTTTATAGTCTTAGTTTAGGCTACTACTAGTAGTTTATTAGTCTATTATTCTCGTCTACTAGCCTATATAGGGTCTCGAACTTATCGAGGGCTATAGCTCCCGTAAACTTATATATAGGTTCTTACGTAGGGTTAAGGTACCCGCGCTACTTAACGAGAACCTCCTAGCGTATCCCTTAGCTTACCTTCCTTTAGCGTATAGCCTATATCTCCTCGACCTTAAATTCGTTGTCCCCTTCTACCTTAATTACGGGCGGTTAAGCGTCCGCTATTTCTTATCTAGGTAGCGGGTTAAAGGAGGCTTAGTAAAGGAGGTTAACGTTAATCCTATTATAGACCCCTATTAAGAGACTATTAAGCTTAACTACTTATAAGCTAATAACCCTTTATACTATAAACTTTATATATAGCTAGTTTAGTTTCTTTTTTAGTCGTACTAACCTATAGTTATAGAGGTTAAGCTATACCTTATCTCCTACTATAAACCTATCCGCTAGCGCCTTAGTCTTATTAGCGTGCTGCTCTTAATCTTACGCCGCCGCGGCTATCGCGGATTAATAGTATTCTATAGTTTCTTATAGCTTCTATATAAACGCGGAAGCGCGGCTCTTTAGTAACGTACTACTATACTACTCTACTACTATATTAGCGGTAAATAAGATTAAGGAGGGCAGCTTAAAGCTATACGTTATAAAGAAGGGGGCTATTTAAATAAAGGATTACGGTCTACTATTTAGCGCGAGCTAGGTAGTAGGGAGCTAGCGGTCTTAGTCTACTTAGTTATAGGCTATAACTACTTATAAGTACGCCTACGCTTCTTAGTTAACCCTCTTAGGTCCCTTATTAGTCTATAAGTAATAGGCCGTACTAAGTAGCTATATAATTTAAAGTAGCTAGTATAAGTATTACTAAAAGTAGCTAGTTTAGTTCGACCCTCTATCGCTTATAATAAAGGCTAGCTAGCTATATAAGTAGGCTTAGTATTAAAAGAAGCGCTCTATATAAGCTTTTATATCTATAAATAGTATTAGCTTTAGTATTACTAATTTACTAAGTCGGTCCTTAATTACTTATATATAGTAGTTACTACCCTCTATAAGCGGGAGGTCTATTATAAAGTCTATCTATATATATATATAGAACCGGTCTAGTACTAGAAGCTACTTAAGTAGCCCTTTAAGCTACGCCCTTTAGATCTTTATATAGCTATAGATATCGTAGTTATAGAGGAAGCGACGAACGTAGTACTATAGGAGGGGCTAGTAAAAGTCCCTTATAAAGCCTACTGCTATACCCTGCTTACCTAGGTAACCTATAACGCTAGAGTTATAGATAAGCTAGACTAGCCTCCCTTAAAGCTCGTTTTATTTATCTTACTTTAGTAGTCTATCTTTCTCCTTAGCTTCTATAATATATAGTACGCCTAGTACCTATAGTCTCCCCTACTAGCGTAGATAGCCTTATAGGTCGATATAGTAGTCGGCTACCTATACCTTTAGCTTTAGCTTTAAATATAAGCGTTAAGCGCCGGACTCTATAGCGCGGCGTACGCTTTTATAGGTATAGTCTAGAGCTACTATCCTATCCTATAAGCGTTAAAGGGCTATATCTTAAAATAATCTCGCCGCGTATACCCCTAGGCCGGTCTATCCCTTTTCGCTAAACCGAGGTAAAGGCGCTAAGGGAAGCTTATCTAGTAATAAAGGTATAAAGGGAAGTTCGTTTACTATTACCGCGCCTTCCTTTACTAGGGAAGCTCCTATATAAGTCCGTAGCGCTTCCTATAGGATAAGCTATAGATCCTAGGCCTCGATATTTACTCCCGTTAGCCGGTCTTAATCCCTCTAGGAAAGCGCGTTTAGGACTACGGAGTCCCGCTTAAGGCGGTACTTAATTAAGAAGTTAAAGCGTAAGAGATACTCCGCTTAGCGGGCTTACCGCTCTAAGAGGTGCTAGCGGGTTATAAAATACTTAAGGTTCCTATAGTCTATAAGAACCTTAAAGCTCTTATAGCTCTAGAGCTCTACTTATTATTATTTAAGGTAGCTAATAATCGCTAGTATCTCCTTATTATAAATAGCGTAATTCTACTTTACTAGGGTTAGCTTATAAGAGTAAATCGCTATTAGTTACTTCTACCTATCTACCTCTTAAGAGAGCGTTCCTTTAAGTGCCTAGCCGCTATAGTCTACTTTAACTAATATAGACTAGTTAAAGTCCTACTAAAGCAGTACCGGGGCTTACGAGAATAGGTCCTTAAGCGTATAGAACGCTCCTTCCTATATAGGCCCTTAACGAAAGGCGGTCCGCTTCCTAGTAATCTCGTTTAAGGGCATTATAATATAAGAGAAGCCCTTAATAAACATCCTATAATAGTTCGCGAACCTAAGGAAGCTTTATATACCTATTTACGTAGTTAGGGCCGCTTAGTCTTAGATTACCTAGATCTTTATAGGATCCGCTTATATACCTATACCTATATAGATAATAAAGCCTAGGTACTTAACCCTTTTAACCTTAAATTTATACTTATCTAGGTTAAGGTAGAGCCTATAAAGTTAAAGGCGCTCTAGGACCCTCTATACTTTCTATATATAGTCCTTATAAGAGCCGCTTATATAAATAAGGATATTATCTATATATATAAAGGCGAACTTATCGAGGAAGTCGCGAAGTATATTATTAATATAACGCTAGAAGGTAGCGGGCGCTCTTAATAGGCCGAAGGGCGTTATAAGCTACTTAAATAAGCTATAGCGTATATAGAACGCTATCTTTTACTTATTACCCTCTAAGATCTATACCTTATAAAACGCTTATTTTATATCTAGCTTTATAAACTACTTTGCCTTTAAGAGGTTATAGAGTATATCTAAGATTAAGGGTAAGGGGTAGCGGTCCGGCCTTATAATTACGTTTAAAGCCCTATAGTTATAATAGAACTATATCCCGCCCCTTAGTTTATATATAAATAAGACCGGCGCTCTTACTTTAAAGCTACTTACTCGAATAAAACCCTTATCTAAGAAGTCCCTTAGCGTCTTCTTTAGTACTAGTAGTTCCGCGTATAATATACTATATAATAGTCTAAATAGTATAAGTAGTTCCTACCCCTTCTTATTAGTATAGAGTACGATCTTATAATCTACCCCTAGCTTATATAGGTTAAGCTTATCTACTTCCTAGGACTTAAATAGCGGTAAGAGGTCGTAAAAGCGCTCTAGTATCTACTACTATAGCTTAGAGGGCGACTTTAGCTTCTTCGTTTAAAGGGCCTTATCGATATCCGCTAAGCTAACTACGTAGACCGCTACGTTAGCCGCTGCCTAGCCTTCTTCCCGCTCTACCTATTGCACGGTTCCTACAAAGATAGAGGTAAGGACTTCTTAGGCCGAGTATAAAGCTCGTACGCTTAGTCCTACGCTTATAAAACTATTATCGTAGCGGACCTACCGTTATATAGGCTTAAACTATAGCTTCTTTTAGTACGGAACTAAGTATAACTCTATATATAATAACTAAGGTTTCCTAAGGATTAAGGGAAACTCTAGTTAAGGGATTATATAGGCTATAATAAGCTTATAGTAGCCGTCGACCTCTATAGCTAGCTATATAATACCCTTAATTACTATACCCTCTATTATACTTAAGGCGCCCTTTACTCGCTTTAGGGCGATCTTTTTTACTAGTACTTATATCTCTCGCGTAAGCGCCTCGTTAACTATAGCGTAATACTAATAGCCCTTATCTATAAGGGCGGCGATAAGTAAGGAGTTATTAATTATAACCTATATTAAAGTAGGCTCCTCTTTTATATAGGCGGATAATTCCTCCTTCTCCTTTACTAGTACTAGTAATTAAGGCTCTAAAGCCTATCTTTACTTTAGAGCTACTCTTTTCCTTCTAGGCCTAGGGGCGCGGAGTCCTCTTCGTTATCTAAGGTAAGGAGCGGTTTTATCTTCGCTACTTAAACTACTATAGGCCGCTTAGCTAAAAGGAAGGGGCATTTTAATACGAAGTATATAGATACGCCGTAACGTAGGTAGCGGCCGTTAGCCTTCCTTCTCTTAATTTCCTCGCTTATTACCTACTTTGCCTACTACTTAGAAAGCGGAATAGTATAAGGGGTATTTAATAATAACTTCCTACTACGTTTAGCTCGGTCTATATAGGTAGCCGATATTAAGGTATCCTTATTAGTATTAATAGTTAGCTATTCCTCTTATAAAGGGGCGGTAATCTTATTACCGCTATACGGCGTGCGCTTATAAAGCTTTTAGAAACGTAGCGTCTACTTATAGCCCTATACTACCTTTATTAACCGGCTTATATACTTACTATAGTTAGTAGGTATAATTATAGGGATAAGTAGCTCCTATAAGGCTAGCGTAATTAAGTTCTATAACTATATAAGCTTTACGCTATCTTCTTATACTATAGTTCCCGCCGCCTATAAGAGCGTCTCTTTAAAGTTAAGGAGGAATTCGTTAAGGACTACCTATCCCTCTACCTAAGGGTTTATAGCTTATCCTACGCCTTCTCCCGCTCTTATATATTGCCGAATATATATATAAGATATTAAAAGAAGTCCTATAGGTCGCGTCTACCCCTAGGGCCGCCCTTATCTTAGAATCTAAAGATCCTCTATATCTAAGGCTCTAGTAGCGTATAAAGGAGCGAATACTACGCTATATTACGATAGCTATTTAGGCCCTATTTCTTATTTATTATAAACTTCGTTTATAGCCGGCTAAGGAAGAAGTAGAAGGACTTAGGCTTACCGTCTTAAGTCGGCTAAGGAAGCGGCTTCTATATTAGTAGTGCTACCGCCGTAACCGGTATTATAGAGGTCGTAGGGGTTAACGCTAGTCTCGTAGACGGCTCCCTTAGTATAGCGAGAACCTTATTCTTCTCGCTAGCCGTCGCGCTTTTAATTGCTTCTAAGATAGCTACGATACTTCTTATCCGCCTAAGGGGTAGCGGGGTACTCCTTTAAGGAAGCGGCGCCCTTTCTAGGGAGATATCTATTAGGTCTATTAGTTAATAGCTTATACTATTATAGAGTAAGCAGAGGCGTATATATAGGTACCGTCCGTTAGATAATATTAATAAGCTATATAGAGCTCTTTTATACGCGGCTAGCCTATATATATATATATAGGATCCGGCCCTCTATATATAACTATATAGCTTAGGCTATAGCCTAAGCCTATAACCTATAATAGTTAAAGACTCTTATACTTATAGCTTTTATATAAATATAAAGGTATAGCTCTTTAATAATAAACTATTATATTACTTTACTACTATATTTATAATAAATAAGATTAAAGAGGGCAGCTTAAAGCTATATATAGTAAAGAAAAGGGCTATCTTAATAAAGGTCTATAGTTTACTATTTAGCGCGAGCTAGGCTATAAAAAGCTATTAGTCTTAGTTTACTTAGTTATAAGCTACTATTACTTATAAGTATACTTATACTTCTTAGTTAACCTTCTTAAGTCCTTTATTAGTTTATAAGTAATAAGCTATACTAAGTAGCTATATAATTTAAAGTAGTTAGTATAAGTACTACTAAAAGTAATTAGTTTAGTTTAATCCTTTATTACTTATAATAAAGGTTAGCTAGCTATATAAGCGGGCTTAGTATTAAAAGAAGCGCTTTATATAAGCTTTTATATTTATAAATAGTATTAGCTTTAATACTATTAATTTACTAAGCTAGTCCTTAATTAATTATATATCGCGGTTACTACTTTTTATAAGTAGAAAGTCTATTATAAAGTCTATATATATATATATATATAGAACTAGTTAGGTACTAAAAGCTACTTAAGTAGCCTCTTAAGCTATACCCTTTAAATCTTAGTATAGCTATAAATATTATAGTTATAAAGGAAGTAGTAAACGTAGTACTATAAAAAGGGCTAGTAAAAATCTCTTATAAGGCCTATTACTATACCTTACTACCTTAAGTAGCCTATAATACTAAAGTTATAAATAAGCTAAACTAGCTTCCTTTTAAGCTTATTTTATTTATTTAGTTTTAGTAGTCTATCCTTCTCCTTAGCTTCTATAGTATATAGCGCGCTTAGTACTTATAGTTTCCCTTACTAATATAAATACTTTTATAGGTTAATATAATAGCTAGCTACTTATACTTTTAGCTTTAGATTTAGATTTAAGTATTAATTACTAGACTTAATAGTATAGCGTATACTCTTATAAGTATAGTTTAAAGATAATATATTATCTTATAAGCATTAAAGGACCTTATCTTAAAATACTTATACCGCGCGCGCCCTTAGGCCGGTCTATCCCTCTTTACTAAACTAAGGTAAGGGTATAAAAGGAAGCTTACTTATTAATAGCGCGCTCCTTTTTACTAAGGAAGCTCTTATATAAGTTTATAGCGCTTCTTATAAAATAAGCTATAGATCCTAGGCCTTAATATCCGCTCTTATTAGCTAGTTTTAATCCTTTTAAGAAAGTATATTTAAGACTATAAAGTCTTACTTTAGCTAATACTTAATTAAGAAGTTAAAGTATAAAAAGTACTTTACTTAGCTAGCTTATTACTTTAAGAGGTACTAGTAAGTTATAAAGTACTTAAGGTTCTTATAGTTTATAAGAACCTTAAAGCTCTTATAACTTTAAAGCTTTACTTACTATTACTTAAGGTAGCTAATAATTATTAGTATCTCTTTATTATAAATAGTATAATTTTACTTTACTAAGGTTAGCTTATAAGAGTAAAATACTAGTAGTTACTTTTACTTATTTACCTTTTAAGAAAGTATCCTTTTAAGCGCTTAGCTATTAAAGTTTACTTTAATTATTATAAACTAATTAAAGTCTTACTAAAGTAGTACTAAGGCTTATAAGAATAAGTCTTTAAGTATATAAAACGCTCCCTTTTATATAAGCCCTTAATAAAAAGTAGTCCTTTTCTTAGTAATCTTATTTAAGGGTATTATAATATAATAAAAGCCCTTAATAAATATCTTATAATAGTTCGCGAACTTAAGAAAGCTTTATATACCTATTTATATAATTAAGGCTGCTTAGTCTTAGATCGCTTAGATCTTTATAAGGTCTACCTATATACCTATACTTATATAGATAATAAAGCTTAGGTACTTAACCTTCTTAACCTTAAATTTATACTTATTTAAGTTAAGGTAAAGCCTATAAAGTTAAAAGCGCTTTAAGACCCTTTATACTTTTTATATATAGTCTTTATAAGATCTACTTATAAGGATATTATTTATATATATAAAAGTAAACTTATTAAGGAAGTCTTAAAGTATATTATTAGTATAATATTAAAAGGTAGTAAGCGCTTTTAAGAAGCTAAAGGGCGTTATAAGCTATTTAAATAAGCTATAGTATATATAAAACGCTATCTTTTACTTATTACCTTTTAAGATCTATACTTTATAAAACGCTTATTTTATATTTAGCTTTATAAACTACTTTACCTTTAAAAGGTTATAAAGTATATTTAAGATTAAGGGTAAAAGGTAGTAGTTTAGCCTTATAATTATATTTAAAGCCTTATAGTTATAATAAAACTATATCCCTTTTCTTAGCTTATATAAAAATACGACTAGCGCTCTTACCTTAAAACTACTTACTTAAATAAAACTTTTATTTAAGAGGTCCCTTACTATCTTCTTTAATACTACTAGCTTTATATATAATATACTATATAGCGGCTTAAATAGTATAAGTAGTTCCTACTTCTTTTTACTAATATAAAGTATAACTTTATAGTTTACCCTTAGCTTATATAAGTTAAGCTTATTTACTTTTTAAAACTTAAATAATAGTAAAAGATTATAAAAGCGCTTTAGTATTTACTATTATAACTTAAAAAGTAACTTTAGCTTATTTATTTAAAGGGCCTTATTAATATCTATTAAGCTAACTATATAAACTATTATATTAGCTATTATATAACCTTCCTCTTACTTTAATTATTATATAATTTTTATTAAAATAAAGGTAAGAACCTTTTATATTAAGTATATAGCTCGCTTACTTAGTTTTATACTTATAAACCTATTATTATATAGGCTTAAACTATAGCTTCTTTTAATATAAAATTAAGTATAACTTTCTATATAATAACTAAGGTTTCTTAAGAGTTAAAGGAAACTTTAGTTAAGGGATTATATAAGCTATAATAAGCTTATATAACGATTAGTATTATTCTTAAGGGATAAACCTATTAAGGGGTTTATATTAATAAATATAATAAAGTATAGTCTAAGTAATAATAAGTATACTATATTAGTAATAAGTTAGAGGTTATAGACTATAGACCATAACTAAGTAATTAAGTAATTAAAATTAAAGATAAGATTATAATAAATATTATAATAATTATATTAAAAGCTAGAAAGCTATTTATTTAAAGGAGTAAAAGTAAGTAGCTATATATACCTATAGTAACTATCCTTAAATTATAGATCTAGCTATAATCTCTTTTATAGCTTACTATAGCTTATAAGTAAGCTATACGCTTAAGTAGTAATCTATTTATATAAGGCTTACTTAGCTTATATATACTCTAAGTAAGCTAAGCTTAAATAACTTTTTATCTTAACTATTATTTTAAGCTACCTTATTATATAAATATAGCTAGCTCTTATATAGCCTACTAACTATAGTTATAATATAATATCTTCCCTCCTTTTAGTCTTATTTAAAAGACCTACTACTACCTTAGCCGCTATATATAAATATACCCTTATTGCGTATATATATATTCCTTATTTATCTTTTTTTTTATCCTTAAAGATATACTACTAATAGTATATTTAGTTATATATTAAAGGATCGTTCTTATAAAACCCTTAAGTATATTTATTTAGCTAAGTTTATTAATCGTTTTAGTTTCGACGTTATACTATATTCTTTTTATTTATTATATAGCTTTTACTATAAAATACTAAAGAAATCTTTTAAGTATACTAGATATATATAGTAAGGTCGTTCCTATAATATATTAAGTATAGCGATTAGCTCTTATAAGTAACCTTATTTTCTTACTTATTATTTATAGCTAATATATTTCTTAGTATTTTAAATAAATCTAAAGTCCGATCGATTAAATAAAAAAGAAGAAATTACTAAGGAGTAAATATTAAAAGCTTAAGCTAACCTAAATAAAGCCTTAGCTCGTTTAGTATAGCTTTACTATTAAAAGTACTAGCTAAAAATAAAAGGTACTAAGATAGTTTCTTAAGGCCTTTTTTCCTTAAATAACCTTAATAAGGCTAAGCGCTAAGAATCTAAAGTAGTAATCGATATTTAGTCTATAAGTAGATTTAATATAATTAATTAAAATACTATTAGTTTATTAAGCGATTTTATAATACTTAGGGTAGATTTTATTAATAAAACTATTAAAGTAAAGAACTATAGTAAGTTAAGTACTTAAGTAGTTCCTAAGTATTTTCTTTTAGTCTATATCTATTTTAATTAATAAGGTACTCTTATTACTAACCTTATTTTCTTATATTTAGTATTTATTTAGCTTTATATTCTTAATTATTATTAACTTTAATTTTATCTTATAGTTTAGTATTTTATAGTATTAGTTTTAATAATAAGATATAAAATATTAGATATATCTATATTATTACTAGTAGTAAAAGTTTATAGTTAGCTTTTAAAATAGCTTTCTTAACCTTAAATAGTTTAAGTTTCTTAAAATCTAATTTATTACTTAGTCATTTTATTTTAATATTTTATTATATAAAGTAAACTATATCTCCTTATTAAAAGATTAGTTATTATAATCTTTTTTAATTATAATAAGTAAATATTTATTCTTTAATAAATTAAAGTTCTTATTATATTTCTTTATATAATTTTTATAGCTAATTTACTTATAGTATTACTCGTTCTACTTATAGTCCTTATTAAGTAACCTTAAATACTTCTAGGTTATATTTATAATTAGTATATACTAATAAGAGCTTAGTTATATCTATAACTAAGCTATTATAAGCTAGTTATACTATTAATAGCTATTCAACTTAATTATTTTATTTATAGTTAATATAGTATTATAAATATTATTTAAGCGTTTAGTTAAGTCGTTTTATTTATCTATTTATTTATAAGTAATAAGCTATACTAAGCTTATATTTCGTCCTTAATTATATTATAAGAGCTTACTAAAACTTAGCTATAATTATACTTCCTTTATTAAAGATAATCTTATTTAATAGTCTATAATTACTAATAATTATTTATAGGAATATATATACTAGCTCTTTTATATTAATTACTTCTTTATATATAAAAAGTATTTATACTTTATTAGTTTATTAATAATAATAAATATATTATTATACTTAACGTTAGTTATAGGTTCTTTTAATAGTAGTAGCCTTATAATATAGTTAAAAGCTATTAAATCCTATAGTTTCTATAGTACTAATAGCTATTATAATTCTTTAAATAGCTTATATTATTTAGCTTTACTTTATATATAAAGTTTATATTCTTTAATAACTTTCTATACTACTTCTTTAAGCTATAAAAATTTATATTATTATTTAATCTATTTTATTATTCTTTAGGTTCCTTAGTATCTATATATTAAATACTTATATATATCTTATATAACTTTATTTTATAATTCTAATAGTATCTAGATTTTATTTTTATATATTAGAACTTTTAAATATTTTATATTATATCTATTTAGTACTTAATATTTTTTATTTATTTTAAGATTTTCTAGTATATTAAGTTATTAAGTTATACTTTAAATATTATATTTAGCTATTATTATTAATAGTTCTTATTTATATTAATTTCTAAGAGCTATCCTTTTATTATAAGTACTCTTATATTATAGTTACTTTATTAACTAAAGGTATTAACTTAACTATTTTTTATTCCTTTTTATAGATTATTTTATAGTTAAATTCTAATAAATATTAAGCCTATTAGATCTATTATCCGTTTAACTATTATATTATTATAAAATATAAGATATTCTTATAATCTATATAAACCTTAACTTTATATTTACTTTTAAGAAGGTAATATCGAAATTCCTTAAAAGCTTAAATAATTATAAGGAATTCTTTATTATAGATAAGGTAATTAAGTTCTATACTATATAGCTTCTTTAAATAAAATATAATTAGTTATAGTCTTCCTTTATTATCTTTTTATTTAATTTATACTCTTAAAGTAAAGTTTAATATATTAGTTTTAAGTTTAATTTATTATTTTAGATTAAAGGTAGTTAAGACTAGTTCTTATATAATTATAGTAACCCTTATAGTATAGTAGTTATATACCTAAGAAGCTTACTAGTTATAATACTAAATTTAGTTTAAATCTAGCTAAGAGCACGATTAATTTTTAGTTAGATTAGTAAACTATACTAACCTACTTATTAATTAGCTAATTAGCGCTTTTAAAAGCGCTTATAAATATATTAGTAGTCTAGCCCCGTTATAAGTAGGCCGGCTTAGACCTCGCCTACTTAGACCTAGCGATAAATTTATTAGGACCTCCCCTTAACCTTAGTCTAAGCCTACTAACTAGGAAAATAAAAACCTAGCGCCGATACTAGTAACTTAATAAGTATAGCGTAAAGCTAGTATAATAACCTAACTACTAGCCCGGCTAAAGGCTAGTATTAATAAAAAATAGCCCGCTAAGCCTTATAGTAGAAAAATAAAGTAGAGCCTAAAAAAATATTATTATAGGATAAGGTTAAAGATAATTATATAATTAACTATTAACTATTAACTAAAAACGCTTATACTATTAACTAACGCTATATACCCTATATATATAAAGGAGTTACTTTCTAAGGTTACTTTATAGTAGGGCTAATATAATTCTAACTAACTATAATAATATCTAAGATAGTATAAGAGCGCTACTAAGAGGTATAGGCTAATAAAGTACTTAGGTATATAGTACTAATATATTAGTAGGGTATTAGTAGGGAATCGTGCCTACCCCGCTTATATATTATAGACCTCTCGCTACTTTAACTAAAGAGGAAAAATCCTTCTTTTAGTAAGCTTTAGTCTTATAATAAAGAGAATATAATATATATAGCGTAGTACCTCTAGCTATCTCTACTACCTAACTAATTATACTATAATATATATTCCCTTATAATTTCTAAAGCTTCCTTTTTTAGTTACTTAGTAGAGATAGCTACTTAAAGAAGACTATATAACGCTCTTATAGCGCGACGTAGTAGTTAACTAGTTAAGGCCTCTTTATTACGTATATTAAGTATCTACTTAAGAAATAAAGAACTAAAAGATATATCTTTAAAATAAACCCTTATTATAGACGATATTCTAACTATATTAAAGATATCGCTACTTATAGGTATAAGACTATTAACTTATAAAGAAAAGCTTATAGCCTTATAAGCGTATATTAAGGAGCTAAAGGAAACGAAACGCCTATAAGACCGCGTTATATAATTAAAGGAGGAAATTACTAAACGTACTAGCGCTATTGCTATCCGTTTAAGAAAGCGTCGATAGTCCTACTCCCTTAAATCGGACGGTAGTCGTAGTAGCGAGGTTAAGATTAAAAATATCGCTTAATTATCTTAACCTACTAATATATAGAAATATCTAGACTAGACTTACGATCTAGAGGACGCTTTTAGGGCAGCACTTAAACGCTTTTATCGTAATAAAATAAAGATCCTCTATATAGTAGATTATATATATAGCGACTATAAAGTAAGATAGCGCTAATACCTTAAAAAATAAACGCTAATTAACTAAACTAAATATAATATAGATTAGGTATACTTTAAGGAATAAATACTTATTTTAATTAAGGATATTATAAATAAAGAGATATTATTAGCGATATAATTAAAGGAGGCTTATTAATAAAAAGGCTAGTCCCTCTTAGAGTTTAGCTTATACCTTAACTCCTTAAAAAGGTATTTTAAATATTTATTAAAAAAGGCGCGTACTCTTATATTTTTTACTAAGCTAGAGCTATAACTTTAAAACTAAATTAACCTTTATTTAATACCTATTTATACCTATTAATAAGAAGAGCTTATATAAGTCGCTTAATAATATTAAGATACTACTATTAATAAGAGGCAATATACTAATACTACTTTTACCCTTAAAGGAACTAAGAATAAAAGTAGTACTATACCCTAAGGCGGTATATATAAGGGAAGGAATTAAAGAGGCTAATAAGCTAAGCTAAATCGTTAAGAAAATACTACTAATTTAACTAATAACTAGTAAGCTAGTAATATACTTACTAAGGGCTAAACTAAAGGATATTATTAAGAAAGAGGATCTTTTACTTAATCGGGAATTATATATTTCTAATATAATAAGCTAGGATACCTATTTATAGAATATATTAATTCTTTAAAAGTAGAAACCTTAGTAAAGACTCTTAGACTTAATACTATAAAATAAGGAAAAGGTAAGATATTAAGGTAAATGCCTTTCTTTTAGTAAACTTAATACTTATAGGATAGTTACTTAAAACTCCTATAATAATATTAAAGCGAAACCCTATTAAAGTCCCTATATACTTAGATACTTATAATACTATTAACCTTATAAATATATACTTTACTTAATAGTAGGGATTACTATAAGTAGCGCTATTATACCTTAAGTTATTAAGGCTTAGTAATAGTAGGGTAAGGGAGTATAAAGTATAGTTAATACCGCTTTAAATAATAAATATAAGAGGCACCGAAAAGATAATTACTTATTTTTATATTAATACTAATAAGTTAACGCTAAACGATTAAGTATTAATCTTTTTATTAGTTACTACCTTAAAGGATAAATATATCTATATTATCCTATAAAAATAATAGTAGTAGTTTAAGTATTAACTAAGTAGCGAAACCCTATAAAATCCCTATAAATTCTTTTAGGAATATAAGAATAAGGTAAGGGTATATATAATAGCGCTTAATCTTAAGCTAATCTTATTACTAGATAAAGATAAGGATAAAGGGATTTTATAAAAAGAATAAGCTAAAATCCTATTAACTCTCTACTAGTTTAAAGATACTTTCTTAGCTAATAAATCCGATTTATTACTAGCTAAAAAGGGAATAGATTACTTAATTAATTTAATCCTTAATATAGAACCTCTTTATAGACTAATTTACCTTTTATCGTAAAAGGAACTCTAAGTATTACGCGACTAGATCTAAGACGCGATAAAAAGGAAAATAATCTAAGAGTTAAAGAGCCTAGCTAGGGCGCTTATCCTTTTTATTTTAAAAATAAATAGTACTATATAGCTATATATAGACTACTAAGGACTTAACTAGGTTATATAAAAGAATCGATACCTTTTACCCTTTATTTTAAAGATTATTAACCGCTATTAAGGAGCTAAGTATATTTCTAAGATTAATATATAGAATATATATTAATATATTCGAATTTAAAAAGGAGATAAATAAAAGACCGCTTTCTAAATATATTATAGATATTTTAAATACTTAGTAATACCCTTTAAACTTACTAACGTACTAGCTACATTTTAGAGCTATATCTATTAAGCGCTTAAGGGGCTTATAAATATAATTTATATAGTCTACCTTAACGATATCCTTATATACTTTAAAATAAGAAAAGAATATATTAAATACTTAGGATAAGTAATAAAAAAGCTAAGGGCTATAAAGCTCTATATAAAACTATTAAAGTATATCTTTTATTAATAGTTAGTTAAGTTCCTTAGGTTTATATTATCTATTAATAGGGTATTAATAGACCCTTAATAAGTAAAGGTAATAGCTTAATAGCTTAAACCTATAACCTACTATAATATTTAGGTTTTCCTTAAGTTCTATAACTTTTACTAATAATTTATATATAGGTACTTAAGAGTTATAGCGCCCTTAACTATATTATTAAAGGGGAGTAAGAATAAAAAAATGCTAAGGAGTATAGAGCTAAACCTTATTAAAAGGGTAGCGTTTTAAGCTCTTAAGGATACTTTTTAAATAGCCTTACTCTTTTAATATTATAATCTAAAAGATATATTTATATTAAAATAAATATATTATAATTCGCGATAGTAAGGATTATCTTTTAACCTAATAACGAAAGGCGTTACTATTTAATTATATTTTAGTTAAGGAAGTTTACTAAAGCTAAACTTAATTATAGTATTTTAGACTAAGAACTCTTTACTATTATTAAGTTATTTAAATACTAGCGATATTTCTTACGAAGAGAGGTGCGAGAAGTATATAAAAATTTACGAAGGTAAAATTAAAAGTAAGGGGTCGGATAGGCAGGGCAGAGAGATTTAATTCTTTTAGGAGCAGCAATTATAGTAGGGGAGTAATTATTATATTGCCTTAATTATCCTTCTTTCCTCTATCTAACGCCCCTCTTTATACCCGTCTAGCATCTCGATTAATAAAGAAGATCCTACTTAAAGAAGCTACTAATATCCTTTTAACTACCGAGCTTTTTACCGGTTTTTCCCCTCCTTTCTAGCCGTTGCCGGCCTATCCGTCTTATCTCTTACTACCTCTATAGGAAGCTATCGCTACTTCTGCTTCCCCTTATACCCCTACCCTCCTTTCTATACCTCCTTTTAGCTCCTTCTTCCTTCTTCTATACTAGGTGTTTTTAGCTTCCTTAGTCCCTTATACTAAGGGATATCTCCGAGAACTACGAAATTAAGCTATGCTTCGCGATAATATTACGTTAAAAGGGTAGCATATAAAATAAAGGTATTATTAAACTACTATAACCTTTAGATATTTATATACTAAACCTCCTTAAATAAGAGGTAAGTAAGATAGTATATATATTTAGTACTATTTAACTTTATAATTAAGTATTATATAAGTAAATCTAACCTAGTAAACGCGCTATTAAGAATGCCTAGATATAAGGGTAAGAAGCCCTTATTTATAAAACTATTACTAGAGCTATAAGCGAAACTAGCTACTATTAATACTATATTTATATAAAGAAATAATAAAGCGTTTTTATAGGTAAAGAGATACTTAACCTTAAGTTAATATAAGCATAGTAAAGTGCCTTTATATAAGGAAAATATATAAGCTTATTTATAGTAAAACTATAATAATTTAAGCGCGAGACTTAAACGATTAGCCGATTAAGCTAAAGAGAGAGCTAGTTATAAATAGTTACTTTTAAGGAAGACCGCTAAAGAAGCGGCCTACTATATAAAGGTTTATATAGTAGAAGTTCTAGAACTATTACTAGAGTTATTAAAACGTACTTAGTTAGTTAACGTAGTAATTAGTAGGCTAAAGGAAACTAAAGACTTCTTAAAAGGGAAGGGTTTTTAGTTAGTATACTTAGATAAACTACTATTATAAAAGGGTTATATTATAGTACCTTTAAAGGTAGCCTTATAATAAGAGCTAATATAGCTCTTTTATAACGATTTATTAGTAAGATACTTTAGCTCTTAATATATTAATAAACTATTAAAAAGGAACTTTTACTAAGATAGAATAATAAAAGATATAAATAAATATATTTAGTTATACCTAGTATATTAAGGTATAGTATCTAAGAGGTATTACCTTTATAGTACTATATAATTATTACTATATCTTATATAACTATAAGAAGAATTATTAATAGGCTTTATTATAGGTTTACTTAAAGCATAGTATAATAAATAAGACGTTAATACGATCTTAGTAATTATAGACCGATATACTAAGTATTACCTTTTCTTTCCTATCTCTAAGATAATAATAGCTTTAGAGCTAGTAGAATTATTCTATTACTAAGTTAAATTAGTATAGAGACCTTTAAAAGGTATTATCTTAGATAAAGGGTCCTTATTTATAAGTAAGTTTTAGTTAAATCTTTATTTTATCTTATAAGTAAAATATAGGCTATTAATAGTATTTTACTTATAAACTAATAAGTAAATAAAATAAATAAACTAAGCTATATAATATTACTTAAGATACTTTACTAACTTAAAATAAACTAACTAAGCGTTACTCTTATATATTACTTAATTTATATATAATAATATAAAGAATATAATAACTAGGTTATTACTTAACGAAGTATTAATAGGTTACTAACTAAACTTTTATATTAATATCGAGGACGATATTATTTAAAGGAGGGTACCTAAAGTAAGAGTAATAGTTACTAAGCTATAAGAGCTATAAAAGAGGCTTAAGGAATACTAAAAAAAGGCTATTAAATTATAAGCGAAATACTACGATTTAAGGTACTAACCGCTTATATTAAAAGTAAGAGACCTTATAGTATTATTAATAAAGAATTTACGCCTTAAGGATAAAAAAAGAAAACTCTTACCTAAGTATATTAGACCGTTTTAGGTCCTATAAGCTATTAGAAAGTAAGTATATTATCTTATACTCCCTAAGAAGTACTTATACCTTTATAATATTTTCTATATTAGTTTATTAAAGCTATAGAAAGAGCGAAAAGGCATCTATAAAGATAGCGAAACCCTCTTAATACTAAACTTAAAGGATAATAAAGGTAAATAAGAAGTCTAAGAGATTAAAGACTAAAAGAGATCTAAGGGCGATACCTTTTTCCTTATTAAATAAAAAGGATAGCTAGCTAAGTATAACTAATAGGTTAATATTAAAGATATAGTAAATAGCTAAGACCTTATTAAAGAATATACTACTTACTTAACTAGGAAAAAGAAGTATAAGACTAAGTAAGGTAAGGAAACCTATTAATATAAGGAGACGCTATTAAATTAGTAATAAATCCCTACTAAATCGCTACTAACTTATTAACGTATTAGTACGCTTAAACGTCTTATAACTATATATAGAATAGTAAAATAAGAGAATAAAGGAAAACTATTTATATTACTTATTAAATATTATTAAGGAAAATAAAACTAAACTATAACTCTACTAAGACCTTAATAATAAAAGAAAGAAAGATAGTTATAGCTAAATAAAAGAAAGATAATACCTATCTATTACTTTTAACTACCCTTCTTTTTTACTAGTATAGCGGGAACTAACTAAGGCGCCCCCTTTAATATACTAAATACCTTTAGAAATACTAAAACTACCCTATCCTCCGCTCCTTCCTTTATAAGAGTGCTACTAAGAGGTATAGGCTAATAAAGCACTTAGGTATATAGTACTAATATATCGGTAGGGTATTAATATGGAATCGTGCCTACCCCGCTTATATATTATAGACCTCTTATTACTTTAACTAAAAAGGAAAAATCCCTCTTCTTATAAGCTTTAGTCTTATAATAAGAAGAATATAATATATATAGTATAGTACCTCTAGCTATCTCTACTACCTAACTAATTATACCGTAATATATATTCCCTTATAATTTCTAAAGCTTTCTTTTTTAATTACCTAGTAAAGATAGCTATTTAGAGAAGACTATATAACGCTCTTATAGCGCGATATAGTAGTTAACTAGTTAAGGCCTCTTTATTATATATATTAGGTATTTACTTAAGAGATAAAGAACTAAAAGATATATCCTTAGAATAAACCCTTATTATAAACGATATTCTAACTATATCGAAGATATCGCTACCTATAAGCGTAAGACCGTCGACTTATAAAGAAAAGCTTATAGCCTTATAAGCGCGTATTATAAAGCTAGAAGAGATAAAACGCTTATAAGACCGCGTTATATAATTAAAGGAGGAAATTACTAAACGTGCTAGCGCTATTACTATTTATTTAGGAAAGCGTTAATAGTCCTACTCCCTTAAATTAAACGGTAGTCGCGGTAGTAAGGTTAAGATTAAAAACATCGCTTAATTATCTTAACTTACTAATATATAGAAACATCTAAACTAAACTTATAATCTAAAGGACGCTTTTAAGGCAGCGCTTAAACGCTTTCGTTATAATAAAATAAAGATCCTTTACGCGGTAGATTATATATATAGCGACTATAAAGTAAGATAGCGCTAATACCTTAAAGAATAAACGCCGATTAACCGAACTAAATATAGTATAGATTAGGTATACTTTAAGGAATAGATACTTATCTTAATTAAGGATACTATAAATAAGGAGATACTATTAGCGATATAATTAAAAGAAGCTCGCTAACGAGAAGGCTAGTCTCCCTTAAAGTTTAGCTTATACCTTAACTCCTTAGAGAGGTATTTTAAACGCCTATTAGAAAAGGCGCGTACTCTTACGTTTTTCGCTAAGCTAGAGCTATAACTTTAAGACTAAATTAACCTCTATTTAATACCTATTTATACCTATTAATAGGAAAAGCTTATATATATTGCCTAATAATATTAAGATACTACTACTAATTAAAGGCAATGTATTAATACTACTTTTACCCTTAGAGGAACTAGGAATAAAAGTAGTACTATACCCTAAGGCAGTATATATAGGGGAAGGAATTAAAGAGGCTAATAAGCTAGGCCGAATCGTTAAGGAAATACTACCTATTTAACTAATAATTAGTAAGCTAGTAATATACTTACTAAGGGCTAAACTAAGGGACGTTATTAAGGAAAAGGATCTTTTACTTAATTAGGAATTATATATTTTTAATATAATAAGCTAGGATACCTATTTATAGAATATACTAATTCTTTAAAAGTAGAAACCTTAGTAAAGACTCTTAAACTTAATACTATAAAATAAGGAAAAGGTAAGATATTAAGGTAAACGCCTCTCCCTTAGTAAACTTAATACCTATAGGATAGTTACTTAAAACTCCTATAACGATATTAGGGCGAAACCCTATTAAAGTCCTTATATACTTAGATACTTACGGTACTATTAACCTTATAGATATATACTTTACTTAATAGTAAAGATTACTATAAGTAGCGCTATTATACCTTAAGTTATTAAGGCTTAGTAATAGTAAGGTAAAGGAGTATAGAGATTAGTTAGTACCGCTTTAAATAATAAATATAAGAAGTACTAAAAAGATAATTACTTATTTCTATATTAGTATTAATAAGTTAACGCTAAACGATTAAGTACTAATCCTTTTATTAGTTACTACCTTAGAGGATAAATATATTTATATTATCCTATAAAAACGATAGTAGTAGTTTAAGTATTAACTAAGTAGTAAAACCGTATAGAATCCTTATAGATTCTTTTAAGAATATAAGAATAAGGTAAAGGTATATATAATAGCGCTTAATCCTAAGCTAATCCCGCTACTAAATAAAGATAAGGATAAAGGGATTTTATAGAAAGAATAAGCTAAAATCCTACTAACTCTTTACTAGTTTAAAGATACCTTCTTAGCTAATAAATCCGATTTATTACTAGCTAAAAAGAGAATAGATTACTTAATTAATTTAATCCTTAATATAGAACCTCCTTATAGACTAATTTATCCTTTATCGTAAAGGGAACTTTAAGTATTATACGATTAGATCTAAGATATAATAAAAAGGAAAATAATCTAAGAGTTAAAGAGCCTAGCTAGGGCGCTTATCTTTTTCGTTTTAAAAAAGGATAATACCTTATAGCTATATATAGACTACTAAGGGCTTAACTAGGTTACGTAAAAGAATTAGTACCCTTTACCCTTTATTTCGGAGATTATTAACTACTATTAAAGAGCTAAGTATTTTTCTAAGATTAATATATAGAATACGTATTAATATATTTAAATTTAGGAAGGAGATAAATAAAAGACCGCTTTTTAAACGTATTATAGATATTTTAAATACCTAGTAATACCCTTTAAACTTACTAACGCACTAGTTATATTTTAGAGCTATATCTATTAAGCGCTTAAGGGGCTTATAGATATAATCTATATAGTCTACCTTATCGATATTCTTATATACTCTAAGATAAGAGAAGAATATACTAAATACTTAAGATAAGTAATAGAAAGGCTAAGGGCTATAGAGCTTTATATAAAACTATTAAAGTATATCTTTTATTAATAGTTAGTTAAGTTCCTTAAGTTTATATTATCTATTAATAGGGTATCGATAGACCCTCGATAGGTAGAGGTAATAGCCTAATAGCCTAAACCTATAACCTACTATAATATTTAGGTTTTCCTTAGGTTCTATAATTTTTACTAACGATTTATATATAGGTACTTAAGAGTTATAGCGCCCTTAACTATATTACTAAAGGGGAGTAAGAATAAGAAGAAGCTAGGGAGTATAGAGCTAAACCTCGCCGAAAGGGTAGCGTTTTAAGCTCTTAAGGATACTTTTTAAGGAGCCCTACTCCTTTAATATTACGATCTAGAAAGACGTATTTATATCGAAATAGATATATCGTAATTCGCGATAGTAAGGATTATCTCTTAACCTAATAATAAAGAGCGTTACTATCCGATTATATTTTAGTTAAGGAAGTTTACTAGAGCTAAACTTAATTATAGTATTTTAAACTAAGAACTCTTTACTATTATTAAGTTATTTAAATACTAGCGATATTATATTAAAGGGGTAGCGTATAAAGTAAAGGTATTATTAGACTACTATAACCTTTAAACGTTTATATACTAGACCTCCTTAAATAAGAGGTAAGTAAGATAGTATATATATTTAATACTATTTAACTTTATAATTAAGTATTATATAAGTAAATCTAACCTAGCGAACGCGCTATTAAGAATGCCTAGATATAAGGGCGAGAAGCCCTTTTCTATAGAACTATTACTAGAGCTATAAGCGAAACTAGCTATTATTAATACTATATTTATATAAAGAAATAATAAGGCGTTTTTATAGGTAAAGAAACGCTTAACCTTAAGTTAATATAAGCGTAGTAAAGTGCCTTTATATAAGGAAAATATATAAGCTTATTTATAGCGAAACTATAATAATTTAAGTATAAGACTTAAAGGATTAGCCGATTAAGCTAAAAAGAGAGCTAGTTATAAATAGTTACTTTTAAGGAAGACCGCTAAAAAAGTAGCCTACTATATAAAGGTTTATATAGTAGAAGTTCTAGAACTATTACTAGAGTTACTAAAACGTACTTAGTCGGTTAACGTAGTAATTAATAGGCTAAAAGAGACTAAAGACTTCTTAAAAGGGAAGGGTTTCTAGTTAGTACGCTTAAATAGACTACTACTATAAAAAGGTTATATTATAGTACCTTTAAAAGTAGCCTTATAGTAAGAGCTAATATAGCTCTTTTATAATAATCTATTAGTAAGATACTTTAGCTCTTAATATATTAGCGAACTATTAGCGAGGAAGTTTTACTAAGACAAAATAATAAAAAACGTAAATAAATACGTTTAGTTATACCTAGTATATTAAGGTATAGTATCTAAGAGGCATCGCCCTTATAGTACTATATAATTATTACTATATCCTATATAACTATAAGAAGAATTATTAATAGACTTTACTATAGGTTTACCTAAAGTATAGTATAATAAATAAGACGTTAATACGATCTTAGTAATTATAGACCGATATACTAAGTATTACCTCTTTTTTCCTATCTCTAAGATAATAATAGCCTTAAAGCTAGTAGAATTATTTTATTACTAAGTTAAAATAATATATAGACCTCCGAAAGGTATTATCTTAGATAAAGGGTCCTTATTTATAAGTAAGTTTTAGTTAGATCTTTATTTTATCTTATAAGTAAAATATAAGCTATTAATAGTATTTTACCTATAAACTAACGGGTAAATAGAATAAATAAACTAAGCTATATAGTACTACTTAAGATACTTTACTAACTTAGAATAAACTAACTAAGCGTTACTCTTATATATTACTTAATTTATATATAATAATATAAAGAATATAATAACTAGGTTATTACTTAATAAAGCGTTAATAGGTTACTAATTAAACTTCTATATTAATACTAAGGATAATATTATTTAAAGGGGGGTACCTAAAGTAAGAGTAAGAGTTACTAGGCTATAGGAGCTATAAAAGAGGCTTAAGGAATACTAAAAAAAGGCTATTAAATTATAAGCGAAATACTACGATTTAAGGTACTAACCGCTTATACTAAAAGTAAGAGACCTTATAGTATTATCGATAAAGAACTTATACCTTAAGGATAAAAAAAGAAAACTCTTACTTAAGTATATTAAACCGTTTTAGGTCTTATAAGCTATTAGAAAGTAAGTATATCGTTTTATACTTCTTAAGAAGTACTTACGCCTTTATAACGTTTTCTATATTAGTCTCTTAAAGCTATAGAAAGAGCGTAAAGGCACTTATAAAGATATCGAAACCCTACTAATACTAAACTTAGAGGACGATAAAGGTAAATAAGAAGTCTAAGAGATTAAAAACTAAAAAAGATCTAAGGGCAATACCTTTTTCCTTATTAAATAGAAAGGATAGCTAGCTAAGTATAACTAATAGGTTAATACTAAAGATATAGCGAATAGCTAAGACCTTATTAAAGAATATACTACTCGCTTAATTAAGAAAAAGAAGCGTAAAACTAAGTAAGGTAGGGAAACTTATTAGCGTAGGGAGATACTATTAAATCGGTAACGAATCCCTACTAAATCGCTTTTAACTTATTAACGTATTAGCACGCTTAAACGTCTTATAACTATATATAAAATAGTAAAATAAGAGAATAAGGGAAAACTATTTATACTACTTATTAAATATTATTAAGGAAAATAAAACTAAACTATAACTTTACTAAGGCCTTAATAATAAAGGAGAGAAAGATAGTTATAGCTAAATAAAAGAAAGATAAGACCTATCTATTACTTTTAACTACCCCTCTTCTTCGCTAGTATAGTAAGAACTAACTAAGGCGCCCCCTCCGCTATACTAAATACCTCTAGAAATACTAGAACTACCTTATCCTTTACTCCGTCCTTATCCTCTATATTAAGACGTATCTTTATTAGCACGGTACTTACCTTAGCCTTAGTAAATAATAAGGTATATTACTATAAAGTATAGCCTATATCGCTATTAATAAAGCGGAGTTTTAACTAGGATTCCTAGGCCTAGTACTCTAGGCTTATATAAGCGATATCGAATAAGGGCGTAGGGTTAAGGTAAATAATAAGCTCGCGGCGCTTATTAATTAGCGTATAGTAGTTAGTACGCTCGACTTAGTATATCGTTAGGCGGTCGCTAATAAAAAGGTTAGATAAAACTTACGATAGTAGACTTTTATATACCTATAGTCCTAAAGGACTTATAATAGGCTATCTTAGTAATATCGAAACCCTTAGTTAAATACTATACTATAATAGCGAGATAGCGCTAATTAGCCTCCTTAAAAATAAGCACGCCCGCGTCCGAGCTATTATCCTTAGTATCCTTATTACTAGTCTTTAGCTTATTAAGCTTACGTAGGTACTTAATAATAGCGACTATATCGGCCCGGTTATTAAATATAAAAGTAGCGGCCTTAAGAAAGATTAGCTTATTAATTATAATATTTAAAGTTAAAGGGAAACTTACTTAATTATAGGTCGCGGTATATTTATAGTACTACTTATATCGCGTTAAGGAAACCCCTAAGAAAATATAGCTAATTAAGAGCACCTTAATAAGCTTAGGCTTAGTTATATTATACTCTTTAACGACCGTCCTAAAATAATATATATACTAGAGCTTATAAGAGATAACCTTATAAGCCTTAACTAAGCGGGCTTTAGCCTTAGATCGGGTACGCTTCTTTATAGGAGCGCGCCTACCTTATACCGCCGCTTAGGTACCCTTATCTTTAGCGCCGCCGTTCTTAGGTTTATCGGTAAGAAGAGTTAGATCGCGGCTATCTTTATTATTACTATTATTATTATCTTAGCCCTTATTTAGCTAGGTATTAAGATAGTCTTAGCCCTCGTTTAGCTAGGCCTTATCGTTAATATCGGCCTACTTATTTTAAGGAGCAGCCTAAGCGACGATCTCCTATTAGCTAGAGCCGCCTTATTAAGATAGAGTAGCTAGGTTATTAGTACTTACCTAAGAGCGCCTAAGCACGATCTCCTCGCTAGTATTAATATCGCTAATAAGGGTAATAGACTTATAAGTTTCTTAGCTTATAAAGGTAAGCTTATCGATAGCTAGAGTTAAGGTATTTAGTAGGGTAATAGGAGTATAACCCTCGCTAATATTAGGTCCTAAACTAAAAGTCTCTTAAAACTAAGATTCCCTTATACCTTTCTTAGCTTTCTTTATTAAAAGGGAACTAGTATTATTATAAGACTTTTAGGCTAATCGCTTATACTTTAAGGGTAAACCCGCCGCTACCTACTCCTATATATAGCGTAAGAAATTAGCGTTATAGTTCTTTATTTTCTTTAGTATAAAAAGCATTATTATTAATAAATTATTAATAAAAAATAATATAAAAAGGTATAAGGGATTAATAAAAAAAAGGTATAAAACTCTATAATAATTATAAGCGGAAGGGTTAAAGAAGAAAAGAAAATAAAAGAAGTAAGAGATATATATATACGCTCTTTATATTATAGTTACGCGGCCGATATATAAGCGATACTATAATAGTTACTTAGCGGCTACCGCTAGTATAATAACTATTAACGTTATAGAGCGTAGACTAATATATACTTATATAGGCGTATATATATAATATATAACCGAAACTACCTCTCTTCTTAACCGAATATATATAGTATAGTAAAAGTAATATATATTAAAGATATAGCTAAGATATCTATATAAGAAGGGAGATAATTATAAGAGCGCTACTAAGAAGTATAAGCTAATAAAGTACTTAGGTATATAGTACTAATATATTAGTAGGGTATTAGCAAGGAATTATACTTACCCCGCTTATATATTATAGACCTCTTACTACTTTAACTAAAGAAGAAAAATCCCTCTTCTTATAAGCTTTAGTCTTATAATAAGGAGAATATAATATATATAGCGTAGTACCTCTAGCTATCTCTACTACTATAAGGAACAGTGTTCTTACTATAAATAAAGCAGCTATAATATACTCTCCCGATTATATAAGCTAATAAGTAGTATATTAATTATAGGTAAAATCTTATCCTATAAAGTAAGAATCGCTCGTTATTTTATATATTATTATATATTAAACGGGTTACCGGTTATCGTATAATCGGGAATCGAAGGAATAGAGCTAGCTTAGAATACTAGCTAAGACCTCTTAAGAATACTAGCACGACTAACCTCCTCTAAATATAAATATTAGTAGAACTAAGACACTTTTAGATTTACTTAAGATATCACGGAATTCCCTAGTCTTAGGGCTATACGGCAGCCTAAATCTAGTCCCGAAAGGTTCTTCCGTTTAGCTATAATTATCTATATAAGATAGTATGTCCGCTAGTAGATAGATAGAGAATTATTAACTTTAACACCTCTTCTATATACTAATATACTACTAATAAATTCTATTAAAAATCCTACCTTATACTCCTTCTTCCCCTCTATTATATAGTCTTACTTAATTCCTTAATTTCCTAAGATTCCGCTTTTACTTATATACCTTAATAACTACCTAACTAATCGTACTATAATACGTATTCCCTTATATCCTTATCTTCTACGTTAAGACCTATCTTTATTAGTATAGCACTTACCTTAGCCTTAGTAAATAGTAAGGCGTATTACTATAAAGTATAGCTTATATCGCTATTAATAAAGCGGAGTTTTAACTAGGATTCCTAGGCTTAGTACTTTAGGCTTATATAAGTAATATTAAATAAGGGTATAAGGTTAAGGTAAATAATAAGCTCGTAGCGCTTATTAATTAGCTAATAGTAGTTAGTATACTTAACCTAGTATATTATTAGGCGGTCGCTAATAAAAAGGTTAGATAAAACTTATAATAATAGACTTTTATATACTTATAGTTTTAAAGGACTTATAATAGGCTATCTTAGCGGCGTTAAAAGCCTTAGCTAAATACTATATTATAATAGTAAGATAGCGCCGATTAGCCTATTTAAAAATAAGTATACTTATATCTAAGCTATTATCCTTAGTATCCTTATTACTAGTCTTTAGCTTATTAAGCTTATATAGGTACTTAATAATAGCGACTATATTAGCTTAGTTACTAAATATAAAAGTAGCGGCCTTAAGAAAGATTAGCTTATTAATTATAATATTTAAAGTTAAAAGGAAACTTACTTAGTTATAGGTCGTAGTACGTTTATAGTACTACTTATAGTATATTAAGGAAACCCCTAAGAAAATATAGCTAATTAAGAGCACCTTAATAGGTTTAGGCTTAGTTATATTATACTCTTTAATAACCGTCTTAAAATAATATATATACTAAAGCTTATAAGGGATAACCTTATAAGCCTTAACTAAGTAGGCTTTAGCCTTAGATTAAGTATACTTTTTTATAAGAGCGCGACCGCCTTATACTACTACTTAAGTACCTTTATCTCTAACGCTACTATTCTTAGGTTTATTAGTAAGAGAAGTTAGATCGCGGCTATCTTTATTATTACTATTATTATTATCTTAGCCCTTATTTAACTAGGTATTAGGATCGTTTTAGCCCTTATTTAGCTAGGCCTTATCGTTAATATCGGCCTACTTATTTTAAGGAGCGGCCTAAGTAACGATCTCTTATTAGCTAAAGCCGCCTTATTAAGATAGAGTAGCTAGGTTATTAGTACTTACCTAAGAGCGCTTAAGTATAATCTCCTCGCTAGTATTAGTATTACTAATAAGGGTAATAAACTTATAAGTTTCTTAGCTTATAAAGGTAAGCTTATTAGTAGTTAGAGTTAAGATATTTAGTAAGGTAATAAAGGTATAACCCTTACTAATATTAAGTCTTAGACTAAAAGTCTCTTAAGACTAGGATTCCCTTATACCTTTCTTAGCTTTCTTTATTAAGAAGGAACTAGCGTTACTATAAGACTTCTAAGCTAATCGCTTATACTTTAAAAGCGAACCTACCGCTACCTACTCTTATATATAGCGTAGGAAATTAGCGTTATAGTTCTTTATCTTTTTTAGTATAAAAGGTATTATTATTAATAAATCGTTAATAAAAAGTAATATAAAAAGGTATAAGAGATTAATAAAAAAAGGTATAAAACTCTATAGTAATTATAAGTAAAAGAGCTAAAAAAGAAAAGAAAATAAAAAAAGTAAGAGATATATATATATACTCTTTATATTATAGTTACGCGGCTAATATATAAGCGATACTATAATAGTTACTTAGTAATAACCGCTAGTATAATAACTATTAATATTATAAAGTATAGACTAATATATATTTATATAAGTATATATATATAATATATAACAAAACTACCTTTCTTTTAACTAAATATATATAGTATAGTAAAAGTAATATATATAAAGATATAGCTAAGATATTTATATAGGAAGAGAGATAATTATAAGAGCGCTACTAAGAGGTATAGGCTAATAAAGTACTTAGGTATATAGTACTAATATATTAGTAGGGTATTAATAAGGAATTATACCTACCTTACTTATATATTATAGACCTCTTACTACTTTAGTTAAAGAGGAAAAATCCCTCTTTTAGTAAGCTTTAGTCTTATAATAAGGAGAATATAATATATATAGCGTAGTACCTTTAGCTATTTCTACTACCTAACTAATTATACTATAATATATATTCCCTTAAAAAAAACTTCTCGCGAAACTAATATACGCTTATAGCGGGTATATATCGCGACTAAAATACTAACTAATACTAGGAATTAATTTAATAGTATTAATTACCCTTAGTAATAATACTACGTTAAGGCTAAGGGGTAGGTAGATATAGTAGCGGCCCTTAACGTACTAAGCTCGATTAAAGCGTATAGCGTAAAAAAACGCTACCTAAATTTATATACCTTAATAGAGCGAGTTAATAAACCTAAAGCAGCGATATAATACCGGCCTAGGCGCCGAGCGACCCTATAGAAAAAGCAGTATACGATAAACTCGCGGGCTTTATCCTAAGCGTATAGTTTAGTAGGGTATAGGCAGTAGTCGAACGGCTCTCTAGGGTAAAGAGCCGCGCTAGCAGCGCGTCGTTAGCGGCACTCTACGCGGATAAGAGCTTTAAGATAATAATCCGGGATATAATTAAGGAGGTAGTTAAGGAAGAACTCCGCCTAGGTATCGCTTTAGGCTTAGGGGGCCCTAAGCGAACCTAGGCTACGGTCGTAGCTAAGACTAAGGGACCGACCTAATATAAAGCTACGGTAAAATAGGTCCTACCGCGCTATAAACGCGAGATTATCGTAGTCCCTACTAAGGCACCGCCCGAAATCCTAAGCCGCGAACTAAAGGATATAGTAAAGGCGGTAAATATAGCCTTAAAAGCTATAAGCGCTATAGCGGCGAGGCGCCTTTAAAGTAAAGATATCGCGGTTATATTTAATACCGCGGCGAGAGCCTATTAAAGGGACTAAGGCTAGGTTAAGGCCGTATTCGGACTAAAGGCTATAATCTCCTACCGCGCGTATACGGTAGTTATAAAGAACGTTCCCTTAAGGGTAGCGATAGTAGATAGGGAGCGATTACTCTATAAGATTATAGAGGTAAATAAAGTTAAGGTCCTCTAGGCCTAGGCGCTATACCCTTAATCTAAGATATCGACGGCGACGACTATACTTATTAAGGTCGGTAGCCTAAAAGAGGCTAATAGGCTCTACGACCTAGGCTTAGTCCTTAAAGTATAGATCTTTTAATATAAACCCTATAATAAGTTAGTCTAACTATAGAGGTACTATAACTATTATAGATATAGCTATATCGCTAAGTAATATATATTAATATAACTCTATAGCCGATATAGGAGCACGGTATATAATAGAGGCGAGGACGAATATAGGGCTAAGAAGGGTAAAATCCCTTATAACTATATCTTATACTAAGGGGACTACCTATTATAAACCTAGACCTACCCTATAGCGAATAAAGCCTAGGAAAAGGCAAGGGAAAACTACCCGCGTCGACCTTAATAGTTCGCGAATACTTAGATATACGCCGAGTAATAAGTGCTCCCTACCGTTAAAACCTAAGGCGTTCCTAAATCGACCGTAGTCTAAAAGTAGGGACTAGGTAAACCGCGCTAGGATAAGAGGTCGAGCTTAAGATACCTACTAGCTAGTAAGGCTAGGGAGGCTAAACTAAGTATAAATAATATTCGTAGGTATAGTAAATAAAGAAGCGCTAAGAGATAGAGCGCCTCCCTCCTTATATAGACGACCCCTTTTACCTTAACCTTACTTATATATAACTAAAAGTACTATTATAGAATATATAAAAGAGATATAAGCTAGCTTAGTTAGCGCTTTACTACTAAGCTAGCTTTAACTTAATAGTACTATAGGAAGTAAAAGCTATACTAAGAAGCGCCCCCCCCCCCCTTAGAGCGGCGCCCTATAGCCTAGTCTATAGGGAGGGGAGGTACGCGCTATATATATATAAAAGGCTCGGGCTAAGGACTTAGTTACCTTAGTTTAGACTAGACTAAAGCGAGGTGATTTTTAGGGATAGTATTAGACTATAGGCGATTTACTTACTACTAAGGGCCGCGAGGGTAAGAGCGCTACGCGACCTAAGCATAATTAAACTAAAGTACCCTATAGTAATAGTAAGGGACTTTAATATCTATTACCTACTCTAAGATAGATATAATAAAACCTTAGATAGCGCGATATAACTTATATAGAAAGCGATAAGGCTACGACTTAAACTTACTACCTTAAGAGGGGAGTATATAAGATTCTTTTATAGCTAAAGGGATAGTACTATCGACCTAGCTTAAGTAATACTAAAGACTAGAATATAGTATACTAAGCCTAACCTAGACCTAACTAGGTTAAACTATATCCCTTAAACTATTATACTATAAGTTAATACCTAGGCCTAGGCACCTAAACCGGCCCTAAGGTAAAAAGAAGTAGAAGCAAAGCTAGTTAAAGCTAAGACTATATCCTAGCTAGGACTATACTAGCTAATACTTTAAACGCTTAAGGATATTAATAAGGACCTAGACTATATCTTCGCTACTTTAGTATAGATCGCGATAGCTATAGTTCCGCGCTAAGGGCGAGTATTACTTAAGGGCAATATATAGTTTACCTTAGAGGTAAGGAGGGTAATAAGGGAGGCTAAGAAGGTAAGGAGGAAGTATAAGCGGGAAAGGAATAAGGCGAACTAGGAAGACCTATATAAGGCGTCTATAGCTTAGAAGTAGACTATTTATAAGGTAAGGAAGGCCTATTAGCGCGAGTTCTTAGAAGAATTTAGCGCCGATAATACTAAGCTTTAGAACGTAGAGAGGTAGGTAAGACTTTATAGTAAGCTATTATTAAAACCGACCTATATCTTATTATTAGTTAAGGAAGGTAAGGACTAATTAACGGAAACCTTTAAAGAGAAGGCCTAGCTATTAGCCGCTAAGTTTTTCTTATTAAAGGCCGGCACGACCTAAAGGCTACCTTAGCCTATAGCTAAGGCGACCCTTATAGTTAATTAATAGATCCGGCTAGTTAATATTATAAGGGCGCTAGGTAAGATAGTAAGCTAGAAAGTAGCGGGTCTAAACGGCGTCCCCTTAAGGTTTATTAAGAAGTATAGCCTAGCCTTAGTCTAGCGACTAGCTACGATCTTTAACGCCTATACCTAACTCTTATATTTCCTAGGTCGGTTCTATAGCGCGAATATAGTAGTTATCTAGAAGCTAGGTAAGAGGCTAGACGCTTACTATATAATAAGGGGTTAGAGACTAATCTCCTTTTTACTTATAGTAGGAAAAGTACTTAAGTAGATACTAGCTTAAAGGATCGTAGGAGTAGTAAAGGTAAATAGTATCTTACTAAATAGATAAATAGGGAATAGGAGGGAACGCTCTATAAAGGCGGCGATCCTACTAATAATAGAACTAGTATACGTAATATAGGCTTAAAAGGGCATTATATTATTCCTATAGCTAAATATTAAGGGCGTATTTAATATAATTAACTATAATAAGCTTATAAGGGAACTAAAGCTTAAGAGATACCTTAGGTAGCTTATAAGCTTAATACTAAGCTTTATAAGTAATAGGAGATCGACCCTTTACTTTAATAGGAGGACTTTAGAGCTAACTTAAGTACTAATAGGAGTCCCTTAAAGCTCCCCCCTATCCCTAATCCTATTTCTATACTATATAACCCCCTTATATAAAAGGCTTAGTATAATATATAGTATTTATACCGTTAGCTTCGCTAACGATATAAATATAGTTAGTATTAGACCTAACGAGGCTATTATAGTAGTACGCTTAGAGGAAGCTTAGAAGGTATACGCGGAATAAGCGACTAAGTTCGCGGTTACTTTTAAACCGTTAAAGAGTAAATTACTATACTTTATATAAAGGAGATAAGCGATAACGACGCTAGTCCGCCGTAAGGCTAATATAGTAACCCTAGTTTAAGAGGCCCGCCTACTAAGGGTTTAGGTATACCGGAAACTATATTAAAAGGCATACCTAAAATAATTCTAAGTAAAGTTAAAGCGCTAGACTATAGCCCTAACTAGGCTCGCGGCGTTTATATAAGGCTATACCTTACTACGCGCTAAGGAAGTCTATAGTAAGGTAATCCGGTCCTTAATCTCCTACGCTATAGTTATATTCTATAAGATAACGCTCGTAGGGGGGAAACTATATAGAATCGCGCGGGACCTTACCTAGGACTAGTTAGCCTACCTCTAGGTAGTAATAGGTGCCTACCGCGCGACCTTAGTCTACTAAGTTAAAGTAAAGGCATAGGTACCCTTAATTGACCTCTACTTAAACTAAAGAATAATAGATACCTTTTAGAGGCTAAAAGACTTAGGGCTCCTAGGCTAAATCTAACGTACGTTTAACGTAGTCGCGGGTATACTTAAAAGGAGGCGATACTAAAGAGAGGGTAGACCCTTAGCGGCACTACCTTTAAGTAGACCCCCCCTCGTAGAGGAGATAAGAGGGGTCTAGAGCTAGATAAGAATAGACGACCTCTTAGATAAAGCTAAGTCGCTTAAAAGGCTAAATAAGGAATAGGCCGCTTAATAAAACGCTAAGGAAGACGCGATCTAATAATACTAGACTACCCTTTACCTTACCGACTTCCTACCTTAGTTTAATAAGGCGATAATACTAGACCGTTATAAGGGCCTCCCTAAGTATATTAGTATAGTAATTACCTAGATATATATAAGAAAGATTAGGCTTAACGACTTCCTTTTTAACTAATAAGTCCTTAACGTAGTTTCGCTAATATATACCTATAGATAAAGATAGGATACTATCTACTATATAATAATCGACTATCTATTAATAGTAGAGGTAAGGGAGTCTCTCTTAATATAGGCCTAGGATATAAGTAATATAAGAGCGGGCCTTTAAGAGAAAAAGATAGTAGCGCCGCTAGTATAATAGTTCCTTTACTTAAGTAAGCTTTATTAGTTCGACCTAGCTTAGAGGCTATACGTAGATATACCGGATAATAAAACTAGGGTCGCGCTAAGGATAGAGCGGCCCTAACTAGGACTACCTTAGCTAACTACCTCCTTTATTAAAGCGACCTAGAAAAGGAGAGGACTTACGATTATAAGACTATAGCTTTAACTAAACTAAACCTAGACTAAGCGTAAACCTCGCCGATTAAACTATAGACTAAATAGAACTAATATAACTTAACTAAACTAACCTTAATAGCTATAGAATAAGACCTACTACTAAAAGACTATAACCGAATAAGACCTAACTTAAAACTAAACTAAGATAGAGCTAATAACTAGCCCCCTTTAAACTACGACCTTAGCCTAGCTCGTTAGTAGTAATATCCGCCTTATTATTATAGCGGGAATAATAAGACCCCCTTAAAGTAGTATATAGAGTATAGGAGGGAGTAACTTAAGGCTTACGAGGAGTATAGGGACTACTACCGCTATAAGAACCTTAATAATAACTAAATAGACCTAACCCTAAACCCGAACTAAAGCTAGCCTAGACGGCTAGCTTATAAGATAAAGTAACGACTAAGGTCTATACTAAGGCAGGACCTATACTAGCGGCGGTATAAAGGCGTTTGCTATAGCCTATACTATAACTATAGATCTAATCGAGGTTAAGACTAGTAATAATCTTAGCTAAGACTAAACCGTAATAGCTATAAAGACGCTACTAAACGAAGTTAGGAGCGTTAATAGGATCGGTAGGCGATATAAAATAGGGACGCTTTAAGGCGGGCTCGGCGCTAAAAGAACTACTAGGCTAAAGCTTAGCGTCGGAGGGAGACATAGTTAGCTCCCGAGCTAGCTCCGTGATAGCCGCGGGTATAAATACCTTAGCCTTAGCCTTAGATAGGGCCTTAGACGCGGCTACTACCTTACCCTTACCTTTACCTTTCTTTTTATTAACGGGGATTAAAGCTAGAATAAGCTTAGTAAGACTAGTAAGATTAAAGCCGCTATCCTCTATATTAGGGCTATCGCTAGTAATAAGATAGAAATAGTTAGCGAGATCGTTAACTATTATAAAAGTCTTTTAAGTAACTAAGAGCGACTAAGGCCTAACTTAGGCTAAGGTCTTAATAGCATTGCTAAACTTACTTAAGTACTTCTTTAGGAACTTATATATATAGCGGGTATTATCTATAAAATAGGTAAAAGCTAACGTAAGCGTCTTTATATTCTTAGCGACTATAGCCGGACTAAGGGCGGACTTACCTAACGCGCCCTTACCCTTAGCGGTAGGGGCCTTCTAACTAGCGCGAATATAAGTTTCTAGAGTAATATAATAAAGGCGCTCCTATACTAAACCCTTAATAAGGGAAGGGCTATTAACCTCGGACTATACTTAATAAAGGGTATTAGCGGCCTTTTTACCTTTAAAGGTAATCTAGAACTTAGATTAATACTAAACTTAGATAGTACTATAGTAGGAAGGGGTTACTTACTTAGTAATAAGATTAGTTAAAGTTAGCGTAAGCAATATACGCTTTAGCCTTTATAGCTATTAAAGTTAGTAAAAATACTAAAGGTAGGACCGACCTAAGATAAAGCTAAGATTAATATATATAAGACTAGTTTTAATAGCCGGTAAAGGACTTATAGGTAAGCTTACTAATAAAACGCTTAATATATATAAAATATAAGATAGAGCGCTCTAATCCTACTACTATAGCGACTTTCTTATAAGGAGGGGGTTTTAAAGGAGGCAAGCCGCTACTACCTAAGTTAGCTTCTTAGTTAGATATTATAACGCGATAATAAGCAAACTAGATATAGTATTAAGGAGACCTAGAGTTATAGAAATAAGGTAAGTAAGGTAGTAGTTAGGCCTATAAAAGAGATAGATAATAAAGGGATAAAAGGAGGTATATATAAAACTAAGGGGGGAGGGTAGGTATATATAGGCATAAGCTAGGCGCGCGTAATTAGTAACTATAAGATAGAGGGTAAATATAGGCCGCTATGCCCTTAATTAAAAAGTCGCGTAGCTAGACGGGAACCGATTTATAATTAACGGAGCCGGCCGACCGAATTTTAATTAGCCGGCCCTACCTAGGAGCGACCTATACTAGCGCCTAGCCCGGTAACCGGATATTACTTACCCTACTAACTAATAGACCGATAAGCTAACGCGACCGCGGCTACGCGGCTATAACGCGGGAGCTAGGGTAAATAAAGGCGCCCGCGAGTTAGGCCCTTAGAGAGAGACTACTACCTATAACCCTAGGCCCGGGCTAGCGAGCCTAGGCCGCGGCCGCTTAAGATAGTAGCGGCTATAGCCTAAGAGGGCCCGCGCTAAGACGCGATTTCGCGGGAGGAGCCCGCGGTAGCTAGCGTAAATTTCCTATATATTACTACTATAACCTTATTTAAGGCGGACCTATACTAAAGGAAAGGAGGGTTTTCCCTTAAGTACTTTAGTTTTTCCTTCCTATTTAATATTAAAGTTCTAGATACCTTTAGCTAGGTCCTTAGTATAATCTTAATAATAATAATATATATTTCCTTATAGATAGCTAGTATAAGATTCTTATATATTATAACCGCGACTTAGTATAAGGGTAAACTAGCTATAAAAGAAGGGAGGGTTTTCTTTAAGTAATTTAGTTTTTCTTTCTTATTTAATACTAAAGTTCTAAATACCTTTAAATAGGTTATTAATATAATCTTAATCTTAATAATAATATATAATTATAGTTTTAATATATTTAAAAGCTTTATTAACTTTATTATCTTATATAAACTCTTTTTCCTTTTTTATTAAGTTATATAATAGTATTATAATCTTTTTAAAATCTTTAATAAATTATTAATAGTAATTTATAAATCCTAGGAAACTTTATATTTCTTAATATTCTTTAATATTAGCTATTCTTTAACTAAGTTAATTTTATTTTATTATATTTATTTCTCTCTTAGTAAGATTATATATTTAAGGAAGTTTACGTCTTATATATAAAACTTACCTTTTTTTAGTTTAACTAATAACTTTATATTTTAAAGTATATAAAATACCTTATAAACGTATTCTTTATATTCTTTTAAGGTATTTAAGAAGATTAAGATATTATCTAAGTATACTACTATAAAGATATCTAAGTATTTATATAGGATATTATTAATTATTTATTAAAAGGTAGCTAGTATATTTATTATAAAGACTATTACGCTATATAAGTAAAAGTAAAACGCGCGCTTTAATAAGTACGCTATAAATATTATATATCTAATAACCGCTTCTTTTAATATACCCCTTTAAGGATCGCGGCTCCGCTAAGAGCCCTAGACCTTATAGCCTAAAAAGCGGGAGTTAAATACTAAGCGCTACGCTAATAACCTAAGGAAATCTAAGAGAGGTAGTCGTCTATAAGGGATTAAACCCTATACTATATATAGTTAGCGGAAGTTATAGGAGTAGTATACTATCCCCTCCTAAGCTTATAACTATTATAAAGACTATTACGCTATATAGGTAAAAGTAAAACGCGCGCTTTAATAGGTACGCTATAAATAATATATATTTAATAACCGCGTCTTTTAATAATATTTATAAGTCTAAATAGTATTATTAGATATTTAAATAGTTATAATTTCGTTTTAAAGGCTATTATCTATTTATATCCTTTTTTTATATATATTAAGTTATAAGCGCCTTTAAAATTAAAGGATATAAACTATTTTTTACTATATAGTTAATCTTATAGTTTTAATATAAATAGTAATAGTATTTAGTTTTTTATTATAATATCGTTTAAGCGTTTATAGTTAATAACTAGTTATAGCTTACTATTTTTCTTTAAAATAAATATAACTAGGTAGCTTACTTTAGATATTAATATTTATATATATCCTTTTTATAGATTCTTATTAAGATAGTTATATAGCGTTTATAGTTACTTTTTATTTAAGTTATAAATCTTATAGAATATTAGCGTTATTTTATCTTGGAAATAAATTTTATAGTCCTATTAGCTATATTTAGATAACTTTATTTTAAGTTCTTCCTTTAAAAGTTTATTATATTTCTAGTATTCTTAAGGGATATTCTTTATTTTATCCTATAAGCTTTATTTTTCTTTTAAGAGCTAGTTTCTCTTAACTTAAGCTCTTTATTAATTTATTTAAGGTCTTTCCTTAAAGTAGTAATTCTTATAAAAAGAGATATAAGAAGTATATATAAAATATATAAAGGTAAAATTAAAAGTAAGGGGTTAAAGAGGTAGGGTAAAGATATTTAATTCTTATAAGGGTAGTAATAAAGGTAAGGAAGTAATTATTTTATTACTTTAATTATCCTTCTTTCTTTTATCTAACGCCCTTTTTTATACCTATTTAGTATCTTAATTAATAAAAAAGATCCTACTTAAAGAAGCTACTAATATCCTTTTAACTACTAAGCTTTTTATTAGTTTTTCCTTTTCTTTCTAGCCGTTACTAGTATATCTATCTTATTTCTCGCTACCGTTATAAGAAGCTATTACTACTATTACTTCCCCTTTTACCCTTACCCTCCTTTTTATACCTCCTTTTAGCTCCTTCTTTAAAACTTATTTTTTAGCTTCCTAGGTCCCTTATACTAAGGGATATCTCTAAGAACTATAAAATTAAGCTATACTTCGCGATATATCCCCTTAGCTATAGCCTGCCCTTATAGAAATAGTAAAGCTAAATACTTAGGCTAGTAAGCCTATAGAGGAGGTCTTAGTCTATATATATCCCTTACTTAAGAAATCTAGGTTTTAGCCCTAAGCTTTTTTAGACCTACTTTAGGAAAAAGGGGCCTAAGGAGGAAATTAAGTCTTATTAGAAAGGGGGGCTTTTCTAAGAATAAGTCCCTAAAAAGGGGGCCTTTAAGAAGAATAAGTCCTAATTAAGCTAGAGGCCCTCTTTTAAAATAAGTCTTAATTCCTCTCTTTAGCTATAAACGTTTCCTTCCTCCTATATACTATTAGCTCCTCTTATAGACTCTTAAAGCGGGCTTTTAAGGATAGCTTTTCTTAAATATCTTCTAACCTAATTTACTATAAAAAGAAAGCTAGCTTTTACTTTAGTAAGGGCTTTATAAGACTATTAGCTTTTATTAATACTATTAAAACTTAATAAATAAAAATAAGTCCCTTTTAGACCTCTTAGTATAACTAATACTAATAGATATCGATATACTATAGCTAGGTTAATAGCTTACTATTTACCTTTATAAGAATTTATATAGTCTATATATTATTATATTCTATAGCTAATAAGGTCGGAATTTATAGTTATAAAAATATTAATAGCTAGCTAAGGAAAATCGCTTCTTTTAACGCTTTTAAAAGAGCTAGTAGCTCTACTTTTATACTTAAAGTAGTATTAGTAGCTTACTTCGAAGCTCTTTAAGTAATAGTTCCTTTAAAAAGGGATATAATATACCCTTATAAGCTCTTTCTATCTAAGGAATTATCTATAAAGGACGAATCGCTTAAATAAAGAAAGATTTTAGTAGCTAGTTTCCTTCCTTACCCTCTTAAGCGTAAACTATATAATCTTATTTAATAAAGATAAAAGATTACTTAGTTTACTACTTTTTAATACCTAGGGCGAGGATTCTAGTTATACCTAGCTAGCTAAGAGACTATAAAAGAGATATCCGGTTTAATAGAAATAGCTGAAAAATAAAGTAAGGAGTTTACCTTCTATTAATATTAATATTTCTCTTACTCCTTAGCTTAAATAGATAGATTAAGTAAAAGCTCTTTATTTAATATAGGTATAGAAAGAGGCTTCTTATTAAGGGAATTAAGGAGGAATTTATAAGCGACCTTATTAATATAAGCGTCCTAAGTAAGCTAGATAGTCTATTAAGACCTATTTTAAAGGATTTATATCTTTAAAAGCTACTTTAGCTCCCTTGGCTTAGTTATCTTATACCTTTATTATAAGCTTTATATAGCCTCCCTAATAATAGCTTCTTCCTCTTTTAAGTAAGCTTAGATAATATTATCGATATAAAAGAAGATTATAAATTTACCCTTTTATATTATATATAGTTCCTAAAGGACTTTCTTAAAGCCTAGGGCTTTAAGGGAACCTATTAAATACTATTACTAAAGAAGGGGTAATCTTTATAGTTTATATAGAGCTTTCCTAAGCTATAGAACCTTTCCTAGCTATTAAAAGCTTAGTAGAAAGTATATATAGATAACTTCTTCTTCCTTAAATAAGTAGTTAATAAAAGCGTTAACTATATTTATTTAATTAATTTAGAGGTCGAATTCTATTACTATAGCTATAAGGGTCTAAAAGAATATCCTTATTAAGGTAGTTATATTAGTAAGTAGATCCCCCTTTTCCTATTAATTCCTATAGATAACTAGCTAGGCTTTATACTTTTAAAAGAAGCTATATTTATTAGTCTTATAAATAAAGACCTACTTATAGTTAAGGACCTATTTTCCTCTTACCTTTTTCTTAAGGACCTCTTTAAAAGACCTTATCTCTTTATATAAGACTAAGTAGTTTTTCTAGGCCTAGAAAAACTAGTCTTTAAAAGGGTATCTTTTTAGCTACCTTTAGTTTACTAGTAGGTCTAGGAGGTCTCTTTTATATACCTTCTTTATTAATAAAGGCTTTAAAAGCTAGCTTACTATAAATACTCTATAAGAACTAGCTTTTATAGGCGTTAAATAGAAGTCGGAAAAACAATCGAAATAAAAGAGAAATTAGTTTTCTTTAGTAATTATATTAGGCCCTATACCTTCCTTTACTTCTTAAAGTAAGGATAAAAAGCTAGCTAAGTAATCCTTTAAAAGAAGTACCTTTCCTACCCCCTTAAGGGTTAAGATAGGATAACTAACTAAAAAAGCTACTTTTAGATCTTCTTCTTATATAGGAGGAGGCGTAGGGAGGTAAGCGTATTCTAGCTCTACTACTTTCTTATAGTCTCTTTCTTCGTTTAGATTATTTAATCTAGTAGCTTCCTTTTCTTCTTTTTCCTTAATATCGGCGTTATCCTTAACTACTTTAATATTAGTTTTTTCTTCTATTTCCTTATCTAAGACCTCTTTTTAAGACTATTAAAAAGGGGGGATTTAGACTTTTTAAATTACTTAACGTTATAAGAGTAAGAGGGGCTATTAATCCCTCTTTCTATTAAAAAAGCTAGATTTATAGAAAATTATATCCCTAGTTAAAATAACCTTTTATAGAAAAGGAATCTAGATCTAAAAGATATTTATAGAATTATAGCTAATAAGGTAACTAATAAAAGCTATAAGATTAAGCTTTCTTTTCTTCTTCCTTTTTAGCTATATATTAATAGTTATAGTATATACCTTATAGCTATAGGTATAAAGGTAGGATAGTAAGGCCCTCTTTTTTATAAAGAGCTTAAGGGGTAATTTCTAGTTTATTCCTTAGTTTAGTTCCCTAGGGTCCTTAGGGTCCCTAGGGGTTTAGTTTTAAAGGTAATAGGCGGTTTTAACAACTTCCTTTTATAAGTTATAGGGAAGCTTTATAGTAAGTCTTATTATATAGGCCCTTTTTATTATAGTACCCCTTAATCTTTCTACCCCTCTATTTTAAGCTTAGGTATTTAGTATTAACGAAAGGGGTAAAATACCCTTTTTTAAAGCTAATTTAAGATATCTTTTATAAATAGCTCTCTATTAAACTATATCTTCTTTACCTTATAGCTAAAGTAGGATTTTATTTAGTTAAAAAAGTCTTAAAGGGTAAACTAGTTATACTTACTTAGGTAGGTCTATAAGAAATAAAGGAAAACTCCTATAAAGAGAGATATAAGAAGTATATATAAAATATATAAAGATAAAATTAAAAGTAAGGGGTCGGATAGGTAGGGCAGAGATAGTTAAATCTTATAAGGGTAGTAATTAAAGTAAGGGAGTAATTATAATATTACCTTAATTATCTTTCTTTCCTTTATTTAACGCCCCTCTTTATACTTAGTATCTTAATTAATAAAGAAGATCCTACTTAAAGAAGCTATTAATATCCTTTTAACTACTAAGCTTTTTACTAGTTTTTCCCCTCCTTTCTAGCCGTTACTAGTATATCTATCTTATCTTTCGCTACCTTTATAAGAAGCTATTGCTACTTTTACTTCCCTTCTTACCTCTACCCTCCTCTCTATACTTCCTTTTAGCTCCTTTCTTAAAACTTATTTTTTAGCTTCCTAGGTCCTTTATATTAAGGGATATCTCTAAGAACTATAAAATTAAGCTATACTTCGCGATAAAAACTATCCTTAAAAAGGTATATATAAAGAATATTACCTTAATAAAGCTTTCTTAATCCTTAGAGACGTTAGTTTAGTTAACTTAAATTTCCTTATATAGCTAGTCTAGCCGTAAAGGGGTTCGTCTAGAAATTTATCTCTTAGTCTTTCCTTAGCTATAGTATTTATATTTAATAGTCTTTAAGCCCCTTATTTATACGCTTTATTATTAGACTAGCTTATATAAAGCTAAGGGGCCTAAGTAACTAAGTTATATATACTAAAAAAGACTATCTCCTTAGGTTACTAAAAGAGGGTCCTTTATAATAGACCTATTCCTCTTTATAAGGAAAGCTAACTTTTTAAGAGATTCCTTTTTAAGGATAGGTTAGAATTTAAGAATAAATTAACCGAATTGCTCTTTAATAAGTCTAATAGTTTAATTCTTTTAAACTAGCCTTATAAGCTTAGACGTTATATCTTAAAAGATTCCTTCTTCTTAAAGAAAGTAAAAGGAAATTAAGCTTATTAATAATTAAAGGTAAAAAGCTACCCTTTTTTATTAAAGAATTTATATAGACCTATTAAGTAATTTTATCGTAAAAATTACCCTTTTATATCCCTCTATCTATATAGTTAATTCCTTAGTAATAAGGTATTTCCTCTATACCTTCTTAAACGACTAGAATTATAAGAGTATATTATAGATATTAAGGGAAGTACTAAAGTTAAGGATAGCTAATTTTTATAAGGGATAGTTAAAGGGTCTTAATAGGTAGTCTTATTAATCTATAAAGAAGATAAATACTAGATTTATTATACTAACGATCTTTCCTTAAATTTATAGATCGAATAAAGGCAGCGGTATTAGTTACTATTTCTTAGTAACCTAAATCTTATCTATCTTCTTCTATAATAAAGGGTCCTCTTTAAGAGACTATTATATTATTTCTTATAGCCTCTTTAAAAGGTTAAATCCTTTAAGTTAGTTTTCCTTAAAGACCTATTAGTATTATAATAATTAATAGCCTAGGGAATTATAAGCTAGGTAGCCGTTTTATCGTTTAGTCTTTTATTTCTTTAAGGAATCCTTACCTTAATCTAAAAGGCTTACTTAAAAACCCCCTTTTTTACCCCTTATTACTAATTTTAATAAGGAGGTTTAATTTTAATTAGTTCCTTAATTTTTCGACTAACGGACTAAAAGGTCTATTAAGGGACTAGTTAGGCCGGTCTAGCTAATAGGACTAGGGCTAGGCCTAGAGTAAGAGGCGGAGCTAGGGCTAGGACTAAGGTAGCCGTTAAAGATAGGATTAAGGCTCTTAAAGGAAGAGGAGCTAAAGGAGTAATAGCTATAGTAGTAGTAGCGGTAGCTATAGTAATAGGGGCTATAGTAGCTATAAGGGTAGTAGGTTAAACTATTTAGGCCGAGTACTAGCTATAAAGGAATAAGACTACTTACTATTATACTTTAATAGCTTCTTTATTTAGTTCTTAGCTAGCTTCTTAAAAGATAGTTAAGTAACTATTACTAATAAGCTTTATTAGTAGAGATATATCTTATAGCTACTAGCTAGAAAGAGCTTTTATTAGGAAGTTTTAGTTAGCTTCCTTAAGGATTTCTTCTTACTTAGCTAGCTATAAAGAAGGTAATAAGTTCTTAGTAAAAAAGGCTCCTAGGTATACTATATAGGTCTTCTTAATATAGTTAGTTATATAGCCCCTTAAGGGAGCTATTAAGGTCTTAAGCTTTAAAAGCTATTACTTAAGAGTCTTTTTTTCTTAAAGAAAGATTAGCTTTATAGTACTAATAGATTTTATTATTACTATATAAGTAGTAGTTAGTAGCTTTATCTTATAAAGGTATTTCTTATAATAACTCTTATAGTTACTTAAGGTAGTAGAAAAAGCTCTTTATTATATAAAGGTTAGCTTAAAAAAGAAGGAAGCTCTTTTTATAAATTCTATTACCTTAAGATAACGAGGGGGCTTAAGAGGGTCCTACTTATTAAAGAAGATTAATTATAGATAGTTTTACCTATATAAGCCTATAACTCCTTTACCTAATTATCTTAATCTTAGGGCTTTATAAGAATCGTCTTATAAACTATAAAGATTATAAAGGAGTTATTTTTTAATATCGTTATAAAAGAAAGGTAGAAAAGTTAGTTAAAAATTAGCTTTTTTAGTAAGAAAGGTAAAAGGATATAAGAAAGGTACCTTTTATAGTAGCTAGAAAGTATAAGAATATACTTCCTCTTAGGCTTATAACTCTTATAAAGAAAGATATAAGAAGTATATATAAAATATATAAAGGTAAAATTAAAAGTAAGGGGTTAAATAAGTAAGGTAGAGAGAGATATTTAATTCTTATAAGGGTAGTAATAAAGGTAGGAGAGTAATTATTTTATTACTTTAATTATCCTTCTTTCCTTTATTTAACGCCCCTCTTTATACCTATTTAGTATCTTAATTAATAAAGAAGATCCTATTTAAAGAAGCTATTAATATTCTTTTAACTACTAAGCTTTTTATTAGTTTTTCCCTTTCTTTTTAGCTATTACCGGTATATCTATTTTATCTCTTACTACTTTTATAGGAAGCTATCGCTACTTTTACTTCCCCTCTTACCCTTACCTTTTTTTTTATACTTTCTTTTAGCTCCTTCTTTAAAACTTATTTTTTAGCTTCCTAGGTCTCTTATACTAAGGGATATCTCTAAGAACTATAAAATTAAGCTATACTTTATAATAGTAATAACTCTTTAAATCTTTATATTATATCCTTTATTTTATTTATATTAAATACTAGGTTATATAGCTATATTAGTTAGTATATAGGTCTTATTAATTAGTTTTATTATATTTATTAGTTTAGTTACTATTTATATTTTTAAAGCTTATAATAATTTACTTAAATAGTTATCCTTTTTATTTTATTTAATAGCTAAATTATTATAAAATTTTACTTTCTTTTAAATCTGTTAGTCCTAGAAATATATATCTTTATTTTAATATAGCTAGCTAGTTTTCTAGTTAATTAGTAAGTTACTCTCTTATAACTTTAAAAGCCTTAATATAAGGTTATATTCTTTAATATCTATAATATTAAAGTTAAATTATTTATTATAGCTTTAGATATTAATATTAAGGTAATTAATCTCTATATTAATAATTCTATTATTATAGTTAAAGGCCTCTCCTTTAATATTTATAAATTTTTATAAATCTTTCTTATATCTTTATATAAGTTAGTAATAATTAATAACTTTAAGTAAAATATAATTACTTATTACGCTATAGTTTAAAAGTATATATATATAATATCTTATAGTTTAAATATTTAATACTATTTAGTTACTATAACTTACTATTATTATATATAGGGTCCTTAAAATTTATTATATTATATTAGTTTATAGCCCTTTTATAAATAGTATACCTTATTTTTTCTATAGTCTTAATCTATTTTATTTAGGTATTCTTCTTTAATTTATTATTAATATTATTTCTTTATCCTTTTATTATAAAATATTATATTAAGGTATAAGTAACTAACTTCTTATATTTAATTAAAGATTTCTTATTTCTTAATACTATATTATTTATATTATACTACTTTATAGTTAATTATATACTATACTTTAAAATCTTATTTATTTTTATATTAAAAGTTAAGTTTTCGTTTTATATCTTTTTATTTCTTATATAGTACTTTTATATTAATTTCTCCTTAGTTAAATATAGCTTATAGCCTTTATATATATTACTAATAATATTTTAGTATACTATTATATTATTTATATTATACCTATACCTTTTTATATTTATAAACTTTATAGTTTAAGTATATATATTTATTATAATCTTCTTTATTATATTTAACTTATTATATAAGCCTTTAAAGATTAATAGTTTAAATACTTTAAAGTAAGTAGCGCTATACCTATTATAAAGTATAGCTTAATTTTATAGTTCTTAGAGATATCCTTTAGTAAGAGGGACTAAGGAAGCTAAAAACACCTAGTATAAAAAAAGGAAAAAGGAGCTAAAAAGAAGTATAAAAAGGAGGGTAAGGGTATAAAGAGAAGCGTAAGTAGCGATAGCTTCTTATAAAGGTAGCGAGAGATAAAACGGATATACTAGTAACGGCTAAAAAGGAGGGGAAAAACTAATAAAAAGCTCGGTAGTTAAAAGGATATTAATAGCTTCTTTAAGTAAGATCTTCTTTATTAATTAAGATATTAAATAAGTATAAAAAGGGGCGTTAAATAAAGAAAAGAAGGATAATTAAGGCAATATAATAATTACTCCCTTACTATAATTACTACCCTTATAAGATTTAAATATCTCTACCTTACCTATCTATCCCCTTACTTTTACTTTTACCTTTATATATTTTATATATACTTTTTATATCTCTTTACTTAAAAATACTATTCCTTTATTTAAATATATTTATATATTTTATATCTCTTTAAAAAATATCTTATTAGTAAACTATAATTATCGCGGTATTTAAGTAATATACTATAATTAGGTTTTAATAATATAACTTAGTTATTTAAGTAGTATAAATTAAGTTTCTAATAGTTTAGTTTTATACTTAGGTAGGGTTTTAAAAGTACTTATCCTTTAAACTTAACTAAGAATCTTATAAAGAAAGATATAAGAAGTATATAAAAATATATAAGGGTAAATTTAAAAGTAAGGGGTCGGATAAGTAAGGTAGAGATATTTAATTCTTATAAGGGTAGTAATTATAATAAGGGAGTAATTATTATATTACCTTAATTATCTTTCTTTCCCTTATTTAATGCCCCTCTTTATACTTATTTAATATCTTAATTAATAAAAAAGATCTTACTTAAAAAAGCTATTAATATCCTTTTAACTACTAAGCTTTTTACTAGTTTTTCCCTTTCTTTCTAGCTATTACTAGTATATTTATTTTATCTCTCGCTACCTTTATAAGAAGCTATTACTACTTTTACTTTCCTTTTACCCTTACCCTCTTATTATAGGATACCCTATAGTCGATAATCTAGGTACCTATAACGATATCGGCCTCCCTCCTTAAGGCTCCTCGCGGAAGAAGGAACCTAAAAGCTACTAAGTAAACTCTAGGAAATTACCCGGAAATCCTAGAAATAATAACCGAGCGGATTATATAGATATTTTATAGAGATTTCCCTTAGGGATATATTATACGGGAAATATACTGCGATTTCCCGAGTAATAATAGTTCCTTAAGGATTATACCGATATTTCCTTAAGAAGTTACTATAAGGATATAGCGGGGAAATTATAAAGAAATACCTATGCCTACCTAGGGAAAATACTAGGAAATGCCGCTAAAACGCTATACTACTATCGTATAATTATAAGGTTAAGATATTACTTAGTTAAAGCCCTAAGTAAGTTCCTACGCTTACTATAGTATATATAGAAGATAGAGAACCTACTAGATCTTAGGCGGGTAAAGAAAAATATAGATAGTTATTACTACTTTTACTTTAACTTATAAGACCGGTAGCTAGTTTATATTTAATACGCGTAATAATATATAGTAGCTAGTCTATATAATACGTTTAATTATATATAGTAGCTAGTCCGTTTAATTACTTATTAGACCTATACTAGATCTAGGTAAACGGTAAGGTTAATATACTAGCCCTATACTAAGGAACTAGTATATAATAAATAGTAGTAATTCCTATTCCCTTAATTATCTATTCTCTTAAAGTCTATATTTAGTAGAACGTAAGGTAAAGAATAAGGAAAGGGACGAGTTAACCTTAACCTATAAACCCCGATATCTTCTTAGGAAGAAAGCTCCTATTCGCGTACTAATAAATACTAGCTTCTTAATCTCTTTTTATAAAAGAAATACTTAGGGAACTCCGGATAAAGGTAGAACTTTAATATATTAAAGCTTAAGTATTATAGAGCTTCTATTAGTAGTTAGAAAAATACTTATTTCCGGGATATTTCCTATTAAGTGCTTATAGAAATAAAAGATAGCTAGATCGCTTACCTTAGCGGTAGGAATAACGCCTAGAGGAATTAAGAGCGGAACTTCTACGATATAACTTACTAGCTTACCTAGCCGATCGTTAAAGCCTATAAGAACGAATTAATAACCTAGAATACGTTCTAGCGATAAGGCAATATTAGCTATAAGTAACGGAGCCGTATAGAAATCGGTATAGTATTACTTCTCCCGCCCCGCCCTAACTACTTCTATTAAAAGGATAAAGCCTTAGAAGTTCGCTAAGAAGTTCGCTAAACTATAACGAATAAAGTAAGGAAGAACCTCTAAATAATACTACCCTTAATAGCACGTTCGCGATAATAACCCTAGCAAACTAGCTAGTAAGTCTAATTATAGAAGAAGCTCTTATAAGACTACTAGTAAAAGCTATAGTAAGAGATACCGGGGATAATACTACTATAAACCCTCCTCGAGCACCCCTAGTACGTATTAAACTAAAAGATATAAGGAAGTTTAACCCCGCTAGCCCCTTTAATATAACGTTTAACGTCCTTAAAGAAACCGAGAAAACGATTATATATAGAAGCGTTAATCGATTTATCGATTCCCTAGGTAGTCGATAATCTAGGTACCTATAACGATATCGGCCTCCCTCCTTAAGGCTCCCTATAAAAGAAGGAACCTAGAAGCTACTAGGTAAACTCTAGGAAATCACCTAGAAATCCTAGAAATAATAACCGAGCGGATTATATAGATATTTTATAGAGATTTCCCTTAAGGATATATTATATAGGAAATATACTACGATTTCCTAAGTAATAATAGTTCCTTAAGGATTATACCGATATTTCCCTAAGAAGTTACTACGAGGATATAGCGGGGAAATTATAAAGAAATACCTATGCCTACCTAGGGAAAATACTAGGAAATACTACTAAAACGCTATACTACCGTTATACGATTATAAGGTTAAGATATTACTTAGTTAAAGCCCTAAGTAAGGTCCTACGCTCGCTATAGTATATATAGAAGATAAAGAACCCGCTAGATCTTAAGTAGGTAGAAAAGAATATAGATAATTATTACTACTCTTACTTTAACTTATAAGACTAGTAGCTAGTCTATATTTAATATACGTAATAATATATAGTAGCTAGTCTATATAATATATTTAATTATATATAGTAGCTAGTCTATTTAATTACTTATTAAACTTATACTAAATCTAAGTAAACGGTAAGGTTAATATACTAGCCCTATACTAAGGGACTAGTATATAATAAATATCCTTCTTTCCTTTATTTAATACCCCTCTTTATACCTATTTAGTATCTTAATTAATAAAAAAGATCTTACTTAAAAAAGCTATTAATATCCTTTTTACTACTAAGCTTTTTACTAGTTTTTCCCTTTCTTTCTAGCTATTACTAGTATATTTATTTTATCTCTCGCTACCTTTATAAGAAGCTATTACTACTTTTACTTCCCCTCTTACCTTTACCCTCCTCTTTATACCTTCTTTTAGCTCCTTCCTTAAAACTTATTTTTTAGCTTCCTTAGTCCTTCTTATTAAGGGATATCTTTAAGAACTATAAAATTAAACTATACTTCGCGATAAAAAAAGTATTATATTATACCTTTATTTAAAAGTATATTATATAACTTAAGTAAACGTATAATATCTTTAAAATATACTTATAGTACTTATAAGTAAGTAGTATTTATAAATTATCTTTAAATTCTCCTTATAGTTACTATTCTTATTATAAAGCTATAAAAGTATCGATTATAATAGTAGCTATAATATAGTTTTCTTTATATAGTACTAGTTAATATTAAATTAATATAGCTTATTAGTTTTCTATAAGAATTTAAGGTATTTATTAGGTTTTAATTTTAGGTATTTCTTTAAATTCTTTAAAGTATAAAGTATATTCTTTAATTATAGTATTTTCCTTTAATAATAAGGGTAGTAATATAAGTTTATTCTTATCTTTTATTTCTTTAAGTATTTTATATTTCTTAAAGCTTATATTATTAATACTTTATTATTCTTTCTTAAGTTATTATATAAGTTTTATAAGTATAAGGGCTATATTTATACTTTCTTTATTATATTATTTAAAAACTACTTATTATTACTATTAATATTTATTTTATATATCTTCTTAGAATCGTTTACTATTTTTCTTAATTTAGTTTTAAGAGACTTTTTTAAGATAAAGGTATTTTAGTTTTATAAATTTAACTTATTTTTATATTTTAAGATGCCTTTATTATATTATTATAACGGTTTTTTTAATAGCTTTAAGAACTATTTAGTACCGTTCTTATTATATAAGTATACTATATATTTATTATTATAATATATAGTTTAACTAAGGAGTTTATACTTTAGTTCTTATTTATTAATAGCGTTTAAGTATTTCTTACCTTTTAATACTAAGGCTTAATAAGTTTTCTTCTCTTTATAAGGTTATTTATACTCTTTAAAGTAATATTTAAGTTTCCTTTAATTAAAATACTTTCCTTTACTTTTTTATATTATATTTAAATCTATCTTACTTAAGTTAGTTATATAAGTATAAGTAATAAGAGTTTTATATCTTTTCTTATAATTAATATATTAGTTAATATTATTCTTATAAGAAGGGTTTTAGTTTCCTTCTCTTTTTTTTTAGTATTATATATACTATTTATTATCGATTTATACTATTATAGTAATATAGTTTAAGAGGTTATTAAGTCGAATTTCCTTATAAAGCTTATCCTTAACTTCTTTTTTAAGCTTATTATAAAATCGTAATATAAAAGGTTCGTTATAATAATTAAGTTTTAAGGTAACTTAATAGAACTTTATAGTATAATTTAATACTAAGATCCTTTATTAAAGTTCTTAAAGTTTTTATTTAGCTTTTTATTCCTTATTAATTATTTTAAATACCTTTATAATAGCTTCTTTAAATCCTTAGAAACTAGTAAAGACTTTATCTATCTTATTATCTTATTATACTAGTTAGTTATTAAGAAAGTCCTTTATAATAGGTTTAAACTAAGTAAGTACTATTTTAAATAAATAATTTCTTATATAAAGTACCTTTTTTACTAGGTCTAAGAGTTTAGTAATATAAAACTAATAGTAAGCTTTAAGTTAAGTAAGAAAGTCTTAAAGTATACTATAAGTACTATTAAATAGTCTTAGCTATTTTAGTTTAACTACCTTTTTAAGGTCCCTAACTTATTTATTACCTTTTTTATTCTTAAGTAACTATACTTTATATTAAAGGGTAATAATCTTATATATTATATCTTAAGGTAATATAATAGCTCTAAAGTTAGTTAATTTAGCTTACTATATAGGTATTATTATTATTAAGATTATACTAAGGACCTAGCTAAAGGTATCTAGAACTTTAATATTAAATAAGAGGGAAAAACTAAAGTACCTAAGGGAAAACCCTCTTTTCTTTTAGTATAGGTCCGCCTTAAATAAGGTTATAGTAGTAGTATATAGGAAATTTACGCTAGCTACCGCGGGCTCCTCCTATAAAATCGCGTCTCGGCGCGGGCCCTCTTAGGCTATAGCCGCTACTATCCTAAGCGGCCGCGGCCCGGGCTCGCTAGCCTAGGCCTAGGGTTATAGGCAGTAGTCTCTCTCTAGGGGCCCGACTTATAGGCGCCTCTATTTACCCTAGCTCCCGCGTCGTAGCCGCGTAGCCGCGGTCGCGTCGGCTTATCGGTCCGTTAGTTAGTAGGGCAGGTAATATCCGGTTACCGGGCCGGGCGCTAGTATAGGTCGCTCCTAGGTAGGGCTAGCTAATCGAAATTTAGTTAGCCGGCTCCGTTAATCGTAAATCGGTTCCTATCCGGCTACGCGACTTCCTAATTAAGGGCGCGGCGGCCTATATTTACCCTTTATCTTATAATTATTAATTACGCGCGCTTAGCTCGCGCTTATATATACCTACCCTCCCCCTTTAGTTTTATACGTGCCTTCTCCTATCCCTTTATTATTTATCTCTTTTATAAGCCTAACTATTACCTCGCCCGCCTCGTTTCTATAACTCTAGGTCTCCTTAATACTATATCTAATCTACTTATCGTCGCGTTATAATATCTAACTAAGAAGCCGACTTAGGTAGTAGCGGCTCGCTTCCTTTAAAACCCCCTCCTTATAAGAAAGTCGCTATAGTAGCGGGATTAAAGCGCTTTATCCTATATTTTATATATATCGGGCGTCTTACTAGTAAGCTTACTTATAAGTCCTTTACTAGCTATTAAAACTAGTATTATATATATTAATCCTAGCTTTATCCTAAGTTAGTCTTACCTTTAGTATTTTTACTAACTTTAATAGCTATAAAGGCTAAAGCGTATATCGCTTACGCTAACTCTAACTAGTCTTATTACTATAAGGAATAGTATTCCTACTATAAATAAAGTAGCTATAATATACTCTCCTAATTATATAAGCTAATAAGTAGTATATTAATTATAGATAAAATCTTATCTTTTAAAGTAAGAATCGCTCGTTATTTTATATATTATTATATATTAAATAGGTTGCTAGTTATCGTATAATCGGGAATCGAAGGAATAGAGCTAGCTTAGAATATTGCTAAGACCTCTTAAGAATACTAGCACGACTAACCTCCTTTAAATATAAATATTAGTAGAACTAAGATACTTTTAGATTTACTTAAGGTATTACGGAATTCCTTAGTCTTAGGGCTATATAGCAGCCTAAATCTAGTCCCGAAAGGTTCTTCCGTTTAGCTATAATTATCTATATAAGATAGTATATCCGCTAGTAGATAGATAGAGAATTATTAACTTTAATACCTCTTTTATATACTAATATACTACTAATAAATTCCGTTAAAAATCCTACCTTATACTCCTTCTTCCCCTCTATTACGTAGTCTTATATAATTCCTTAATTTCCTAAAATTCCGCTTTTGCTTATATACCTTTAAAGGTTATAAGCCCGGCTTACTCCTTTTAAGCTAGGAAATTAACTACTTCTACCTTTGAAATTCCGCGTCGAAATATTTAATTAAAATTCCTTTCGAAATTCCCCCTAACTTCTTTTACCTTCCTACGCTCTTAAACTCCCGTCTAGACTTCTCGATCCCTACGAACGAAATAATACCGAATTTATATAAAATAGGTAGATAGAAAGAATATAAATTCTCTAGACTTAAGGGAAATTTAAATTATACTCTTTAGACTACGAGGATAAGAGCTATCCTTACTAAGGAAAAGCTTATCGCTACTTTAGAGTAAGAAAATTATATAAAGACTATAGAAGCTTTATCCTAGATTTTTCTTTAAGTTAAAGATAGCCCTTTAATATAAATTAAGCATTTAATAAATACTAAAGCTGCTTAGGATAAGCTTATAAAGCTATATAATCCGTTGAATTTCTCGTCGAATTATTTACTTATAAAGCAGCTCTTTAATCTTAGTCCCTTAAGCTCTAATTTAGAGAAATACCTTTATAAGGTAAAAGAAATCTATAAGGATTTAAAATCCTATAACATAGAAATTCTAGAAGTTATCCTTATAGTATAGATTCTTAATTACCTTAATAAGGAATTTAGAAGCTATATTATAAATATTATATAGAGACTTAAGTATAATTCTATAGCGTTTACCCTTAAATCCCTAATAGCTAGTCTTTTAAATAAAGCTAGAAGAATAGAGGATATAGATAAATCTTTAGAGAAAGCCTTCTTAATATAAAGGAAGCCTTAGAAATCCTATAGAAATTCTACGGATACTCCTTATTATAAGGAATGCAAAAAACTAGGGCATTTTATAGTAAATTGCTATAAATTATACCTAAATAAGGCTCCTACTTATTAGGTTTTAAATAAAGGAAAGAAGGACGATAGGACTTAAATTTCTAAGAAAAGAAAATCTTTTTCTTTATCTTCTTCTTTTAAGAAGAAATCCCCTTCTAGTAGTATTTCTACTACTAATAAAAGAAGGAAGGCTCGAATTATAGAGCTAGAGTCCGATTCGGACGATAGTAATAAGGTCTTAAATATAGCTTCGTAAGAAAATATAGACCTAGATATTAACCTTATAGACCTTTCTAGGGCTCCGACCCCTATATAAACGTCTAAGGATTTAGAGGTAATTTTAACCTCTATAAATACCCCTATAGTAGAAGCTAATAAAGACTCTTTTTTAGGACCTCTAAAAGCCTTAATTCTTAGAATAAAGGAATTAGTCTTAAAGGTAAGAGAAGGAGGATTTCCTAGTTATAAGAATAAAAGGATCTTTAATTTTATCTATAATACCGGAGCTACTAGGCATATAGTATCTAATAAGAATTTCCTTATTAACTATAAAGAAATTAAGTCTAAAGTTTACTAGGAAAAGCCTTTATATTAGTAAAAGGAAAAGGGGACTTAGTATTTAAGTTCCTATATAGTAGAAAAAGGTATATCCTTTAAGACTGCTTTTATATACCCGAATTAAGGGTAAATATACTATCCTAATCTTATTTTAATAATACCTATACCTTAATAGGAGGAAATAAAGTCCTTTTATTAGATAATAAGGCTAAGGTCCTTACTAAAGGATTTCTTAGAAACAAATTATATTATATTCCTATAGAACCTTTATTAGAAAGCTAATCGATCCTTATTATATCTATAAAAGCAAAGGATATAGATTTTTATACTTAGTACTTATGCTTAGGGCATATAAATAGTAGGGCTATTTTAGAAATATTAAAAAGATATAATAAGGATATAAAAATGCCTCTAGAAGAGGAATATAAAATAAAGCAATGCGAAATATATATTAAAGCTAAGGCAACGAATAAGGTTAATAAAAAACCTTTATATAAGTCTTATTCTTATTTAGAAAAATTAGTATTAGATATTTAGGGGCTAATTAAAGTGCTTACTTATAATAAATATAACTATTATATTTCTTTCCTAGACGTAGGAACCTAATATCTAGAAATATACCTTGTTCGAAAAAAGGGAGAAGCTCTAGATAGGTTCCTAGAATTTAAAAATAGGGTAGAAAATAACCCTAAAAATACTAGGATTAGAAAAGCATTTTCTAATAATACTAAAGAATTTATATATAAAATAAAGCTCTATTATAAAAAAGAAGGAATTACCTTTAATTCTAGTCCTCCTAGGACGCCGGAATCTAATAGTAGAATAGAAAGAATAAATCGTACTATATTAGAAAAAGTACGAGCTCTTTTATTTACTACTAGGCTTCTTAAATATCTATAACGAGAAGCTATTTTAATAGCTACTTATTTATATAATAGATTACCGTATTCTACGATAGGATTTAAAAGTCCTATAGAAAAGAGGGATAATATAATACTACCCTTCGAGACCTTAAATAAAATTAAGACCTTTAGAAGCCTTATATATTATAAGAATAAAGACCCTAAAGATAAGCTAGATAATAGGGGAATAATAGTAGGCTATTTAGAAAATGTATATAAAATCTAGGATTTTTCTAAGAGAAAGATTACTATCTCTAGAGATATTACTATACTAGAAAATAAATTTATAAAAAATCTAGAAATCTCTAGTAGTAATAATACCTTTAATTTTAATTCTATTCCGAATAAAGATAAGCTAGAAAGCTATATCCCTATAGAGGAAGCTACTAGAGAACCTAGAGATAAAAGTCCCTCGCCCTCTATAAAAGAAGAGTCTCTAAATAACGATCCTATTCCTACTATTAGTAAAATAGTAGTAGAATTACCTAAGAAGCCGGAAGGGTTCGATTCTAATTATATCGAATACCCTAACGTTAATTTATTTCTAAACTACGATTTTATAAAGTTAATTCTAGCTAGTATAGAAAATTAGGATTTAAAAATTCTAAAGACCTATAAATAGGCAATAAATAGCCCAAAAATAGTATTTTAGAAAGATACTATAATTAAGGAAATTATCTAGCTAATTAAATATAAAACTTAGGAATTTTCCTACCTCCTTAGGGATAAGGAGGCTATAAGAGGCCGCTAGGTCTATACTATTAAGAAGGATAGTTAAATTAATATAATAAAATATAAAGCCTATTTTATAATATAGGGATTTAAGTAGATCTATAGCTTAGATTTCCTACATACCTTCTCGACTATAGCTAGACCTAAATCTATTAGAATTCTACTTATTTTAGCTATTATCTACGAATTCGAAGCTTTATAAATAGATATAATAAATGCCTTCGTATATACCGATATAGATAGCGAAGTATATATCGATCTTCTTATAGGCTATAAAGAATACGCTCTTAAAGAATATTATTTAAAGTATAGATTAGCTTATAAAGCTAAAGGAATTAAATTAACTAAATTCCTAGACCTATATAAAACCGGTTAAATTAAAGCAAAGCTAAAGAAAGTATTATATAGCCTAAAATAAAGTCCTAAGCTCTAGTATAATAATTTAAAAATTATACTAAATAATCTTAGATTTCTTCCTCTTTTAATAGATAAAGGAGTATTTATAAATAAAGACTATAGTATAGCCTTAGCAATTTACGTCGACGACTTTCTTATAGTAGGGCCCTCTAAATCTATAATAGAAGAAAGATTATTTAAAGAATTATCTAAATTCCTAGATTTTACTATCTTAGGAGATATAAAAGACTTCTTAGGTCTAAACATTATAATAAACCGAGAAAATAAAGAGCTCTATATATCCTAAGAAAATTATACCTTAAAGAAATTAAAGCAATTTAATAAAGAAGTTTTAGGAACTTCGAATTTACCCGCTATAGTAGGCTTTAAGCTTATAAGCTTATAAAAGCAAAGGAATTACCTTTTAAGGAAGATATATTATAATTTTAGAAAGAAATAGGATCTCTATTATACTTAGCCTTATTTACTAAGCTAGATATCTTATATTCTATAATTTCCTATGCTAGATTCGCCGCTAAGCCCGACTAAATATATTTTAAGGCTTTAAATATAATTTAGAAATATTTAAATAAATTCCCTAGCTTAAAGATTAAATATAATTATAATATCCCTTTTACCTATCTATATATAAAGGGTTTTACCGACTCTAGCTAGGCGTCGGATTTAACGGACGGAAAATCCTTTTCCGGTTACTGTTTTTATATATATAATAATATAATAAGCTAGGCTTACTCTAAGTAGAAGTTCGTTGCCCTTTCTACCTATAAAGTAAAGTATATTAGCCTTAGGGAGGTAAATAAAGAAGCTATTTATTTAAATATGCTTTTTAAAAATATTACTAAGGATCTATCTATTAAGATTCCTAATACTATACCTCTTATTTTAACGGATAATACTACTACTATTAAATTAGCAGAAAATCCGGAATTTTATAAAAGGTCTAAGTATATAAGATTAGCCTATTACTATACTAGAACTAGTATAAGAGAAAGGGAAATTAGAGTTTTTTATATTAAATTAAAAGATAATATAGCTAATATTTTTATAAAGGAATTAAGACCTAGATTACTCTATAAATTTAAAGACGGTCTATCCTTAATATAAGTTCCTAAGCAATTAAAAGGGGTTTTTAGATATTTCTTATACTTTCTATATCTTTCCCTACTAGGTTTTTCCTTTTTAGGTTTCCTAGAGAAATATTTACTAGGTTTTTATCTATTAAGATTTTCCTAGTAATAATAGGTTTTACCTTATATAAGGTTATCCTATAAATAATTATTATAACTATAGATTTTTCCTACTATAGGGTTTTCTATTAGTATATACCTAAGGATTTTATTTCCTAAGAAAGAATAGGTTTTTATATATCCTATTAAGGTATAAGAATAGTTTTCCTAAATTATATTTTTACCCTATATATATACTACTATAAATAAATTAGTAAAGAGTATATAAATCTACTCTTTAAGGGAGGCTATAAGGAACGGTGTTCCTACTATAAATAAAGTAGCTATAATATACTCTCCCGATTATATAAGCTAATAAGTAGTATATTAATTATAGATAAAATCTTATCTTCTAGAGTAAGAATCGCTTATTATTTTATATATTATTATATATTAAACGGGTTGCCGGTTATTATATAATCGGGAATCGAAGGAATAGAGCTAGCTTAGAATACTAGCTAAGACCTCTTAAGAATACTAGCACGACTAACCTCCTTTAAACACGAATATTAATAGAACTAAGATACTTCTAGATTTACTTAAGGTATTACGGAATTCCCTAGTCTTAGGGCTATACGGTAGCTTAAATCTAGTCCCGAAAGGTTCTTCCGTTTAGCTATAATTATCTATATAAGATAGTATATCCGCTAGTAGATAGATAGAGAATTATTAACTTTAATACCTCTTCTATATACTAATATACTACTAATAAATTCCGTTAAAAATCCTACCTTATACTCCTTCTTCCCCTCTATTACGTAGTCTTATATAATTCCTTAATTTCCTAAAATTCCGCTTTTACTTATATACCTTTAGAATTACTAAGTAAGTAACCCCTTCCCGCTATAGTACTATCTAAGTTTAGTACTAATCTATATTTTAGATTACCTTTAAAGGTAAGGAGGCTACTAGTACCCTTTACTAAGTATAGTCTAAGGTCGATAGCTCTTCCCTTATTAAGGGTTTAATATAAGAGCGCCTTTATTATACTACTTTAGAAACTTATATTCGCCCTAGTTAAAAGGCCCCTACTACTTAAGGTAAGGGCGCGTTAAGCGAGTCTACCCTTAATCTAGCTATAGTCGCCAAGAATATAAAGACGCTTACGTTAGCTTTTACTTATTTTATAGATAATACCCGCTATATATATAAGTCCTTAAAGAAGTACTTAGGTAAGTTTAGCGACGCTATTAAGACCTTAGCCTAGGTTAGGCCTAAGTCGCTCTTAGTTACCTAAAAGACTTTTATAGCGGTTAATAATCTCGCTAACTATTTCTATCTTATTACTAGTAACGGCCCTAATATAGAGGATAGTAGCTTTAATCTTACTAGTTTTACTAGGCCTATTCTAGCCCTAATCCCTATTAATAAGGGGAAGGGTAAAGGTAAGGGTAAGGTAGTAGCCGCGTTTAAGGCCCTATCTAAGGCTAAGGCTAAGGTATTTATACCCGCGGCCGTTATAGAGCTAGCTTAAGAGCTAACCGCGTCTCCCTTTAACGCCGAGCTATAGCTTAGTAGTTCTCTTAGTACTAAGCCCGCCTTAAAGCATCCCTGTCTTACGTCGCTTACTAATCTTACTAACGCCCTTAACTTTATTTAGTAGCGTCTTTATAGCTATTATAGTTCGGTCTTAGCTAAGATCGTTATTAGTCTTAACCTCGATTAGATCTATAGTTATAGTATAGGCTATAGTAAACGCTTCTATACCGCCGCTAATATAGGTCTTACCTTAGTATAGACCTTAGTTATTACTCTATCTTATAAGCTAGCCGTCTAGGCTAGCTTTAGTTTAGGTTTAAGGTTAGGTCTATTTAGTCGTTATTAGGGTTCTTATAGTAGTAGTAGTCCCTATACTCCTTATAAGCCTTAGGTTATTCCCTCTTATACTCCGCGTACTACCTTAGGGGGGTCTCGTTATTCCCGCTATAATAATAAGGTAGACGTTACTACTAACGAGCTAAGCTAAGGTTATAGTTTAAGGGGGGGCTAGTTATTAGCTTCGTTTTAGTTTAGTTCTAGGTTAGGTCTTATTTAGTTATAGTCTTTTAATAGTAGGTCTTATTTTATAGCTATTAAGGTTAGTTCGGTTAAGTTATATTAATTTTATTTAGTTTATAGTTTAATCGGCGAGGTTTACGCTTAGTTTAAGTTTAGTTTAGTTAAAGCTATAGTCTTATAATCGTAAGTCCTCTCCCTTCTTAGGTCGCCTTAGTAAGGGAAGTAGTTAGCTAAGGTAGTCCTAGTTAAGTCCGCTCTATCCTTAGCGCGACCTTAGTTCTATTATCTAGTATATCTATATATAGCCTTTAAGCTAGGTCGAACTAGTAAAGCTTACTTAAGCGAAGGAACTATTACGCTAGTAGCGCTACTATCCTTTTCCCTTAAAGGCCCGCTTTTATATTACCTATATCTTAGGCTTATATTAAGAGGGACTTCCTTACCTCTACTATTAGTAGATAGTCGATTATTATATAGTAGATAGTATCCTATCTTTATCTATAGGTATATATTAGCGAAACTAAGCTAAGGACCTATTAATTAAAGAATAAGTTATTAAGCTTAATCTTTCTTATATATATTTAAGTAATTACTATACTAATATACTTAAGGAGGCCCTTATAATAGTCTAGCGTTATTACTTTATTAAACTAAGGTAGGAAGTTAGCGGGGTAAAAGGTAGTTTAGTATTATTAGATCGCGTTTTCCTTAGCGTTCTATTAAGCGGCCTATTCCTTATTTAGCCTTTTAAGCGACTTAGCTTTATCTAAGAGGTCGTCCGATCCTATCTAGCTCTAGAACCCCCTTATCTCCTCTACGAGGGGGGGTCTACCTAGAGGTAGTGCTACTAAGGGTCTACCCTCTCTCTAATATCGCCTCCTTTTAAGTATACCCGCGACCGCGTTAAACGCGCGTTAGATTTAGCCTTAGAGCCTTAAGTCCTTTAGCCTCTAAAAGGTATTTATTATTCTTTAGTTTAAGTAGAGGTTAATTAAGGGCACCTATACCTCTACTTTAACTTAGTAAACTAAGGTCGCGTAGTAGGTACCTATTACTACCTAAAGGTAGGCTAACTAGTCTTAGGTAAGGTCTTATACGATTTTATATAGTTTCCCCTTTATAGGCGTTATCTTATAAAATATAACTATAATATAAGAGATTAAGGACCGGATTACCTTACTATAAACTTCCTTAGTATATAGTAAGGTATAGCCCTATATAGACGCCGCGAGCTTAGTTAGGGCTATAGTTTAGTACTTTAACTTTGCTTAAAGTTATTTTAAATATACCTTTTAGCGTAGTTTTTAGTATACTTAAACCCTTAGTAAGTAGGCCTCTTAGACCGGGGTTACTACGTCGGCCCTAAGGTAAATAAGCGTTATTATTACTTATCTCCTTTATATAAAGTATAGTAATTCGCTCTTTAATAGTTTAAAAGTAACCGCGAACTTAGTTACTTATTCCGCGTATACCCTCTAACCTTCCTTTAAGCGTACTACTATAGTAGCCTTATTAGGTCTAATACTAACTATATTTATATCGTTAGTAAAGCTAATAGTATAAATACTATATATTATACTAAGCCTTTTATATAAAGGGGTTATATAGTATAGAAATAAGATTAAGGATAAAAGGGAGCCTTAAAGGACTCTTATTAGTACTTAAGTTAGCTCTAAGGTCTTTTTATTAAAGTAAAGGGTCGATCTCTTATCGCTTATAAAGCTCTATATTAAGCTTATAAGCTACCTAGGGTATCCCTTAAGCTTTAGTTCCCTTATAAGCTTATTATAGTTAACTATATTAAATATACCCTTAATATCTAGCTATAAGAATAATATAATACCCCTTTAGGCTTATATTACGCGTATTAGTTTTATTACTAGTAAGATCGCTGCTTTTATAAAGCGTTCCCTCTTATTCTTTATTTATCTATTTAGTAAGATACCGTTTACCTCTACTACTCTTACGATCTTTTAAGCTAGTATTTACTTAAGTACTTTTCCTACTATAGGTAGGAGGGAAATTAGTCTCTAACCCCCTACTATATAGTAGGCGTCTAGCCTCTTACCTAGCTTTTAGATAACTACTATATTCGCGCTATAAAACTAACCTAGGAAATATAAAAGTCGGGTATAGGCATTAAAGATTATAGCTAGTTACTAGACTAAGGCTAGGCCGTACTTCTTAATAAACCTTAAGGGGACGCTATCTAGACCTACCGCTTTCTAGCTTACTATCTTACCTAGCGCCCCTATAATATTAGCTAGCTAGATCTATTAGTTAACTATAAGGGTCGCCTTAGCTATAGGCTAGGGTAGCCCTTAAGTCGTGCCGGCCTTTAGTAGGAAGAACTTAGCGGCTAGTAACTAGGCCTTCCCTTTAAAGGTTTCTATTAATCGGTCCTTACCTTCCTTAACTAATAGTAGGATATAGGTTAGTTCTAGTAGTAGCTTACTATAAAGTCTTACCTACTTCTTTATATTCTAAAGCTTAGTATTATTAGCGCTAAATTCCTTTAAGAACTTACGCTAGTAAGCCCTCCTTACTTAGTAAACGGTTTACTTTTAAGCTATAAACGCCTTATATAGGTCTTCTTAGTTCGCTTTATTCCTTTCCCGCTTATACTTCCTCCTTACCCTCTTAGCCTCCCTTATTACCTTCCTTACTTCTAGGGTAAACTATACGTTGCCCTTAAGTAATACTCGCCCTTAGCGCGGAACTATAGCTATCGCGATCTATACTAAAGTAGCGAAGATATAGTTTAGGTCCTTATCGATATCCTTAGGCGTCTAAAGTATTAGCTAGTATAGTCCTAGCTAAGATATAGTCTTAGCTTTAACTAGCTTTACTTTTACTTCTTTTTACCTTAAGGCCGATTTAGGTGCCTAGGCCTAAGTATCGACCTATAGTATAATAGTTTAAAGGATATAGTCTAACCTAGTTAGGTCTAAGTTAGGCCTAGTATATTATATTCTAGTCTTTAGTATTACCTAAGCTAGGTTAATAGTACTATCCTTTTAGCTATAAAAAAATCTTATATACTCCCTTCTTAAAGTAGCGAGTTTAAGTTATAGCCTTATCGCCTTTTATATAAGTTATATCGTGCTATCTAAGGTTTTATTATATCTATCCTAGAGTAGGTAATAGATATTAAAGTCCCTTACTATTACTATAGGGTGCTTTAGTTCGATTACGCTTAGGTTATATAGCGCTCTTACCCTCGCGGCCCTTAGTAGTAAGTAAATCGCTTATAGTTTAATACTATCCTTAAAAATTACCTCGCTTTAGTTTAGTCTAAACTAAGGTAACTAAGTCCTTAGCCTAAGCCTTTTATATATATATAGCGCGTACCTCCCCTCCTTATAAACTAGGCTATAGGGCGCTGCTCTAAGGGGGGGGGGGGCGCCTCTTAGTATAGCTTTTACTTCCTATAGTATTATTAGGTCGAAGCTAGCTTAGTAGTAAAGCGCTAACTAAGCTAGCTTATATCTCTTCTATATATTCTAGAATAGTACTTTTAGTTATATATAGGTAGGGTTAGGGTAAAAAGGGTCGTTTATATAAGGAGGGAAGCGCTTTATCTCTTAGCGCTTTTTTATTTACTATACCTATAAATATCGTTCGTACTTAGTTTAGCCTCCCTAGCCCTACTAGCCGGCGGGTGTTTTAAGCACGACCTTTTATCTTAGCGCGGTCTACTTAGTCCCTACTTCTAGACTATAGTCGATTTAAGAACGCCCTAGGTTTCGATAGTAGGGAGCACCTATTACTTAGTATACGTTTAAGTATTTATAAACTATTAAGGTCGATATAAGTAGTTTTCCCTTACCTTTTCCTAGGCTTTATTTACTATAAGGTAGGTCTAGGTCTATAATAAGTAGTCCCCTTAGTATAAGATATAGTTATAGGGGATTTCGCCCTTCTTAGCCTTATATTTATCCTTACTTTTATTATATACCGTGCTTTTATATTAGCTATAGAGTTATATCGATATATATCGCTTAGTAATATAGCTATATCTATAGTAATTATAGTACCTTTATAGTTAGACCGACTTATTATAGGGTTTATATTAAAAGATTTATACTTTAAGGACTAAGCTTAGGTTATAGAGCCTATTAGCCTCCTTTAAGCTACTAACCTTAATAAGTATAGTTATCGCCGTTAATATCTTAGATTAAGGGTATAGCGCTTAGGCTTAGAAGACCTTAACTTTATTTACTTTTATAATCTTATAAAGTAATTGCTTCCTATTTACTATCGCTACCCTTAAAAGGACGTTTTTTATAACTATTATATACGCGCGGTAAGAGATTATAGCCTTTAGTCTAAACACGGCCTTAACCTAGCCTTAGTCCCTTTAATAGGCTCTCGCCGCGGTATTAAATATAACCGCGATATCTTTACTTTAAAGGCGCCTCGCCGCTATAGCGCTTATAGCTTTTAGGGCTATATTTACTGCCTTTACTATATCCTTTAGTTCGCGGCTTAGGATTTTAGGCGGTGCCTTAGTAGGAACTATAATAATCTCGCGTTTATAGCGCGGTAGGACCTATTTTACTATAGCTTTATATTAAGTCGGTCCCTTAATCTCGGCTATAACCGCGGCCTAGGTTCGCTTAGGGCCCTCTAGGCCTAAAGCGATGCTTAGGCGGAGTTCTTCCTTAACTGCCTCCTTAATTATATCCTAGACTATTATCTTAAAGCTCTTATCTACGTAGAGCACCGCTAATAACGCGCTACTAGCGCGGCTCTTTACCTTAAAGAGCCGTTTAACTACTACCTATACCCTACTAAACTATATACTTAGGATAAAGCCCGCGAGTTCGTTATATACTACTTTTTCTATAAGGTCGCTCGGCGCTTAGGCTAATATCGTATCGCTACTTTAGGGTTATTAACTCGCCTTATCGGGGTATATAAATTTAGGTAGCGTTTCTTCGCGCTATACGCTTTAATCGAGCCTAGTATATCGAAGGCCGCTACTACGTTTACTTACCCCTCGGCCTTAGTATAGTATTATTACTAAGGGTAATTAATACTATTAAATTAATTCTTAGTATTAGTTAGTGTTTTAATCGCGATATATACCTATTATAGGCGTATATTAGTTTCGCGAGAAGTTTTTATTTTTCTTACTATATAAGTATATTAATAGTTATAATATTACTTATAGTAATATAATATTATATTAAATAAAAGCTTTTAATATATAATAACTAGTATTATTTTTAATAGATATACTTATTAAAGGGTTTATATTAATAGATATAATAAAGTATAGTTTAAGTAATAATAAGTATATTATATTAGTAATAAGTTAAAAGTTATAGACTATAGACTATAACTAAGTAATTAAGTAATTAAAATTATAAATAAGATTATAATAAAGATTATAATACTTATATTAAAATCTATTAAGCTATTTATTTAAAGGAGTATTTTATTCCTTCCTTATATATCTTAAAAGCTTTCTTAGATTACTAAGAGCACTAAGTAATCTTATTACTTAAGAGCGCTAAAGTATTAAAGTAATTTTATAATCTTAGCTATAAAGCGTTAAAGTACTTTAGTAACTTATCGCTCTAAACTTAATTAGCTTATTAGTTTATTTAATACTCCTTACTTCTTATATTATATATCCTTATAGTATATACTAGTCCCCCGCGGTTTACTAAACTATAGTTATAATAGATAGCTATAAAGGTAATAATAAAAGAAAGGTTAGTTTAGTTCCTCTTACGTAGTAATTTTCCCTTTTAAGGGCCCTAGGGCCCTTAAGTTACTCCTTTTTAAGCTCCTTAGCTATCTCTATCTTTATTTTAGCTAAGAAGGTTAAAAGGGCTTCCTTTTCTTCCTTAAAGCTATAGAAAATAGGTAGGCTAAGGGCCCTTTTTTATCCCTTAAAGGTTTAGTAAAAGACCTCTCTTTCCCTCTTATAGTTTAAGTACTTAAAGATAAAGTACTTAGCTATATACCTTCCTTAGCTATAGCAATAGTTATCTCGGTCTACCTTATTAGTCTTTTTTAAGAAGGAAAATAAAAAGCTAGCCTTAAAAAAGAGCTAGTAAAAAGCTAAGAAGGGTAGCTTAGGTCTCCTTATAAGGTCCTTTTCTAAGCTAAGGGCTAGGTAAAGGATCTTTTAAATAGATATAAAGTACTTACTAAGGCCTTTAGCCGCCTTAGTAGCTTAGAGGCCCTTTTAATAGTCCTTAGTAGCTTACTAGATCTTTCTTTATAAGTAGCTAATAAAGACTAAAAGGGTCCCTTAAGTAAGGGCCCTTAAACCTCTCTTAGCTAGCTAGTTAGCTAGCTTATTACTAAAGATCCCTAGGTAGCTAAGGTATTAGTATAGCTATATATTATAAAAGGCTTTTAAGCTAAATAATAGCTTTTTAATATATATAGCTAAGTCTAAGAAACCTATAACCTTCTTTATAGTAGCTTAGCTATTTATAAAGATATAGGCCTTTATAAAAGGGTTAAGGGGGCTAAGCCTTAAAAGCTAAGGCCTTTTAACTAAGTCCTTTAAAACCCTTAGTATTATAAATAGCTTTATATTAGCTACTTTAATTAAAGGCCTTAGGTTCTTATAGTACCCTTTAATAAGCTTATTTTCTAAGCTTATTTTATAGAAAGAGTAAGCGTTAGTCTTTATAAGTAACCCCTTAAGGTACCCCTTAAAGCTATTAATATAAAAGGCTAAGGGCTATAACCTAAAGTCTTTTAAGCTAGCTAAGCTAGCTAAGAAGTATTAGTACTACTTATTAGCTAAGAGCTTAAGGGCCTTTATTATTATAATAAATACCTTAGGCTCTAAGGCTTATAAGGGCTCCTAGCTAGCTTTCTTTTCTTTTAAGTTATAATTAAGTCTTATAATAGCTACTAAGCCTTTAAGGAAGCGGAAGAGCTATATATAAAGCTTAATATAACTTAAGGCCCTTAAGTTAAAGCTTAAGTTAGTAAGGTTATCTTATATAGCTATATTATAAGCTTACTTTATAAGGTAACTAAGTAAAAAGTATAGGGTTTAAAGTATATTAAAGAAGTATACCCTTTTAAATTATACCTTTAATAGTAATAGGGCCGCTTTAGCTTTTAAAGCCTTAATAAATAATTATTTTAAGGCCCTTAAGACCTTTAAAAGAGCTTAGTTTTAAAGCTTTTAAAAGGGCTTTATAAGGCTCTTAAGGGTCTTAGGCCCTTTATACTAAATCTAGGCCTTATAGTTTACTATAAAAGTTATATAAGCTTAGTAAAGCTACTTAATAGCTTTAAATAATAAGCTTTTTTATATAGAGGTTAAGTAAGATAGTCTTTTAAAGGTAGCTAATATAAAGGCTACCTTCTTCTTAATATATTATTTAAATAAAAGCTTAGAATTAAAGAAAACCCTTAGCTATTATATTAAGGGCTTTACTTAAAAAATAAGCCTCTTACTATTATACCCTTTAAAATAAGCTGCCTTTACTTACTAAAGTAGTTAAGTTCTATCTTTAAGGGGTTAAAGTAAACCCCTTAGTCCTTAGCTTATTTAAATAAGTTAATAGCTATTACTTTTAGCTATTAAATATTCTTCTTAGCTAAGGTTAATATTATAAAGATACTAAAGTAATTTATATAAGATAGCTAGTACCCTTTAGCTACTAATATACCTCTTATATATAAGAAGAATAAAATAAGGCTAATAAAGGACCTTTAAGGCACCCTTATTATTAGGTCTATAAAAAGCTAGACTTACCTTTTAAAGGCTAGCTAGATCTTTCTTTTAGTAAGGTAGTAGTTTACTAAGCTTATAAAGGCCTTAAGGAGGTTTAAGTCCCTTAAGATACTTATAAGCTATTCTTTTAATATAAATTTAAAGGCGCGTATTATATTTAATAAAAGGGTATTAGTAATAGCCTTCTTATTAAACTCTTACTTCTTTTAGATATAGTATAAAAGGAAGAAGGCTATATTTATAGCTAACTACTATTTTTATCCCTTTAGCTATATAGGGTTTAAAAGCCTAGCTATATTAAGTAAATAGCTTAGCTAGGTAGTATATAGCTTTTTAAGGACCTTTCCTAAGTAGTTAAGTAGACTTATAACCTTATAGGCCTTAGAACTAGTATAGTCTATTATAAAGTAAGTAGAGGTATAGGCTTAGGTATAGTCTATTAAAAGAAGGTTAATAATCTATAAAAGGGAAAAGGAAGAAAAGTATAAGACTAGCCTATATAGGCGTAGAGGCCGCTTATATATAGACTTAGCCTAGACCTTAGTCTAGGCCTATATAGGGTAAAAGCCCTTATATTATACCCCTACCTAGCTTTTAAAGAGGCGCGCCTTTAAATAATACCTAATACCGCGCTTAAAGGGACGGAACCCTTATATAGACTATATATACTTAGTCGCGGAAAAAACGTTAGTAAATAATATATAATACCCTCCTAAGCGAGCTTCTTAGATAGACTATATTATTAGTAGGGGCCGCGCCTTAAGAGTTAGGCTTTAGTACTTTTAGCTAAGGAGTAAAGGTATATAGAATAGTATATAGCTAGCTTTAGTAAACTTATAGTATCCCGCCCCCCTTATATTAGTATATAATAGTAGCTCTTAATACTATAATATAAGGGATAGTACTTTAGTATATAAAGCTTTACTCTTTTTTATATAGGGCTATATAGGCACTCCCTTTTACTATAGTTATATTATATTAACGGCCTTCTTATATCTTAGCCGCTTTTTTAGTTACTATAAGTATATATCCCGTTTATATAGTAGCTACTACTATATATAAGGGGACGCCGATAAAGCTTATAAAGGCGTTACTAAGATTACTTATTATTAAAGTTACTATCGTCGAACCTAACCTTCTTTCTATCTTAGCGCGTACGCCCCTTTACTACGTAGAGTATATTTACCCGCGCCTCTTAGTATAAGTACTTTAAAAACTAATAGGATTTACTACTATAGCTTATATAGTAACCCTTTTATCGCTACCTCTTTCTATCCTCGGTCCTTAAGGTAGAGATAAAGATATCTATAGTATTACTAGCGTTATCCTCTTTTTATATTATAAAAGAAGATAAAAAAAGAAACTTATTACTATTAAGCTCGCGAAGAAGGTAAACGAGATCGGTATATATATTTAATAGTATAGACCTTTTACTTAAACGGGTATACTAATCTATATTTAAGCTCGTAATAAGGTAATTATACTTTACCGCGTTAGGCTAGCTATATATATTTACTTAATAAAGTACCTCTTTAAACTATATAAGTCTTAAGGTATATAAGTAAAAGCGGAATTTTAGAAAATCAAGGAATTACGTAAGACTATATAATAGAGGGGAAGAAGCAGTATAAGGTAGGATTTTTAATAGAATTTATTAGTAGTGTATTAGTATATAGAAGAGGTATTAAAGATTTTTATAATTCTTACTCTATCTACTAGCGGACATACTATCTTATATAGACAATTATAGCTAAACGGAAGAACCTTTCGGGACTAGATTTAAGCTGCCGTATAGCCCTAAGACTAGGGAATTCCGTGATACCTCGAGTAAGTCTAGAAGTGTTTTGGTTCCACTAATATTCGTGTTTAAAGGAGGTTGGTCGTGCCGGTGTTCTTAAGAGGTCTTAGCTAGCATTCTAAGCTAGCTCTGTTCCTTCGATTCCCGATTGTACGATAACCGGCAACCCATTTAATATATAATAACATATAAAATAACGAGCGATTCTTGCTCTATAGGATAAGATTTTATCTATAATTAATATACTACTTATTAGCTTATATAATCGGGAGAGTATATTATAGCTGCTTTATTTATAGTAGGAACACCGTTCCTTATAATAAGGTAGGCTAGAATAGCTTTACTTTACTTTTAATAAAGCGTTATAAGCTCTTAGCCTACTAACTTAACTATATTAAGTTTATTATAATTAATATAAAGCTTTATAAGGAGGTCGGCTAGTTTATTTATATTAATATATATAAATAGTAAGAGATACCTTTATAGGTATAAGGATAGGCTTATATAAAGATAGTTAAATTAAGCGCGGATATCCCTTATTATAGCGCTATTAGTATAGAGCTTTACTTTTATATAAAGTAGCTATAGCTCGAGCTTTATAAAGGAGCTATCGAACTTACTAAGGTATAGTAGTACCGCTCTTAGTTATATAGAGCCTTACTATTATAAGAAGCTCTTAATTACTTAAGTAAACTAAGTATTACGTACGCTTTAATTTTATAACTATAAGAGTATAGATATTTTATATATATATATACTAGCGCGGGCGGTTTAACTAAACTAAGTAATTAAACGTTAGCTTTAAAGGCAGCTAAAAATAGCTATTTTATATATAGGGATATAGAGAGGGTAAAATAAAAGGTAGGTTATATTATTATAAAGTACGTAAAGGTATAAGCTTAGGTATAGTCTATTAAAAGAAGGTTAATAATCTATAAAAGGGAAAAGGAAGAGAAGTATAAGACTAGCTTATATAAGCGCGGAGGCCGCTTATATATAGACTTAGCCTAGACCTTAGTCTAGGCCTATATAAGGTAAAAGCCCTTATATAGTTTAGCTTATTTTACTTAGGAAGTATAGTTCTTATAGCTTCCTTTTATACCTTAAGGTAGTATCTTTAGTTAAATAAGGCTTTATAGGCCTTATTAAAAACTATAAGGATAGCTTTATTATAAGAATATACCCTTATATTCCTATTTCCTTATTATAAAGAAGTAATAAGTATAAGGAATCTCTTTAAAATAAGCTAGTAAAAAGAGGCTTTATAATATAGTATAAGGGAATAACCCTTAAAGATAAAAGACCTCTACTAAATATTTATAGCTTCCTTTAAGAAAAAGGAGTTAAAATAAGCCTATCTTAATAAAATAAAAATTTATATAAATTATATAAGTTAATTATAAGTAAAATAGATACCTTATTATCTATTTTAGCTTAGTAGTTTTAAAGATATCTATAATATAAAAATAGGTAAAGTATAGAATATTCTAGTTAAATCTACTACTTATACTAAAACCTATAGTCTTATATTAACTATTACGCTATAATTAAACTACTCCCTAAGTTAAAAAGATATACTATATATAAAGCTTTTTAAGTACTATAGAATATACTAGAAAGCTAACTAATTAGTCTACTAGTAAGTAAGTAATAGTTTATAAAAGATAAAGGATTTCCTTAAGAGTAATAGATAAAATAAGTAAGCTTATAAGTATCTTTTATAACGCTATTCTTTTAATATATTATTTAGCCCCTTATATACTTATTATAAATTCTAGATAAAATCCTACCTTATACTCCTTCGACTAATCTTTCCGCCTATAGTATCGATTACTTAATCCTATACTTATTACTTATTCTCTTTTATACTTATATATATATTAAATAGGGAGGAAGCTAAGGGAGTCTAAGCTAAGGGCCTTTTTATTAAAAGAGCTAAAAATAGCCCTCTTAATCTTAGGGTCCTTTAGCTTTAGCTAGTCTTACTTAGCTATACCCTTACTACTTATATAGCTTAGAGGCTCTTCTTTCTTTAAGCTTTAAAAGGGGCTAAGGCTAGGGTCTAAGGTTAGAAAAAGGGTTATTAAAAAGGCTTAATATTTTTTTATAAAAGTATTAGCTTTTAACTTTATCCCTTCTTTTATATATAAGATACTAAGAAGGGTAAGGTTAGCTTTAGCCTTATTATAAAGAAAGGCTATAAAGATATCTTTTCTTATTACTTTTATAAAGAAGCTCTCTTAGTATTACTTTTTAATAGCTTTAATAATATACTTAAAGCTATCTTAGGCCTTTCTAAAGCTCTTTTATCTCTTTTTATCTTAGGCTAGCTTATAAGCTTATTAGGCTAAGCTTAGGGCTTTTTAAAAGTAAGTTAGCTTATTAGTCTATTAAAGCTTAAATCCCTTATAAGGCCTTTTTTTTAGTATTATTATATTTAAGGCCTTTATAAAGGTTCTTATTAAAAAGGAAGCTATCCCTTTTAAGTCGTTTCTTTTTATAGCTCTTTTTATAGCTATAAAAAGGTCTTATTCCTTCTTAACTAAGTATTTTAAAAAGATCTTTTAGTTTACTTTCCTATAATTATAGGTAGTAAGCCTAGCTAGTAAGGGCCTATTAAGGCCCCTTAAGCTAGTCTTAAAGGCTATAGGCTTATAGTTTAAGCTTATAGCTTTTAAAAAGTAAAAGTTAGCTTAAGTTAGTTATTTAAAAGGGCTATAAAAAGTAAGGTCTATAACTAAGGCCCTTTTTAAGCCTTTTCTTTAATAAGTACTTTCTATAGCTACTTTAAGGTCTATTAGTAAGGAAACCTTTTAGCTTAAAGAGCTTAAAGGGCCTTAAAGGCCCTATAAGTATTAAAAGACTATAGCTATTAAGTTTTAGTTATTCCTTAATAAACTCTATATTATACCTTATTAATTATAAAGTACTCTCTCTTATAGCGATAGTATTAAACCTTAAAGTAAAAGCAGCCTTAGCTAGCCTTAGCTAAGGTAGTTATAGTCCTTAGTTAAGTACTTTTCTAAGTAAAAAGTATACTTAATAAGTTATTAATAGGTCTAAGGGTTATAGCTAAAAGAAAGGTACTTATAATACTATATATATATATTATATTCCTTATAGGCCTTAACTTAAATCTATAGACTTATTATATAAAGGATATTATTTTAGTATTTAGCTCTTATAGCCTTTAAAAGGACTATAAAGATAATAGATCCTACTTTTTATATTAAGCTTAAGGTACTTAGCTACCTAAGCTACCCTAGGATATTTATCTTACTAAAGGTTTTAGCTTTTATAGTAAAGGTATTAAGGATAAGGGTCTTTAATAAGTTAGGGATACTTTAAGCTACTAGCTTAGTTTAGCTAGTAAAAAGGTCGGCTAATTTAATAGGTAGCTCCTTAAGGTATAAAAGCTACTTTTTTTATTACTTTAAAAGCTTCTTTATTATATATAAGGCCTTTATTATTATAACTATATTACTTTTATTTAAAGTTAATAAAGCTAATATAGCTAGTTCTCTTATAGCTTTATTATACTTATTATAAAGAGTAATAAGGCTAATAGTTAGTATTAGTAATCCCTTTTTTAGCTTTAAAATAAGTTAAAAGTACTCTTTTATATTCCTTTTAGCTAGGGCCTTAAGCGCCTTCTTTATAGTAACCTTAGCCTATAAGCTTACTTTAAGGTTTCCTTAAATAGCTTTAAGCTACTAAGCGGCCTTAAGCTAGTATAAGAGCTATTATAAGGGCTATTAATAGTCTAGGGTCCTTATAGCTGCCTTCTTAAGCCCTTTTATAAGTATCTTATAAAAATATTTAATTTTTTAAGCTTTTTAAGGGCTGAAAGGGCTTATTAAAAGAAGCCCTAAGCTTAGTCCTTAAGGAAAAGGTACTAAGGCTAAAGCTAAGTCTACTATAAGTATTAAAGTATAAGTTAAATAAGTATAGGGCTAATAAAGCTATTAAAGGTAGCTTTCTTTTACTTCTTTACTTACTTTAAAGGCTAGTTAAGCTAAAAGTAGCTAGCCTAAGGTAGGGCTAAGCTAGGCCTAAAGAAGCTAGTCTTTAATATAAGCTAGGTATTATCTTTTATCTTAATATCCTTTAGGTCTTAGTCTTAGGTCCTAGGCCTTCCTTTTAAAGTCCTTAGATAGCGTTAGCTTTCTAAAGCTTCTTTTAAGCGGGCCTTAGCCTTTAAGGTACTTATTTTAGCCCTTAAGTTAGGGGGGTTATAAGGGCCCTCCCTAGGTCTAAGCTAAGGTCCTAGGTTAGGTCTAAGTATAACGACTAGTATTATTCTTAAGGGATAAACCTATTAAGGGGTTTATATTAATAGATATAATAAAGCGTAGTTTAAGTAGTAATATATATATTATATTAATAATAAGTTAAAGGTTATAGACTATAAACTATAACTAGGTAATTAAAATTAAAGATAGAATTATAATAAAGATTTATATTAAAAGCTAGAGAGCTATTTATTTAAAAGAGTAAAAGTAGGTAGCTATATATACCTATAAAAACTATCCTTAGATTATAGTCCTAGCTATAATCCCCTTTATAGCTTACTAGCTTACTTATAAGCTATACTCCTAAGTAGTAATCTATTTATATAAGGCTTACTTAGCTTATATATACTTTAAGTAAGCTAAGCTTAAATAACTTTTTATCTTAACTATTATTTTAAGCTACTTTATTATATAAATATAGCTAGCTCTTTTATAGCCCGCTAACTATAGTTATAATACTAAGCTATATTTTATTAGTACGGGGTATATACTTTTAATTAGTAAGGGTAAGAAAGAGTTTTCTATCTATATAAGGGAAAACCTTACTTAATTTATAAACTTTAATAGTATATTATATAACTATTAATAGCTATATAAGGCTATACTTAAAGAGGCGTAATATATTATTTATAAGGGTTCTTAGTATATACTTATTTTATATTTTAAGCTTAGTTTTAAAAGGTTAGCTAAGAATATATATATATATATTTAGACTGTTTTTTAAGCTATTAAAAGAGGGTCCTTTATAATAGACCTACTTCTCTTAGTGAGGAAAGCTAACTTCTTAAGAGGTTCTTTCTTAAAGATAGGTTTAAATTTAAGAATAAATTAACTAAATTTCTCCTTAATAAGCTTAATTATTTATTTTTTCTAAACTAGTATTTTAAGCTTAAAAGTTATATCTTAAAAGATTCCTTCCTCTTAAAAAAGATTAAAAGGAAATTAAGCTTATTAAGAATTAAAAGTAAAAAGCTACCTTTTTTATTAAAGAATTTATATAAACCTATTTAGTAATTTTATTATAAAATTTACCCTTTTATATCTATTTATCTATATAGTTAATTCCTTAGTAATAAAGTATTCCTTTTATACCTTTTTAAAGGACTAGAATTATAAGAGGGTATTATAAATATTAATAAAAGTACTAAAGTTAAAGATAGCTAATTTTATAAGAAATAGTTAAAGGGTCTTAATAAGTAGTCTTATTAATTTATAAGGAAGATAAAAGCTAGATTTACTAAATTAATAGATTTTCCTTAAATTTATAGCTTAAATAAAGGTAATAGTATTATTAGTTACTATTTCTTAGTAACTTAAATCTTATTTATCTTTTTTTATAATAAAGGGTCCTTTTTAAGAAACTATTATATTATTTCTTATAGCTTCTTTAAAAGGTTAAATCCTTTAAGTCGGTTTTTCTTTAAGACCTATTAGTAATATAATAACCTATAGCCTAGGGATTTTTAAGCTAAGTAGCTATTTCGTTTAGTTTTTTATTTCTTTAAGGAATCCTTATCTTAGTTTAAAAGGTTTATTTAAAAACCCCCCTCTTTTACCCCTTATTATTAATTTTAATAAGGTTCGATTTTAACTAGTTATAAGGGAATACGTATTATAGTACGATTAGTTAGGTAATAGAGATAGCTAGAGGTACTACGCTATATATATTATATTCTCCTTATTATAAGACTAAAGCTTATAAGAAGAGGGATTTTTCCTTTTTTATTAAAATAGTAAGTAGTCTATAATATATAAGCGGGGTAGGTATAATTCCCTACTAATACCCTACTAATATATTAGTACTATATACCTAAGTGCTTTTTTAGCCTATACCTCTTAGTAGCGCTCTTATACTAGTTCCTTAATTCTCTAACTAATAAACTAAAAGGTTTATTAAGGGACTACTTAAGCTAGATAGACTAATAAGGCCGAGACTAAAGTTATCGCGTATACTATATACGTTAATTAACGCTATCGCTTATATCTAATAGGCGGCTATATCTTTTTCGTGATAGTTATAAGCCCGGGCGGAGGGGTTACCCCTCTAGGAACTTCCTAGTAACTACGCACGCACTTCTTCTAGCTAGCCTAGCGCGCACTACCCGAAAGGCCCGTAGTTCGAGTCCCGCTAGCGTAATTAAGCGCGGTTTTAGTATAGAGCCTGCCTATATAAAAATTCCCGCTATAGTCTAGGATATCTAGGTATCCTAGGACGAATTAACCTAATATCCCTAAGGGGGTATATCGCGTATACTATATACGTTAATTAACGCTATCGCTTATATTTAATAGGCGGCTATATCTTTTTTATAATAAAAGTAGCTATTAAAGATAGTATTAACGCTCTTAAAAGAGAAGGAGCTAAAAGGGTAGTAGTAAAAGTAATAGTAGGGGCTATAGTAAGAGGGGCTATAATAGCTAAAGGGGTAGTAGGTCGAGCTATTTAAGTTAAGTACTAGCTATAAAGAAATAAGACTACTTATTATTATACTTTAATAGCTTCTTTATTTAGCTCTTAGCTAGCTTTTTATAAGATAGTTAAGTAACTATTATTAATAAGCTTTATTATTAAAGATATATCTTATAGCTATTAGCTAGAAAGAGTTTTTATTAAGAAGTATTAGTTAGCTTCCTTAAAGATTTCTTTTTACTTAGCTAGCTATAAAGAAGCTAGTAGGTTCTTAGTAAAAAAGGCTCCTAGGTATACTATATAAGTCTTCTTAATATAGTTAGTTATATAGCCTTTTAAGGGAGCTATTAAGGTCTTAAGCTTTAAAAGCTATTACTTAAGAGTCTTTTTTTCTTAAAGAGAGATTAGCTTTATAATACTTATAGATTTTATTATTACTATATATATAGTAGTTAGTAGCTTTATCTTATAAAGGTATTCCTTATAGTAACTCTTATAGTTCCTTAAAGTAGTAAAAAAAGCTCTTTACTATATAAAGGTTAGCTTAAAGAAAAAGAAAGCTACTTTTATAAATTCTAATACCTTAAGATAAAAAGGGGGCTTAAAAAAGTCCTACTTATTAAAAAAGACTAAATTATAAATAGTCCTATCTATATAAGCCTATAGCTCTTTTACCTATTTATCTTAATCTTAGGGCTTTATAAGAATCGTTTTATAAACTATAAGGGCGGTAAAGGAATTACTTTTTAATATTATTATAGAAAAATAAGTAAAAAGGTATTATAAAGTAAGTAAAGGTATAAGCTTAGGTACGGTCTATTAAAAGAAGTTTAATAATCTATAAAAGGGAAAAGAAAGAGAAGTATAGGCCTAGCCTATATAAGCGTAGAGGCTACTTATATATAGACTTAGCCTAGACCTTAGTCTAGGCCTATATAAGGTAAAAGCCCTTATATTATACCCCTACCTAGCTTTTAAAAAGGCGCGCTTTTAAATAATACCTAATACCGCGCTTAGGGGGATAGAACCCTTATATAGACTATATATACTTAGTCGCGGAAAAAACATTAGTAAATAATATATAATACCCTCTTAAGTAAGCTTCTTAGATAAACTATATTATTAGTAAGGGCCGCGCCTTAAGAGTTAGGCTTTAGAACTTTTAGCTAAGAAGTAAAAGTATATAAAATAGCACGTAGCTAGCTTTAATAAGCTTATAGTATCCCGCCCCCCTTATATCGGCGTATAGTAGTAGCTCTTAGTACTATAATATAAGGGATCGTATTCCGGTATATAAGGCTTTACTCCCTCTTATATAGGGCTATATAGGCACTCCCTTTTACTATAGTTATATTATATTAGCGGCCTTCTTATATCTTAGCCGCTCTTTTAGTCGCTATAAGTATACGTCCTATTTATATAGTAGCTACTACTATATATAAAGGGACGCTAATAAAGCCTATAAAGGCGTTACTAAGATTACTTATTACTAAAGTTACTATCGTCGAACCTAACCTCTTTTCTATCTTAGTACGTATACCCTTTTACTACTTAAAGTACGTTTACCTATACTAAGAGGCGCGGGTACTTTAAAAACTAATAGGATTTACTACTATAGCTTATATAGTAACCCTCCTATTACTACCTCTTTCTATCCTTAGTCCTTAAGGTAGAGATAGAGATATCTATAGTATTACTAGCGTTATCCTCTTCTTATACTATAGAAGAAGATAAAAAAAGAAACTTATTACTACTAAGCTTATAAAGAAGGTAAATAAGATTAGTATATATATTTAGTAGTATAGACCTTTTACTTAGATAAGTATACTAATTTATATTTAAGCTTATAATAAGGTAATTATACTTTACTATATTAAGCTAGCTATATACCTTTACTCGATAAAGTACCTCTTTAAACTATATAAAGTAAGCTAGAATAGCTTTACTTTACTTTTAATAAAGTATTATAAGCTCCTAGCTTACTAATATAGCTATATTAGGTTCGCTATAATTAGTATAGAGCTTTATAAGGAGGTCGGCTAGTCTATTTATACTAGTATATATAAATAGTAAGAGATACCTTTATAAGCGTAAGGATAGGCTCGCGTAAAGATAGTTAAATTAAGCGCGGATATCCCTTATTACGGCGCTATTAATATAGAGCTTTACTTTTATATAAAGTAGCTATAGCTTAAGCTCCGCGGAGAAGCTATTAAACTTACTAAGGTATAGTAGTACCGCTTTTAGTTATATAGAGCCCTATTATTATAAGAGGCTCTTAATTACCTAGGTAAACTAAGTATTACGTTCGCTTTAATTTTACGACTATAAGAGTATAGATATTTCGCGTATATATATATTAGCGCGGGCGGTTTAGCTAGACTAGGTAATTAAACGTTAGCTTTAAAAGCAGCTAAAGATAGCTATTCTATATATAGGGATATAAAGAGGGTAAAATAAAAAGTAAATTATACTACTATAGAGTAGGTAGAGGTATAGGCTTAGGTACGGTCTATTAAAAGAAGGTTAATAATCTATAAAAGGGAAAAGGAAAAGAAGTATAGGCCTAGCCTATATAAGCGCGGAGGCTACTTATATATAAACTTAGCTTAGACCTTAGTTTAAGCTTATATAAGGTAAAAGCCCTTATAAAAGGTTAGTTAAAGATCGGTTTTTTTTAGTAAAAGGGGTAAAGAAAAAAGCTTTAAAGGATATAAGAAAGGTACTATTTATAGTAGCTAAATAGTATAGGAATTTTATTCTTCCTAAGCTTATAACTCTTAAGAAGAAAGATATAAAAAGTATATATAAAATATATAAAGGTAAAATTAAAAGTAAGGGGTTAGATAGGTAAGGTAGATATATTTAATTCTTATAAGGGTAGTAATTATAGTAAGGGAGTAATTATTTTATTACTTTAACTATCCTTCTTTCTTTTATTTAACGCCTCTTTTTATACTTATTTAGTATCTTAATTAATAAAAGAAATCCTATTTAAAGAAGCTATTAATATCCTCTTAATTACTAAGCTTTTTACTAGTTTTTCCCTTCCTTTCTAGCTATTACTAGTATATTTATTTTATTTCTTACTAGCTTTATAAGAAGCTATTATTACTTTTACTTCCCCTTTTACCCTTACTATTTTTTTTATACTTCTTTTTAGCTCTTTCTTTTAAACTATATTTTTAGCTTCTTAGGTCCCTTTTATTAAAAGATATCTTTAAGAACTATAAAATTAAGCTATACTTCGCGATACTTATAAAGTTATAAGTTTACTTAACTACTTTAAAAAAGTCCTTAAAAGGCTTTATATTACTTAGCTAAGCTACTTAGCGAATATAGCTAGGCTTTAAAATCCTATATAGTTAAGGGGATAAGAATAGTAGTTAGCTATAAATATAGCTTTTCTCCTTTTATATTATATCTTAAAAAGGTAAGAGTTTAATAAGAAAGCTATTACTAGTACCTTCTTATTAAATATAAAAGGCGCCTTTAATTTTATATTAAAGTAATAGCCTATAAGAGTCTTAAAAGACTTAAACCTCTTTAAGGCTCTTATAAGCTAATTAAACTACTTCCTTACTAATAGAAAGATCTAGCTAGCCTTTAAAGGGTAAGTATAAGGAATAGTATTTTCCTATTATAAATAAAGTAGCTATACTATACTCTCCTAATTATATAAGCTAATAAGTAGTATATTAATTATAGATAAAATCCTATCCTATAAAGTAAGAATCGATCGTTATTTTTATTATTATTATATATTAAACGGGTTACTAGTTATTATATAATTAGGAATCGAAGGAATAAAGCTAGCTTAGAATACTAGCTAAGACCTCTTAAGACCTCTTAAGAATACTAGTATAACTAACCTCCTTTAAGTATAAATATTAATAGAACTAAGCTAAGATACTTTTAGATATACTTAAGGTATTATAGAATTCCTTAGTCTTAGGGCTATATAGTAGCCTAAATCTAGTCCTAAAAGGTTCTTCCGTTTAGCTATAATTATCTATATAAGATAGTATATCCGCTAGTAAATAGAGATAGAATAATTAACTTTAATACCTCTTTTATATACTAATATACTACTAATAAATTCTATTAAAAATCCTACCTTATACTCCTCCTTCCCCTTTATTACGTATTCTCATATAATTCTTTAATTTCCTAGAATTCCGCTTTTACTTATATACCTTAGAGGTTATAAGCCCGGCTTACTCTTTTTAAGCTAGGAAATTAACTTATACCTTTAAAATTCCTCGTCGAAATACCTAATTAAAATTCCTTTCGAAAATCCCCTTAATAATATCTTCTACCTTCTTATACTCTTAAACTCCTATCTAAACTTCTCGATCCCTATAAACGAAATAATACTAAATTTATATAAAATAGGTAGATAGAAAGAATATAAATTCTTTAGACTTAAGGGAAATTTAAATTATACTTTTTAGACTATAAATATAAGAGTTATCCTTACTAAGAAAAATCTTATTACTACCTTAAAGTAAGAAAATTATTTAAAGACTATAAAAGCTTTATCTTAGATTTTTCTTTAAGTTAAAGATAGCCCTTTAATATAAATTAAGTATTTAATAAATACTAAAGCTACTTAGGATAAGCTTATAAAGCTATATAATCCGTTGAATTTCTTAATAAATTATTTACTTATAAAGCAGCTCTTTAATCTTAGTCCCTTAGGCTTTAATTTAAAGAAATACCTTTATAAGGTAAAGGAAATCTATAAGGATTTAAAATCCTATAATAAAGAAATTCTAAAAGTTATCCTTATAATATAGATTCTTAATTACCTTAATAAGTATAGGAAGGTATAAGTAATAAGCATAGAATCGGGTAATCGATAACGTAAGCGGAAAGATAGGTTAAAGGAGTATAGGGTAGGATTTCGTCCGGAATTTATAACGAGTATATAAGGGGCTAAATAATATATTAAAAGAATAGCGTTATAAAGGATGCTTATAAACTTACTTATTCTATCTACTACTCTTAGGGACATCCTTTGTCTTTTATAGACTATTGCTCGCCTACTAGTAGACTAATTAGTTAGCTTTCTAGTATATTCTATAGTGCTTAAAAAGCTCTATCTATAGTATATCTTCCTAACTTAGTAGGTGGTCTAATTATAGCGTAATAGTTAACGTAAGACTATAGGTTCTAGTATAAGTAGTGGATTTAACTAGAATGTTCTATACCCTACCTATTCTCGTATCGCGGATATCTTCGGAACTACTAAGCTAAAATAGGCAATAAGGTATCTATTCTGCTTATAATTAACTTATGCATTTTATATATATTTATGTTTATAAGGATAGGCTTATCCTAACCCGCCTTTCCTAGAGGAAGGTATAGATATCTAGTAGAGGTCTTTATCTTTAAGGGTTATTCTCTTAGACTATATTATAGAACCTCTTTTTACTAGCTTTATTCTATAGAGCCTCCCTATACCTATTATTTCTTTATAATAGTAAAATAGGAATATAAGGGTATATTCTTATAATAAGGAATTTAGAAGCTATATTATAAATATTATATAGAGCCTTAAGCGTAATTCTATAGCGTTTACCCTTAAATCCCTTATAGCTAGTCTTTTAGATAAATCTAGAAGAATAAAGGATATAGATAAACCTTTAAAGAAAGCCTTCTTAATATAAAGGAAGCCTTAGAAATCCTATAGAAATTCTATAAATACTCTTTATTATAAGGAATATAAAAAACTAGGGCATTTTATAGTAAATTACTATAAATTATACTTAAATAAAGCTCCTACTTATTAGGTTTTAAATAAAGGAAAAAAGGACGATAGGACTTAAATTTCTAAAAAGAGAAAATCTTCTTTTTCTTCTTCTTCTTCTAAGAAGAAATCCCCTTTAAGTAGTATTTCTACTATTAATAAAAGAAAGAAAGCTCGAATTATAGAGCTAGAGTCTAATTTAGATAATAGTAATAAGGTCTTAAATATAGCTTTATAAGAAAATAATATTAACCTAGATATCGACCTTATAGACCTCTTTAAGGCTCTAACCTTTATATAAACGTCTAAGGATTTAGAGGTAATTTTAACCTCTATAATTACCCTTATAGTAAAAGCTAATAAAGACTCTCTTTTAGGACCTTTAAAAGCCTCGATTCCTAGAATAAAGGAATTAGTCTTAAAGGTAAGAGAAGGAGGATTTCCTAGTTATAAGAATAAAAGGATCTTTAATTTTATATATAATACTATAAGAAGGTATAAGCAATAAGCGTAGAATCGGGTAATCGATAACGTAAGCGGAAAGATCGGTCGAAGGAGTATAGGGTAGGATTTCGTCTGGAATTTATAACGAGCATATAAGGGGCTGAATAATATATTAAAAGAATAGCGTTGCAAAAGATGCTTGCAAACTTGCTTGTTTAATCTACTACTCCTAGGGAAACCCTTCGTCTTTTATAGACCATTGCTCGCCCACTAGTAGACCAATTAGTCAGCTTTCTAGCACATTCTATAGTGCTTAAAAAGCTCTATCTATAGTATATCTTCCTAACTTAGTAGGTGGTCTGATTGTGGCGTGATGGTTGACGTAAGACTATGGGTTCTGGTATAAGTAGTGGATTTAACCAGAATGTTCTATGCCCTACCTATTCTCGTATCGCGGATATCTTCGGAACCGCTAGGCCAAAATAGGCAATAGGGTATCCGTTCTGCTTGTAATTGACTTATGCATTTTATGCATATTTTTGTTTGTAAGGATAGGCTTATCCTAACCCGCTTTCCTAAAGGAAGGTATAGATATCTAGTAGAGGTCTTTATCTTTAAGGGTTATTCCCTTAGACTGTATTATAGAGCCTCTTTTTACTAGCTTATTCTATAAAGCCTCCCTATGCCTATTATTTCTTTATAACAGTAAAATAGGAATATAAGGGTATATTCTTATAAATACTAAAGCTACTAGGTATATAGTATCGAATAAGAATTTCCTTATTAACTATAAAGAAATTAAGTCTAAAGTTTACTAAGGAAAAGCTTCCTTTATATTAGTAAAATAAAAAGGGGACTTAGTATTTAATTTCCTATATAGTAGAAAAAGGTATATCCTTTAAGACTACTTTTATATACCTAAATTAAAGGTAAATATACTATCCTAATATTATTTTAATAATACCTATGCTTTAATAAAAGGAAATAAAGTTATTTTATTAGATAATAAGGCTAAGGTCCTTACTAAAGGATTTCTTAGAAATAAATTATATTATATTTCTATAGAACCTTTATTAAAAAGCTAATTAATCCTTATTACGTTTTTAAAGGCATAGGATATAGATTTTTATACCTAGTACTTACGCTTAGGGCATATAAATAGTAAGGCTATTTTAGAAATATTAAAAAGATATAATAAGGATATAAAAATACCTCTAAAAGAGGAAAATAAAATAGGATAGTATAAAATATATATTAAAGCTAAAGTAACGAATAGGGTTAATTAATAACCCTTATATAAGTCTTATTTCTATTTAAAAAAAAATAGTATTAGATATTTAAGGGCTAATTAAAGTGCCTACTAATAATAAATATTCCTATTATATTTCTTACCTAGATATAAGAACCTAATATCTAAAAATATACCTTCTTTAAAGAAAAGGGAAAGCTTTAGATAGGTTTATAGAATTTAAAAATAAGGTAGAAAATAACCTTAAAATTACTAGGATTAAAGAAGCATTTTCTAATAATACTAAAGAATTTATATATAAAATAAAGCTTTACTATAAAAAAGAAGGAATTACCTTTAATTCTAGTCTTCCTAGGACGCCTAAATCTAATAGTAGAATAAAAAGAATAAATCGTACTATATTAAAAAAAAGTACGAGCTCTTTTATTTACTACTAGGCTTCTTAAGTACCTATAGGAAGAAGCTATTTTAATAGCTACCTATTTATATAATAGATTACCGTATTCTACGATAGGATTTAAAAGTCTTATAAAAAAGAAGGATAATATAATACTACCTTTTAAGACCTTAAATAAAATTAAGACCTTCGGAAGCCTTATATATTATAAGAATAAAGACCTTAAAGATAAGCTAGATAATAGAGCTTTTAAGGGAATGATAGTAAGCTATTTAGAAAATATATATAAATTCTAGGACTTTTCTAAGAGAAAGATTACTATTTTTAAAGATATTATTATACTAGAAAATAAATTTATAAAAAATCTAGAAATTTCTAGTAGTAATAATACCTTTAATTTTAATTCTATTCTAAATAAAGATAAGCTAGAAAGTAATATCCCTATAAAGGAAGCTATTAAAGAACCTAGAGATAAAAGTCCCTTACCCTTTATAAAAAAAGAGTCTTTAAATAATAATCCTATTCCTATTACTAGTAAAATAGTAGTAGAATTACTTAAGAAGCTAGAAGGGTTCGATTCTAACTATATTAAATACACTAACGTTAATTTATTTTTAAACTACGATTTTATAGAGTTAATTCTAGCTAGTATAGAAAATTAGGATCTAAAAATTCTAAAGACCTATAAATAGGCAATAAATAGCCTTAAAGTAGTATTTTAGAAAGAAGCTATAATTAGGGAAATTATCTAGCTAATTAAATATAAAACTTAGGAATTTCCTACTTCTTTAAGGATAAGGAGGCTATAGGAGGCCGCTAGGTCTATACTATTAAGAAGGATAGTTAAAATAATATAATAAAATATAAAGCCCGTTTCGTAATATAGGGATTGAAGTAGATCTATACCTTAAATTTCCTAGATACCTTCTCGATTATAGCTAGACCTAAATCTATTAGAATTCTACTTATTTTAACTATTATCTATAAATTTAAAGCTTTATAAATAGATATAATAAATACCGTCGTATATACTAATATAGATAGTAAAGTATATATCGATCTTCCTATAGCCTATAAAGAATACGCTCTTAAAGAATATTATTTAAAATATAGATTAGCTTATAAAGCTAAAGGAATTAAATTAACTAAATTCCTAGACCTATATAAAACCGGTTAAGTTAAAGCAAAGCTAAAGAAAGTATTATATAGCCTAAAATAAAGTCCTAGGCTCTAGTATAATTATTTAAAAATTATACTAAATAAACTCGGATTTCTTTCTATTTTAATAAATAAAGGAGTATTTATAAATAAGAACTATAGTATAGCCTTAGTAATTTACGTCGATAACTTTCTTATAGTAGGGCCCTTTAAATCTATAATAAAAGAAAGATTATTTAAAGAATTATTTAAATTCCTAGATTTTACTATCTTATAAGATATAAAAGACTTCTTAGGTCTAAATATTATAATAAACCGAGAAAATAAAAAGCTATATATATCCTAAGAAATTTATACCTTATATAAATTAAAAGAATTTAATAAAGAAGGCTTAGGAACTTTAAATTTACCCGCTATAGTAAGCTTTAAGCTTAAAAAAGTAAAGGAACTACTTTTTAAGGAAGATATATTATAATTTTAAAAAGGAATAGGATCTCTATTATACTTAGCCTTATTTACTAAGCTAGATATCTTATATTCTATTATTTCCTATACTAGATTCGCGGTAAAGCCTAATTATATATATTTTAAGGCTTTAAATATAATTTAGAAATATTTAAATAAATTCCTTAGCCTAAAGATTAAATATAATTATATTATCCCCTTTACCTATCTATATATAAAGGGTTTTACTAACTCTAGCTAAGAGTTAGATTTAACGGACGGAAAATCCTTTTTTAGTTACTATTTTTATATATATAATAATATAATAAGCTAGGCTTACTTTAAGTAGAAAGCCGTTACCCTTTCTACCTATAAAGTAAAGTATATTAGCCTCAGGGAGGTAAATAAAAAAGCTATTTATTTAAATATACTTTTTAAAAATATTACTAAGGATCTATTTATTAAGATTCTTAATACTATACCTCTTATTTTAATAGATAATACTACTACTATTAAATTAGTAGAAAATCCGAAATTTTATAAAAGGTCTAAGTATATAAGATTAGCTTATTACTATACTAGAACTAGTATAAGAGAAGGGGAAATTAGAGTTTTTTATATTAAATTAAAAGAAAATATAGCTAATATTTTTATAAAGGAATTAAGACTTAGATTACTTTATAAATTTAAAGACGGTCTATCCTTAATATAAGTTCCTAAGTAATTAAAAGGGGTTTTTAGATATTTCTTATACTTTCTATATCTTTCCCTTACTAGGTTTTTCCTTTTTAGGTTTCCTAAAGAAATATTTACTAGGTTTTTATCTATTAAGATTTTCCTAGTAATAATAAGTTTTACCTTATATAAGGTTATCCTATAAATAATTATTATAACTATAGATTTTTCCTACTATAGGGTTTTTCTATTAGTATATACCTAAGGATTTTATTTCCTAAGAAAGAATAGGTTTTTATATATCTTATTAAGGTATAAGAGTAGTTTTCCTAAATTAGGTTTTTAACCTATATATATACTACTATAAATAAATTAGTAAAGAGTATATAAATCTACTCTTTAAGGGAGGCTATAAGGAATAGTGTTTTCCTATTATAAATAAAGTAGCTATACTATACTCTCCCGATTATATAAGCTAATAAGTAATATATTAATTAAAAATAAAATCCTATCCTATAGAGTAAGAATCGCTCGTTATTTTATATATTATTATATATTAAACGGGTTGCCGGTTATCGTATAATCGGGAATCGAAGGAATAGAGCTAGCTTAGAATACTAGCTAAGACCTTTTAAGACCTCTTAAGAATACCGGCACGACTAACCTCCTTTAAATATAAATATTAGTAGAACTAAGATACTTCTAAATATACTTAAGGTATTATAGAATCCTTTAGTCTTAGGGCTATATAGCAGCCTAAATCTAGTCCTAAAAGGTTCTTCCGTTTAGCTATAATTATCTATATAAGATAGTATATCCGCTAGTAGATAGAGATAGAATAATTAACTTTAATACCTCTTTTATATACTAATATACTACTAATAAATTCTATTTAAAATCCTACCTTATACTCCTTCTTCCCCTTTATTACGTAGTCTTATATAATTCCTTAATTTCTAAAGATTCCGCTTTTAGTTATATACCTTAAGAATATATAAGGGGAATACTAGCGGCTAAGGGGTACTAGCTATCCTATATAAATAACTTTAGTATCTTTATAATTTTAACCTTAGCTAAGAAGAATATTTAGTAGCTAGAGGCTATAGCTACTAACTTATTTAAATAAGCTAAGGACTAAGGGGTCTACTTTAACCCCTTTAAGATAAAACTTATTTACTTTAATAAGTAAAAGTAGCTTATTTTAAAAGGTATAACGGTAAAAGGCTTATTTTTTAAGGTAAAGCCCTTAGTATAGTAGCTAAGGGTCTTTTTTAATTCTAAGCTTTTATTTAAATAATATATTAAAAAGAAGGTAGCTTTTATATAAGCTACCTTTAAAGGGCTATCTTACTTAACTTTTATATAAAGAGATCTATTATTTAGAGCCTTTAAGTAGCTCTACTAAGCTTATATAACCTTTATAGTAAACTATAGGGCTTAACTTTAGTATAGGAGGCCTAAGACCCCTAAGAGCCTTATAAAGCCTTTTTAAAGGCTTTAAAACTAAGCTCTTTTAAAGATCTTAAAGGCCTTTAAAGGATCCTTTATTAAGGCTTTAAAAGCTAAAGTAGCCCTACCGCTACTAAAGGTATAATTTAAAAGGGTATACTTCTCTTACGCTTTCTAAACCTTATACTTCTTACTTAGTTACCCTATAAGATAGGCTTATAACCTAGCTATATAAGATAACCTTATTAACTTAGGCTTTAACTTAAGGGCCTTAAGCTATATTAAGCTTTATATATAGCTCTTTTACTCTCTTTAAGGCCTTTAAGCCCTTAGCTAAGAAGTAGTACTAATACCTCTTAGCTAGCCTAGCTAGCTTAAAAGACTTTAGGCTATAGCCCTTAGCCTTTTATACTAACGGCTTTAATAAGTACCTTAAGGGGTCCCTTATAGAGACTAACGCTTACTTTTCTATAAACTAAGCCTAGAAAATAAGCTTATTAAAGTATACTATAAGAACCTAGGGCCCTTAATTAAAGTAACTAATATAGAGCTATTTATAATACTAAGGGTCCTAAAAGACTTAGCTAGGAGGCCTTAGCCCTTAAAGCTTAGCCCCCTTAACCCCCTTATAGAGGCCTATATCTTTATAAATAGCTAAGCCGCTATAAGGAAGGTATTAGGTTTCTTAGACCTAGCTATATATATTAAAAGGCTTCTTTCTAGCCTAAAATCCTTTTATAATATATAGCTATACTAGTGCCCTAGCTACCTAAGGATCTTTAATAACGAGCTAGCTAACTAGCTAGCTAAAAGGGGTTTAAGGGCTCTTACTTAAGGGACCTCTTTAGTCTTTATTAGCTATATATAAAGAAAGGTCTAGTAAGCTACTAAGGACTATTAAAAGGGCCTTTAGGCCGCTAAGGTAGCTAAAGGCCCTAAGGCTAAGGGCCTAGGTAAGTAGAATATATCTATTTAAAAGACCCCCCGTTTAGCCTTTAGCTTAAATAAGGACCTTATAGGGAGGCCTAGGCCGACCCTTTTAGCCTTTTACTAGCTCCTTTTTAAGGCTAGCTTCTTATTTTCCTTCTTAAAAAGGACTAATAAGGTAGACCGAGATAACTACCGTTATAGCTAAGGAAGGTATATAGCTAGGCACCTTATCCTAAGGTGCCCGAACTATAGGAGGGAAAGAGAGGTCCTTTATTAGACCTCTATAAGGTAAAAAGAGGCCCTTAGCTTACCTTTTCTCTATAGCTTTAAGGAAGGAAAGGAAGCCCTTTTAACCTTCTTAGCTAAAATAGATATAAGAACGGCTAAGTAGCTTAAAAACGAGTAACCTAGGGGCCCTAGGGCCCTTAGAGGGGAAAATTACTACGTAGGAGGAACTAAACTAACCTTTCCTTTATCTTTACCTTTATAGCTACCCTTTCCTTAATTATTTATAAGCCCCTAGGCTCTATAGCTAGCTAGGACTACTAATAGGAGCCTAGGCCCTTATTAGCCTCGCTATACCCTTAAAGGCTATATATAAGTAATAATATAAAAAAAAATTACTTCCTTACTATAATTACTGCCCCTATAAGAATTAAATATCTTTGCCTAGCCTATCCGACCCCTTACTTCTAAATTTACCTTCGTGCATTTTTTATATACTTCTCGCATCTCTCTTCGCGAGAATACTATCGATTTAAGCACCCTAAAGAGCTATACCGCGCGTCGTATAGAGACCAGATTAGGCAGCGGTCTATAGGTCTCGCGGCGGCGCCCTTAAGCGAGGGCATCGCGAGACTTAAGAACTAGCTTTACTGCCCTTAAAGCGGTCGAGAGATTAAATATCGTATATTGCGATATTAAAACGCGCCTTAAGTATTAAGAGTTCTATTATTTTAATATAAATTTGCACTAAAGCTAAAGTAGCTACGATAATAGGTATAGTCTCGGGCGTCCGGACCCTTTAGGCACGTCCGGCTATTTTCTGCCCAACTCAAGGGCACACCCCTCGCAGGGCCTAGCCAACGGGTAATAGCATCCGTGTGGCGGCATAAGATGGAGACGGGGAAGACCTGCATGCCATCGGCCGAGGGTGAATGCTTCGGAGTTAAAACAGACGGACAACTCTCGATGCGATCGAGGCATCGCCAAGCCCTCCTCGTCAGCCACCCTAGCCGACACGGGATGGGGAGAGCCAATCCGTCCGCCTGCTTGCGAGCTTGCCGTGTGTCGCCCGTCTCTCCATGCAAAAGACCTCTTTGGACTATGGCCGGCCGCCAGCCGTGACAAGGAGCAGACGAGCCACATCTGATCAATCATCAGCGTAGCACGAGCCTCCGCCCTCGGTCTGGAGCGAGACCCAGCACGCCGCCGGCCATTGGCTCATCTCACTGTCGTCTCTCGCTCTCAGTGGTCCGCGGACGGGGAGCCGCTCGTCAACCGTTTGCCAAGCTGGCTTGTGCCTCGTTCAGGGGGTGTGTGTATGTATCCGTACTACCGGCGGCAAGGACCCGTGCAACACAAGGCCATTGCCAAGCTTGCCATCTGGTGTGACTCAATGTCTCGACATCCGTCAGCGCCCATTCACATGTGTAATCTTCGTCGCCGACAGCCGGAGTGGCACGACGACGGCAGCATTCCTCACCAGGCTATTTCCCCCCAAGGATTCACACGGTTGTGTCAGGCCATGGGAAAGACCTCCTTGAAAAGACGGAGGCCGCGCAAGTGGCCCCTGGCAAAACAGTAATACCGCCGTCTGCTTATCAGACACGGGAGTCAAAAAGACAACGAAAAGGGGGTCAGATGGGGGCCAAAAGAAAAGAAAGGAGGAATTATCACAGAAAAAGGTCAGCTTCATCCTCGCTCAATCTCGTTGCTCCCATACCTTTGCTCCGTCTCGGAAAGCGTCCATTCGTCGTGATGAACTCGGATCAGAGAAGCCACTTCTTCGCGAACCGACAAGCCGCCCGGCCCCTTCATGTCATTATCGTCGGGGCCGGTATGGCCGGCCTGACCGCTGGGCTCGGTCTCCAGCTCACAGGCCACCGAGTTACAATCCTGGAGCAGGTCCCGAGATTCCAAGAAACCGGGGCAGGCATACAGATAGCCCCCAACGCGGCCAGGGTCCTCGACAGGTTCGGCGTGCTCGCCGACGTCTTGAAAGATGCGGACATGCTGGAGCGGATATCTCAAAGGCAGGCATTCTTCGTTTGTGTCCTGTCCCCATTCTCCGGGGACGGGCGAGCGTGTTATCGCGTTGCTAAGCGGGCCATGGCCATAGGCGGTACGCAGACGACCAAGAGCTGGGCTCAGCACCAGTCATGCCAAGTGCCGGACGCCGGTACGGAGCACCCGTCTTTGTCATTCACCGGGGGGATCTGCAGAGGATTCTCGTGTTGGCGGCCAAGCGCGCTGGCTGCCAGATCAAGACGGGCCAGAAAGTGATGCGCGTCGACACCACCGGTGCGCCGCGGGTGCAGACCGCAGACGACACCTGGCACCACGGAGACCTGGTCCTGGGGGCCGACGGGATCCGGTCGGCCGTCCGAGGCCACGTAGCAGCCGCACAGGGCCACAGTGAGCGGCTCACGCCGACCGGGGAGGCCGCGTACAGGATGCTCATCCCCAGGGACAAGCTGGCGACGCACGAGAAGCTCCTCAAGCTCCTCAACCAGAACGTCGCCGTGCGATGGATAGGACCCGGTGGCCACGCCATGGGCTACCCCATCAGACACCACTCGGCGTACAACCTGGTGATACTCCACCCGGCCGGTCCTGTCCCACCAGCAAGCGACGGCCGGCAGGGTGTCTGGACCGTCCAGAGAGACAAGGCCGAGGTCGTCGACTTTTGCCGAGGCTGGTCCCCCCTGATGCAGGAGCTGCTGTCGTGCGTGCCCGACGGCGAGCTGACCGAGTGGATGCTGTACACCCACGCACCCCTGAAGCACTGGGCCAAGGACCGGGCGGCCCTCATCGGCGACGCCTGCCACCCCATGCTGCCGTACACGGCCCAGGGCGCCGCCAACGCCATCGAGGACGCCGGGGCGCTCGTCACGGCCCTGACCTGCACCGGCAGCGTCGGCCTCGCCCTGGCCGTCTACCAGGAGGCCAGGCAGGCAAGGTGCGACAAGATGCAGGCCGGCACCGCCGCCGTGGGCACGAGCCTCCACCTGCCGGACGGGGAGGAGCAGAGGCGGCGTGACGACGCCATCCGGCGCGCCACGGCTGGCTTCGAGCAGGGCCTCCAACGCAACCCGGACCTGTGGGCAGACCGGCCCTGGCAGGACTTTATGTGGGGGGTTGACGTGATGAAGGACATGGCCGGCGGTTGGGACGACCTGATGGCCAGGGCCAGGGCTCGGCACGTTGGCCCTTCCTACTGCTGCTGCTGTTGCTTCGTCGAGCAACGCGAGGATGAGAGCGCCTGCCAGCCTCGCGGGCCGCTTTGCAGGCAAAGGAGAAGGGCCACCAAGGCCGTTGTGGCGAAGCGGGCGCTCTCGTGAAGACTGGCGGTTGGACGTGGCGGTTGGTATCTTGCCGCATCTCGTGTCCACCTAAAACTCCAACTTGGTGCTTTCCCAACTCTCCGACTCTTCGCCGACCACAAACACAACCTGCGCTTCGGCAATTATCTTGACAGCCCATGCTCTGTTGAGCCGCGGCATGCGATGTAGCTACTTACATGATGCGTGAATGCTAAAGTAGGAAACGGGTATATGCGGCCTCTCCCTAGATGTACCCCTGAGAGCATCCTCTGGTATTCAGCCAATTCAACAGATAAAAAAGAAAACACATCTCGAGACCCTCCCTGCCTCTCCCTTCTAGCCCTGTCTCCGCCTCCAGGAAGAGAGGGCAAGCAAAATAGGCCCGAGACTCGGCCGGGCATCGCCAGACACCCCGACCGTCTCTCACTCGACCTCGGCACCTCGGCATCGCATCTCGAGCACCCACTTGCCGTCAAAGTCAATGCCTCTCCGCACCTTGGTCCCGGCCTTTCTCCACACCGCGCTGCCCAGCCCCATGTCCGCAATGAACAACCGCCACTCGTCCTCTTGTGCCGCGTTGCTGTTGTTGTTGCGGAGCTCGAGGTCGCTGTCCGTCGGCGGCGTCACGGCCTCGAGCAGCCCGCGCTTGGGCGCCCCGATCGCCACGACGTAGCGGGGCTTGACGTACAGTTGGCCTCCGTCAATAATGGCAATCTTGCCCGTCGTCGGGTCGATTCCCGTCGGCACGTCGACCGAGAGCACAAACGCCTCGTTGCGGTTTGCCCATTCCATCAACTCGTATACGGTGGCCTGATCCCCTATCCTCAGCTCCTCAAACGAGATGGTCAGTCCCAGCAGCGCATCGATGATGAGCGAGACCGAGACGGGAGATCCAGAAGCCGAGCTCTTGCGCAGATGCTCAAAAAAGTCGTTCTTGCCGAGGACCTTGCCGCCGAAGCTTCGATACAGCTGCATCTGGCGCCTGAGATCCTCGAGCAAGTCTCGTTCGCGTTCGACGCCGACCAGGCAAACAATGACATCCATGTTCTTGTTGCGCAGGTGCCGGCCCGCTGCCAGCGCACGGATGCCCGACTTGCTGTTGCCGGCCAGTATCACAATGGACGAGCTGTTCAACGAGGCGTCGGCCGATGAGCCGGCCACCGCAAGCCCAAAGCGAACCTTCATGGCCGGGTCGTCCAAGGCAGTCACTGCCACCTCCGCGATGCCGCGACCCGCATTCTCCGCCATCAGGCTCTCGCTGAAGCCAAGCTCGTTTGCCGCTATGTTCTCCAGGTTGAGCATCTGGAGCGTAGAAATGGTCTCCAGGCGACGGTTTGAGGGCACCAGGTAGAGCCCTGGCTGCTGAACTTGTTGCTGCCCAGAGTCAGTCACGTGGCGGTCCGACAACCGGGGAGGGAGCACCTCTTCCGACAGCGAGAAACGTACGGTGGAGTTAACCCGGCTGAGGGGATGGCCGCCCATGACGTTGCTGGCCTTGCGAGACTGTGAACGACGAGATGGCACGGGTTTGCTGTCGGCTCGCCGCGCGCCCTGCCCATTTCTGTTCTCTCTCCCGCTTAGCCTGCCCTCCTCGTTGACACCGACATCGGCCTCGCTGTTCCAGAAGTCGTTGTGCTGGGCCGCGTTCGATGGCATGTCGAGCACGTTCTCCGAACTGTGCAAGTTTTTGCCCCCCGCAGTCCCCGGCTTGGCGCGGCGATTGTGGGAGACCAGGCGGCTCGCGTCGTCGACCTGGTCCTCTTTTCGCATCTGGTCGAAGATGGTTCGCTTGTCGAACTTGGCCAGGTTGTTTTCAAAGTCAAAGTCGCCCATTTCCTCCGTGACATCTTCCGAGGCCCAGCCGTTATCCTGAAGGCCTCTGCGGGCCTTGCCCTGGCGCTTGAGGCAGTTGAAGGGCTGAAACGAAGCGGTGCTCTCCAGGATGGGCGTCTGTCTCCATCCCTTTCCGTGGGCGCTCAGCACATTGGCCACTGGCGTGCCGTCGATTTCGTGGGCAGCTTGTTCGCCCCCATGGCTTCTTGGTTGCTTCGTATGCCGAGATCGAGTTTTCTTCTTCTGCAGCGGAGATTCGTACACGCCTGACTGCCTGCCATTGCTCTGTTCCCTAGATGGGCTGTCGACCTTGAGACCTTTAATCGAGTCCAGCAGGTCCTGCTCAGGCCGTCTGGCAGCTTGGCTGCCCTCCCGCTGGGGGGAAGGCACTGGCTCGGGCTCTGGGATAGGCCAGCCACCCTTATCAGACCGGTATTGCTGGGCCGAAGCGGTTGGCGTGCTCGAGATTGGACGGCGGCCCATGCTCAGAATGGCGGGATCGATGAATGTAGCCTGCGAGGAAGGCTGAGTGAACGCGGGAGCGGGGATTGGTTCGGGTGCCGGAGCTGTGTAGGACGTGGGAGACACTCGGCCGCGCGCCATCTCCGACAGGTCTGCAATGTTGGACGCCACAATCTTTACCTGGCCTGTCCGCTCTTGGGTGGCAGAATTGTAAACTGCAGGTAAAGAAGCAGCATCAGCAAGAGTGAGACGAGAGACAATACGCAATGCATGGCGCGACTACCATTTGTTAGAGTGAGGCTGTTGCCCGCCTCGACATCCCTCACGATGCCAGTCAGACGATAGCCTGGCGGGTCCTTGAGGATGACCCTCATGCGCAGCCCGATGAACTGGCTCGCCATCTCGGTACAGTTTGAATGGCCTAGGCGTTTGCCGAGCCCAACGGCAGCCGGTCCCGATGTAGGAACGAGGGATAGGGTCGCCGGGTTTCTCGGAATGTGAAGAAAACGAGACCAAGCCGCCACAGCGTGCACCGTGACCAACAAGGAGGAGAAGTATCCGGCCGAGGCGCAACCGCCTCGGAGGAAAACTGGACAGTCACCTCAAAGACCGGCCAGAGGATTCCCCTCCTCTCGGACACAGAACACACGCCCGAGCGCGTCACTGACGAGTCGTGACCGGTAAAGTGGCGTTCGGTCGGCAGCTTTCAGGCCGAAGCCAGCACGCTGCGGAGTGGTCCGCAGGAGCTGCCTCGTAAAGTCGAGATAGCTTGGAGAAGGGGGAGCCTCGCGAGGAACGCGCTTTTTCGCAGGAGAGAAGGCGCGAGAGAGTGTGTCGCCGCTCGGAGGATGCGACAAGGCTTTCCAAGGATGGCGTGGACCACGAGTGGCTCCAGGGCAGGGAGAGTCGTAGTGCTGGAAGCCGGCCCGGGGTTGGTTGATCGAGGGCCAAGACGTCAATACGCCGCCGCCGCCGCCGCTGCCGCAGTCGACCTTTTCGTTATCGATAAGGGGTACTTACCGGGGTGGATCAACCTGTTCCGTACGGAGTGCCGTACTCGTACTCCGTCCTTGCCAAGACGCCTTCCTGATGAGCTCATCCATAATACATCACACTTTGGGCTTGTAAACTTTGCGTCTGTAAGACGAGACAAACAAGGCTGGTGATGCGGAAGCTTGCTCCTCAATCAGACTGGCGGGCGAGACCCGCGTTTTTTTTAGCACCCGCGAATCCGCCTCTGGACGTACATACACGCGCAGTAGCTTGTTAGTATTTGGTTTCACTCGGCGAGCCACGCCAACTACTGCGCTCTCCCTTGTTGCCACAATGTCTACATGTCCATAAGCCGCTCGCTGTCCTGACACCTATCAATACCCACACGACGCCATTGCATCCTCGTCGTCGTCCAGGTCGATGATCTTGGCAGCGCCTTTGCCGGGCCGCGCCAAGGCCTCGGGCCGCGTCCCGTTCCTGTTTGCGATAAAATCCGAAATGTTGCCCGGCCTCGCCGACAGCTGCTCGACAGAGTACAGCTTGTCGTAGAAATCCACCACTCGCGCGTGAGCCATCACCTTGGACTTGTCAAAGCCCAGCACCCGCAGCCCCTGCTGGCACGTGGCTCGGCTCAGGGCGACGTATGCTTGCCCCTTTTCAAACACCCGCCCAAGGTTGACCGTCACCCTCTCGAGCGTCTGGCCTTGGGCTTTGTGGATCGACAGCGCCCACGCGAGAATCAGTGGCAGCTGGGTCCGCTTCGCCTGCACTTCTCCGTTGGGGAGCTCCACCTTCCACTCCTCCGGCTGGCACAGAATCACGCGCGGCACGCCGCCAGTCGACACGAACTGCACCACGGGGAACTTCCGTCCGTTGGACGAGGACACGTCGGCGTCGCGGCTGAAGCCCTTGAGCTTCCTCTTGGCTCTGGCCATGTTATCGTCCATATCGCTGTCGTAGGAATTTACGCTCGTCATTTCAAACGTCTTCTCGTCCGAAAAGGCAATGACCTTGCCCAGCGACCCGTTGACAAGCGTATCGTCCAAGTTCTTGATGAGCATTACTTGCGCGTTGACTTTCAAGTCCAGGCTCTTGGGCGACATCATGTTCCCCAAAAGCTTGTCTCTGATGGCCGGGTCTCCTACGTCCATGGCCTCGTACCGGTGAACTTGCCCGGGCAGTTCCCGCAGCCGCCTCTCGTTGGAACCGTCGACCTGAGCTCGCGTGGGGTACAGCTCGGCCGAGTCGACCCCATCGTCGAACTTGAGCGGCCTTGACAGGGCCTTGAAAGCCTCCACCGTGCTGTGGCTGATTCTGCCCAGGCGCATCTCGTTGAGCATCGCAGCAAACTCGGGGTCGCGTTGTCGGAAAATCTGGGTGAGGCCAATGGTGTGGTCGATGGACGTGCTCCACGTGGCGGCATCAAAAGCGAATTTGATGCCCTCGCTCTTTCTGTCGTGGTCGGGGACCGGTGGCAGCTGGAAAAAATCACCCGTAATGATAAGCTGGATGCCGCCCCACGGCCGGCCGTTGTTGCGGATGACCCGCCCAACGTGCGAGAGCTTGTCGAAGAGCTCTCCGTCCACCATGGAAATCTCATCGATGATGAGATACTTTGTCTTGAGCCATCTGTTCTTGGCTTTGGGGTTCCGCCTGACCTTCTTGACCAGGACGGGGGCTTCCTCCTTGCCGAGCCCGATGCCTGATGGAATGTGAGTAATGCTGGCGGCAATGAGGACGTTGGCTTCAGAACAGCAGACCGCTCTCGTGCCCGAGATGACGTACCTGAGAAGCTGTGAAGAGTGATGCCCCCGATGTTGCACGCGGCCAGCCCGGTCGATGCTGTCACGGCGACCCGCTCAGGATCTCGCGCATACTTTTGTTTCAGCTCGCTAATGATGGCCCTCATGAGCACCGACTTTCCCGCACCGGCGGGGCCCGTGAAGAAAACACTCGCTTTTTTGTTCACCACCAAGTCCAGAACCTGTCGCTGTTCGCTACTCAGGGAGATGGCAACGGGCTTGGCCGCGAGCGCTGCTTCGGCCTCCCGAGCATCATCTGTTGAAGTGTCTCCTCCGGGAAGACGCTGATTCCGCTGACTTTTGAGCTGCTTCTTCTGCTCCTTGATGGCACTGGCAGACGTATCCCACAGACTGCGTGATTTTGAGGCCGGGGTCTTGGCTCCGGCGGCAAAGGGCATCTCTTGGGGCACATGTTCATCTTGCCGGAAGCTAGCCGGCAGAACTCGCTTCTTGGCCTTTTTGGGGGCAGGGATCTCGAATACCTCGTTCTCGCCGGATGATTCGCGCTTGAGGAATGATGGGTTTGCCAAGCTCGCTCCGTCGGAAAGCGGCCGCTGTGATTTTGGAGGGAGCAAATGAGATGCAGGAGAGGACGACCACGGAATCGGCGCCTCTGAATGGGAGGGGGGAGGGGGCGGCGGCATGCTTTCTTGGGTCAGGGGCTTTGAGGGTGGAAGAACTGGTAGGGCCGTGGGAGCCTCATAGTCGAGGTCAAGGTTTTCGTCATCGCTGAAGTCGTCCTCGGCAAACCACACGGGCACCGCGGCCTTGGCCTCGGCATCGGGAGCCGTCAGGTCGATCAAGGAAGACGTATTCTGTTTGAACGAGTCCGAGTTGCCGCACAGCGACTGGAGCTGTCCCCCATATCCAGCCCTGCTGGCCGGCATCATGTTTACAGGCCGACGGTGGATTGGCTTGGAAGGAGGTTGTGCGACCCTCGCCAACGCGGGACCTGCGCCCGAGCCCGTGTGCCCTAGCTTTTTGAACTGGTCTCGAATGTTTCCGTTTGGCGCACCGGGGCTGCTTGGCGGAAATGGTTGCTGGGCCAGGCCACTACGCGAGGCGGGCGCCTTGCCGCCGCTTGTGCCTTGGTCTCTGCCCCTCGACAGCATGGTTCCGGTCACTCTTTGTGATGGCTGCAACGGGGTCGGGACATGGGCGAGCTGGCTGGCTCTCCGCAGGGCACTGCACGACGTCGGCGAGGATCGGACAGACAGGCAGGGCAAACCAGCCGGCATAAACGGCCTGGCGAGGGGGGCTTGGAGTCGATAGATTCTGGCAAGGGGGGAGGGCTTGGGGACAGGGCGACGAGCACTGCCAGTGAATGCGGCCTCGGCGGGGGGCGACGAGGGGTCTCAATGCGCGCTCGATGTGATCCGGTCCAGTAGCATATCGTCGTCCTTGTTGTCGCTGTCGCCGCCGGCGTCGGGGCACTCTGGTGTTTGGAAGGCGTGGTCAACGCATCAGCGTTTATTCACGATTGACGTGGGGAGCGGAACCAACCAGCCAGTCGCGTCCTGGCAACTGCACGCACGCGCTTAGGCAGGCAGATCTTAATGGCTGCTTAGTCACCAGCGCATGGCCCCGTGCATAAGAGTAGAACTAATCGCACTTATACGTATCTCTAATCGCACTTACCAGCGCCAGCCTGCCCCGCCTACTTGTACCGCGCGAGGCTGGCAAGTATCCGTACCGCCTGAATGCCCGCACCCGCGCTTGCGCCCGCCCGCACACATCACAACGCACTTTTAGCTATATAAGTCAGCCCACCTAAAGTCCGGCACACCCTAACACCGGCACTCTCTATAATACTATCGCGTCGTTAAATATATTATATTGTAACCGCGTTTTCTCGTATATCTCTTACCTTATAATTATAAAATAAATACTATTTATATTAATAATACCTTAGCTTTTTAAGTATACTAAAAACTAGCTTTAAGAAGTACTTAAAGCTATTAAAAATAGGATGCCTTAGCTTTATACTAGTCGAAAGTAAGATATTCTAAGAAGGACCCTCTATATATATCTTAAAGGGGCTCTACCTATTAAGGAGCTAAAAGAGGTATATTAAAAGCTTAGCTAAGAGTAGGAAAAATATATTACTAACTAGGTTCTTACCTAGGCCGCCCTTAGGCTACCTTTAACGTATTATTAGGTTAAGGAATTCGCTAGCCATATTGTTAAGGCTAGTAGTAATACCTATCTACTTAAAAAGTAATAGATTTTAGGCTTTTAGCCTAGAACCTAGAGATTAGTACTATTAAAGGTAGATCTCTTAATCCTACTAGCGTTAATAGTACTTTTATAGCCTATATTAAGGAATAATTTTAATTACTTAAGCTACTAGCTATATAGGTAATCTTATTAAAGTCCTGCTTTATATAGATAAAATTATCGCGAAGTATAGCTTAATTTCGTAGTTCTTAGAGATATCTATTAGTACGAGGAACCTAGGAAGCTAAAAAATAGGTTTTAAAGAAGGAGCTAAAAGGAAGTATAGAAAGGAGGGTAGGGGTATAAAGGGAAGTAAAAGTAGCGATAGCTTCCTATAAAGGTAGCGAGAGATAAGACGGATATACTAGTAACGGCTAGAAAAAAGGGGAAAACCTAGTAAAAAGCTCGGTAGTTAAAAGGATATTAGTAGCTTCTTTAAGTAGGATCTTCTTTATTAATTAAGATACTAGGTAGGTATAAAGAAGGGCGTTAGATAGAGGAAAGAAGGATAATTAAGGTAATATAATAATTACTCCCTTACTATAATTACTACCCTTATAAGAATTATATATCTCTGCCTTACTTATCCGACCCCTTACTTTTAATTTTACCTTTATATATTTTTATATACTTCTTATATTTCTCTTTATAAGAGTTATAAACCTAGGAGGAATATAATTCTTAAACCTTCTAGCTACTATAAAAGGTACCTTTCTTATATCTCTTATAGCTCCCTTTTACCCCTTTAACTAAAAAAGCCGATTTTTAACTAACTTTTCTACCCTTCCTTATAATAATAATAAAAAACGACTCTAACGCCCCTATAGTCTATAAGACGATTCTTATAAAGCCCTAAGATTAAGATAAGTAGGTAAAGGAGCTATAGGCTCGTATAGATAGAACTATCTATAACTTAGTCTTTATTAATAAGTAGGACCCTCTTAAGCCCTCTTTTTATCCTAGGGTAATAGAATTTATAGAGGGAGCTTCCCTCTTCTTTAAGCTAACCTCTATATAGTAGAGAGCCTTTTCTACTACCTTAGGTAACTATAAGAGTTATCGTAAGGAATACCTTTATAAGACGAAGCTACTAACTACTACTTATACGGTAATAACGGAATCCGTTAATACTATAAAGCTAATCTTTCTTTAAAAGGAAGAGACTCCTAAGTAGTAGCTTTTAAAGCTTAAGATATCGATAGCTCCCTTAAAGGGCTATATAACTAACTATATTAAGAAGACCTATATAGCCTACCTAGGAGCCTTTTCTACTAGGAACCTACTAGCTTCTTTATAGCTAGATAAGTAAGAAGAAATCCTTAAGGAAGCTAACTAATACTTCCTAATAAAAGCTTTTTCTAGCTAGTAGCTATAGGATATATCTCTATTAATAAAGTATATTAATAATAGATACTTAACTATCTTTTAAGAGGCTAGCTAGGAACTAAATAAAGAGGCTATTAAAGTATAATAGTAAGTAGTCTTATTCTTTTATAGCTAGTACTTAACTTAGACGGCTCGACCTACTACCCTTATAGCTACTATAGCCCTTATTACTATAGCTCCCGCTACTACTACTATAGCTATTGCCCCTTTAGATCCTCCTCCCTTAAGAGTATTAATACTATCTTTAATAGCTACCTTAGTCCTAGCCCTAGCTCCGCCTCTTACTCTAGGCCCTGCCCTGGTCCCGTTAGTTAGACCGGCCCGACTAGTCCCTTAATAGACCTTTTAGTTCGTTAGTCGAAAAATTAAGGAACTAGTCGAAATCGAACCTCTTTATTAAAATTAGTAATAAAGGGTAAAAAAGGGGGGTTTTTAAGCAGACCTTCTAAATTAAGATAAGGATTCCTTAAAGAAATAAAGGATAAAATAACGAAACGGCTACCTAGCCTATAAATCCCTAGGCTATTAATTATTATAATACTAGTAGGTTTTTAGCGCTTAGCCTTATTAAGGTTATTTAAGGAATAAAGGCCCTAATAGACTATCTTAGTACCTTTTATCTTTAGCTAGCGCTTTTAATAGTAAAGCCGCGCTAAATAAGCTAAGGCTTTATTTAGGTCGGCTTAAGCTTTTAATATTCGCTCCTTAGTAATTTCTTCTTTTTTATTTAATCGATTAAACTCTAGATTTATTTAGGATACTATAAAATATATTAGCTATAAATAATAAGTAGGATAATAAAGTTACTTATAAGAGCTAATCGCTATACTTAACGTATCGTAAGAACGACCTTATTATATATATTTAGTATACTTAGAAGTTTTCTTTAGTATTTTATAGCGGAAGCCGCGCGATAAATAAAAAGAATATAGTATAACGTTAAAATAAAGATAATTAATAGACTTAGCTAAACGAATACGCTTAAGGGTCTTATAAAAACGATCTTTTAATATATAACTAAATATACTATTAGTAGTATATCCTAAGGAATAAAAAGGATAAATAAGGAATATATATACGCGTAATAAAGGTATATTTATATATAGCGGCTAAGGTAGTAGTAAGTCTTATAGATAAGACTAAAAGGAGGGGAGATATTATATTACGACTATAGTTAGCGGGCTATAAAAGAGCTAGCTAAGTTTATATAATAAAGCGGCTTAGAATAATAGTCGGGATAAGAAGTTACTTAAGCTTAGCTTACCTAGAGTATATATAAGCTAAGTCTTAAGGTATATAAGTAAAAGCGGAATTTTAGGAAATTAAGGAATTATATAAGACTACGTAATAGAAGGGAAGAAGGAGTATAAGGTAGGATTTTTAATAGAATTTATTAGTAATATATTAGTATATAGAAGAGGTATTAAAGTTAATAATTCTCTATCTATTTACTAGTAAATATACTATCTTATATAGATAATTATAGCTAAATAAAAGAACCTTTTAAGACTAGATTTAGGATGCCATATAGCCCTAAGACTAAGGAATTTAGTAATACCTTGAGTATATTAAGAAGTATCTTAGTTCTATTAATATTTATATTTAAAGGAGGTTAGTCGTACTAGTATTCTTAAGAGGTCTTAGCTAGTATTCTAAGCTAGCTCTATTTCTTCGATTCCTAATTATATGATAACTAGTAACCTATTTAATATATAATAATATATAAAATAACGAGCGATTCTTACTCTATAATATAGGATTTTATCTATAATTAATATACTACTTATTAGCTTATATAATTAAGAGAGTATATTATAGCTACTTTATTTATAGTAGGAATACTATTCCTTATAGCCTCCCTTAAAAAGTAGATTTATATACTCTTTACTAATTTATTTATAGTAGTATATATATAAGGTAAAAACCTAATTTAGGAAAACTATTCTTATATATTAAGGGCCGGCGTATACTTAGTATAGTAGTATAGGGCCGAATAATTATTTATCTAAAGCTAAGGAGAAAAGAGGAAAACTCTATCTTAGTCGCAATAGTTATCTATCTTCCTTAGTCCCTAGCTCGACCTATATTCGGGTACTATTCGGCCTAAGTTTAGGTTAAGCTTTATTTATATATAGGTCTACTTTAGCCTAACTTTAATACGGTCGCTATAGTATAGCCTTAGCCTTTTATAGGCATAGCCTATAATACTACCCCTACTCTCTATTTTTTATCGGTAGCGCTCCTATTCCTCTCTTACTGCCTTTCTATTATCGCTATCCCCTTTTTCTTAGCGCGCGCGGTCGCTTCCTTCCGCCTTACGCTCGCCCTATCCCTTTATATACCGCCCTTTTATATACCTATTTTACCCTATCCTTCCCTCCTCTACGTATATACCCTTATACTTTACTAACTATATACGTGCCCTACCGCGTATAAATACCCCTTTTCTATCCCCTCTCCCTCTTTCTTTCTTTTTCCTCTTTTAAGCTTTACTCCCTTCGCGCGCGCGCCCTTACTCTACCTAACTTCTATCGCCGCGCCGCGCTATATTATAACTACTATAGGCCCTCGTACGCCCGCTAGCTTCTTTACTCCGCGTAGCGGTACCCCGCCTCCTAGTACGCTAGGCGACTATACTCTACTACCTTTATACTAGTTAACGTATCCGCTTATATCTCTTAGTAAGCGTAGCGCGACCTATAGTACTATTATACGGCGGCTACCTTATCTCGCCTATATAGGCCGAATAATATCGCCGAGCGTTAAGATATAGTATAGTGCCTATTAAAATTAAGTATCGCTACGTACTTATAACTACTTTACTTATACCTACGCTAAATTACGCTACCTTCTTATTTATTACTCTCCTTTAACTTTATTTAATAGAACGCTAATATAATAGTAGTATACTAAGGATACGATCGCCGCTATTAATGCCTTTTAAGACTATATATCTTAAAAGATATTTAATAACTATTAAAGCGACCCTTATATATATACTTTATTCCTCTTTTAACTTTATCTTATTATTTATCTTTAACTATTATTTTAGTATACTAAGCTTACTTATACTACTATATTTATATACTAGGCCTAGATATACTTTAATATCTTAAAGTAATTAGGCGGTAGTTAAGGAGCGTCTATAGTTAGTTAAAATTAAGTCGGTATCCTTAGTATATCTTACTATATCTATATCTTATTTTATTATATCCTACCCTTATCTTAGTCCTTATCTATCTTTTATTACTATCTATCTTATATCTATCCCCTATTTATCCTTTATTATTTCCCTTTAGTACTATAGTTCTTTTCTATCTTTTCCTTATTCTTTAACGAGCGTTCCTTATCTCTTACCTCCTTTTCTTTCTCTCCCTTTTATCCTTTATTTCCCCTTCCTTATCTTCCGCCCTCCTCTTTATCCCTTTCTCTCGCCCCTCCTCTATCGTTCTCCCTTATATTTCCTTACTATCTCTTAAATCCCTTTAAGGCTTCCGTCTCCTAGAAGTCGTCTAGTAAGTACTATAATAGGTTTATATACCCTTACTATTTTATAAGTAACTATTACTATCTACCCCTCCCCTTTTACTTCTACCGCGCTTACTAAATCTCTTTAATAATATACTTAGGCTTATTATCCTCCTTAATTACTAGTAGCGGTTAATAGTTATCGACTACCTATCTAGGTAGTAGGTTCTTTACTACTTAGCGGAGAAATTCTACGTAAAGCCTCTTATATACCCTCCTTAGTATATCGAGCTCTACTATATATAGGCTTACTACCTTTATTATAATATACTTTTAGTATAGCTAGTCGAGCTTCCTATATAGCTGGTTAGTTATATATTTAGCTATATTTACCTATACCTTATCGCTTACTTTAAACCTCTCCGCTAAGGCTCTCCTTTAGTTCGCTATCTCCTCTTATCTTACCTACGCCGCGATAATAGTAGTTTATAGGAAGTCGGTTACCTCTCTTATCTTTTAGGCGAGCTCCCTCGCCCTTCTTACTTTTAGCGCTAGCGGCCCCTCCTCCCTCGCTATTTAGACTAGCTTAATATCGTATCTATATATCGCGAAGAATAGGCTTATACTTATTATTAACGCTATATAGTTATTTAGTATAGCTTATACGTATAGTAGCTACGCTCCTTAGTTATCCTAGCTATAGTAAATATATACCTAAAGGTATACCTATACTTCTTAGTTCGCGCGCTTAGTCGACCTATCTATCTATAAGTAGTATACTAAACTTAACTTCCTTTATACTTCTATTTATCTATAGAATTCCCTTTAGAAGCTTTCTATTTAGTTCGTCCTTCTATCTAATATAATCGACCTTAGTATCCTATAGAAGTAGAAGTAAGCCTAGAAAAACCTTATTATATATACTACTACCCTTATTATCGGTATTACTTTAAGCGTTACCGCCTTCGTTAGCCGGTCTATAATTACCTAAAGGTACTTTACGCCTTCTATCTTAGTTAGCGGTAGTTCGACTATAAAGTCTATCGATAGGTATATAAATAGTTAGGACGGCGGTAGTAAGGGCTTTAAGAGTCCCTTTTAAAGTTGCCTCTATATATACCCCCTCTTATATAGTCTATAGTTCGCGACGAGCTGCTTTACTATTGCTAACTAGCTAGGCTAAAAGAATTCTTAGGCTAGTATTACTAGGGTCCCCTCTCTCCCTAGGTATTTTAACGGGTAAGATCGTACCCCTATAGATATTAGCCCGTTAAAGGGATAAGACCCTTAGTACTCCCCTTTTAACTTACTTCTAAGTATACTTAAAGGCGTTATAAAGACCTTAATTATCTAATTAAGTATCTTCCTTAATTATAGTTAATTTAAATTTTATTTTTCCCCTTTAAAGTAAATACTGCTTTTTATACGACTTTAGTAGAAATAAAGAGGTATAGAGTAAAGAAAATCTCTAAGACTTATATTTATAACTTAAGGCTCTTAGAGCTATATATAAGACTAATAATTAGATAATTATATAGTTAATTACTCTACTAATCCTTAGCTATATACTATATATATTTTAGGTATATACCCTCGTCCCTATTAAAACTAGTTTCTAAGGCGTAAACTCGTTATTCCGTTCTATTTATACGGCGACGAGTAGCTTTATAAAGCCGAGAATATTTAAAGGACGACGGTACTATTTAGAAGAAAAAAAATCTAGGGATTTAATAATTAAAGTAGTAACTACCTTAATAGATAGAGTTAGGGACCTAATAAGGCGATAGACTTACTAGGAAATAAATAATTAGATAATGCCTTTACTAGTAGTAAAGGAAAAGTAATAAGCTAATACTAAAAACCCCTAAGCTCTTATTATTAGCCCTACGACCCTTAATACTAGCGACTTAGTTAAAAAACTATAATCCTTATATAATACTTTAAAAGATATAAATAATAACAATAGGGTAATCTAGACCGTTCTAGAACCCTACTAAGACCTCTTACTTATATACGTACTAATAATACTAATATAGGTACTAACGAGGGATACCCTAATAACCTTAACCTTAGCTCTCCTTTATATAGTAGCTTATAGAGAACGCCTACCTCCCGCTAATCTTAAGGTATATAAGCAAAAGCGGAATTTTAGGAAATTAAGGAATTACGTAAGACTACGTAATAGAGGGGAAGAAGGAGTATAAGGTAGGATTTTCAATAGAATTTATTGGTAATATATTAGTATATAGAAGAGGTGTTAAAGTTAATAATTCTCTATCTATCTACTAGCGGACATACTGTCTTATATAGACAATTATAGCTGAACGGAAGAACCTTTCGGGACCAGATTTAAGCTGCCGTATAGCCCTAAGACTAGGGAATTCCGTGATACCTTAAGTGAATCTAGAAGTATCTTGGTTCCACTGATATTCGTGTTTAAAGGAGGTTAGTCGTGCCGGTGTTCTTAAGAGGTCTTAGCTAGTATTCTAAGCTAGCTCTATTCCTTCGATTCCCGATTATACGATAACCGGCAACCCGTTTAATGCATAATAACATGCAAAATAACGAGCGATTCTTGCTCTATAGGATGAGATTTTGTCTATAGTTAATATACTACTTATTAGCTTATATAATTAAGAGAGTATAGTATAGCTACTTTATTTATAATAGGAAAACACCGTTCCTTATAGCCTCCCTTAAAGAGTAGATTTATATACTCTTTACTAATTTATTTATAGTAGTATATATATAGGGTAAAAACCTAATTTAGGAAAACTACTTTTATACCTTAATAAGATATATAGAAATCTATTCTTTCTTAAGAAATAAAATCCTTAGGTATATACTAATAGAAAAACCTATAGTAGGAAAAATCTATAGTTATAATAATTATTTATAGGATAACCTTATATAAGGTAAAACCTATTATTGCTAGGAAAATCTTAATAGATAAAAACCTAGTAAATATTTCTCTAGGAAACCTAAAAGGAAAAACCTAGTAGGGAAAGATATAAAAGCATAAGAAATATCTAAAACCCCTTTTAATTGCTTAGGAACTTATATTAAGGATAGACCGTCTCTAAATTTATAGAGTAATCTAGGTCTTAATTCCTTTATAAAAATATTAGCTATATTATCTTTTAATTTAATATAAAAAACTCTAATTTCCCCTTCTCTTATACTAGTTCTAGTATAGTAATAGGCTAATCTTATATGCTTAGACCTTTTATAAAATTCCGGATTTTCTGCTAATTTAATAGTAGTAGTATTATCTATTAAAATAAGAGGTATAGTATTAGGAATCTTAATAGATAGATCCTTAGTAATATTTTTAAAAAGCATATTTAAATAAATAGCTTCTTTATTTACCTCTCTAAGGCTAATATACTCTACTTTATAGGTAGAAAGGGCAACGGCTTTCTACTTAGAGCAAGCCTAGCTTATTATATTATTATATATATAAAAATAATAACCGGAAAAGGATTTTCCGTCCGTTAAATCCGACGCCTAGCTAGAGTCGGTAAAACCCTTATATATAGATAGGTAAAGGGATATTGCAATTATATTTAATCTTTAGGCTAGGGAATTTATTTAAATATTTCTAAATTATATTTAAAGCCTTAAAATACATCTAGTCGGGCTTAGCCGCGAATCTAGCGCAGGAAATTATAGAATATAAGATATCTAGCCTAGTAAATAAGGCTAAGTATAATATAGATCCTATTTCTTTCTAAAATTATAATATATCTTCCTTAAAAGGTAATTCCTTTACTTTTATAAGCTTAAAGCCTACTATAGCGGGTAAATTTAAAGTTCCTAAACCTTCTTTATTAAATTCCTTTAATTTATTTAAGGTATAATTTTCTTAGGATATATATAGCTCTTTATTTTCTCGGTTTATTATAATATTTAGACCTAAGAAGTCTTTTATATCTCCTAAGATAGTAAAATCTAGGAATTTAGATAATTCTTTAAATAATCTTTCTTTTACTATAGATTTAGAGGGCCCTACTATAAGAAAGTCGTCGACGTAAATTGCTAAGGCTATACTATAGTCTTTATTTATAAATACTCCTTTGTCTATTAAAAGAGGAAGAAATCCGAGATTATTTAGTATAATTTTTAAATAATTATACTAGAGCTTAGGACTTTATTTTAGGCTATATAATGCTTTCTTTAGCTTTGCTTTAATTTAACCGGTTTTATATAGGTCTAGGAATTTAGTTAATTTAATTCCTTTAGCTCTATAAGCTAATCTATATTTTAAATAATAATCTTTAAGAGCGTATTCTTCGTAGCCTATAGGAAGATCGATATATACTTCGCTATCTATATCGGTATATACGAAGGCATTTATTATATCTATTTATAAAGCTTTAAATTCATAGATAATAGCTAAAATAAGCAGAATTCTAATAGATTTAGGTCTAGCCGTAGTCGAGAAGGTATCTAGGAAATCTAAGCTATAGATCTGCTTAAATCCCTATATTACGAAACGGGCTTTATATTTTATTATATTAATTTAACTATCCTTCTTAATAGTATAGACCTAGCGGCCTCCTATAGCCTCCCTATCCCTAAGGAGGTAGGAAAATTCCTAAGTTTTATATTTAATTAGCTAGATAATTTCCTTAATTATAGTATCTTTCTAAAATGCTATTTTAGGGCTATTTATTGCCTATTTATAGGTCTTTAGAATTTTTAGATCCTAATTTTCTATACTAGCTAGAATTAACTCTATAAAATCGTAGTTTAGAAATAAATTAACGTTAGGGTATTCGATATAGTTAGAATCGAACCCTTCCGGCTTCTTAGGTAATTCTACTACTATTTTACTAGTAGTAGGAATAGGATCGTTATTTAGAGACTCTTCTTCTATAGAGGGCGAGGGACTTTTATCTCTAGGTTCTCTAATAGCTTCTTCTATAGGGATATAGCTTTCTAGCTTATCTTTATTCGGAATAGAATTAAAATTAAAGGTATTATTACTACTAGAGATTTCTAGATTTTTTATAAATTTATTTTCTAGTATAGTAATATCTCTAGAGATAGTAATCTTTCTCTTAGAGAGCCTAGTAGTAAATAAAAGAGCTCGTACTTTTTCTAATATAGTACGATTTATTCTTTCTATTCTACCGTTAGATTCCAGCGTCCTAGGAGGACTAGAATTAAAGGTAATTCCTTCTTTTTCGCAATAGAGCTTTATTTTATATATAAATTCTTTAGCATTATTAGAAAATGCTTCTTTAATCCTAGTATTTTTAAGGTTATTTTCTACCCTATTTTTAAATTCTAGGAACCTATCTAGAGCTTCTCCCTTTTTTCGAAGAAGGTATATTTCTAGATATCGGGTTCCTACGTCTAGGAAAGAAATATAATAGTAATATTTATTATAAGTAGGCACTTTAATTAGCCCCTAAATATCTAATACTATTTTTTCTAAATAAGACTAAGACTTATACGAAGGTTATTTATTAACCTTATTCGTTGCTTTAGCTCTAATATATATTTCGCATTGCCTTATTTTATTTTCCTCTTCTAGAGGCATTTTATATCCTTATTATATCTTTTAATATTTCTAAAATAGCCCTACTATTTATATGCCCTAAGCGTAAGTGCTAAGTATAAAAATCTATATCCTTTGCTTTTAAAGACGTAATAAGGATTAATTAGCTTTCTAATAAAGGTTCTATAAGAATATAATATAATTTATTTCTAAGAAATCCTTTAGTAAGGACCTTAGCCTTATTATCTAATAAAAGGACTTTATTTCCTCCTATTAAGGCATAGGTATTATTAAAATAAGATTAGGATAGTATATTTACCCTTAATTTAGGTATATAAAAGCAGTCTTAAAGGATATACCTTTTACTATTATACGGGAACTTAAATACTAAGTCCCCCTTTCCTTTTACTAATATAAAGGAAGCTTTTCCCTAGCAAACTTTAGACTTAATTTCTTTATAGTTAATAAGGAAATTTTTATTTAATACTATATACCTAGTAGCTCCGGTATTATAAAATTAAAGATCCTTTTATTCTTATAACTAGGAAATCCTCCTTCTCTTACCTTTAAAACTAATTCCTTTATTTTAAGAATCGAGGCTTTTAAAAGTCCTAAAAGAGAGTCTTTATTAGCTTCTACTATAAGGGTATTTATAAAGGTTAAAATTACCTCTAAGTCCTTAGACGTTTATATAAGGGTCGGAGCCTTAGAAAGGTCTATAAGGTCGATATCTAGGTCTATATTTTCTTACGAAGCTATATTTAAGACCTTATTACTATTGTCCGAATCGGACTCTAGCTCTATAATTTAAGCCTTCTTTCTTTTATTAGTAGTAGAAATACTACTAGAAGGGGATTTCTTCTTAGAAGAAGAAGATAAAGAAGAAGATTTTCTCTTCTTAGAAATTTAAGTCCTATCGTCCTTTTTTCCTTTATTTAAAACCTAATAAGTAGGAGCCTTATTCGGGTATAATTTATAGCAATTTACTATAAAATGCCCTGGTTTTTTATATTCCTTATAATAAGGAGTATCTATAGAATTTCTATAGGATTTCTAAGGCTTCCTTTATATTAAGAAGGCTTTCTCTAAAGATTTATCTATATCCTCTATTCTTCTAGCTTCGTCTAAAAGACTAGCTATTAAGGATTCGAGGGTAAACGCCGTAGAATTATACTTAAGGCTCTACGTAATATTTATAATATAGCTTCTAAATTCCTTATTAAGGCAATTAAGAATCTATGCTATAAGGATAACTTCTAGAATTTCTATATTATAGGATTTTAAATCCTCGTAGATTTCCTTTACCTTATAAAGGCATTTCTTTAAATTAAAGCCTAAGGGACTAAGATTAAAGAGCTACTTTATAAGTAAATAATTCGACGAGAAATTCGACGGATTATATAGCTTTATAAGCTTATCCTAAGTAGCTTTAGTATTTATTAAATGCTTAATTTATATTAAAGGGCTATCTTTAACTTAAAGAAAAATCTAGGATAAAGCTTCTATAGTCTTTATATAATTTTCTTACTCTAAGGTAGCGATAAGCTTTTCCTTAGTAAGGATAGCTCTTATCCTCGTAGTCTAAAAAGTATAATTTAAATTTCCCTTAAGTCTAGAGAATTTATATTCTTTCTATCTACCTATTTTATATAAATTCGGTATTATTTCGTTTATAGGGATCGAGAAGTCTAGACGGGAGTTTAAGAGCGTAGGAAGGTAGAAGAAGTTATTAGGGGGATTTTCGAAAGGAATTTTAATCGGGTATTTCGATAAGGAATTTCAAAGGTATAAGTTAATTTCCTAGCTTAAAAGGAGTAAGCCGGGCTTATAACCTCTTAAGGTATATAAGCAAAAGCGGAATTTTAGGAAATTAAGGAATTATATAAGGCTATATAATAGAGGGGAAGAAGGAGTATAAGGTAGGATTTTTAATAGAATTTATTAGTAATATATTAGTATATAGAAGAGGTGTTAAAGTTAATAATTCTCTATTTATTTACTAGCGGATATACTATCTTATATAGATAATTATAGCTAAACGGAAGAACCTTTTAAGACTAGATTTAGGATGCCGTATAGCCCTAAGACTAAGGAGTTTAGTAATACTAGAGTATATTAGGAAGTGTCTTAGTTCTACTAATATTCGTGTTTAAAGGAGGTTAGTCGTGCCGGTATTCTTAAGAGGTCTTAGCTAGCATTCTAAGCTAGCTCTATTTCTTTGATTCCCGATTATACGATAACTAGCAACCCGTTTAATATATAATAATATGCAAAATAACGAGCGATTCTTGCTCTATAATATAGGATTTTGTCTATAATTAATATACTACTTATTAGCTTTTATAATCGGGAGAGTATATTATAGCTACTTTATTTATATTAGGAACACCGTTCCTTATACTAAGTAAGCTTTATATAGATAGATTACTACTTAGGATCATAGCTTATAAGTAAGCTATAGTAAGCTATAAAAGGGATTATAGCTAGGACCGTAATCTAAGAATAGTCTCTATAGGTATATATAGCTACCTACTTTTACTCCTTTAAATAAATAGCTCTCTAGCTTTTAATATAGATCTTTATTATAATTCTATCTTTAATTCTAATTACTTAGTTATAGTCTATAGTCTATAACCTCTAACTTATTACTAATATAATATACTTATTATTATTTATACTACGCCCTATTATATCTACTAATATAAACCCCTCGATAGGTTTATCCCTTAAGAATAACACCGGTCGTTATATATATAGGTTATATATACGGGCTATATATATATATAGGCGGGTATAGGCGCGGGTATAAGTATAGGCGTAGGTATAGGTATTTAAGTAGTATAGGTACTTACTAAGCACGCGTAGTATAAATAAGCGGGGCGGTCTAGCTTTAGTATATATCTTAAAAATAAGTTAAGTATATAAATAGTAATATACTATTATATAAATAGTAATACTCTTCCTTAATCCCGTTAATAGAGGCGCCGTTAATATAGGTAGAATTAAGAGATTTACCTTTAATCGTGCTAATCTCTAGGTTTCGGGCTAAAAAGCTCGAAACCTAGTATTTTCTAAGCGGGCGGGGGTCTCTACTAGCTACGATAATACGGCCGGCGAATTCCCTAAGTTAATAATATATTAGAGGCAGCCTAAGGGCTGCTTAGGTAAGAACCTATTTATAGAAGTGTTTTTCCTACTCTTAACTAAGCCTTTAAGATGCCTCTTTTACCTCCTTTATAGGTAGGGCTCCTTTAAGACGCGTCTAAAGGGTTATTCTTAGAATACCCTACTTACGACTAGCTTAGAGCTAAGGTATACTATTATTAATAGCTTCGAGCGCTTCTTAGAGCTAGTTTTCGGTATATTTAGAAAAACGAGGCATCGCTAATTCGAATAATATTTATTTTATAATTATTAAATAAGAGATACACGAGAAAACGCGGCTACGATATAGTAGGTAGTTAACGCGATGGTGATGTGGGGAGGTGCCGGAAGTAGGGGGTGCCGGAAGCTAGGTGTGCTGACTTATGTTCTCGTCGGATTCAACGTCGTGACTCGTAAACCGGCGGTGGCCTTCTCACCCGCGAAAACGGATTCTCACGCCCCGTCTCCCAAGGCTCTTCTCTCCGACGCCCAGACTCTCGACTATGGTTGACGACTCGGCGGAGATTCTCGACCGAATCCCGCTGCAGCCTGTCGCTGAGCCTTTGGCCCCGGTCGAGGTCGCCACGCAGCCAGTCGTGGCGAGCCTCTTGCTCAAGCCTCGAGTCGCGCTGGAGGCGGTCCTCGTCGTCCAGACGTGTCCGATACAGACGATATCGCATTTGGTCCAGGTCCTCGGCAAACAAATTCCTGCGGGCCTCGTGCTCGGGCAAACAGCGGAACAACGGTGGCGAACGCTGAATCACCTTGGGAAGAAGGCCTCTCAGCCTCGCCCCGCCGTCTCTGTCCTCAATATAGGCCGATTCCCTAACTATTCCGACGTCCGTTGCCGGAGTCAGGACTCGTAGGCCCGGGCCTTGACGGACTCGCTGAGGATGGGCCGCGGGCAGATATTCCTGGTCTCGCTTCGAGTGGCGACGCGGGACCTCCACGCCAAAGTACTCCTGTCGCTCCTGAATGCGGTGTCGGCTCGGGCTCCTGCCCTTTCCATCGAAGGAGCGGCGGAAACTGGAACCCGAGGAAGATCTAGCAGTCGAATACCCGCCGCTTTCAGATTCCCAGGGGTCTCTGGATGAGAAGGAGCTCCGTGAGTCGCGAGGGGATCCGAAAAAGCCCTTGACGTCTGCCCGCGTCGGGCTTGTCACCTCGGCCTTTGGATTTCCATGTCTGTGACGGTCTCCCGTACCGGTGTTCCCCGCTGGTTGGTGTGGCGCCGGCGGCGGAGGCGGCGGTGGAGGTGGCAGCCGAGGCTGTATCGGCGGTTGGAAGGGTGGCATGCCCGTCGTCGGCGGTTGGCCAAACTGAGGTGGCAGAGGCCTGGATCCAAAGGGACCGGCCGGCATGCTGGATTGTTGCTTCGACCTCTGCTCCTCCTGCAGCATCGCCAAGGCGTTCTCGTTGGGTCTTGGGGTCCTCTCGAAGTAGGTCGTGACGGAGACCCTTTCGTATTTTGGCTCGTGGCTCGTTCTCTCAAGCCCGCATTTGCACCTTGTCCTAACAAATGCGCATTTGCACTTCGTCTGCAGAGGCGAGCAGTTGCACTTTGCCTGTACAAGCGTGCATTTGCACTTCTTGCTCTTCTTGTTCTTATCCGAGAAATTGAAGCGTAAAGACGAGCTGTCCTGGATTCTTCTCAACTTGGAATCGAGCTGGACGAGCACGTAGTGGTAGCGTGTATCTGGCTCCCGTTCTTCCAGCTCCCACTGAGCTACCTCAATCTGACGCTGAACTGCCGGGCCAAGCTCGCTCTTCTTGTCGCCCACAGGCGGGCCGTGCTTCATCAACTCGCGAGCCTTGCGGGTCGCCTCCTGTTGGGAGATGGCGGTCTCCTCCACGGCCTCGATGCGTCGCCAGGTAGGCCGCAGTGGGTAGCCTTCCTCGTCGACTTCGTTGGAACAGTCCTTCTTCTCCATGCGGATGACCACGAAACTCGAGAGCCAGTGGCGAGCATCGGCCTCTGTCGGGTTCTCGTTTCGAATGTCGGATGTCTGGAGGCCGTATCTCCGATGGCGCGCGGGCGGTTGCCAGCGCAACTGGCCCTGCGAGGGGATCTGTTGCGGGCCGTTCAGAGGGGGAGGGAAATTGGGCATGGGGGGGGGATGGGCGGGCATTGCAGGAGGAGGCATCATGCCGCCGCCGCCGAGTCGTGGGTCTCGAGCAGGTTGAGCATGGCCAGCGGGAGGCATGGGAGCAGGCGGCGGCGGCTGAGTGAGGTTGGTGCCGTGCTGTCGAGGGACAACACCACGGCTGTCGTTGAACTGCCCCGCAGCGGGATGGAATTGGTTAGCCATGTGGTGACGTTGTTTCTTTGGCTCATCCAGGGTAGTCAGTGTTGGTTGTAATAGAAGACGAAGCTCGCCGGGTCAAACGGGGCTGGGCGACTACCTATACAAAGACCCAAGCTAAGGGAGGGGAGGGAGCGTATGCGGTTCCAAGGGCTCGGCTCCTCCTGACGCCCCGCGTACGTCTTGCTGTCGTGTCGAGGGCAGCAAGAATGAGGCGGTCAAGCACCAGGCATCAGGCATGTGTATGCCTTGGTGCAGGTGTGCCATTACACGTCGTCGGCACATGAGGAAAAGGGGGGGGTTTGGTCTGTCGCCTTTAAGAGGCGAGAAAGGATGTCGCAACTCTCACATCGGGTTCCTCTCCTCCATTTGCCCCCTTGCTACGCCTCCCGACGATGCCAAGTGCGACGTCAAAGTGCAGTTTTCCCCCAAGGAGTCGAACCCCCGTCGATGACCGAGCTATATCCCGGGTGCAACGAAAGATGTGTCAGTCACGGCCTGCTGCAGGCGATGTGCGGGGAGCACAGACAGGGCCCTGCTCTCGGTGTGTGCATGGCCGATTGAGTGTCCATGCAAGTCATTCCCGCAGCAGTTTGCCCTTTTCCTACATGTCAGCCAGTCCAAGGGGGTGGAGAAGCAGCGGCGAGCGGTTCGGGCAGCCGTTCTGATCCAAGACTGCAGGGGCACAAGCATTACCGGCCAAGCGTCTTTGCCGAGGGGCGTCGATGTCGATCTGGTGAAATGGCCACGGGAGTTGGAGGCTCAAGCTCGCGGCGCGAAGCTAGGCAACCGAGTTGCCTTGCCTGATGTCTGAGGGGTGTTGCCTCGCCCGACGACCTGCGGTCCCTCTGGCTGACTCGAGTGTTCCTGGTTCGAGAAAATCCCGCCGGCATCGTCGTTTGCGATTCGCCAATGGTGGTTTGCCCGAGGGGAGGAGAGGCTGCCTTGCCGCAGGGCAAGCTCGACATCCGTTTGGTCAGGCCGGAGGGAAGGGTGGCGCAGGAGGCGCGGGCGATTGGCTCACGCGGCGACTAGTTTCTGGTGTGCATCTCTCGTCGTGCCAGGCGGAGCGGACAATCGGAGGTGCTGGCGACGAGTCGATCCATGGTGGAAGATGCAGGTGAATGCTGACGGTGCGGTGTGACGCGGCGCCGAATGTCGACTTGGCGCGATGCTGGGAGAATGGGGCCTCTCAGACGACGAGGAGCCTGCGGTCGAAGGTGTCTCGACTCCTCGAGCCCGAGCAGCAAGGAGGAGAGGAAAGAGACTCGGGCGAGCATCCGGTGTAGGTTACGCACACGTGACACGGCCGCCCGCCAACGCAGTGCTCACTGGCCCTCGACTTGACTGTGCTGAGCCCAGATCGGAGATTTAGCATGCCATGGCAGCGCCGCCCGGGGCGACACGGCAGCGGCGACTTGGTTGTGTCGCGGCACCGGAGATGTCCTGTACGCCATCGCCCTCACAAGCAGTCATCGTGCGTCGTGCAACCCGAAGGGTGGTGAGTGAGGTGGGTGAGGCTGGTGAGGTTGGCATGGCAGGCTGTACAATGGGACGATCGCCTGCCTCGCTGCCCCCCAACTGCGGGTTGTGCAGTTACAGGCCTTAGTTACAGGCCTTGTTGGACACACAACAGCCCTTTTCTTACGCTTGATCCTTGTATCATGGTTGTATGAGAAAAGCCAAGTCTCCAAAGGGTCAACCGAAGAGTATGAGAGCAGCCGCCAGATGGAATGGGCTGGTAAATGCCTCGCTCTCAACACCCCATCTGCCAGTACCATTCAACGCCTGGCCGCCAACAACCCCCTGGAACGCGTCTCCCACACGCAATGCCGTGCAAGCGTCCCGCAACATGTGTGGCAGCCTGCGTCTCACCGCCCAGCTGCTGTGCTGTGGGTTAGAGGTGATGCAGTGAACCTGTGGCGCTACGCCCAGCCATGGGGCGAAGCTCTCAGGGCCAGAAAGGCGACCGAGATGAAGACGACAAAGTGAGGCTTCCAATTACGTACAGATTCCTCGCAGGAGCTGAAACGCAACTCTGCGCCGCACATCTGGTTCTGGATTTGTTTCTCGTATTATTGCCTTCATCGAGACCGCGTCTCCGTGCAGAGGACCCATGTGACTTTGCATCACGTCCTCGGGCAACCCGACGACACCATCCACCGGCCGACGGCCTTGGGCCTCTCCTCATGCCAGATACGTGTACCCGTTGTCTTCCCGCTCCAGGTAGTCCTTCTCAATGAGACTGCAGAGGGCGGGTGTGTTAGCGCTTCAGTCGATCCCCACGCAGCTCACGAACAAGACTCACCTCTCAATCTCCTTCTTGATTGCAACCGGCTCGACGCTACCCCTCTTCTTCGTCAGATTGATCACCTCGGCTACAAGCTCTGCGTGCCCCATGTGCTTGCGACTCTTCATGATGCGCACGATTGCGGCCTGCGTCTCGAACCGTCGGTCCTGCACGATCCTCTCGTGCGTCGCCTTGTTCTCTTCCCTTGTCTCCTTGAGCTGGATCTGGTTGATCTTAACTCGGTACTTGGCATCTGCGAAGCCCTTGTTGAATGTGAACGTATCTGTCGGCTTCACCTCGCGCCCCTTGGGATGCTTGGACAGGACCCGGGCCTTGCCACAGGCCAGCGATTGCAGTGTCCGCTCCAGCTCGCCCCCCTGGAGGCCTGTTGCTGTGGATATCTGGTCGTAGGTGAGAAACCCGTCGTCGGGGACACTGTTGAACACCATGAGGACGACGGCCTGAAACGCGGAGACGAGGAGCTCCTTTGCTCCCCTGGGAAACGCCGCCTTGATGGAGCAATGCGCCAGCGAGTGTTTCCACGTCAGCACCCGCCCCGTGTGCTTGGTCCTGTAGTGCCCATCGAAGCGCTCAATCTGGCCGGCGACCTCGTCCGGCAGGCTCAGCCGCACGTCTGGATACGTCGGCCACGCGGCGGCGGACAGAATCATGACGTGCAGGTCCAGGGCTGGCTTCCGCTCCAAGTTGGCACTGCTCCACTGCTTGTACGATTCCATCTCGTCTTTGGCCAGCTCCTGATCCTTGAACATTTGCTCCAAGTTGTGCGTAAAGTTGGAGCCGCACTCGCCTCGGAGCTTGGTCAGCATGTTGCGCTCCGCGTCTTGACTTGCGCTGCGACCCATGAGCAGCCGCCGGGCGAGATCTTTTTTGTAAAACGCCTCAAACGCATCCTTGCCCTCGATGAATCGGAACAGCTCCAGGGCTTGGTCCAGCTGACGGTCTAGTTCCGCGTCCTCATCGGCGCTGCTTGCCTGGCCCTGCTTCTCGGCCGCTGCCCTGTCCTGGACGTCGGACAGGAGATCCTTGGGCAGGGCTTTCAGGCCGCCCCTCAAGAGCATGTCGATGTACTTGGCCGTCATTTCTCCGATCTTGGACGTCCCCGTGTCCCAGCAGGCGGCTGTTGAGCGGTCGTTCATGAACTTGCCGAAAGCTTCCCGCATCCCCCACAAAAAGTCCTCGTCCTTGTCAAAGGCGTCGCGGATCATGAGGTCTAATGATCGCCGCAAATCCAAGAGCCGAAGGACCATTTCATCGCCCCGGTCCTTGTCCGAGACGATGGAAGCGCCAGTGGTCCGGATGTAGTCTCCCCACGGCGCCTTCATCTTCTTTTGTATGCCCGATAGCCGTAGCAGGTCGTATAGCCCCTTCATCGACTTGACGTCCTTCTCTGACAAGAGATGCGACAAGCTTCCTCCGTGCAACAGTTTGTCCGAGTAGTGTTCGATCAGAATGGCATGCGCCGAGTCCATTAGCTGTTTCTCTGTGGTGCTCTCGAGATTGTACGCGATGCAACGGTAGTCCTCCCTCTGCAACAGAGTCTCGCAGGCCGAAATATACTCCTTGAGGCTCGAGGCGCTCCAAGACTCGCCAAAGTCATTAAAGTATGCTGCCGATTCTTGCAGCAGCCGTGGCTCAAAGTGCTTGACGTACACTCCCAAGACGTAGAGCATGCGAACAGAGTCCTTGAGGAGATGCGAGTCCAGCCGCGGATCGCCTCGGCGGTCGTATTCAACCATCTCGCAGATGCCGGCAACAGCCTGGGCTCCCGGCGTATTACTCAAGGCTGCGTCTTGCTGGAGAAAGGCCATTCTCCGGAAGTGGGTTATGGTCATGTCGTTGATGGACGGGAGAGATTCGCGGAGTAGATACGTTCGGTCCAGGTAGCTAAAGGTCGAGCGAATGGTCACCTGCGGCCGAGTGAGCGAAGAGTGACGCAGCTGAGGGGTAATCAGGGGCAATGGCATACCGCCTGGGCGCTCCAGGTCTTCCACTCCCCCAGAACACTCCTCAAGACATCGACGCTCGAGCTGCCCCCCGAACGCTTTATGCGGGGCAAGACGGCTTTGTGGAGGTGTGAGTCGACGCGCTCTGAGAGCAACTTGTACACCTTTTCGGCATTTCCCCTCCGACACACGTCCTCGACGCCGCGGTATAGCCTCTCGAGGGGCACGGCTGGGCGGCCGTCGGCGAAGACGGCGGCGAGGGCGCTGTCGAGCTCCCTTTCGGTGCGGGCATAGTACTCCTCGACCTCGGCGTCCCGGTTGCTAAGGGCCCGCAGGTTCTTGATGACGAGCCTCTTGGCGCCGCTGTAGGGCTGGAAGGCCGACGGACGCTGGGTGAGGTCGATGGTCTCTGGGAGCTTGCCCCTGGCTCGCGCGCTGGCCATGGCGGGCGTGTCGGCGAAGCGGGGGCGTTTGGACGCGACGACGGGGGACGCGGCAGGCGACGAGGACGACGAAGCAGACGACGAGAGGCGCGGCCGGCGGCGGGAGGAGGAATTGGCGGGCGCGGATTGCATGGGGCGGCGATGGAGGCGTTCCGAGGCCAGTGCCGAGGGTGGCGCCAGCTCTGGTCGCTGTGAGGGCGGGGCTCTGCAACGGCCAGCTGTCGTCGATTCTATGCAGCGTCTATACAGTTCCGGTCGGCAGTTGAGTACAGGGCAAGCGGGACGGAGAGAATACGCGTAAGGGAAGTTTGGCGGACGCGTTGCGAAGTGGTCAAGTTATGTCACTTTCGACGATGGATGGCTTCCAGGTACTTTTTACCAGTGCTACGTACACTATGCCCCGCGATTAGATAACGTCGGATTTAATCGCTCCATTATGTATGTTAGCTCCGGCACTGTATCTCGACCCCTCGAGCAAGCATCCTCGCTTTGACTCTTTTTTCTCCCCTTGCTCCCTTTCATGGGTGGTAGCTTGCTTCATGTCTACACGTCCACTCCCATAATCAGCTGCGTCTCCCTCCCACCGCAGATGATGTAGTTGTGCCTCACCACCCGAACCGTCGAGTCGCGAGCCTCGTTTCACCACTCAAGCGTACGCCGCCCAGCCTGTTCGAAACAACGTCAGTCAGCCAGTGCCTTCACACTCTCCCAAAGCTTCGTTCAGCACGCACCAGAGTAAAGAACCGCCAGGTTACGCTCGTCGGTGGCTTGGTTGATCAGATCGTTGACCGTCGCCGTCACGCTGAGCGCCTTGGAGAGCTTCTTCCGCACCACCTCGAGCGCCCGCTCCGCCTCCGACGGCTCGTTGAAGTGCCCTGCCCCCTTTTTGCCCCTCTTGGTCTCTGCCTCGCCCTGCTCTGCGTCTTCCGCCCCAGTGTCGCCCTCCTGCCTCGCCTTCTGCAGCTTGGCCAGCCTGAGCGGCGAGATGGACCACGTGTACAGCGGATCGTAGCGCAGCACGTCCAGGATGGTCATGATGGAGTACTGCTCCTCTCGAAGGGCATCCAGGGTGAACTCGCAGCAGCGCCGGAACACGCCCTCCGTCTTCGTAATGCCCATGCCGTCAACAATGTCTCGGGTCAGTCGAAAGGGCACAAGCTCCGGTACCGGGAGAATCCTCCCCGCCTCGAATGCCACGCCCAGGTCAATGTGCACCGCCTCGCCCGTCTTGGTGTCCAACAGGATGTTGTGGCCGTGCCGGTCGCCTACTCCGAGGACGTGGCCTAGCATCGATATCGCCGCCGTGCTTCTCGTGTAGGCCAAGCGCTTTGTGAACCACTCGTCCGGGTCCATAAAGTTCTCCATGAAAAAGTACCTCATCACCGGGCGAAACCTCTCCGTCACTTTGCGATACGTGTTGATGCGGGCCTCGGTAGACTTGTTCTGGACCGTGTATATCTCCTTCCTACACTGGGACCCCTTCAGATCCCGAGGGTAGTATCTCTCATGCGCCGGCATGAGGAATTCGTGCAGGGGAATGGTGTTGGGGACAAACTCGATCAAGCCCGAGGACGCGGTGAGCGGCAAGACCTTGTACGTCCGGATTCCCAAGTTCCTCTGCTGAGTGCTTCTGTGCAGCTTCAAGAGCGACGATGCTGCGGCAAAGACTTGCTCCATGATTGCGTCCTGGCGGAGGTCGTCGTGACCGCCCTTGACCAGCTGCTTGTACTTGTTGCCATCGCTGCCCACGGCTGTGATGATCTTGGGCGCGCTCACCCCAGATGCAATCGTCATTGTCGGTTCCAGCTTTAAGATGTGCGGCACGCTGGAATAGTCCTTGGTGGCAGACACGCCGATGTGCATCGTCGGCGGCGGGACCCGGTATTTGGCCAGGCAGTTCACCAGATGCTGCCCGGCTGCCGAGTCTTTCAGGGCAACCTTGGCGCCCGACTTGTACTTGCTCGGGTTCCTGTCAATGGCCAGCCCGTGGTAGTACTTGCTCGTCTTATCGATGGACAACCAGATGTTGGCCACAGACTTGGTGCTGTAGAGCCGCTGGGCAACCTTTTCCGTCGCCCTCACGCGCAGCACAGCCACCTCGTCCTTTTGCTGAGCCTTGGCCTTTGTCCCCGACCAGATCTGGTACATGCCGTGGTAGGGATGGTCGACGCATATGTTGACGACGAGGTCGGAGAGCAGCTTCTGGAAAACTGATTCTTGATTCTGGAGCCGGGACGTCAGCTGGTTCATGAGGCTGGCAAACTTCCCCGTCGGCACCAGCTCGAGATGGCGTGCCACAGCCTTGCTGGTGGCATCCTCCGTCGACCGCTCCAGCCATAGCGCCGTGAACCGCAGTGCGTCGTTGTTGTACTCGTCAGAAGTCGCCAGGGACAGCAGATAGTTCTCCAAGCTGAGCCGCACAAACTCGCCCCGCGTCTGCTCGACGCGCCGCAGCTCCTGCTCGTCCAGATCCAGCCATTGCTTCTCCTTGGCAAGGCCCTGCTGATATCGATTCTTGAGCTGCGAGTCTCGTGTCGACGATATGAGCGCCTTGAGATCAGCTACCTCGTCGCTCTTGCCTTTCCTCAAGTTCTGCAGTCTCTTCAGATCCTCAAGGCCGTCTGCGTCTTGCAGCTGCTCGTCGCAAAAGGTCGCAAACTGGTGATAGACGGCGCCCGTCTCCTTGGCAAGGGTATTGTCACGCTTGAGCTCTTTGAGTGCCGGCTCAAGGTACGACTTTTGAATGTCTCGCGGCTTTTCCAGGCGCGCGATCGAGACCTTGTGGCCAATTTTGGAGAGCAACTCGGACCGGCTGACGGGGATCGTCTGCTTCCCAAGGGAAGAATCCTTGTCAATCCCCTGGAGCAATCGGATGCTGGTGCTCATCTCTCCATGATCCCACAGTGAGTTGGCGATCTCGATCTTGACTGCTGCATCTACATGCAGGCTCAGGTCCTTGCAGAGAGGTATCAGCTTATTGAGCGCCGTCGAGATGTTGAGAGACTCCTGCGTCGCCTGGTGGTAACGGTATATACCAGATGCCATGAGCATCGCCTCGACTTGCACACGCCTCAGTGAAGACACGGGGAGATTGGCGTTGCTGAGTATCGAGGCGTGTTGACTCAACATGCTGGTTGTCGTCTCTCGACAGGACAAGATCTGGCTTACGTCGTCGTACCTAGAGCTCTGTTAACATTGCCGCCTTGGACGCATGGCGGCGACGCAACAACTTACATGCCACTTCTCATCCATTGGCTGCGATCTCGAAAGCTTTGCAAAACCTTGTTCATTTCGGCAGTGTCGGTGACATTCAGGAGATCGTCGAGCTCGGCCAGAGCCGCCAGTGCGGCCAGCCGGCTTCTTAGCACTGTAGCGTTGGCGCTGTCACCCGTCAAGCTTTGCATGATGCGACTGAAGCCATCATACACTGCTGACCGAACTGCCGAGAGGTCTGTGGCTTGATGCATGCTTTGATAGGCCCTGTACACGGCAACAGCGTGATGCTCCGTAGACGATGGCGCAGGCAAGTTCCATATCTCGAGCCTCCTCGCAGTTCGGAAAGTGCTTTCCAGTGCTGCGTTGGAGGATCCGAGATCTTGCTGTGTTTGGAGCACCGAGTGGGACAGTCCTGACAGACCCAGGGTGCCCAGTGCCCCCACGAGGGCTTGAGCATCCGAGTCCGCTTCCGGATCTCGGAGACGAATGTGGCTGTCATACTGCGCGCCCCTGAATGCAAGGCTCTTGGAGCCTTCCTTTTCGTACTCAACGCGAGCGAGGACCTTGGCAAGACTCGCGTCCTCGGGGAGACCATAGTATGTATCTGGGTCGTCGATGTTTTCAAATATGGCAAGGAGCGTCTCGTTGATGTCCGCTTCTCTGGATGTAGACGACCTCCGAGACTTTCGTGTGCTGTCACAGGTGACGAGCTCGGCAAAGAGTAGAGCAGTCTTGTACATGCCGCAACGCGATGCTGCCGAGGCCGCAGCGCTGTAATCGACTTCGAGCCAGTGTGACCGATCTTCAATGGAAGATTCTCTCGGGTACTCTTGGGTTCTCAGGTAGAGAATGGTGTTGAGCAGCAGCTTCAGGTTGTCCTTGGCCATGGGAGCTTGCGAACTGAGCCATTCCTTGACCGCCGCAGACAAGTGGCGCTTCATGGTCTGATTCTGCTTCATTTCAAAGAATAGAACCAGATGGACGATGAACGGTAATGCCTTGTCGGCGAAGCCTTTCAATCGCGCCAGGATAGGGGGCAGCACGGCAAGAAGAATGGAATCAGGCACAGACTTTGCCAAGTGAACGCTGAGCTGCGACAGCCACTGGTTGGACGCGATGTCTTCTGTCCAGACACACGACACCTCCTCAGAAGCGGGTGCTACCGCCGCCTCTGACGGGGGTGCGCGATGCGCTCCCCACTGCGAGGCAAGGAACAGGGCTTCAGACAAGGTTCTCTGACAAGCGGTCACTAGCGATTCATCCTCTTGCAGCGCTGCCTGAGATACCGCACTCCTCAGAGCGGCCTCCGAGAGGCCGGCAACAACAGAATCCTGATCTGAAGTGAGATCCTGGAGGAGATGCAGCAGACCCATCTCAGATCCATTGGGTCCCGGAGGGGCCATTTTCTTGTATTGTAGGAGCCGCGACTCGCAGAGAATGCCTTGGGGAATCTCCCCCGAGGCCGAAAAGGACCGTCCAAGAACCCGCCCAGACCAAGACAGGTAATTGCGACTGAGGTTCTGTGCCTCACAGCTCCTCCACACAGCGCCAGCAAGAAGAGTTGCATCTTCGTCGCCCCCGACAATGTCATCGGCGATGACTGTAGGCACTGTGAAGTCGCCACAGAGCAATCTCAAGGCGAGCTCACGAGACGACTCGTTCAAAAGCCCTTTGCCTGATGCGCCGTCTTTCAAGATGTCCAAAAGCAGCTTGCTCTCCGAAGTGCCCTTCTCTGCATTTCCAGACGACCTTATGTGCCCTGCGGAGTGGGTGACAGATTTGAAAGACTTTGCCTGACCGTGACTGGAAAACGCGGACGACGTATACTCGGCCAAATACTTGCGGAACCACTCATGGAATCGCTGGGCTTTGCTCATCGTTGCCTTGAACTGGCTTTCCTGCGTCGTGCTGGACTGGCTTGATTCAAGGAAAACTCTGAGCGAGGCCAAAGTAGACAGAGCGTAGCCGGCTAGGAAGGATGGATTGTGACTCAGGTATTGAGACCCTCCAGCGAGCAGATACTGGCTTAATCCCAAAGCATCATCGGCGCATTCTGAGTCGACAATGAAGCTGCGAATCGAGTTGAGAAGCATCTCAAGGCAGTAGGACTCTAGTGCCACGGGTCCGGCCAAGCAAACCACGAGTCGAACTTTTCGGAGAACCGAGCAGGCGTGTAGCGATCCCAGGGCAGGGTGGACAGTGCTGAAAAGCTTTCTGGTGACGGATGCCACCAAGGCTGGCGTCCAGAGGTCGTGGAATTGAAACTCGGTTCCTTGGCAGAGCCTGAAGAGGTTGTGAATTACATACTTTGCCCGAAACATTGGCTGCTGGTTGGGCGGCAAGTTGGCTGGCGAGTGAGAGATGCTTTTGATTGCCTCCAGATTGTCGGCGGCGTACGCAAGGTCCTGATGTCTGCGGAAAACCCTTTCAGGAGAGTCTTCCTGATCAATAAGGTCGAAGAAGAGGGCGACAATATCGATGAAGTTGATGTAGAACGCTTCCATATATAGCTTGCTCCCTAGCCTTTTCCTGATCCGATCCTCTCCTTTGGCCTTGCCCGAGTCGCCGAAAGCATCGCCATATACCATGCAGTACGAAAGTGCGGTCGCGAAGTTGCGTTGCAGGAGCTCCACGTCGCTTGACCCGAGAATTCGAGTCAGATCTGCGCTGGCCGTTTCCTGCCCTCGCATTATAGCCAGCCCAATCGTTTCAGCTTGAGCAGAGCGAAGCAAGCTTCTCAGCTCGTCGAAGCCGAAGATGGAGAATGGAATGTCTTGCAAGGAATCATTCTCCATCCAAGTGTACAGAAGCTGACGTGAGAAGAGTTGGAACAGCTCCTTTGGCGAATCAATATTCAAGTGGTGGGCAACATCCGCCAAGCACCATTTTGCGTAGTCCGTCGCCTGAGAAATTCGTCCGGGGGTCTCAAAGATATGGTATATGCACCGCCTCAACAAAGTCGGCCAGCGACATGCCAGCTTTGCAAGAACCAGCAGCCTGAAGGCGATGCCCGCTGTGTCATCGGGGTTTGCAGGCAGATTATCCAAGACGTCCACAAAGACCTCGTCATGCAGGAGGAGAATATAGAGTTCAAAGATCCCAGCGATCCTGTCGGCAATGAAGTACTTGACCATCATCTTGCCGCTGCTGAGAATGTACAAGAGCGAGGTTCGACACGAATCAAGTCCGAGATTCTTGCCATACGCCGAATCGGCATTGAGAAGGGTGAAGAGCAAGCGGGCCATCGACATCTGAGCCCTCGGAGAAAACAGGTTTGAAGAGAGACAGACTTTGATGAAGTAGTTGTAGAGGTCGCCTACCCTGTCTGCGAGTTCCTGGTTGTCACTAAGCCAGACCTGATGCAGGCCATCGACGACCTCAACGCAGGCACTGAGCGCAACCTCGCAGCACTGATATTCCGAGTCGCTAATGATTACGCCTAGTCTTTGAACTAGGTTCAATGCATTCTCTGGGCTCATGGCGAGATCTGACTTGGTCACCTCGACCAGCAAGCATTGACATGACAGCAGATCATCGTCGGACATCGATAACAGCTCTTCAAGCCACCTGTCGGGGACGAGGCCAATCTGGCTTGCGTCATTATAAAGAATTCGCAGGAGGGCGAGGCGAATCCTCGTCTCGGTGTAAAAGGCTCGCGGACTTGTAGACATTTGAATGTTTTGTCTCGGTATGGACGCAAGTGCCGATGTCATGGTGGCCTTGCTGTTCTGTGAATCAAACTCATCATCAACGTCCATGGAGTCTGAATTGCTCGAGCTGAATCCCAACTGTTTGTGCTCCAGCGAGGCCGCAATTGTAGTCACGAGGCCGAGGAGACCGAGATTTTCGTCATGAAGCCTGCTCAAGTTTTCCGTGGTGAGATCAGGTATGCAAGAACGCAGCAGTCGTAGGACCAGGTGCGTCGACGCCATCGGCTCAACCGAATCCAGCGCAATCGCCAAACTCCTGCTGGCGATATCGACCAACTTTGCCTCTACGGTAGATGACTGGGTAGAGTTCAAATCGGTCACCTGAGGTAGAAGCATGGCGCCCATTATGCAAGCAGACAAAAGGCTCTGAAATCTTTCGAGAGATATCTGGCTGCCACCTTCTCCCGCTTTCTTGGTCCAGGAGTCGCACAGGTCGATCAGCTCATCCACTTTCGGGAATAGGAGCTCCAACGTAAGCTTCCTTGACGAATAGAAATTGCCCGGGTTTGCCAGTGGGGAGGATTTGATTGTTGCCCGCGAATGGTCACGCCGATGAGGCTCGGAATCAGGCAGTCTGTGGTCAAGCAGCAAAAGGTACTCGCTGAAGCGTGCAATTTCGCGTTGCAGCTTCCAGGCCTCGCTGAGTGTCGAGCCGGAAACAGTATGTCGACTGCTCCAAGAGAGGGGCGGCGCTCCGCAGCATGCTCTGAGCAGATTGACAAACTGAGATGGACGAACATGGAGCGACTGAAAGGAAGCGTACGCCAACTCATCTGGGTTCTTTTGTGTTAGTCTCTGGTCGCCGTAGCGGTTTGGGGAGACTCACTAGGGTTCCACTTCAAAAAGACCCATCTGATGATATGGCTGCTCGTAGCCTGGCTGACGCTTGGTAACCGGATGTTTCGTTCGTGGAAAAGACACGACATCAATGACAGAGATGTATCGCAGAGGATTGCAGGCCCGTTGACATCGGCCATAGTGACGAAGCTATTGATGTCTTCCGCAAGCGAGTGATACGGCAGGATGCCTGCCTCCAGTATGGTGTGCAGTAACAGGCAAGACGCACGACTAGTTGCTGCAAGGCTGAGGGATCTCGAAGCCGCATGCCATAGCTGTCTCCATACATCTGTCTGACCATCACACAAGCCAGGCACTGAGACGCAACTTCACTCTGTCAGCGATTTGAAGGGTATATAGGACAACAGGAGCAGTACCTTGCACAAGCGATCAGAGCCCAAGATACCGTTGCAGCATTCTTGTCCGAGACACGGGAAGCCAACTCGACGAGCAGCTCGGTCAGCTCTTCCAATGCCAATGCGTTGGCAGCGACCAGGAATGGAACCAGCTGCAGAGTCGTCCTCTGGATGCCAACGTCTTTTGACTTGAGCTTGAGTTTCAGACGTCTCGAGTTCTCCCGCAATCGTCGCTTCTTTTGAAGAGGCTCGACGCCGTCATCCCCAGGGCCAGGTTGCCTCTTCCCGGGTCGAAGCAGAATGGCCTCCAATAGCGCCAGACTCTGGACCAGGGCCCAGTGGCCCTCCCCCTCGGCATTGTACTGGCGTAGCCCGAAAAGCCCGAGTCGCAAAGAATCGTCCGGGAATGCCGATGCATTGAACGTGAGATCATTGAGCTGTAACCGAAAGGCTTCGCCTCGCTTCGAGTACTCAAGCCACAAACGCTCGATGAGCTCCTCCACGTCGCTCCGTACTCCAATGTCCCAAGTGGTGACGGCTAAGTGCTCAACGTGCAGATGTGTGAGGATAACGGTTCGAGAAATCTCATTCCTCAACGCTCTGATGAGCTCGTCCTGGGAGACCTTGTCGGCACGCCACCAATAGCTCATGAGAGGCAAAAGATTTTTGACCAGGGTGTTTGCAAAAGCCAAGTCGTCGGCCTGAGTCGCGGCAAACGTGCTGTTCGCAATGGCAAAACAAATTGTCTGCGTGGAACCAAGGCTGAGGTGCTTCATTCCCAACACCCCCAAGACCAAATCCGTGATATCCTGGGATCGCCGCGCGACAGGTGCATTGGCTGCTTGAACCAGGTGGCTCAATCCTTCGAGAGAATCCCGAAGCGGCCCTCCCTCGAGCGGATTGGCACGCTTCTGGCTTGGGATGGAACCATTTGACCTTGATGTCGACCACGGAGTGGAGGCAGCGGCAGGCGAGTCGCGGCTTAGGGGCAACGCATGGGGCTGTGCATCGCTCGGGAGACTATACTCGGCCATGTCAAGGAGGAAGTCGACACAGCCTTGCCATGATGAAGCGCTTTTCCTCGCAAGGAACTCGACGTGGGACGGACGAGCAAGGACCTCTGCCAGAGCCTTGACGTAGTCCTGGACCAACGGCTGCACAAAGTCCTCGTTTGGGCCGGGGAGCACCTGGGTGATGTGGTCTATGAGGGCGAGCAACGTCTTCCGTCCGAGCCTGGAGACGCCCCGGGCGGCAGCCACTCTGACGGCAGCGGCACATTTCGAAAGTCGTGAGGCGGCGCCATTGCGCTTTGGCTGAGTCTTCTTCTTGTCGTAAAAGACGGGCTTCTCGCAGAGGACGAGACTGAAGATGGCTTCGAAGATGTCATGGTAGCCCTTGTCTTCTAGTGCAGAGCTGTTGTCCATCGCTTCTCGTCAGGATTCAAGCTTGCCAGAGCAATGGGCCCTTGGAACGTACAGGTTTACGGCTCTATTCTTGAGGAGATGGGTCAAGTCTAGAGAGCCACTCAGGATATGCGGTCACAAGCGTAGGAGCAAGCGGCAGGGCCTACCGTCTACGGCTTTCTCGCGGTCTTTGAGAGAGCCGGTCTTGATATCTCCTGTAGGCAGTCAGCGCTGGATCGACCCACGATGCCGCGACCGGTTACGCGTACTGGCGAGATGCTTTACGGTCGATGTCTGGGTCGATGCCATCGTTCAGCGGCACATGGTTCCTCTACTAATCTTGCTGCAGAAAATGAGCCGCTGGCTTGCAGCGGATCGTCTCTCGGCGTCACGATTTCACAGCTACTCTCCCCGTGGTCGTATCACCACACAGGCAGACACCAAGGCAACCGGCTCAGGAGAGGCTGTCAGACGACACGATGCCATGGCCTCAGGCGGCTGTGCTTGTGAGCGGTCGAGCTTCAGTGACCCGTGCAGCGCGAGTTGGCAGGGCTCTATGAAACGTCAAGACGGAAAACGAAGCTGTGTAGAGACGGGATGCTGAGCAAGGTTGTGCTTTGTACTTCGTATTCGTACCTGCCTAGAAATAAAGCCGGCAGAATGCACACCGCCCGCTGAATGTTTGTCTGGGCCCGCAATAATGGCATTCAAAGCTCTGGCCCACAGCTTCACCGCACCAGTAGAACGCATGGGCGCGGCAAGGCTGCAGCAACCAAGGACAACGCCTCTTCTCGCGCATCGCGACACGACAAGAGGCTGCAAATTGGTACCGCTCTGCGCGCCTGTCGCCGCCCGGTGACCTTGATATCTATCGCCGCCTCGGCCTTCACCATGCGATAGCACTCCCTCGCCAACATGGCCGAATTCACAACATTGGATGCCTTGCAGGCGCTCCACAGAGAGCTCGTCGCGCTCAGCGGCGGGTACGGGGACGGGCTCGAGAGCCTAGACAACGACTTTCTCGTCAAGACCTTTGAGAAGGAGTTGGACAAGCTATGGGAGCATCCGTCCAAGAAAGATCAGAGCCGCAGCATGGTGAAATCAGGTATGGAGCACAGCTAGATTGACTTGCACAAGCAGCGAGGTGTTGACTCCAATCAGGCAAGATCTCTTTGGACGGCAGCGAGTACACCATCAACGACAAGTTCCAACAAGACGTGCTTCTGTTGTCCGACGAAATCGATCTCGACGAGCTCCAAGCGGCAAGATGCCTCCTCGATTCCCAAGACGACCCCCCCGTCTTGGGGCGCACCCTCCTCGAGTGCGGCATAATCCGCTTTCACCAGCAAAGGAAATATCTCCTCGATGCTCTTAGGTTGCTTCTCGAGTTCGACAGCGCCGAGGAAGATGTCGACGAGTCCAGCGCGCTTGAAAGCATCAAGATGTTCGTCGCCGGGCGACTATTCCAAGCTGGCCCCAAAGGAGCGAAACGCCATGTATCGAATTGCATGTCCGCAATGGCGCGCATCAAAGCCCTGCTGCAGAATCTTGGGGACAAGATTGCGGCCGCACAAACCTTGAACCAAGGGGTTGCTGCTGGACTGACCGAAGAGATGGAGACGATTGAGTTCTCACGTCTCAGCCTGATGCAGCAACACGAACTGCTCGGCGTCATCCTCTGCCGCTGCATCGAGAAGCGACAGGCAGAGGTGTCGGATTTTCTAGAATTCGTCTCGACTCTCAAGAAAGCAGATAGATATGATGCTCTCCTAGGTGCGTTCTTCCCTCACCCATCTTCCACTGGTCGCTCGTAAGCTCATCGACATGCCATTCTCACAGTGCATCTTGTGCCTGCCATTGGTGCCTATATCTCGGCTTTTGGGTCGACAGAAGGTGGCTACGATCTCATCAGAGTTCGGGAGCTGAACAATAAGCTATTGCCGCCCGCAGACGACTCTACGTGGCCACTACCGCAACTGCATGCTGCTTTTCGGGCCTGGTGGCTCGCAGAATACAGTGGTTTCTACTTGGATGATCCGCCCGAATCGGCCATTCCGCCAAACACTGACCTTGACGAGGGTAAGCGGCTCACCCCAGTGCAGATGCAGAGTGACGCTAAGCCATGACAGAGGATCGCCACCGGTCGAAGCAGTTCCTCGACTCGCTCAAGGATGGTGCTTTCGATTTCCTGCTCTCGGTCGCTGGCGATGTCAAGTCGCCGGAATGGCATGACTCGGTCCGCGTGGGCATGCGCAACTGGCTCCAGAGGAAGTCTTCTGCTTTCCCGTCAGACTCGATTCAGTTCTCGGGCTTCTTTCAGCTGTGCCTGATGACGCAGCTCGAGGTCTTTGTCGATGCTTTCATATCCAACTTGCCCGATGTTCTCAGAAAGCTTCGCGTTGACGAAGACGAGCAACGGCAGCTGAGCCAGGCTCACGAACAAGACCTGGACCTCGAGCGCTTCTTGCTCACCATTGCCTACTCATATGAAGGGCGTCCTGATGCGGCCGCCAGCTTTTGGTCGGATCCGGACAGCAACCTCGCGGGCTTCATGCACTGGGCGTCTCGACGAGCGTCAACACCGCTGGTGACGGCCTTTTGTGAGATGCTGCAGGCAATATCAGGCAACGAAGAGTGCGCAACCGCGGCCCACGAATTCCTCCTCGACGAGGGTCATCAATCTTCGGGGAAGCTGAGAAGATCGCAATCTCTGACCTGGACTCAAATATTCAAAGAACTCGACTTCTTCTCTGACAAGACCAGGCAAAAGCCAACAACCACCCAGCCCATGAGATACCGCGGTGCAAAGTCGGCCCATGAACAAATGGAGACGGAGCCCGAGTCTGCCATGATGCTTGAGTCTTACCTTCGTCTGATGACAAAGCTCGCCTCCGAAAGCGAAACTGCGCGGGTGTTTCTGTTGCAGAATCCGGGACACAGCCTTGTTGATATGCTTTACGAACTGGCAAGCAGCCCGATACCTCCCCGGCTGCGAGGCTGCACCTTCATGGCACTGAAGGCTCTCATGGCCCGCAAGTCAACCCAGGAGAGCCATATGATGTGGAGTTGCCTGGAGAATTGGGTCACCGGGGGCTATGCTAGTCCCGCCACAGGACATATGCGACAATCACAATCCACTACTCTCGTGTCCACGGAACGCATCCTGGATGAGATGAGCACCGGCTTTGAGGACCCCGAATCGTTCATTCAACTGCTGCTGGCGTTGGTATCCCCGGCAAGAGACAGTAGTCCCTTGAATGACTCTCTACCGTTTCCGGAGAACCTCGGATCGAGCTCTCGGTATCCTGGAATTGAAGTGTACGTGGACTTTGTCATGGGCCTGGTCCTGGCGAACAAGTCACACGATCTCCAGGACAAGCATCAGGTCCGGACGTTGAGGCTCAGCTGCCTCGAATTCATTCTCACGTGCTTGGCTACGTTCAACGAAGATCTTATTGTCATTGCAAACGAGACGAATCTCAAGATTGATTCCGTCATTGCCGCCACAGATCTCGCGACGTACGTTTGCAAGCATCCTTTTGCGCGGGTAATGGAATGGATGTTCAACGACAAGGTGATGAGGGCCTTGTTCAGCACGATCCATCAAGACGCGGCAGACGTTGGCAGCGCTGCTCCCGACTCACCACTCATCTTGGGAATTCTGCGTGCAGTCGAGGTCATCACCAAAGTCCTCGACCTAGAGGCGACCTACCAGAACCTGGTCAGGCCGCTCATCAAGGTCCAGGCTAGTCAGACGCGGCTACCAATTGCCCACACAGCATACGCGTCGTTCCAGGACGGGCTGGTGACAAGACTCAATCTCGTCGTGGACCTCGGGGTCTACTGCGGGATTGGCCACCCTGATCTGACACTGGCATGCCTAAAGCTGTTGGAAAAGATGTCTTCATCCTCCAAAATCGCAGCTACTTGGACGGGGTCGAGCCGACTCGCGCATCGCAATAAGGCCATTGTCGCTTTGGAAGCGAATGGAGAGCACGAGGCGATTTCGAGATCATTCGGCTCCGAGCTCATGGCCCCGCTAGAGTCTCGCCGCGAAGCGAATTCTCCAAACTACATCACGAAAATCTACATCCTCGACTTCCTCTTGCAGTGTCTGCAGTTGAGTCCTAAGGAGCCCACCATTGCGCATCTGCTCCTGGGATTCAAATGCGGCGTCGACTCTCTTTCTGTTGAAAACAACGGTGCGTTTGTGGCCCGGACATCCTTGTTCCACAGCCTGGTGAGGCTGCTGCTCGAGATTCCTTCCGGAGACTCGTCGGGAATGAGACAGTGGCTCATCGCGCTCAAGTCGCGAGCGATGCGCATCTTGCACATTCTTTGGACCTCGCCTCTCTCTGCCACAATCGTCATCAACGAACTTCGAGAAAACGAGTTCCTTTTCCACCTCCTCATCCGCGAATCTGTCATTCGGCCCGACCTACCGTGGGAAGAGCAGACCATATCCGTGGTGCATTTCCCCGTGACGGATGGTGCTCCGACACTGGTTGACTTCCTGACGCTGCGCAGCCTGACTCTGGAATACATTGCCACGGAGCTCTGCATGATATCGCAAGGTCGCATGCCCGGGGTTAAGAGACGAATATACGATGCCTTAAACGGCCAAGTTGTTGGCGATGGCAATCAAACGATTGAGACGCCGACAGCCTTTGACCTGTTCGACTTTCTCCTTCCCGAGGGCCTCTGGGACATTCCGCCGCCGCCCCTTCAGTTCTACAAGGACCTGGATGTTTCTTCCTGCCTGGAGACTGATGCCGACTCCAATCTCGTTTACAACGTGGATCGAGCAAAAGAAATCCTTCTCCTCAAACGAGGCGAGCAGCAGGGACAAGGGACCATAATTGCGGCCCAAGACCTGGTGGCCATTGAGAAGGAAGAGGCCATGATCCTGGAATTCCTCTTGTCAACTAATAGGCAGAAGCAGATTGCGACACTGTGCCTCAAGGTGCTCAAGTCTTGGACCCGGCTGCTATTGATTATGGTTGAATGCAATGATTTCAAGGGAACGGCGCAGACTTCCTTCTTCCTGCAGGCACTCCAAGCTGTGCTCCCCAGTCTCGAAGCCTTTGCGTCAGACCGCCCCGAGGAAGCTTTGGAACTGGCCAGATTGGCTCGAGTGCTTCTCTTCAGGCTTGATCTGGCAGCCACCGATGCGGGCGACAAGCAGAGCCAAGCGATCGGCAATCTTGTCAGCGACAAACTTTACCAACTCTTCCAGATATGCCTTCAGGCTATCGGCAAGTGGGCCGGCTCGCCGGTCTTGAGATCGGTCTACTACGAAATCTGCTACAGGTATCTCACGGGAATGTCAGAGCAGGGACCCCTGAGTTCGAGTCGGCCCAAGACTACCAAGACCATTCAAGTCTATGGAGAGAGGCTCATCAACGTCATATGTGATGATGCCTACTGCAGTCAGGCCAGTTGCCAAACTGCAGCCTTCATTCTCCTCAATGCCTTGGTCCATGTCGGCCGTCAAGAAGACGACAACCACGTCATAGAAACGCTCAACCGGCTCAACTTTATCGGCATTCTCGTCGACTCCCTTCGGAACATTATGCAGGAGTGGCACGAAGCTTTCGCGTCTGGTGGGTTTCGAATTTTTGGGACATCTTGGAGTTGGTTAGCTAACGCTTCGCATGATAGGCCACGGCGACCAGCAAAACTACCAAAACGCCCGTCTTGCACTCCTGCTTGAGATTTCGCAATCCCGCGCCGGCGCCAAATACATCCTCTATGCCAACGTATTCCGCACCCTCGAGACATCGGGCCTGTTCACTGCCGATCCCGAGCTGCAGAGCGACTCGCAGAATTCGCGTGCCCTCGAGCAGCACTACGACCTGCTGGCCAAGGTTGTCCGAATCATTGCCGCGGCACTCCTGAGCCGCGGCAGCCACAACGCTGTTCAGGGGCGCAAATTCCTGACGGACCACCGGATGCTCGTGACCCACACGCTGAAGCGTAGCGCTGGCATTGGCGGCGCCCACGCCAGCGAGGGGCTGGAGGAGCGGATTGGGGAGCTGGCGGACGGGCTTATGGTTGTCATTGCCGCGACGGGGTTTTTGGAGGTAAGTTGGCAGCATCGTCGCTTCTCCTTCCCAGCAGCGTCGGGACCAAGCCCTAATGAAAAGACAGTTTGAGGACGAAGTCACATCGGGATCGAGCAAGGCAAATCAGGCTTTGTTTCATTGAGATCTCAAAAGACGCAGATGGCCAGGAGCATGGGCTCGCAAGGCGGCTCCACTGTCAGGGGAGCAAGGAAATTTGCAGGCCGCGCGGTTTGCTGGCGTTGGGATAAAAGTCGATGGCACGTGGTTGTTCATCTACGATGGGAGGGCAACAGCAGAATAACCTCGATCAGTCCGCCTGCCGAGTCGGCAAAAGGATTCCGGGGATAGACTTGTGGGCTTGTAAATGGTTTGTCTGCGGGACAGAATTCCCGGATATCGCTGGTTAGGAGTATAGACAAATGCTCGCCAATGTGGCCCATTTGGTGAATTGCCAGCTCAACCGTGAGTGCGGAGCCAGCGATGCTTCGAAATCGTCCTTGCCAAGGTCAAACTCCGATGCGCCTGTTTCATGCTTGGATCTGACATCTCCCCTGCCGATGGCCATCACGGCGTGGAAGCCGCCTTCCGCTTGCCCTTGCTGGTTGTGGTCATGAGCTTCAGCTCGAGCGGCCAGAACCCCTTGGTCTTCATGCTGTACGACGAGCGGGACTTCATATCTATCTTGGTGCGACACATGGGGCATTTTCCCTTTGTCGAATCCACATTGAGCGACGAATGAAGGCACTGCTGGCAATACAGATGGCCTTTGGAGTGGCAGGGTTAACGAGGGCCCCAACAGGCGACTGGTGATGGGGCACATACCACAGTGCGTGACCGTGAGGGTCGTGACATCGTCCATGCAGATTGCGCACTGGAAGGCAGAGATCTTGACCCGGTTGTCTACTTTGGGCTTCTTCAGTTCCTCTGGGACCTCATTGGCCTCGGTCAGGTCGATGGTGGTCAGCCCGTTCATGTCGTCGAGCTCTTCGAGCTTTTCGTTGTCGGCGAATAGATCGTCGTCGTCTGGCGGGATTGGTAAAGCGAGCGGCTCGAGCTGTGCCTGACGGCTTCCAGTCCTGGACAACCGCCGCCTCTTTGGAGCGGGCGCTCGGTCGAGAGCATTCAAGACGTCTCGGGACGAGGCAGAAGGCATCCCGACGCTCTGCGCTCCCTCGGACGACAAATCTTGATCGCCAAAGCCGTTTGTAAAAAGCGTATTTTGGGAAATTCCTGCGCTGCGAGTTGTGGATCGTGAGGGAGAGGCCAGGAACCCAAGGCAGAGCGAGGGACGGCGGGAGTGGGGGCCAGAGCCGGTATCGTGCGTGGTGGCGAGTTGGTGCTGACCCGAGTCCTGGTCTGCCTGCGGGCTTGTGGCGGGAAGTGGGTTCAGGAAGGACGGATAGCTCGAGGGTGAGGAGAAATCGTTGTCGGCAAAGACGCTGAGGAGTTGGTCGTCGAACGGTGCGTCGTGCATGGAGTTAGCAGACATGATGAGGGGGAACTCGTCGGCGCTATCATCACCCCAATCGAAGGGAGGGTTGAAGTCGCTATCGAAGTGATGGGACTGCGGCTGAGCCGAAGATGGGCTTCGCGGGCCGATGGGCGTTGAGAATTTGGAGTCGAGGGAAACGTGTGTCGTCCTCGTGGCCGGGGGCGAGGATGCAGCGGAGAGGTGTCGGGGCGAGGACGAGCGAACGAGAGGCGAGCGTTGCCGAGGCAGCGGTGGCAGGACCGAGTGCCAGCTGTCTCTGAGCGGGATCGAGGGGCTTCGGGCGGCAGTCAGCAGCAGCGGCTGTTCATGGCCAGGCTGGCCGGTGGATGATGAATCGGCTGGCCCTGCAGCTGTCGCCATCCTAGCCGCCGCAGCCGCCGAGATCGCGTCGTCGGGCGTTGGCACGCGAAGCGAGACAAGGGCAGACGGTCGGGGGAAGAGAGCGGACGGCGAAGAGCAAAGTGCGGGTGCGTCGAGGCCCGCCTCGAGGTGGAAAAGGCAAAGGGATGGGCGGCTCCAGAGCTGGGCGAGGAGTATCCGTGATGAGGCGGGAATTCGTGGCATGGAGTGCCGAGTAATTGTGCCTTCAGCCCGATGGGGTTTGTCCCGATTGATAATTAATAGTGGTGTACCGTTTACGGGTTGGCGGGTGGCCACATGCCTACGTGTGACGATGAGTACCTCCCTAGCTAGCACCGCTCGCCTTGACTTGCGTTGGTGGCGGGGCCTAGCGCAAAGGGTTCCCTTGGTAATAATAGGTAACAGGTACTGTAGGTAGGTAGGTACCTAGGTATTAAGATGAGGTACCGCTAATAAGGTACCTAGGTACTTAGGTAGGCAAGGCGAGGTACGTAGAACGACAGTGTCCAAACTGAACATCAACAGTACTATGTAAACAGAAGTAGGTAGGTAAATAATACCCAGAGCTGACACCTGACGAGACTACACGAGCAAGCGGGACCCAAGCATTCGTTGAACTGGAGGCAGCATACTGTACTGTAGAGCCAGTGACTTGCTGTATTTAGGTACCTGGTACCTTACCAGTACGTACTTACCCACAGCCAGTGCGGTGCAAAGAGATCAGCAAACATGATGTTTATGCCAAAGCATAACAAGGTAAAAAGAGTACGTCCAGGTGAAGTTTCATTATTATTTACCCGGCCCAACTTACAGTACACGAAAGCACATAAATACTTGTGCCCAGTTGATAAGCCTGGTCCCGAAGAGAAGCCAGCCACATCAGTAATGGCCCAGACTTGAAGCTCGAAAGGGCGACCAAGCGAGGCCTGCTTATCAAGTACCTATGTACCTTGCTATTGTGCAAGGCGAAGCGCCCTGACGCCTAATCCGGCCACCTGGGAAGGGTTTCCCGGGTGTTTGAGGTTCCCCACCTTGAAGGCTGAGTGCATGAAACCCCTAGGATGACATAATCGTGCAAGTCATCGCAAACTCCGTCCGGCGCATCGCGACGACGCTTGAATTATTCGCCCCTTGCCTCCTCACAACTCGGCCCTGGTAGCTAAAGCTGCCGTAAGTCTCCCGGGCACCTAGTCGCCGTGCCGTCATGTGACACTCTCGCACATGAATGCTCTCGCTCCCGCCGCTGGTCATATCCAGCATGCCGCGACGTCAAGCTTCGTCCGCATAGCCCGCCACCAGGCATGGCGTCGCCACGCCAGGAGGGCGCATGTGCGCTGGCTGGCCGATGTCACCAAAGGCGCAATTGCGAAGAGTCGAGGAAGCCTCGCGAGTGTGTTCCACGTCCTTTCGCCTCCGCTGTCACCCATGGATCCGCTAACATCGTGGCACCTAGTTGCATCCCAGTCGCGCTTCAGTGAGATTGGCGTGCAGCAGCTGAGCTCTCACGTCTTCAACCAGATATTCCCCGACGGCAACAAGCCCCCTCCCGAAGAGCTCGTCAAGCTGTCAAAGGACCACCTGAGACGGCACGACTTGCTCGGAAAGACCGCCGATGACTCGGATCCCATCGCCTTTGACCTCCCCCCGCTGCAAGGCCGAACCCTCGACGAACACTTTCACAAGCTCGGAACAGACTGCGCAGAGCCGTACCTGACCCTTGCGAAGCAATTCGTTCGCTCCAGCATTCCGCCAAAACCTCGAAAATGGGTACGGCGGAGCGGCTGGATCAAGTATTATCCCGACGGTCGCACAGAGGCCGTCGACGCGCCGGATGAGGATATGCTCTGCTTCGATACCGAGACACTGTGGAAGGAGAGCCCCTTCTCCGTCATGGCGTGCGCAGCTAGTCCCGAGGCCTGGTATGCTTGGCTATCTCCCTGGCTACTTGGCGAGTCCCAGAATGACCGCCAACTGATTCCCCTGGGCGACCCGACCAAGGAACGCATCATTGTTGGGCACAACGTTGGCTACGACAGAGCAAGAGTCTTGGAGGAGTACGACCTCAAGCAGTCCAGAAATGCCTTTCTCGACACCATGTCGCTCCACGTGGCAGTCAACGGCATGTGCTCGCAACAGCGACCAACTTGGTTGAAACACAGAAAGAATCGCGAGCTGCGAGAAAGAGTGGTCGCCCAGACACCGGACAATGAGCTCGCCGAACTTTTGAGCAACAGGAGCATGAACGAGGAAGAAGAGCTCTGGGTGGAACGAAGCTCCATCAACTCGTTGCGGGATGTCGCCAAGTTTCACCTCGACGTCTCCATCGACAAGGCCAAGCGTGATGATTTTGGGCAACTGGACCGCGAGGGCGTCTTGGCTGATCTTGATTCGCTCATGGACTACTGTGCTGCCGATGTCTCCATCACGCATCGCATCTATCAGATTGTCTTTCCCAACTTTCTCGACGTCTGCCCACACCCGGTCAGTTTCGCTGCACTCCGACACCTTTCCTCCGTCATCCTCCCGGTCGACCGGACCTGGGACATGTACATTGCCAACGCAGAAGCAACTTACAACAAGCTCTCTGACGCCGTTCGAGAGAGGCTGGTTGGTCTCACCGCCAAGGCGCTCGAGTTGAAAGACGACCCAGAAAAATGGGCGAGTGACCCTTGGATGAAGCAACTCGACTGGTCTAGCCAGGAGGTGCGCATGGTAAAGGGCAAGCGCAAGGACGATCCGCCGAGGCCGGCGGCGCGGCAAAAGATGCCTGGGATGCCCACGTGGTATAAAAACCTCTTCGCCAAGAACGACGCGCCCATCGGCATCACCGTGCGAACCCGCATTGCGCCCTTGCTCCTGAAAATGTCATGGGACAACCATCCCATGTTTTGGTCTGACAAGTACGGCTGGACATTCAGAGTACCGCGGGCCGAATCGACCAAGTATACACTGGCGCAGATGACGGCGTGTGTTTTCGACGAAACAGATGCTGCGTTGCGCGACGATAGAGACCACGCTTACTTCAAGCTTCCTCACAAGGACGGGCCGGCTGCCCGGTGTGCCAATCCCATGGCAAAGGGCTATCTGGCCTACTTTGAGAAGGGAACCCTGTCATCCGCGTACCCTTATGCTAAGGAAGCATTGGAGATGAACGCTTCGTGCTCGTACTGGATCAGTGCTCGGGACCGCATCATGTCTCAGATGGTTGTCTACGAGGACGACTTGCCCAAGCCCAAGCCCAAGAGAGGCCGGAAGAAGAAGACTGCAGCCGAGACCAAGGGGTTCATTCTGCCACAGATCATCCCCATGGGCACCATCACCAGGAGAGCGGTGGAAAACACGTGGCTCACCGCAAGCAATGCCAAGAAGAACCGCGTGGGCTCCGAGCTCAAGGCCATGGTCAAGGCCCCGGAAGGCTACTGCTTTGTCGGCGCCGACGTCGATTCGCAGGAACTGTGGATTGCCAGCCTTGTGGGCGACGCGACCTTCAAACTCCACGGCGGCAATGCCGTCGGTTTCATGACTTTGGAGGGCACCAAGGCTGCCGGCACAGACCTGCACTCACGAACGGCGTCCATCCTGGGCATTTCCAGAAACGACGCCAAAGTCTTCAACTACGGGCGCATTTACGGAGCGGGGCTCAAGTTTGCCGCAACGCTTCTTCGACAGTTCAACCCTGGGCTGTCGGAAAAGGAAACCATGGAGACGGCGTCGAGGCTGTACGCCAACACCAAGGGGACCAAGACGGCGCGGCGGACCCTCTACAAGCGACCATTCTGGCGCGGCGGAACAGAGTCATTTGTGTTCAACAAGCTGGAGGAGTTTGCTGAGCAGGAAAGGCCCCGGACGCCGGTGCTGGGCGCCGGAATCACCGAGGCGCTCATGAGCCGCTTCATCGGCAAGGGCGGGTACTTGACATCGCGCATCAATTGGGCGATCCAGTCGTCGGGCGTCGACTACCTCCACCTCCTGATTGTGTCGATGAACTATCTCATCCGGCGGTACAAGCTTGAAGCCCGACTGGCCATTACGGTGCATGACGAGATCCGCTATCTGGTCAAAGACGAAGACAAGTACAGGGCTGCGATGGCTCTCCAAGTGGCCAACGTCTGGACACGAGCCATGTTTGCACAGCAGGCGGGTATCGACGACCTGCCCCAGTCTTGCGCCTATTTCTCCGCCGTGGACATTGACCACGTCCTGCGCAAAGAAGTCGATATGGAGTGCGTGACGCCGAGCCACACGACGCCGATTGCCCCGGGCGAGAGCTTGGACATTAAGACGCTGCTGGACATGGGCCACGAGGCCATGCTGGATCCGGCAGTGGTGCCCGGTGCGAAAAATGCGCCTCAGCTGGACGGCATCGAATACGTCCCCCGCATGCCGGTGATGCAGGCCATGCAGGAAGCGTCGGGTGACAGCCTGGCCTTTATCAAGGCCCAAGTGGCGAATGACGACGAGTTGCGAGAGATTGTCAAGGGCTTCAGAAAGGTCGATGCCGCGGCGCCGCCAAAGGACAAGCGCATGAGCAAGAAGGCGCTGAACAACGTGTTGCCGTATCATGCTCACCCACAGCTAATGCCAATAGGGGAGCCAATGTCGGTGGCCGAGGCCTTGAATTGGCGACGTCGCAATGGACAAGATGAGCGGGGCCAATGGCCGTGGGAGCGAAACACGGGCAAAGGCACGCGGTCCACATCGAGGGTGTGAAGCTTTTGCCTGGGTTTCTCTTGCATCCCCATTTCTTCTCTTTCATGTTACTTGTTTCCCCTACTTGGCACAACCGATCTATCCTGGGCGACTAGGGCAATTCCCTCGACTGTCCTGGACTGTCCTAGCCAGTTCCTTGAAGGTTCGCAGTCGTTTGTATCGCATGGCTTTGGGATGGCGGGGGAGGCTGACGGCGTTTCGGGATGGTGGACAGATGACTGGTTTCGGCGGGCGCGCACATTATGCTCCAAGGGTTCTGTGCCGGACTCGTGTATCTGGCTATCCACGCAAGGCTCCAACTGCAGCCGATTTTGGGTCGACGGAGTCTGAAGATGACGGCTTGATTTCTGTTTGTCCAAGGCGCCCTTGTATGAACACGTACGACGTAATTACCCGGGCAGGCACTTTCGGGCGTTTGCCATCTGCCGAACCGGCTACGTACAGTCAGGTGCGGGCAGCCAGAGATTCCACTGCACCCTCCTGTAACGGAGTACTCCGTATCAGGTACCTGAGGTACTGCGGCTGTGCAGGCATCAACGGCAGGGTTGGGATGGGAAACCAGTGGGTACCTCAAACAATGGCCAGTCCGGGAGGCTTGGTGCCGTCGTTCGCTGCCAGCAATGAGGCGTCGCGAGGTACCTGCTTAGTACCCTGTCCAGTGGAGGCAGGAGCAAAAGCGGGCGGGGATGCTGCTTGCCGGGACGATGAATGCATACTCCGTAACTTCATTGACTGACTTGACTTGGCTCGCTGACCGTTGTTGCGTGCTACCAACCGTGGCGGCTATTCCACCCTTCGATCCGTACTCTGGAATCAGTTCACCATCAGAGCCTCCCTCGAGACGCTCGAGACGCCCTCGACCGGCGCCCCATTCCCACTTGCGCTTGCCGCCTACGTCATCCGAGGCACGTCACTCGAGGCCCAGCTTCATCGTCACTCTCCGAACCACGCAGTCCAGCACGGATGACGACGGGTTGAAGCTTCCCTCCCGTCTCCCGATTTTCCGCACTCGCCCTGAGCTGCCGCTGGCCACGTGCAACTCCGCCTAGGCCTCCGGCTCTCCAAGTCGCCAGTATGATGACGAGTGCCGACCAAGCCATCCAGCGGCTCAAGGAGTCCAAGCCTCCCGCCACCGACCGCTTCACCTACCTCACAATCATCGACAAGTCTCTGTCGCCCGATATCCTCCCCGCGCTTCAGGAGATACTGGAAGATGTCGAACTCACAGGCGACATTGGCTGGGACCTGGTGGAGATGCTGATTGCCGTGCCGGGCAGCGACGAGTGCCTCAGGAGCATTGCTCGCCTCGGCAACCCCCGCGAAGTCATCCTCAAGGTGCTCCAGGTCATGGACGCCATTGCCGGCGCCGAGGACGAGGGCGCCGAGGCGGACAGGGCGTTTGTGACGCTCTGCGGCATGCTCGGCATCCTTCACTCGAGGTTGCAGGTCAAGGCACCCTCGCGCTTCCTGCACACGACTCTCGAAACCGTCTACCGCTCCTACGATCCCTCCAGCGCCGAGGCCACCGCCGCCGTCATCGCCCTCGTCCGCTCCATGTCGGGCCAGAAGCGTCCGCCGCTGCCGACCCGACAGTCGAGCACCCTGCTGGAAACGCCGTTCCAGCAAGGCGACTCGACAAGCAGTGCGCCAGACCCAGAAGCTGACCATTCCGATTCCCCAAACGCAAACGAGCCCGAAGCCATGAAGCGTCTCCTTCAGTCTTTCATCACATGTGTCATCGAGGCCTACGTCAATTCCAACGGCCTGGAATGGGCCTCGAGGCTTCTTGAGTTTACGTATCCAGAGAGGATAGTGCCCGGCAGAATCACCATGATGCAAGCATTCAAGCAACAAGACGAGCTACGGGCCAGGGATGCCCTGGTCGGACAGCTGGTGGTCAGTTCACACCCCGTCCCCCGCGTGGGCGCTACTGACACACTCTCAGGCAGCCGCTGGCGATCTGGACCTTCCCTATGGCTTCCTCCCCAGACTCGACGATGCTCTGCAAGGGCCGATCCGCAGAGATCCCTTATCTGCCGACGTCGACCCCCAGAAGCCAGAGGAAATCAAGCTGTCGACGGGTGGCTTGCTATGCCTCTTGGCCTACTGCATCTTCGCCGGAGATGTTTTCGACGCAGACCAGCCGAGACCCGACATGTACATGTTCCCCGACCACCACCTGCTGATGAAGAAATACCTGGGCGAGGAGGATCCGCAGGCACAGGTCACGAGCAATCCCGGCACAATCGAAGCGCTCGTTGTCATTGCGATATGGCTCGATGGTCAAAAACGCATATCGGCAGGCTCAGGCACAGGCAAAGGCGCCGACGGCTCAGGGCCGGGCTTCATGGCCTACCATCATCTGTTGACTCTTGTCTCCGTCTTCCATCCGAACCTGCGTGTTCGCAATGCAGCGACGGTCATGGCGGGGATTGTCCTGCACACGGACCCGGACGAGGACGACAGGCTCACCATCTTGGAAGACTTGCTGGAGAATTGCATGTTTTCGTCGCTACAGGCGTGCGCTGTCTCGTGGCTGCGCGAGGAAATGGTGGCGGCAAAGAAGGCGGGGTCCAAGGGCAGGTTCAGCAGCCCCGAGTGCCTGGAGTCGCTCCAGTACACCATGTTTCCCGACTTGACGCACCTGGCGGACGCCGACGGGGAGGCGCTGCTGGAGTTTTGGACGCAAAGCTCGCCGTTGCTGCTGCAGGTGGCCAACTTTGCGCTGTTTCTGTACGGGGGTGACGAGTACAGGGACCTGGCGCCGGCAGGAATGGCGGCGGCCATTGAGCATCGGTACGTCGACCCCTTGCTGCAGGCGGCCAAGAGGCTGTCGGCGATGGTGGAGAAGGAGGGCGTCGAGGGAGTGGACGCGGACGCGGGCAGTCTGATGCAGCTGGGTATCCTGACGGACGTGCTGGGACGGGTGCCTCTTCAGTGAATATGTAGCATGTATGTACGAGTGTCGGAAGGCTGGCGGTCAAGGGCCGTCGTGTCACGGGCGTCGGTTTAACAAACGGATGATGGAATCGATGTGGATGAGGGATGGCGATTGGGAAGGGAGGCGAAATTGATTCAAAGCCGTCTGGGCCTCCGACATGGGACGTGCAGGGGCCGAGTGACGCGAGGGCTGGCCGGCGCGAGCCGACCGCCACAGGCCGAGACATGTGGCTGCGGATCCATTGCTGGCGGATGGAACCAGGCTTTGCGGCGGTGATGTCATGCCGTGATTGCCATCCTTGATATCCGATCTGGCATGCCTCCTGCCGTCTTGTTGTGAAAAGCTTGCAGGCCACCACGCACACTTTGTCAAGATGCTTACAGTACCTATACATAAGGAGAGACTCGACAGCATTCTACAGTCTACACCACGCCGGTGCCTGCATATGACACGACATGGCCTGCATGCACGCCACGCATGCATATACGTACATAACTCTACTTGACTTGGCAACGGCCCCGCCGGTCGCTGCTGCTACGCGGGATATTGATCCCTCGCCCCGGCCAATCCGACAAAGCCAATACATCCCATCTCGCGGGCCTCAGCGACGACGAAGAAGGCGTGTCAGCGGCTCCCTTCGCGCGGTTTGCGATCCGAGAACAGTCGTCATGGGACATGTCGAGGCGGCTCCGGCCGACGGCGGCGTCGTCGTTGTAGACGGGCATCGACCGGACAACGACTCGCCGCGGCACGCGTCGCTGCTCATGTCGCCCGATGGCCAAGTCGTGTATCCCAAGCGCGTGCCGCCGCCTATCCACTCCCCCGAGGAGTCTACCATGCCCGGAGCTTGCTTGGACGGAGCGAGATCTCAGACGAGCCCGTCGGCCCGCACCAAGCTGCGCACTACAGAGCCGCTCGGGTGCGCCGCGTCGCAGTCCTCGCCGTCGCTTCCCTCGGCCAAGGAAGATGGGACGACGGACCTGAACGGAGAAACTCGCGATGGGAGCCTCCGAGGATGCCTCACCGAGACGTCCAACTCGTCCGAGGACGGGCCCGGCGAGCAGCGTGACAATGACCGGGCCCGCAAGCTTGGCCGCAACCGAACCGAAAGCCTTTCGGGCAAGATGCAAAGAAAGGAGGCTCTGGTGGACCACGGCCAGCGGTACCGCCGCTTCTCGGTTGGCAATGCCAATTACCAGACCTCGGGCAAGATCAAAAAGGACGGTCGGCTTCGCATCACCATCAACGAGACGGCAAACACGGGCTACATTGCCAAGGCGCTTGGCACCGCGGCTCGTCAGAGTATATCAAAGGCAAAGAGCATGAAGGAGACACCAAGCGCCGAGTCCGCTCCCAGGGAGAATCAGGAGGCCTCGCCGCGCACCGCGCCCAACATCGACCCCCAGCCCCGCCTCAACATTGTCATCATGGTCATTGGCTCGCGCGGCGATGCGCAGCCGTTTCTTCGCATCGGCAAGGTCCTCAAGGACGACTACGGGCACCGCGTGCGCATAGCCACGCACCCGGCCTTTCGCGACTTTGTCGAAAAGGACTCGGGGCTCGAGTTCTTCTCCGTCGGCGGCGACCCGTCAGAGCTCATGTCCTTCATGGTCAAGAATCCGGGCATGATCCCCTCGCTCGAGACGGTCCGGGCCGGGGAGATTGGGAGGCGGAGAGATGCCATGGCCGAGATGTTCGAGGGCTTTTGGAGGGCCTGCATCAACGCCTCGGACGGCGAGCAACTAAAGGGCCAGGATCCCAAGGCGGTCCGCGACGAGGGCCAGGACGACTTTGTTGCGGATGCCATCATTGCGAATCCGCCAAGCTTCGCACACATTCATTGCGCCGAGGCGCTGGGCATTCCGCTGCATCTCATCTTCACTTTCCCCTACACCCCTACTCAAGACTTTCCGCATCCGCTGGCGAGCATCAAAAAGTCAAACAAGGACCCGGGCTATACAAACTTCATCTCGTACCCGCTCGTCGAGATGATGGTCTGGCAGGGGCTCGGGGACCTCGTCAACCACTTTCGCGTCAGGACACTTGGCCTGGACCCTGTGTCGACAATCTGGGCCCCGGGAGCGACATACCGTCTACACGTTCCCTTCACGTATCTGTGGTCCCCAAGCCTGGTGCCCAAACCAAAGGACTGGGGAGACGAAATCAACGTGTCCGGGTTCGTCTTCCTCGACCTGGCCTCGGCATTCAAGCCGCCAAAAGACCTCGAAGAGTTCCTGGACGCAGGGGAGCCCCCCATCTACATTGGCTTCGGCTCCATCGTCGTGGACGATCCCGATCGCTTCACCATCATGATTTTCGAGGCAGTGAAACAGGCGGGCGTCCGCGCCTTGGTGTCCAAGGGCTGGGGCGGCTTTGGAGGCGACCACGCCCCCGAAAACGTCTTCCTCCTTGACAACACGCCGCACGACTGGCTCTTCCCCAGGGTCAAGGCGTGTGTGATCCACGGTGGCGCCGGGACCACGGCAATCGCCCTCAAGTGCGGGCTGCCGACCATGATTGTCCCCTTCTTCGGTGACCAGCATTTCTGGGGCAGCATGGTTGCGAGCGCGGGCGCGGGACCGGAGCCCGTGCCATACAAGTACCTGGACGCCGACAAGCTGGCCGACGGCATCAAGTACTGCCTGACTGAGGACGCCAGGCAAGCCGCGGGCACGATTGCGGCATCGATTGAGCGCGACGGCGACGGCGCGCAAAACGCCGTAAAGGCCGTTCATAGCCACCTCAACCTGCAGGGGCCCAACAGCATGCGCTGCTCCATCCTGCGGGACCGGATCGCGGCGTGGAGGCTCAAGGACACGCACGTGCGGCTGAGCCCGCTGGCGGCGGACATCTTGGTCGGCAGCGGAATGCTGTGCTGGAAGAAGCTGCGGCTGCTGCGGCACGCAGAGTGGAACGACTTTGAAGGGCCCGGCGAGCCCGTCACGGGCGTGGCGGGCTCGCTGACGGGCACGGCCAAGGGCATTCTTCGCGGCATCGGCGGCATGCCCTATCGACTGGGCGTGACGGCCAAGAAGAGGATCCACGTGAGGCGAAGCAATCACCGCCGAAACAAAGAGCACAAGGGCGAGGCCGCCGCCGCCAACATACGCCACTCGGAAGATTCCCAGGACACCATCGCCGATGCCCCCATGACCGGCCCCGGCCCGGACAAGTATCTCAGCGACATCGCAACCAGCGTGGGGAAAACGGCGTGGGCCATCACCAAGGCGCCCGCGGGCCTGACGCTCGCGCTGGCTCAGGGTTTCCACAACGCCCCGCGTCTGTACGGGGACGACACGGTGCGACGACCAATGCGCATCACAGGCTTCCGATCAGGCCTCATCGCGTCGCGCAAGGAGCTGGTGCACGGCATCTACGACGGCGTCACGGGCGTGGTGCGCCTCCCCCTGCGCGGCGCCCGAGCCAGCGGCATGGCGGGCTTCGCAAAGGGCACGGCCATGGGGCTTGGCGGCCTGGTGCTCAAGTCGACGTCGGCCGTCGTCAGCCCCCTCGGCTTCACCCTGCAGGGCCTGGTCAAGCAGGCCGAGCGGCGGCGGCGGCGGCCCCAGGCCCGTGTGCGCCGTGCGCGCATCGCCCAGGGCCAGCGTGAGCGGCGCGAGCTCGGCGGCGACGCCAGCAGCCTCGAGGACAAGGTCGTGGCTGGATGGCGCGTCATGCGCCAGCTCAAGCGCAAAGTCATCGATCAGCAGCGCCGTGGGCTGGCCGGCCGGTACGACCGCGTGCGGATGGATATGGGGCTCATGTTCGAGGACGTGGACGTTGCGCGGGAGTGTTTGGCGCAGCTGAAGGCTGGCACGCACCTCGACGAGGTCGTGGGCGCGTGCGAGAAGATGAATGAGTGAGGCTCGAGAGCGCATCATCACACTTGGTTCGATTTGATAAAGAGACGGCAGGCAGAGCGAGACGGCAGCACACGAGTATGCATTTATAGACGTCCAGGCGCCTTGGGTGAGCTTGTATATACCCCCGAAGCATTCATGCCTTGAATACAAAATCTTGCCCCAACTCCTTGCTGGAGAAACCCGTCCCAGCGAATCAAATCATGGTCGTGATGTGTCGTACCTCCTCGAGAAAGGGTGAATCCGATTATATGCAACACCGCCCGCTCATTTCCAGAAACGCAGCGTGCCTGGGCAACAAGTGCTGGCGCCCTTTTCCCACCCTCAACGCCGTCGGTCGCGGTCGTGATCACGATGACGGTCCCTCTGCCGATCCCTCTCCCTGTCCCTCTCTCTATACCCATCCCGCTCGCGCTCGCGCTCCCTCTTGTAGCTGTCCTCGTTCCTCCGGCTCTCCTTGCGCCTGCTTTCCTCCCTGCGGTACTCGTCCAGTCGGGGCCGCTTCTTCTTGCCGCCCTTTTGGTCCCAGCCGCCCAAGTCCTCAGACTCCTTGAGCTCCTTTGCGCCGAGGCCGAGGCGGTTGGCCCGTCGGCGCGCTTCCTTTGGCTTCGGACCGCGCGGCTCACCGTTCCAACCCATGCCGCGGAGCAGCGCGGCGCCAAACTCCTCGACGGGCATGGCCTCGTAGTCGTCGAGCGTGGACTCGGCACCGGCAGCCGCGGCGTCGCGGCGGTAGGCGTCGTCTTCGTTGAGCGGGGGCTGGATAATGGTTTTCTTGGCCGTCGGGGTGCGTCCCAGAAGAGCGTCCATGGCTTCTTCGTCGGCGGTGCGCGCGGGGGTTGGATACTGCTGGCTGTGGCCGTTTCGCTTCGCCGGGCTCTCTTCCCGTGGGCTGCTGGCGGGTCGGTCATGGTTCTCCTCTGTCTTGTTCTCCTTGACCGTCAAGCCCCACTGAATTTCTTTGTCTTGATCTGCAGGCTCCCTCTCGACGACATGGCCATTTTGTTGTTGCCTCGCTTCCTCCGGCAGCAGATTCTTGCCGCGTTTCTGCGCTTTCACCTCGGTCCTCCAGTCGCGGTTCGGCTGCCTCTGGATGATAAACTCCCTCCTCGCCGCCTCCTTGTCTCTCCGTTCGCGCTCCGTCTCAGCGCCGTCGACGCCAAATCCCGTGATGAACTCGTGCTGTCCTCTGTGGTGGCGGTGCTCGTCGTTGTCCGAGTCCGAATCATGGCCTCCAAAGGCATGGGGGCGCGGCCGCTTGCCGAGGGTGGACGACGCGCCGGAACGGGGAGGCGGCTTCTTGTATAAGGGTGCCGGGGCGAATTTGATGGCGACGCGCCCTTTGTCGTGGTCCGACATGGTGATGGATGGGCGACGTTGTCGTTGTGAGGTGCAATGAGAGAGTGGACGTTCCTGGGAACTTACGAAGGAGGTGGGCGAGATTATAAGGAGATCCACCTTGGAATCGATAAGATACTCAAGCCACGTTCTAGGCTACAGCTCTTGGAGCTGCACAGTTTGAGGCGCTGAAAAGTACGGATAAGGTACGGAGGTACCTTTCGCCTATCAATCCCGCCTCGCCGAGTGGCTGGTGGCGTTCAGATGCGGCTAAAGTCAAGCCTGCGCGCTCCATTCTGTGGCTGGTCGAGCTAATGCTTCAGGAGCTTCTACTCGGTCAGAATGCGGATCTACTTGGCCCTATTTTTACGGCCACTTCAGACAGCGTGTTTGAGGCGCCGTCTCAGGTACACTCTCTTGCAGTCCAGGTATCCCGCCGATGTCGGCTACCACATGGGAGTCCACGAGAGGACGACTTTCCGGACATCGATGATGCAATTTGTGAGGCCATGTTTCTTGTCGCATGATGCTTACTTTCACGTCGTCGCCAAGAGCGAGTCGGCCGGTGCAATCGTCGTGGGCTTTTCGTTATGATATGCATCAAAAGAAAAGACGAGAAAATTCATGTGCTTTGTAACTTACGTATTCGGGACACGGACGTACAGTAAGTTAACTTCGCTGAGCCAAGCCGCGGCCGCATGCAGGGATATACAGTGTGAGCTGCTCGTCACGCACAGGCGGGAAGAGTTTCGCCGAGCTGCCTGCGACTAGGCCGGGTCATAACAACAGGCGCACGCTCAGCGCGACGCGCGAGTTAGGTGCGCCTCGACCCGTACAGTGCGCCTCAAGCCACTCGCCGTTCCCAGTAGGTTAGCAGCACCAGGTCGGCGCATGAGGCGCAGCGTGTTTACTAGCGCCTTGGGTGCTCCGTAAGTGCAGTGGTACTCGCAGTGGCTCTTGCCTCCCCGCAACAGCCGCTGTATCCGCTGCCTCTCTAGCCTCCCTCCCCGCCTCTCTGCAGCTCCCGTGTCGGGCGGCGCCCCCTGTGCCTATTATGCCACCGCCAACCCAACCGCTAACAGCGCCCCTATGAACCCCCCGAACCTAGAAATCACCGCCTGGCAAATTTTGAACGCTGCCCTCCCTCCCCCCAGCTGGCGACACCCTCGACCAGCGACGACAGAGAGCAGCAAAAAAATCGTCAATAGTCTCTCAACCACCACCTTTTCCATCGCTGTTCTCCCCTTCCTCCATCTCCCTTCCTCCTGCTCTGTCTCCTGGTGCATCCGTTTGGCCCTCAAACGAATGTCGCGACCTCCGATGCTATGACTGAGGTCGGGTACGCCGACTTGTCAAGGATCCTCCAATCCAGGCGCAATGAGTGCAGGTAAGTTGCTGCCCATTTGAAAGAGCGGATTTTTCCGATTCGAATGATGCCATTTTTGGGTTGCTGATGGTGCTCAGTGCAATCGTGACATCGCGAAAGCGCAAGCTGCGCGAGCTTTTCGCGGTCGCATCCCAGGTCGACCCTCTACCCGACGATGGCTTCGCCAACCCCGACGCGCCGGCCGCCACACCAGCGGAATGGCAGTTCCTACAAGCCAGCGACATTCTCCAGTACGTCACGCGAACCCTATTTCGCCCGCCGCCTTTGCCTTATTCACTGCCAGCGCGTTTTGCAACTTGCTATACACTCATGATGCATGTCCCCACTGACCACTTCGCAGGGGCAAGGCATTAAACGAGCTCAATATTCCTTCAAGACCCCGAATGTCACTGGAGAGGATGAAGCGACTCGTAGCCGAGTCTGTAAGCGCTGCGACTGGCTGTGCCTTGCTGGATGCACCAGGCTCCATCGCCCGGAAGGATTCATCAGAGGTCCGAGGCGAAGCACAGACTCCCGACGCAGCGTTGGCGAAGAATGCACCGGTCGTTGCTACTGCCGGAGAGAGTCTGTCGCCTGCGAGTCTCGCGACGCCGACTCCGATGACCCAGCCACGAGAACCGTCTCTCCCTGTTACGCCCGACCGACCTGCTGAAGCCGCCCCGAAGCCCGCTGCGACCTCCAAACCCCCGACAAAAGATGCCGGCGATGCAGCGACGCCCAGACCCAACGGCGAACCGAACGGGGTGGCAAAGGGGGACAGCGCCACGAAGCGGCACACGCAAGTCAAGTTTCCTCCAGGGACGAAAGGGTCGCCTTCGGAAGACGCAGCCAGCAATGCACCCACGAGCTTGCACTCTGGTGATGCAAGTGTGAACGGTGCGCTCGACGTCGAAGCTATCAATGCTGCCGCCAAGGACAACGGACCACTCTCCATCAAGCTCCCTGCAGACCCTCCCCGAGTTCCCGACGCCGTGTCAACCCCTGGCTCGACAGCTCCCAGTGCGGCGACTCCCGCTGTGCACGACGCATCTACAGATACTAGTCCAGAACGGGACGGTCCTCGCTATTCCGATGTGGTCGGGAGAAAGGGATCTGCTGCGGGTAACGAAGCCGGAAGCCCGGCGAGTGTCACAGATGTCCAGGACCAAGGATCAAGTGCAAATGATCAGCTGTTGCAAGAATCGCTTCAGTCTTCTGCACCAACCAAGCAAGAGGATGCATCCGAATTCTGTACCGCAGTTCGCACCTCCGAAGAGATCACGCACGCAGACATGGGTCGACTTGCCGTCACCAAGGATATCCCGAAGTCAACCCCTACCTTGAGCGAGCCGGAACGTCATTCATCTTCCTCGGCTGTCCGCCCTCCCTCGACTGAGGTGCCAGACAGCCATGAAGAGACTCCAGATGCGATGGACTTAGACGCCCACGAAGTCAAGCCCGAGGTACTCGAGCAGGCAATCCTGTCTCCTAGTGGAGCACGTCTACCGCATTGTGATGCGCCCGCAAGCTCTTCCACTGCAGATCCACAGCCCAGGGAACAGGCACAAAACTCGGAGCGTCCCGTGACCCGTGTGTCGTCTGGTGCTATGCGGCTCAAATCTGTCACCGAGATTGTTGGAGGGCTATCACGGTTGCCGACCGGCGCACATCGAGATGCAACTACAAAGGGGACACACGACCAGCTTACCCCAGTCACTTCGACCCCCCAATCTCCGGCCTCTCGAGCCAGACACTCCGGCACGGCAAGAAGAGATAGGGTCAAGAACCATGCGTCGACGGTACTGTTCGGGAAGCAGCCCAAGCGGGTTGATGACAAGGCCTTGGTTCCTGGCCACAAAGAGACGTTTCAAGCATCCGACGACTACTACACTCCTCTTTTCGTGCAGAACTTTACTGGATCATCAAAATGGATGCAGCCTTTGGAAAGGATCCTCTTCCAGGCAAACAAGACCATTTCCACACCGGACGCCCACCTCGTGATACAGGACCACCAGGCTTGCAGAGTCCTCAGGAGGGTGTATCACCTGCAGCAGCACGACAAGTGGTCCTTACGACAGCCCAAACGCTGTCCGGAACCGACACGGCCACCTTCCCACTGGGACTTGCTGCTGCAAGAGATGAAGTGGATGCGCACCGACTTCCGCGAGGAGCGGAAATGGAAAAGGGCGGTTGCGCGAAACCTGGCCTATGCTTGTGCGGAATGGCATGAAGCCAGCCCTGAGGAACGCAAGTATCTACAGGTCGAAGCTGCGATTCCGCTCAAGGCACAAGTCGCCGAGCAAGACACGCCCATGGTCGACGTGGGTGAGGGCGGCCTCGAGAACCAGCCTACGCCGGATCTCGTGTCATCTGGCGACGTCGAGTCACCGAGGAATGTCGACGACCTCGTCGAGGACTTTGTCGAAACGGTGGCCCCGTCTGCAATATTTGCCCTCCAGGAGGGCGATGTCGTGTTTGGGCTGCGAAGGACAGCAGCCTCGGACAAGCTGCTGGAGGAGCTGCCGATGTACGGGTCACCTTTGAAGGTACCAAAGTCCGACATGTCGAGTCACGAGTTCGATCCAGATGCGCACTGGCGACGTCTGGCTTTGCCTTTGAGCAAGTACGTCGAGGGAGAGATGAAGCTGGCAGCCAATCGCCCTCCACAAAAGCGCAGTCGTTATGACTATGAGAACGAGGACGATGATGACGACGACAAGAACGGACAGTTTGTTCGGGACCAGCTGGTGCACAGTGTCAAGCTGCCTCCACAAACCGGCGAGGTCGCCTTGTTCAACCCCGAGTCGAAACACATACGCGATCGCCTCCACGCAGGTCACCAGTTCCGGCCTCCATCCGAACACACCATGCCTACTCAAAGCTTCTACGAATCTCGCAGCCCCTCTCAATGGACAGTGGCTGAAGACGACGAGCTTCGCGGGCTCGTGCGGGAGTACTCGTACAACTGGTCTCTCATCTCAAGCATGCTGTCAACCAAGTCCTCTTTTGCGGCGGGTGCCGAGAGGCGGACGCCGTGGGAGTGTTTCGAGCGTTGGATCAACCTCGAGGGCCTCCCGGCCGATATGCAAAAGACGCAGTACTTCAAGGCGTACAACAGCAGGATCGAGGCCGCGCAGCGCGTCATTGCCCAGCAGAACCAACTGGCTGCACAGCAAGCCAGTGCCTCTGGTGGTGCCGTCACACCGATACGCCGGCGGCCCTCCATCCCTCTTAGAGTGGAGAGGCGCCGCAACCAGAAGCACCTGACTATGCTCGATGCTATGAGAAAGCTTGCAAAGAAGCGAGAGACTGCGATCCAGAAGCAACAGCACTCTGCCTCGCAGAACAGCGCCAACAAGAAGACTAACGACGCCATGTCCCAGAGACCGGCCAAGACACCTAGGGATTACAGCCTCATGCGCTGGGAAAGGGACCAGGCTTTGGCAGAAAAGATGGCGCAGTACGCGCAACGTCAAGAGGCACAGCGACGAGCCGCCATGCAGGCCCGAGTACAAGCCCAGGCTGCTCAGGCCACCGGAGCCCCCGGGGCCGGCATGCCTGGCCAGAACGCAAACCATCCTGGTGCCAACCCCAGTATGAACGGGGCTGCTCGTCCCATGTCCAGCCAGCTCGCCGCTGCCGCTGCTGCGGTCGCGGCCGGCCAGAACCGGCCACGCATGCCGATGCAGGCTCCCGCAAATGGAGTCGGTGCCGCCGGTGTCCAGGCTCAGATGAATGGCGGCCTTTCAGCCCCCACGCAGATGGACGGTACACCACAGACGCAGGTGCAGGCCACGCAAGGACAGCATAGGTTGGCGATGCCTAATCAGCAGCCGGACGCCAGCTTGATGCTGCGAGCTCAACGAATCTCAGAGCAGCAGCGCGCCGCCGTACAGATTCAACAAGCACAGCAGCAGCAGCATCACCATCAGCAGCCGCAGCCCCAACCGCAACACCAACCGCAGCAGCAGCAGCAGCAGCAGCAGGGCAATCCCGGCACCCCTGGCGGGGCGAGTCAACACAATTCGCCGCCACTGCGGAACGGTATCAACGGCCTCAGCCAGCAGACCTTTATGAACAACGCGCAGGCAATGATGGCTTCGTACGCTGCTGCGGCCACCAACGGAAACAGTGTTGGTGCGACACAGGCGAACGGCCTCCACATGCCGTCCGCGGCCACCACCCCTTCCCCTGGACAGCGTGCGCATCCGCAGCTCCCCCCGGCAATCGCTGTGCAGCTCAGCCACATGGAAACGAATTTCCGGGCCAAGAACCCAAACTTGACCTCGGAGCAGGCGCGGCAGCTCGCGACGGAGCACCTCACGCGGGCCATGATGGCGCAGCGGCAAAACGCCATGAATGCTGCGGCGGGCTCACCTGGCCAGGCCGGCATTGCCAGCAGCATTGCTGGAACGACAAGCCCACACCAGTATGCGGCGCTGCTTCGGCAACAGCAGCAGCAGCAGCAGCAACAGCAGGGTCAACAACCACCCAAGGCCCAGCAGCATCAGGTTCAAATCCGGCTCCAGCAGCATCAACACCATCTTCTTCAACAGCAGCAGCGTCAGCAGGTACCTCAACAGAAGCCGCCGGCGCCAACGCCCCCGCAGCAACAGCAGCCGCAGTTTCAGCAACACGTTGCCACAAAGGGGAGCACCCCCGTGCCTCCTGTGGCTACTCCGGTCGCTGCATCTGCGAGCCCGGTGCAGTCTCAACAACGCGCACCCAGCGGCAGTGCGACGCCTTCGGCCGTGGGCAAGTAGGGGCCCCCCAACAGGGGATTTTGGACTCTGAAAGCCACATCCTCGCCTCTTGCTACCCCTTTTCGGTGTCCTGATCTCTGCTGGTCAATTGATTTTCTGCGGCGGGACAGCAATAGACAGGAATACGGTCTTGGAGCTGTGCCGATCATGGACGGCACGGATATATAGAGAGGAAGAGAACGCCCGACACTGTAAAGAAAGCGGGTGGATTTTCTGTACATAGTTAGGATGGATGAGTACATGTAGGCTCAAAATCGACACGACTGGCCCGGGACGCAGCGTCGTCGTGGGACGTGCCACGGCCCCCTGCTCCTTGCTCGTGCGACTTGTGCGTCGTCGAGCCAGCAACGAAGACAAAAACCAACCAAAACTCGCCCCGTCTCACTTAGTCCTGCTTTGCCCTGGTTCGGCCTCTGAAGAAAGAACTGCCATGTATTTGTCTATGGAAGAAGAAGAACATGGAGAAAAGATGGGACAAAACGCCAGACGGTGGGCCTCGGGCCACGAGCCGCGCAGTGTTCCGGTCCACCCAGTAGTCATGCCGACATGCCGATTCATAATGGTTACACAAGTAGAGGAGTGCAAGGTCAAAGGTTGAAGGGGGGTATGTCATCCTCTCAACTTGATCCCCCTGCGCCGCCACTTCCCCCTCCCCCTCCACTTCCTCCTCCCCCGCCCCTGCCGTCGCCGTGGAGCAGCAGCCGCGGCTTGATAAAGTCCTCGTCCAGCTGGCGGAACAGGCCGGCCGGGTCCTCGGCGCTGAACAGCTGCCTGATGGCGCCGGTGGCGGTGATGGGCGGCGCGGCGGGGGGGTCGCTTGACGGGCTCATGAAGGCGCTGTCGGGCGGGGGCGGGTGGTTGGGGCTGGTGCGCGAGTGCGGGGAACGACGCGCGGGCGGAGGGAGGTCGGACGTGTCGATGTCGCTGCCGAGGTCCGAGTCCTCGGTCTGGCTACGGCCGAGGAGGTCGGCACGCTCAAACTCGTCGTCCTGGCTGCGGCCGTTTGAGTTCTTACGGCTCAGGCTGCCGGGCAGGGGTGACGAGTGGCCGGACACGTAGGAGGCGGAGCGGGTTCCCCGGACCTCGAGGTTGTTGAGGGCCACGTTGCCGTTCCGGCGTGGGTTGTATCCAAGGGCGGCGCCCGATCGCTTGGCCTGGATGCCGCCGCCAAAGGACTCGATGTCGAACTCGTCGTCGCTGTCGATTTCTTCGACGACGCCGGTGCGGATGCCCAGAATCTCCAGCATGCGAGCCGTGGTGCCGCCAAATATGATGACGGTGAGCACGACGACGACCAAGACGGTCGCCCTGAGGGCGTACGAGTTCTCGCCGGTGAGAAGAGCGGCCAGGGCGACGCCAACGGCGCCCCGGAGGCCGGCCCAGAAGAGCATGGCCTGGTAGTTGTAGGGGAGTTCGTCGTTGACCTCCACGCCCCTACGGCGGGCGCGGTATCGGATGAACCAGTTGATGGCCCGGGACAGGGGGAACACGGCGACCCATCTAGCGGCGCAGACGGCGAGGACGGTAACGATGATGAGCGGGGGCTGGAACTGCAGCGCATTATCCGTGAAGAGGGCCAGCCCGAGGTAGATGAAGATGAAGTTTTCCGACAGCTGCGAAATGACCTGGAAGATGTACTTCGTGGTGAGCTGCGTGCGTCTCGACATGTTGAAGTAGGCGTAGTGCTTGAGAGTGATGCCGCAGAAGAGCAACGACACGATTCCTTTCGGTCACATCAGTCGAGAGTGGTGAGATGACGGTGCAAGGTTGACAGGGGGCCTACCAGACATGTGTACGCCATGCGAAAAGAAGTAGGTGGCGTAGGAAATGAGGACAATGAGGCAGCTTTCAATCTTGGGCAGCCTCCTCAGGTAGGTAAACTTCAAGAGGAGGGCGGTTCCGACGCCGACGACGACGCCGATGAGCAGGCTGCCGAAAAAGACGAGCAGGAAGATGCCGGTACCCTCGAAGAAGCTAAGGATGCCGTAGCTGCTGGCCTCGCCCTTGTTGTACTTCTGGGCCGTCTCGAAGATGACAATGGCAATGGCGTCGTTGAGGATGGACTCGCCAAAGATGATGGTGTAGAGCTTGGGGTCGACCTTGTACGTGTTGAAGATGGCGAGGATGGTGACGGGGTCGGTGGCGGAGAGGGTGGCACCGACGGAGATTGCGTCGACAAACGTCATTTTGAGGGTGCCGGGGATCTGGGTAAAGAGCCAGAGGATGAGGCCGATGACGACGGCGGAGAGAAAGGTGCCGGCAAAGGCAAAGGTGAGGATGGTGCCGATGTTGCGGAAGAAGTTGGCCTGGTGGAGTTCGTAGCCCGAGGAGAGGATGATGGGGGGGAGGAGGAGGTTGAAGAAGATTTGGTAGTCGAAGCTGATGAGGTTTCGGATCGAGTCGCCCGACGTGACGAGGAGGACGAGGCCGACAATCATTCCTGGCGCATGGAGAGTCGGAGGTCAGCGAGGCGGCAGGCGGCGAGAGGGGGAGGGGGAGTGCGGGAGCGAACCGGCAAAGATGGAGATGACGGTCTCGTGGACGGCCGTGACCTTTTTCATCTGGAGCATGTAGCTGGTGAAGAAGGCGGCGATGAGGAGCATGATGGAGATGAAGAGGGCCCAGGCGGCGAAGAGCTCCTTTTGCGCCGAGTCGCCCCCTGCGTTGGAGTCGTCAGCGCGAGTCTTGTCGTCTCTCGACCTTGGGCTGAAGCGCCTCCATCTTCAAGTGGATGTTCCGGGACTGCGACGAACCTTCGGGGTCAGACTCTTCGGCCGCGCGCCCTGTCGAGGAAGAAAGGAGCTGTCAGCAGGAGACGGGCGCGGGCTTCGCGCGAGGGTAAACGCACCGACGAGCCGAAGGCCCATGTCGGCGACCCGGGCAGAGGACAGCATCGTCGCGAATCTGGCGGATGAAGCTCGTGCGCGAGCCTCTCTCACGGCGGGACCCGTGCTGGGTGCATGGGGCGGCTGAACACGACGGTCGAGAAACGGGTTTTGGTCGCGGGCGCCAGGCTCTCTCGACGGGAGCCGACGGACGGAGAGGGCGGCTGAGAAAGTGTGCAAGTTTGTTGCGGCGCTGGTTTGAGGTCGGGAAAAGAAAGGACCCTTGTCGAGTCTCTTCGGCCGACACTCTGTCCTTGAGAGCAAGCAAGCAGGTACGGATACGAGCTCGGGTACATTTGTTTACGTACGGATACCCGCTAACAATCCAAGGTCTCGTCACTAGTACAGATAACCGCTAAGCGTCCCGATGCTACCGGACACACGGCACGGCAGGGTAACTGAGGGTACAGCGCAGGTACTGTACATGCTCTGTGCAACGACCACCTCTGTCAAGCAGGAGGTACCTCGGGCCATTCATCGGTCAGGCAGGCCGCTAAGGAAGCACGGCACAGGGGCAGGCGGAGTTGAGCCCGACAGCGGGAGCGAATGGTGCTGTTGAAATGGGTATTCGTATAGTTACTCAGTGCTCATCTCAAACCAGGAGATGGGGTCTCTTATAAGGTATTACCGTTACGGGTGAACCTGCGCTTTGCACTTGACAGCTTACCTACACGTGTACCTGGCCCCCACGTAAAGTGCCGTGCTCGTACGATCCGGTACAATGGTCTCATCCCACGTGTCTGGAGGCACTTGCACTTGGTACCTGCGAAGTACTTCGCGCCTACTACGTACTCCGTAGGTACTCCGTAGAGCCATATGCGCTTCCGCCACAACTTCAACTCGCGACGTCTTTGGACTCTCCCATCGCGAACCACCAGCAAAGACCGCTACTGCTGCCACCGCCGACGCCTCCGATCCATTGAGTCGCCCCGAGCGCAACCCCCATGACGCCGTCGCCGAGGAGGCAACGGCAGCAGCGGTAACAGCCACGAGAAACGGTCCGCGGCGAGGATCGAGGCCCAAAATGTACCACCTCGCCAGGGGCCTCTACCTCTATGCGACGAGCAAAGAAGGTCCGCCAGCCCGTCTGCCTCGGCCCCTTGCCCCTTGCCCCTTGCCCCTCGCCGCTGACCTCACTCAGAGTACTCCGTCATCCTCCTCGGCCTCGACAATGCTGGCAAGACGACGTTCCACGAGCAGGTCAAGTCGCTCTTTATCCCCGACGCCGCCGAGCCCAAGCTCAAGACGGTCCCGACTGTCGGCCAAAACGTCTCCACCATCACCCTCCCGGACATGTACCTCAAGCTGTGGGACGTCGGCGGCCAGATGTCCCTGCGCAACCTGTGGCAGAGCTACTACGCCAGCTGCCACGCCATCGTCTTCATTATCGACAGCACTGACATTGGCGATGGCTCTCTCGACGGCGACGACGGCGGCCGCCTTGAAGAGTGCCGCCTCGTCCTCGAGGACGTGCTGCAGCACTCGGAGACCGAGGGCGTGCCCTTGCTCATCCTCGCCAACAAACAGGACTGCGAGGACTGCGTCGAGACGATTCGCATCAAGGAGGGGCTCGTCAAAAAGGTCATGGAGGGCGACAAAGCCAGCAGCATCCGCGACTCGAGGGTGCTGTCCATGAGCGCCCTGACGGGAGACGGTGTTAGAGAGGCCGTCGACTGGGTACGGACGAGGGTCCAATGGAATAAGGAGTCCCGACCGCCAGTCATGAGGTAGCGGCCGTTGATGTGCTACGGGCCCTCTTGGGCGGGTGCGTGGTCGAGTGACATTTGGCGCGGCGTCTTGGATGTATAGATTTCTAGCCTGTCGTCGCCGCTAGCGACTGACAAGGGCGGTGCCAGCTATGGCGACTACTTGCATTTCTCACCGGCACATAGAGACGTTGATATTCTTGGTTTGGGGGGTATCGTCATGCCTCATATTTTGTTCTACCATGGTGCGCCTCGGCCAACAGAGGGGGGGGGAGGGGGAGACGCTTGGCCCCCCTCTCACCTCTCGTTCTCCGCCGTCAGCTCTGCCAGTAGGCCCCCCTTGTTTCTCCGCTTGTCGTCATCTCCCAGTTTCCTGTCTACCAGATCCGTAAACTCCTTGGACTTGTTGAGCGCCGTCTGGGCGCACTGTACGAATATCGGCGCGTCAATGTCGCTGCCCCCAAGCTTGGACACCTGGCATATCTCGCCGTGCTTGTTGAGGCTGAAGGTGCAGCTGCTGACCCTCAGCTGCTCCTCGAGCCAGGTGGTATCCAGCAGGACGGCGTCGCCCCCGTCGCCAAAGAAGCTAAAGGTGACGCAAAAGGGCGAGTGCAGCCAGCTCAGCAGCACGGGCTCCCGCTCGGCGGGCGTGTAGACGGTCAGCGTCTCGCCCTGCATGCTCGTCTCGGGCTTGCGGAAGTGGCGCAGCGCCGCGACGACGGCCAGGCACGCCGTGTCGAGCAGGTTGCCGTCATGCGAGAGGACGTGCACGTCGACGCGGACAGACCAGCACTTTTGTCCCGCAACCAGGCACAGCGACTCGGTGTCGAGGGCGCCCGACCGCCGTATCGTCTTTTCCAGCAGCCGCGACAGCAGGACTTCGGTCTCGGTCGGGCGGTTGGCTTCGAAGGAGGGGGCCACCATGGGGCCGAGCTCCGAGGTGATTGTGAAGACGCCGTCAAAGGGGCGGTCCGTGAAGGGGACCGTCACTTCGGCTGAGACCTTGGCCACAACTCTGAAGGGGAGGGGTAGATGGTGTGATTAGCAAACAGCCTCCTTCATTTTCTCCCCCCACTACCATTCCATATGAACGGACAATAGCATGACGGGACACACCTCGTCTTGCCGCACCGGACATCTGCGACGCCATATTCATCGTCGGCAAAGGCGAGCTGCAGCGGCCGGAACTGGTCGAATTTGCGGTTGTCCAGGCGCAGCCCTTCTTCCAGGGCCCTTGACACAAAGGTCTTTTCCGAGAGGGAGGGCGAGGCTTCGCGAGGCATGGCGGCGCCTGTCAAGATGCGCTTCAATTGGGCCGACGAAGATCCTCTGGTCCGCGCTTGGCATCTCGGTGAATTGCGTCCGAGATCGTGATGGCGGCTGATAATTCTGCCGGGCGGTGTGGCTCGACAACTCGATAGGACCCACTCTCCACTGCCTCTGGAAAGAACACGGGCAGATAGCCAGATACAATCCTGGACCACCTCAACTGAGGCTCAACTTACGAAGCGCGTATTTCGGATCGGCACATTTCACTCGACGTCCTGGGAGCAATGACATGCCAACAACTGTTGTGTTCGCAAAGGAACCGCAAGATGGCTTACAAGCTAAGCTGTCCTTGGGTCGAACTCGCGTCCGCAATTTTCCCTCTAAATACACATTGAAGGCATCGCCTTAAGTCCTAACGGCACCGACCCTCACAGCTCCTTGACGCCCGCCTGCATGGCCTTTATGTGACCCCAGTCGTTGCTGTCCTCGGTCATGCTCCAGGCAAAGACACCGCCGAGCTGCATGGGCTTGACGATGTCGTTGAACTTGCGAGTCACGAGCTGGGGCGTGTCCCAGGTCCAGTACTTCTTGGTCGCCGGGTCCCAGTACCACTGGCCTCCACGCTCAGAGTCCAGGTTGCCCTTCTTCAGGGCCTCGGCGAAGGCGGGGTCGCTGAAACTCTGCGTCTCAAACGTTACGGCCCCAGATTTTTGCGTGTCGGTGCCGTTCTCAAACTCGAGCAGAACAGTCGGGCAGCCGACGGACTGCGTGCACTCGCCGTCTGTCTCGAAAAACTTGGCGTAAAGAGCGAAGCCGAGATTCATCTTGCTGGCATTCACGCCGAGCTCCATGTACATTTCGATTGTTGCCTTGGAGTCCACGACGGAGCTTTGGTGGTTGGTCACGTTGTCTCGGCGGTTCATGATGTCGTACGTCATGACCTGATGGAGCACACACTGTCAGCCAACGACCGCTCGCTCTGGAAGCCGCTCGTCACTCACGTTGACAAAATCGACGGCTGCGTTGACCTTGGGCATTTGCTCAGCGGTGTAGGCAATCAAGTCGGGCTTCCTGGCGGGCACGGCGATGGACAGCTCCTTGTCTCCAATGGCCTGCTTGATCTCGGACAGGAGCATCGGATACGACTCGATCTCGCTCGTCTTCTTATCGTTGGTTATGTTCTTGTAGTCCTCGCCGTTGCCACCGGGGTACTCCCAGTCAACGTCTGTCAAAGGGGTCAGCGGGCATGCTGGGCGAGGATGAGACGTATGGGCTTGGGCCAGCAACTCACCCACGCAGTCATAGCCCAGCTTCTCGACGGTGTTGGCCACGTTCTTGGCAAAGGTCTTGCGGGACTCGTCGGTGGCAGCGCCGATGCCGAAGCCCTCGAGGTCGCCCCAGCCGCCAATGGCCATGCACACCTTTGTTCCGCTGTCAAACATTTCGCGGATCTCATTGAGAGGCTTGAAGGGAGTGTATTCGGAGCCGTTGTTGAAGGTGGCGGAGGGAGCAAAGGCCGTGATGACAACGTTGACGCCGGCGGTGATGTCCTTGGGGGGGAGAGTGGTGAGGTGGTATCTGAGACGAGATCAGAAAGACGCCGGCACGATTGGCAAGTTTTGCTTGCTTAGACGCGATGGTGAACTCACTGGTCCAAGTACATGATGTATCTCGGGCCAGCCGAGGCAGCAGTGGCTGCAGCCAAGACGTCCGACGCGGAACAGCGCATCGCGGTTGGGGTATGGAGCTTGAATGAGAGTGGGCGACGACGAAGGGTGGCGCTGCCTTGCAGGCTCAAGGGAAGTGAGTAGTGTGAGAGTTTGATTTTGGTTGTTTCAAGGTGAAAAGAAGGGTCGAGGCTTGCGAGCCAGAGAGGTCGAGAGAGAGAATTAGGCCGTCAAGGCTTGAAGTTGATTAGGGAGAGTATGCGTGTGTGTCTTGCTCTCCCTCTCTTTTTCGAGAGTCTCCGGCATGGGACTCGGGCATTTATAGGGGCACGGGATGGGGAAGAATTCATTGATCTGGATCAGGAGCTAGAAGGGAACTCGCCGGTCACTTCGACCGAACGCATTATTGAATTCCGGGACGTCAATCACGCACGGCAGCTAACAAGAAGGCGCATGGATGAGACGACAAGGCTTCTGGAAGCCTGGCGGCCACGCTTGACTGGTTGTTTTGCATCTCATGTTCTTAGAGGAAGTCGAGGGTTTAGAGTCGCCCCCGCGGCATGCTTACCTACCAGCTTTTCCCCTGTTTGCTGGATGCTGTGGCAGCTGTGGGATGGCCTGAACTTCTGAAGTTGAACTGCACTAACAAGTTCCCGGGGCGATCCCTCTCTCTCTCGCGGACGAACCATATCGAGACCGCGGCCGCTTACTCTAGCCCATCACTGACCAACGGCGGCGTCTAGACTTTTGGGCTTTCGTCTTCAGCCTCAAGCCCTCAACCACCAAGTATTCGAAATGGAATTGATATTCCGCAGTCCCAACCCGGCATCATTGTTCTGACCGGGTTATTTGCTTCCAATAACGGCCCCGAAATACGAGAGGCAAGACGTGTCTGTGAAACAAGAAAAGTACAGTACAGTACAGTAGGTACTTAACTTATGTCGTCAAACCGCCTGCATGTGCGCCTCGGACGCACAATCCCTTTTTGCCAAGCCGAGGACGGGGGGGAGAGGGGGAGAGAGCGTTCCTCGGCGCCTTCCTCCAACCCCCACGCTGATACAGTGCTATGTACAGTGTGGCACAGTACGGGCCAGCTCACCTCGCTTTCTCACCGCCCGTCCCTACGGCCAACAAGCAACTCGGCCATTATCACCACTCGTCATTCTCCGCCCTTTTCGAAGCGTCGGCCAATCATCCTCGCATCGGCAATGTCAACGGACTGCAACCACCACTAGGCTCTGTACACGCAGCGTCTTGGGCCCGCATCAACAGCGCCCCAGGTCCCCGAGACGATGGAACCGCTGCCGTGCCGTCCTGTCGTTTTCCATGCAGTCATGCCATGATGCAAAGCTCGAGTGACGGGTGTCATGTGTCACGTCTATCTTGCATCCTCGTCGGCGGATGACAACGGGGGACGGCCCGCGTCGTCGTCGGCCTGACCACTTGTCTCACCTCGCACCCTTTACGTGCAGGACCTATCTTTGGAAACCACCGTTTCATCCAACATCTTTCAGCCCCTCGAGCTCGCCCGCCCTCTAGCAAGGGTCGCCGTGGTTGGCTGCGGCCGCAAGCCACAGAGAGAGAGAACACAACGCCCGTTGTCAAAAATGGAAGGCCACGAGCCCTTTCGCCCTGTCTTCGCTCTACCTTCTCGATTGAATAGCCGTCTCTGCCCGCAAGGACATGAGAGGCGCCCTGTGCCCAATGACCCTGGCCTGCAACCTCTTCGGCACTGCTGCTGAGCATGTCCCGACCAGCCAGAAACCAACCTGAGACAGGCCTCTTTGTCGCTGGCATGGAGGCCGTTTCTACGGCGGCGCGCGTTTGCCGTGCAAGACATTCAAGCATGCGCTTTTATACCAAACCCATCTGACTAAAGAGTCCTCAATGCTCGTCCTACCGTCTGCATCCCGCTCGGCCCCAGTACTTGAGCTCTCTCCTTGCATCATAGATCCACCACGCTCGCCATGGACGAGACCACCGCCCTCCTCGGCAGCCAGTCGCCGCCTAATGATGCCCGAGTGCCGCCATCATGTCGAGGACGGAAACCACAGACTATTGTGCTTCTCTTGTCCCTCCTCGTCCTTTTCCTGTCCTGCTCCGACTCTCTGAGCGCTGTCCCCTCGACCAGGCTACTCGAGGACGCCATTTGTCGTCGCTACACCGTCCGCAATGCCACGGAAGCTCCCATCGACGAGCAATCATGCAAGGCAGACTCAGTCCAGTCCGAGCTTGCCTATTTGAAAGGCCTCATGGACACCCTCGAGGCCGCCATTGGTTCGTCGTCTTCCTCTCTCGCCATCAGCACGCGTCCACTAACACCCGCCAGGTCTGCTGGTTGCCTTCCCATACGCCGCCCTTTCCGACAAGTAACCATCTCCTCCTTTCTTCCAATCCCTCACTCGTCGCTGGGAACATGAGCAAGAGCTGACTCGGGCCTCGGCAGGATCGGACGAAAACCCATCTTGCTACTCTTCATTACCGGCTACTTCCTCTCCTCGGCATGGAACGCCCTTGTCATTTACCGCTCAGAGACGCTGCTCCCCCATACCGTCCTCTTTTCGCCGGCATTCTTTCTCATAGGTGGCGGGAGATGCGTCGTCATCTCTGCCCTCCACTCCGCCGTATCCGATGTGACGACTGATGACCACAGGCATGTCTCCATCTCCCCGATCATGGCCGCCCGGAAGCTAACTCGACGCGTTGTTTTAGGGCATCGGGGTTTCTCGCCATCATGTTTGGGACCCTGGCGGGGTCCTTTATTGGACCTGTCGTATCGTCGGGTCTCATGCAAATCACCTCTCCATGGGTTCCATACCTCATTAGCTTCGGCATCATGCTTCTTGGAGCGGCCATGCTGCTGCTGATTCCCGAGACGTTGTCCCCGAGAAAGCTAGATGCGGACAAGCAAGAGCCCATCGACGACACAACCAGGTCCATGCTCAACTGGCACCTTCGACGTTGTGTCGCACAGCTCAAGGAGTCGCTCGACTTGCTGAGGCAGCCCGCCTTGGCCGTCCTCCTCGTCACCTTCCTTGCCCCCATGCCCATGATGGCGGCAACAAGTCAGTTTTTTGTCCAGTACGTCAGCAAGCGCTTCGAATGGTCGCTCGCTGCCGCCGGCTACCTGCTCTCTCTCCGCGGGACCGTCAACATGCTGCTTCTGCTCGTCATCCTGCCGGGCCTCTCCACGATGCTCCTGTCGCGAGCCACGGCCAAGGGACGGTCTGGAGCCGCCAAGGACCGCGTCCTCGCCCAGTCCTCCGCCGTCGCCCTCACGCTTGGCTGTCTGCTCATGGCCAGCGACCGCATCTACGTCGTCGTCACCGGCCTAGTCGTCAACACGCTTGGCGCCGGACTAGCGGCCGTGTGCAGGTCCTTGGCCGCCTACCTCGTCAGCGCCCACCACACGGCTAAGCTGCAGACCCTGATCGGCATGACCGAGGCGCTAGGCTCGCTCTTCGCTGGCCCTGCCCTGGCCGGCATGCTCTCTGCCGGCATGAAGAGCGAGGGCGCTTGGATGGGGCTGCCATATCTTGGCCTGGCCGCCTTTCTCTCCCTAACCACCCTGCTACCTCTTTTCTTTGTACGTTTCCCTGCAGGGCTGACAGCCCAGGCCTCCGATGACGACACCGACCCCGCGTTTGCTTGCGCGCGGGGTCTGGACGGAGGCTGCCCCTTGGGATCTCACTGCCCTGGACATGCACCCTTTGGCTCTGCGGCTTGAAACAAGCCGCTTACACGTGCTAGTCACTCGACATCTCTTTTCTTTCTCTTGTGTTGGAAATTCCTCCCATACCCTTGTCGGCTGCATAATCTTCGTTGAACAAAGTACAAACTTCAGGATGGCTTTTCTAGTCCTCGACGCCATTTATTCTCCTTTCTTGTCTTGTATTTCTCTTTATTCCTACAAGGGCTACATCTTCCTCTCAGGACCAGGTACAGCATAGGGCTACTATAGGCTGGCACACTTTTGATGGCCAACCTCGTGTGTCTCCCGCGCCACGTGGCACCCCGTAGCCGTCTTCAGCAACCCCTCCTCTCGAACCGTCCCGTCCTGTGGCCTCGACTCCCTTGGGCTTCATCAGGGGTAGAGATTGCTCCGGGGTATCGTCTTTTTTTTTGTCGTTCTCTCTTTTTGTTTCCGTTGTTTTCGCCGGCCAATCGAGACCATGGCCATTGTTGCATACCCTGCGTTTCCACTGATCTGCTGACCGTAGACGGGGTGAGCTCCACCGGTCCTCGGTTTTCTTCCTCTTACTGACACCCGGGGAAAGGGGGGGACAGACAGCGTCACGTCCAGGGTTCCCCTCACCTCCCAAATCATCCGCGGTACCCGCCATCAAACCAGGCTTCTTCTCCCCTTTCAGACAACCGCCCCCACCTTTCCGAAGTCGTGAAGACAGATGACGATTATAGTTACACTCGAAAGCGCACGCGAGCGCGCAAGCCACCTCTCCCTTGTTCCTTTTATGCGAGAGACAAGATGTGAACGAAGAGGAGGAAAAAACCGAAGAGTGCGCGCAAACTGCCGAGTGGTAGGTGGCTGTTGCTGCTGTTTTAGGGCCGACCCACGCGATGCCCCCGCGAGCGACCCTCACGATGGTCGTACTAGTCCCACCGCCCGCCCTCGCGCTCGGCCTCGAGACGCCGCATGCGCTCCTCGTCCCCGTCCCGCGCCTCGCTGCGCCTGCTGGGCCGCCGCGCCTTGCGCCCGCCGTCGTCGCCACTGTCGCGCCCGCGCTTCGACCCGGCCAGCCCCGCGAAGCCTGCCATCCGCTGGGCCTCCTTGAGCAGCCGCTCCCGATTGCGCGCCTCGCGCTCCAGCGTGTGCGCGTCCTTGGCCGTGCCGACCTTGCCGGCGCCTCCGTGGGAGTCGTGCTGGTCGCGGTCGGCGCGGTGGTCATGCGATGCGCGAGAGCCCGAGGCCCGGCCGCCCTGGCCGCGTGGGCCGCTCGGAGCGTCGAGCGCCTTGTCCGGCGACGACGATCTGCGGCTGACCGAAGGACGCGCGGTGCTGCTGCCATGTCGAAGATCCCTCTCGCGGTCCTTTCCCTTCTGTCGCTCCCTGCGCTCCTTCCGATCCTTGTCGCGGTCGCCGTCCCTGTCACGACGTCGTGAGTGCTCATAGTCACGATCACGATCACGCTCGCGGTCGCGATCATGGGAGCGGCGAGATCGGTGGCCCGACTTCTGGCGGTCATCTTCACGATGTCTGTCTCGATCTCTCCGACTGTCGTGCTCCCGGTCCTTGTGGCTGCGATGGACTGGTTTCCTAGACTCGTCAGGGGACGCGGACCGCGACTTCTCGGCATACTTGTCCTCCCTTGGGTTGCGGTGCTCGTCGTCATGGTGTCGTCGGCTGCTTCGCGCCTTCTTGCGGCGGTGGCTGTCGTCCATTTCGCCGACGTCTGCCGAAGGGGAACGGCGACGCCTTTCCCGGTGAGAGCTCTTGCGGCTGCGGCTGCGGCTGCGGCTGCGACTCTGGGCCCTGTTACCTTTGCGTGACCCTGAGCGCGAGCGGTCTCGGCTTTGGGGCAGGACGTCGCGACTGCCCAGGTCAGGCACGTCATGGCCCACGGATCGTCCTCGACTGAGGTCACGCGAAGAGCCAGTGGTCTTTTCATTCTCACGGTCAGGGGATCTACTCCTTGGACGAGAAGTGCCATCGGCGGCCGCCTGCTCCTCGGCTCCTACCGTGCTCGCCGAGGCCGGCGCGGCGTCCACTTGGTAGCCCCGAGCTCGGAGATGGTGGAGGCTGGTGTTCGGCAGGCCCTGTCTCATGGCTTTGGGGCCAGTCGGGGCGTTGATGGGCACGTCTGGCGTAGATAAGACTGAGCGGATGGTTCCACGCTCGCTGGTGGCGGTCCCCTTGTTATGGGACATGGTTCCGGCAGTCTCATTGCCTAGGTTCTCACGGGATGCAGGTTGGCTCATGTCCCCGTGTGCCACGTCTGCATCACCGCCTTGTCCAGGCTTTTGTCCCGTGCCCTGGCTTCCTTCGTCGCCAATCTGTCTGGCAAGGCCGACAGCGTGCTCGCCTGCCGGTTCGCCGTCTCCCTTTGCGTCTGAAACGAGCTGTCCTTGAGTAGAGTGGCCGGGTCCATGCTGTGACTGGTAACCTTGGTCCTGGGGGTTCGCCATGCCGCCGTCCTGGTGGTATCCGCCTCGGCTGTGTCCGCTATAGTAGCCGCGGCCGCGGCCTCGACCACGCCCGAAGTTGTTGCGGCGATAGTCATTGAACTGACCGTAATTGCCTTGATTGTATCCTGTCTGGAATCCTGCGTTAAAGCTCCCATAATCACCGGTGCCCATGCCGAGACCACTTTGATTGTAATTATTCTGGTCGAAACTCCACGACTGTGAACCGTTCCAGTTATTATTGGAGCCTTGTCCGAAACCCCCTCCGTAGCCTCCCATGCCGTTCATGCCGTTCATGCCGTTCATGCCGTTCATGCCCATGCCTTGAAAGCCACCGTTCATGTACATGCTTTGCATCGTCATCGGGTCCATGCCCATGCCTGCAAATGCGTTAGCTCTTGCGCGAAGGCGGTCGAGGCGCCAAGGAGGAGGCGCCGTACCCATCATGGGAAAGCCGCCAAACGAGTTGCCGCCCATCCCGTTTTGCATGGACATCATCATTTGCATCTGGTTGAAGTCGCCGGACCCGGGAAACACCATGCTGTTGGAGAAGCCGCTGTCCATGCCGTAGTTGTTGTGGTCGGTGCCCTCACCCTCGGGGACTTTGGCCTCGTCTGTTGCAGCTTGCTTCGGATCCACGGGGCCATTGGTAACACGAGCTTCGAGGGCTTCTTCAGCTGCAGAGCCCGATGGACCATGACGATCCCCTTGCTGTGGGACTTGAGCGTCACCAGACTCTTGCTCCTTTTGGCTTGGCAGGCCCGACGAGGTCTCAGTATCAGGCCGCGTGGCAGCTGCCTTGTCAGCGCCCTGAGTCGCATCTGGCACAGAAGAGGCTGCAGGTGCTTCTTGGGCAGGTGCAGTTCCATTGGCGTCGTCTTTAGCAGCTGCTTCTTTGGCACTCGGTTCTGCGACTGGCAGAGACGTTTTCGCGGCATCAACGGGGGTGGCTGGGGCAGAAGCCTTGGGTTCTTTGGGACGATTTGCTTCCCTCTTCTTCTCGGCCGTGCGAAGAAAGACTCGGATCGTAGTGCGCAGCGACTTGTTTGGGTTGCAATCCTCGGCAGCCAGAGGGGAATGTTCGCAGACTGGGCATGAAGGTGGGAGGTTGGATTGACCTAGCGAGGTGTTAGAAAAAGAAAAGTGCTGGGGGTACCAAAGCTTCTCGTTAGTCGTACACGTCTCGCAAATAGCCTGTTCGCAGCAGGGAAGGCGAAAGGCGTTGACGGCAAGCTTGCTGCAGATGGCGCATCGAAGCTTAATGGGAATGTCGTCGGGCGAGAGCGAGCTGGAGGGACTGTCAGCCATTATGCAAGCTCCAAGTCTGTCGGCACCGAGAAGCGCACCTGATGAGCTCGGCCTGAGCGTCTGAAATGGACGAAGCCATGTCGTCGGCAGCCGGGTTTTCGGGCCCGCTACCTCGACTGCATGGGTGGAGGCGCGATGTTTGTTGGGGGTTCGGTTCGGAGTGACAGGTTTGGCCACGTCACAAACGTGACCGGTAATGATTTGTGGCACTGGAGAGCATGCGAGTGATTGGCGACGGGCGAATTTGCTGGGAGAGAGAGAAGGCTGAGGATGTCTGAGGTGAGGAGTTTTGACGCGCTCGATGAAAAGCGGGCCTGTCTAGAGGGAGCTCGGGTGGGGTCACGTGAGCGCCATCTGCGTCCTCGGCAAGTCTGCCAGGCAGGAAGAGCAGTGACGGGCACCAACAGACGTTGAATCACTGGCTGGCTATTGTCATCAACACTGACTGAACACAGATGCGTTCATTGCGTGTCCCGTGTCACATTTCAAGCCCAGCCATCAGGGCCAAACAGCTGCATATCTAACGAGACGAACGACATTAAAAGAGCAAACAATGACTTGATGACTCCCAAAACGCAAGCTTGACTCCGAAATCCCCGATTCGGCGCTGGACGCCATCGACTACTTGCCAGGGCAAACAGGGGTCGAGGAAGAAAACAGCCGCACCTGGTCCATAGTATAAAGAAAGCGGTGGCCCTAGCAGGCGCAGCCGTCCTTGGCTCCCGCGTCCCGGGGCCCTCCCAAGTTGACTCTCTGCTCCTCGCCTGCCCTGGTGGCGGCCGCACTAGCGCCGGCCGCCCTCGCCGACTTCAGGGACGTCTCAGGAATTGCGTTTGCAATCGCCGTGAAGACCTCGGATACATTGTGGCCCGTCTTGGCGCTCGTCTCGAAGAATAGCAGGCTCTCCTCCTCGGCGTAGGCTTGGGCCTCCTCCGTCGAGACCTTGCGAGCGTCACCAGAACCTTGGCCATCATCGGCATCCTCTCCCTCGGGGGGGGCCGACTCGCCAGCCAGATCGAGCTTGTTTCCCACCAGGGCTATGACGATTCCCGGCGAGGCTTGTCTCTGCAGTTCGGCGACCCAGTGTTTGGCCTTGACGAGAGAGGTTGGCTTAGTGAGGTCGTAGACGACGAGGGCGGCCTGGGCATTTCGGTAGTACATGGGCGCAAGTGAGGCGAACCTCTCCTGGCCCGCCGTGTCCCAGATCTCGAATTTGATTGTCCGGGTGGGCAGGTTGCATTTTTGGGTCAAAAAGGCCGCTGAGCACGTTCCAGTCAGCATATCAGGCATTAAATGCGAGGCCATGGGCGGGACTCACCACCAATAGTAGGCTCCTTGTTCTCCTGGAAGTCGTTATTGACGAACCGCAGGACCAGCGATGACTGCATGCAACGTTCATCAGCACTGCGAAATCTCGGGGTCGAGCATGGCAGGGCTCATAGCAACGCTACCTTTCCAACGGCAGCCTCGCCCAAGAGCACCAGCTTGACGCTGCTGCTCGGCTTGGGAGCATTCGTATCCGCCATCTCTGCAACGCCGGCCGGATCGAGTTGCGACTCTGCGCGCTGATAAAAGGGTCGAGGCCCAGGCAGAGAGCTCAGGGGTAGGGATTTCGGCGATGGCCTTGCTGCGGTCTCGCTGGCTGGCTGGTAACGACGCTCGCGGATGGCAAGGCTGGCTTGAGTAAGAAGTCACCTTTGAGACGCGGAGGAGAGGCGCAACGATGACGAGGTTCTCAACGCCTGCAACCTCAAGTAGAGTCTACTTCGAGTCCAAGGCTTACTACAGGCACTGCTCTACGGGCTCGGCGCTAGCGGGTCTCCCATTTGAGGCGCGTAGCCTGTAACTGATCCACGAAATGGCAAGTACTGGGTACTCCAGACTGCGCCCCCGCCAGCCACGCCAACGGCGAAAAGTTGCGCCTTGGCCGACGATCCCTCCGCAGTAACAGGCGGCAGAAAAAAACACACCGCCAAAAATTCTCGAGAAGCAAGTCTCGAGCACCGTCTTCTTCGCCACCAGGTGTTTGCCAGATCGAAGCCTCTGACGTCCAGGCCAGAATTATGGCTCCGAGTGCTCTCAAATCACGCCCCGCCTCCGAATCAGGAGCTGCAGGGTCGAAGCATCCCAAGCTTACTCTCCTGGAGGACAGCGACTCCGACTCGGATGGCGGGGCACAGATTGAAGAAGCGGGCGGCTTCAAGGTGAATGAAGAGTACGCTCGGCGATTCGAACACAACAAGAAGCGCGAGGAGCAGCACAGACGTAAGTTTCACAAGTCTCATCTGCCTGACTACTATCCTCTGACGGCCGCAAAGTGGAAGAAAAGTACAAGAAAGACCCACGCCGTGCCGCCAAAGACGGCGCCGACAGCGATGGCGACGAGTCGTCTTCATCAAACGAAACCGAGGACGAGGAGGGCTTCTTGGCGACCGAAGACTTGGACGCCCAGATCTCCGCTACTCTGCACGCGATTCGAAACAAGGACCCCCGGGTCTACGATAAGAACGTCACATTTGTCAAGCTACCCGACGAAGAGGCTCTGGCCGCAGGAAAGGAGAAGAAGGAGAAGCCCGTGTACCTGCGCGACTACCAAAGAGAAAAAATCCTGCGCGGCGACGTCGGTGCTTCTGACGACGAGGAAGACTCCCCACGGACGTACGCGGAGGAGCAAGATGCCTTGAGGAAATCAATCGTGTCCGAAATCCATGCCACACATGGAGAAGAGGACGAGAGCTCCGACGACGATGGCTTCATGAAGAAAAAGGAGTCGGCAAAAGCCAATTCCAACGGGGTCCATCCCTCGAGGGCCACGACGCTGAAGATGTCTGAACTGGACGTCGCCAACGCCAACAAGAACCCAGAGACCTTCTTGTCTAATTTCTTGGCTTCGCGGGCCTGGATTCCCGAGGAGGGCGGTAAATGGAAGGCATTCGAGTCAGACGACGATGACGACAACGACATGGCCGATGAATGGGAGCAGGCATACAACATGCGGTTCGAAGATCCCGCCAAGAGCAACGAGGTTCTGAAATCCTACGCCCGAGACTTTGCGGCCGCACGATCCGTGAGGCGTGAAGAGAAGACCGGCAGAAAGCGTCAACGTGAACTCGAACGCGAAAAGAAGGAGGAGGGGAAACGGCAGAGGCGCGAGGAAAAGGCCAGGCTCCGAAAGCTGAAGCTCGAGGAGACCGGGGAGAAGCTGCGCATGGTCAAGCAGGCTGCCGGCGCGGTAGGAAAGCAACTCCGGGAGGAGGAGTGGATGCAGTTTCTCGACGACGCCTGGGACAACGACAAGTGGGAGGAGGAGATGAAGAGGCGGTTCGGCGACGACTACTACGCCATGGAGGACAGAGCGGCCAAGTCGGATGACGAGGCCGAATCCGGCGCGAGCAGGAAGAAGAAGGGCCCCAAGAAGCCCAAGTGGGACGACGACATTGACATCAAAGACATTATCCCCGACTTTGAGGACGACGAGGCCAGGCCGCCGATAGCCCTCAGCGACGACGACAACGCGGGCGAGCACGCGGAAGGGGACGATGACAGCGGAGACGACCAAGACCGTCCGCCCAAGAAGCGCAAGACGACAGACCACAAGCGCGCCCGGCTCGAGACGCAGCAGGCAGCCCGCCGGGAGCGCAGCCGGCTCGAGGCGCTCGTCGACTCCAAGCTCGAGCTCACCAACCACGAGCTGCTGAGCAAGGCGTCGGCGTCGGCGTCGTCGGCGGCCCCGGCGGCCACGGCGTTCCGGTACCGCGAGACGTCGCCGCAATCGTTTGGCCTGACGGCGCGCGACATCTTGCTGGCGCCGTCGGACCAGGCGCTCAACGACTTTGCCGGCCTCAAGAAGCTCGCGTCGTTCCGCGACGAGCAGAAGAAGCGGCGCGACCGCAAGCGCCTCGGCAAAAAGGCCCGGCTCCGCGAGTGGCGCCGCGGCACGTTTGGCCGCGAGTTTGAGGCCGCCGGCCCGACGTACGGCTTTGAGCGCGTGGCCGCCGACGCCGACGACGCGGGCGCCGAGATGTCGCAGCAGCGCGACGGCGGCGGCGACGGCGGCGCTAGCAGGAGCAAGGGCACCGCCAAGGAGTCGAAGAGGGGGGACGCAGGCCAAGGGCAGGGCAACGTCGTGGGCGATGTCGGCGGCGCGCGCAAGAAGAAGAGAAAGCGGTCCAAGGGCAAGGGCGGTGTGGCGGCTGAGGATGCTTAGCCGTCGCCTACCTCCCTACTCCAAGGTACTGTTGAGGAAATTGAGCAGCGCCCATGGCACGGCGCTCAGGGGCGACTTTTCCTAACCCCGCGTCCTCTCGGTTTGCCCAGTCTCAGTACTCGTCGCATACATATAGTTTTGACCAGGCAGACATACATATAACTTTGATCAGGCAGAGATTAGACCAAGCAGAGAATTGTACGCACACATCTGTCCCTATCGCCCATCCATCGGGCTCGTCTATATACACGCCCTGCCCCCAAGATGGCACAAACACCATGTACACGGTCTCAACTTTTGCGCAGTCCCCAAATTCGCCCCCGTTCCAGATATCAAGATCAATGTTTCTCCCTGGGTATTGTCTTCTCAAATTCCATCCTTGGCTCGTAAAAATGCACCCAACGTCCTTATTTCTGTACACGCGCTGAACTCGGCGATGTGGTAAACAAGATGCCCCTCAACTCTGCTTTTTAACTCGACTCTAAATCTCGCTCGATGCGCGGCGCAAACAAATTTACTCCAAAAAAAGGGGGAAAGGGGGGAGTCAAAATGAAGGAAGCGAGAGGAGATGGCGGCATGGCGCTCTCCTCTCCTGTTCCCACTCATCCCCCTTGTCTACTTGCCGGTCCACGGCCAGGTCAGTCAACCACTGCCCGAGGATCCGAGGACACGACGTCGCCTATAGAGTGTACTGGAGGGCATCCAGCTGGTTGGGCGTGATGCCGAACATGTTGATGAAGGGATCGACGGCGTTTCCCCCCATGCCCATGCTCTGGTTCGCGTCGGGACCATTCATGGTGAGCGGAACGAACCAGCCCGAGGCGTCCTGCCCCCCGAAGCCGCTCATCGCGCCCGGCGTAAGTGGGTGTTGGCCTGCGTGGTGATTGCACCCGTCTGCCAGGCCGCCGCTGTCGGGCGAGTCCACAGAGAATGCGCTATAGGAGAGCTGCCGACTAAGGGGCGGGGCGAAGCCGTTGGCCAACCGGTGCTGCTGCTGCGGCATGTCCATCGGCAGCATGTCGGCGGAGAAGAAGGGATGCTGGCTAGATGGCGGCGGCTGTTGCTGCTGTTGCTGTTGCTGTGTGAAGTGGTGCACTGTGGCGGCGCTTATGGGCGACATGGACGAGATAATTATAAGTAAATAAAAGATCCTTTTAGGACTAGATTTAGGCTACTATATAGCCCTAAGACTAAGGAATTTAGTAATACCTTAAGTATATTAAGAAGTATCTTAGATCTATTAATATTTATATTTAAAGGAGGTTAGTCGTGCTAGTATTCTTAAGAGGTCTTAGCTAGTATTCTAAGCTAGCTCTATTTCTTCGATTCCCGATTATATAATAACTAGTAACCCGTTTAATATATAATAATATATAAAATAACGAGCGATTCTTACTCTATAATATAGGGTTTTATCTATAATTAATATATAACTTATTAGCTTATATAATTAAGAGAGTATATAATAGCTGCTTTATTTATAGTAGGAATACCGTTCCTTATATTTAAAGGAAGCTATATTTATTAGCTTTATAGATAAAGACCTACTTATAGCTAAGGACCTAATTTCCTCTTACCTTTTCCTTAAGGACCTCTTTAAAAGACCCTATCTCTTTATATAAGGCTAGGTAGTCTTTCTAGGCCTAGAAAAACTAGTCTTTAAAGAGGTGTTTTTCTAGCTGCTTTTAGTTTACTAGTAGGTCTAAGAGGTTTCTTTTATATACCTTCCTTACTAATAGCTATAGCTTAAAGGGCCGGCCTACTATAAATACTTTATAGGAACTATCTTCTATAAGTATTAAATAAAAGTTAGAAAAACAATTAAAATATAGGAGAGGTTAGTCTTTTTTTATATTAAGCCTTATACCTTCCTTTGCTTCTTAAAGTAAGGATAAAAAGGTAGCTAAGTAATCCTTAAAGAAAGGTGCCTTTCCTACCCCCTTAGCGGTTAAGATAGGAAGACTAACTAAAAAAGCTACTTTAAAATCTTCTTCTTATTCTATAAGAGGAGGTATAGGAAGGTAAGCGTATTTTAGCTCTACCGCTTTCCTATAGTCTTCTTCTTTATTTAGATTATTTAATCTAATAGCTTCCTCTTCTTATTCTTCTTTAAAGATAGCGTTATCGTTAACTACTTTAACGTTTATTTCTTCTTTTATTTCCTTATCTAGGACCTCTTTTTAAGACTATTAAGAAGGGGAGATTTAAATCTTTTAAATTAGCTAACGTTATAAAGGTAAGAGGGGCTATTAATCCCTCTTTTTATTAAAGAAGCTAGATTCGTCGAAAATTATATCCTTAGTTAAAATAACTTTTTATAAAAGAGGAATCTAGATCTAAAGGATATTTATAGAATTATAACTAATAAGGTAACTAATAAAGGCTCTAAGATTAAGCTTTCTTTTCTTCTTTCTTTTTAGCTATATATCGGTAGTTATAGCGTATACCTTATAGCTATAAGTATAAAGGTAAGCTAGAGAGGCCCTCTTATTTATAAAGAGCTTAAAAGGGGATTTTTAGTCTATTCCTTAGTTTAGTTCCCTAGGGTCCTTAAGGTCCCTAGGGGTCCGGTTCTAAAGGTAATAAGCGGTCTTAACTACTTCCTTCTAAAGGTTATAGGGAAGCTTTATAATAAGTCTCATTATATAGGCCCTTTTTATTATAGCACCCCTTAATCTTTCTACCTCTCTATTTTAGGCCTAGGTATTTAGTACTAATAAGAAGGGTAAAATGCCCCTTTTTCGAAGCTAATTTAAGATATCCTATATAAATAGCTCTCCGTTAAACCGTATCTTCTTTACCTTATAGCTAAAGTAGGATTTTATTATATAGATAGGACTATTTATAATTTAGTCTTCTTTAATAAGTAGGACCCTCTTAAGCCCCCTCTTTCTCTTAGGGTAATAGAATTTATAGAGGGAGCTACCTTCTTTTCCGAGCTAACCTCTATATAGTAAAGAGCTTTTTCTACTACCTTAGGCGACTATAAGAGTTACTAAAAGTAGTACCTTTATAAGATAAAGCTTCTAACTACTATATATATATCGATAACGGAATCCGTTAGTACTATAAAGCTAATCTCTCTTTAAGAAAAAGAGACTCTTAAGTAGTAGCTTTTAAAGCTTAAGGCCTTAATAGCCTCCTTAAGGGGCTATATAACTAACTATATTAAAAAGACTTATACGGCCTACCTAAGAGCCTTTTCTACTAGGAACCTACTAGCTTTATCGTAGCTAGCTAAGTAAGAAGAAATCCTTAAGGAAGCTAACTAATATATCCTTATAAAAGCTCTTTCTAGCTAATAACTATACGATATATCTCTATAAATATAGCTTATTAATAATAATTACTTAACTATTTTTTAAGAGGCTAGCTAAGAACTAAATAAAGAAGCTACTAAAGTATAATAATAAGTAGTCTTATTCCTTTATAGCTAGTAATTAACCTAGATAGCTCGACCTATAGCTACTATAGCCCTTATTAATATAGCCCCCGCTATTATAGCTATTACTCCTTTAGCTCCTCCTCTTTTAAGAGCCTTAACCTTATCTTTAACGGCTGCCCTAGTCCTAGCCCTAGCTCCGCTTACTACTCTAGGCCCGGTCCCGTTAGTTAAACCGGCCTAACTAGTCCCCTAATAGACCTTTTAGTCCGTTAGTCGAAAAATTAAGGAACTAGTCGAAATCGAACCTTATTAATATTAATAATAAGGTATAAAAAGGGGGGGTTTTTAAGTAGACCTTTTAAAAAAGGACGAGGATTCCTTAAAGAGATAACGTATAAGGAGGAATCGACCTACCTACTAAGTATATAAAAAGCCTTATTAGCTAAAAGACTACTAATAGGCCTTTAAGGAAAACCGACTTAAAGAGATTAACCCTTTAAAGAGGCTATAAGAAATAGTATAATAGTCTCTTAAGGAGGACCCCTTATTATAAAAAAAGATAGATAAGATTTAGATTACTAGGAAATAGTAACTAACGCCGCTATTATAAATTCGAGGAAATTTCGTTAGTATAGTAAATCTAGTATTCGTCTTCCTTATAAATTAGTAAGACTAACCGTTAGAACCCTGCGACTATCCCCTATAAAAATCAGCTATCCTTAACTTTAGTACTTCCCTCGATATCTATAATATACTCTTATAATTCCGGTCCTTTAAAAAGGTATAAAGAGAATATCTTATTACTAGGGAATTAACTATATAGATAGAGGTATATAAAAAGGTAAATTTTATAATAAAATTACTTAATAGGTTTATATAAATTCTTCGATAAAAAAGGGTAGCTTTTTACCCTTAATTTTTAACGAGCTTAATTTCCTTCCGCTTTCTTTAAAAGGAAGGAATCTTTTAGGATACGACGTCTAAGCCTATAAGGCTAGTCTAGGAGAATTAGACTATTAGGATTATTAAGGAAAAATTCGGTTAATTTATTCTTAAATTCCGACCTATCCTTAAGAAGGAATTACTTAAGAAGTTAGCTTTCCTTACTAAGAGGAATAGATTTACTATAAAGGACCCTTTTTTAATAGCTTAAGGAGACGGTCTTTTTTAGTATATATAACTTAGTTACCTAGGCCCCTTAGTATTATATAAGCTAGGATAATAATAGGGCGTATAAATAAGGGGCCTAAATACTATCGAATATAAATACTATAGCTAAGGAAAGACTAAGAAACGAATTTCTAGATAAACCCCTTTATAGCCGGACTAGCTATATAAGGAAGTTTAGGTTAACTAGACTAACGTTTCTAGGGATTAAGAAAGCTTTATTAAGGTAATATTTTTTATAGATACTTTTTTAAGGATAGTTTTCCTTTATTTCTTATAGACCTACCTAAGTAAGTATAACTAGTCTACCTTTTAAGACTTTATTAACTAAATAAAATTCTACTTTAGCTATAAGGTAAAGAAGATATAGTCTAATAGAGAGCTATTTATATCCTAAATTAGCTTTAAAAAAGGGGCATTTTACCTATCCTATTAGCACTAAATACCTAGGCTTAAAATAAAGGGGTAGAAAGATTAAGGGGTGCTATAATAAAAAGGGCCTAGATAATAAGACTTACTATAAGGCTTCTATATAACCTTTAAAGGGAAGTTATTAAGACCGCCTATTACTATTAAAACTAGACCCTAAGGGACCCTAGGGGCCTAAGGGACTATAGGGACTTAGAGACCCTTATTAAGACTTAAGAAGTAAACTAGAAATTACCCCTTAAGCTCTTTATAAAGAAGAGGGCCTAACTAGCCTACCTTTATACCTATAGCTATAAGGTATATACTATAACTATTAATATATAGCTAAAAAGAAAGAAGAAAAGAAAGCTTAATCTTAGAGCCTTTATTAGTTACCTCGTTAGTTATAATTCTATAATTATCTTTTAGATCTAGATTCCTCTATTATAGAAGGTTATTTTAACTAGGGATATAATTTTCGATAAATCTACCTTCTTTAATAGAAAGAGGGATTAATAGCCCTTCTTACTCTTATAACGTTATTTAATTTAAAAGATCTAAATTCCCCCTTCTTAATAGTCTTAAGAAGAGGCCTTAGATAAGGAAATAAAAAAAGAAACTAATATTAAAGTAGTCGAGGATAACGCTAACTTTAAAGAAAAAGAGGAAGCTACTAGATTAAATAATATAAATAAAGAAGGAGACTATAGGAAAGCGGTAGAGCTAGAATACGCTTACCTTCCTACGCCTCCTCTTATAGAATAAAAAGAAGATCTAAAAGTAGCTTTTTTAGTTAGTCTTCCTATCTCGACCTTTAAAGGGGTAGGAAAGGCACCTCTCTTAAAAGATTACCTAGCTGCTTTTTTATTCCTACTTTAAGACGTAAAGGAAGGTATAGGGCCTAATACTAAAGAAGACTAACCTCTCTTTTATTTAAATCGTTTTTTAGACTTCTATCTAACGCTAATAAAAGACGGTTCTTATAAAGCATTTATAGTAAGCCGGCTTTTTAAGCTACTATTAGTAAGGAAGGTATATAAAAGAGACCTTATAGACCTACTAGTATACTAATAGCAGCTAGAAAAACACCTCTTTAAAGACTAGTTTTTCTAGGCCTAGAAAGACTACCTAGCCTTATATAAGGAGATAAGGTCTTATAAAGAGGTCCTTAAGTAAAAGGTAAGAGGAAAATAGGTCCTTAGCTATAAGTAGGTCTTTATTTATAAGACTAACAAATATAGCTTCCTTTAAAAGTATAAAGCCTAGCTAGTTATTTATAGGAACTAGTAAGAAAAAGGGGATCTTCTTACTAAGGTAACTACCTTAGTAAGGATATCTTTTTAGACCCTTATAGCTATAGTAGTAGAATTCGACCTTAAGCTCGATTAGATAGATATAGTTAACGCCTTCGTTATCTACCTACTTAAGGAAGAAGAAGTTATCTATAAATACTTTCTACTAAGCTTTTAATAGCTAGGAAAGGTTCTATAGCTTAGGAAATCTCTATATAGACTATAAAGATTACCCCTTCTATAGTAATAGTATTTAATAGGTTCCCTTAAAGCCCTAGGCTTTAAGAAAGTCTATTAAGAACTATATATAATATAGAAGGGTAAAATTATAGTCTTCTTTTATATTAACGATATTATCTAGGCCTACTTAAAAGAGGAAGAAGTAAATACTAAGGAGGCTATAAAAGACCTATAATAAAAGTATAAGATAACTAAGCTATAGGAGCTAAAGTAGTTCCTAGGGATATAAATCCTTTAAAATAGGTCTTAATAGACTATCTAACTTACTTAGGACGCTTATATTAATAAGGTCGCTTATAAATTCCTCCTTAATTCCCTCGATAAGAAGCTTCCCTCTATACCTATATTAAATAAAGAGCTTTTACTTAATCTATCCTTTTAAGCTAGGGAGTAAGTAAAATACTAATATTAATAGAAGGTAAGCTCCTTGCTTTTTTTAGCTATTTCTACTAAACCGGATATCTTTTTTATAGTCTCCTAGCTAGCTAGGTATAATTAGAATCCTAGCCCTAGGCATTAAGAAGTAGTAAATAGAGCTATCCTTTATCTTTATTTAACGAGATTATATAGTCTATACTTAAGAGGGTAGGAAAGAAAGAAATTAGCTACCGAAATCTTCCTTTATTTAAGCGATTCGTCCTTTACGGATAATTCCTTAGATAAAAAGAGCTTATAAGGGTATATTATATCCCTTTTTAAAGGAATTATTACTTAGAGAGCTTTAAAGTAAACTACTATTATAACTTTAAGTATAGAGGTAGAGCTACTAGCTCTTTTAAAAGCGTTAAAAGAAGCGATTTTCCTTAGCCGGCTATTAATATCTCTATAACTATAAATTCCGACCTTATTAGCTATAAAATATAATAATATATAGACTATATAAATTCTTATAAAAAATAGTAAGTTATTAACCTAGCTATAATATATTAATATTTACTAGTATTAGTTATATTAAGAGGTCTAAAAGGGACTAATATCTATTTATTAGGTTCTAACTATATTAATAAAAGCTAACGGTCTTATAAAGCCCTTAATAAAGTAGAAGCTAGCTATCTTTTTATAGTAAATTAAGCTAGAAGACGTTTTAGAAAAGCTATCCTTAGAGGCCCGCCTTAAGAGTCTTTAAGAGGAGTTAATAGTACGTATAAAAAGGTAATATCTATAGCTAAAGAAAAATAAGAGGTTTTTCCCTTTAAAGGGCCCCCTATTTAATTAAGTCTTTCCCTTTTAAGAAGGCGCCCTTTCTTATAGGACTTTCCCCTCTTTAGGCCCCTATTTCTTAAGTAGGTCTAAAAGAGCCTAGGGACCTAAAAGGGCCCTTACTTTCCTTAAGTAAAGGGAGAAGTATAGAGCTAAGAACCTCTTCTATACGCTTACTAGCTTGAAGCTATATTAACTATACCCTTAAAGGGCAGGCTATAGCTAAGGGGGTATATCGTAAAGTATAGCTTAATTTTATAGTTCTTAGAGATATCCCTTATTATAAGGGACTAAGGTAGCTAAAAACACTTAGTATAAAAGAAGGAAGAAGGAGCTAAAAAGAGGTATAGAAAGATAGGTAGGAGTATAAGGGGAAGTATAAGTAGCTAGAGATAAGACGGATATACTAGTAACGGCTTAAAAAGAGGGAAAAAAACTAGTAAAAAGCTTAGTAGTCGAAAGGATATTAATAGTCTCTTTAACTAAGATCTTTTTTATTAATTAAGATACTAAATAGGTATAAAATAGGGCGTTAGATAGAGGAAAGAAGGATAATTAAGGTAATATAATAATTACTCTATTACTATAATTACTGCCCCCGTAAGATTTAAATATCTCCGCCCTACCTATCCGGCCCCTTACTTTTACTTTTACCTTTATATATTTTATATATATTTCTTATATCTCTTTTTACGAGAATTAATATCCTCTTAAATACTAAGCTTTTTACTAGTTTTTTCCCTTTCTTTTTAGCTGTTACTAGTTAATCCGTTTTATCTTTTACTACCTTTATAGGAAGCTATCGCTACTTTTACTTCCCCTCTTACCCTTACCCTCCTCTTTATACCTCCTTTTAGCTCCTTCCTTAAAACCTATTTTTTAGCTTCCTAGGTCCCTCGTACTAAGGGATATCTCTAAGAACTATAAAATTAAGCTATACTTTATAATAACTATATATAATTAAACCTATTATATAGACTAGCTATTATACCTTATTATATATATTAAATATAAACTAGCTATTAGTCTTATAAGTTAAATTAAGAGTAGTAATAACTATTTATATTCTTTTTTACTTACTTAGGATCTAATAGGTTTTCTATCCTTTATATATATTATAATAAGTATAAGACCTTACTTAGGGCTTTAACCGAGTTATATCTTAACCTTATAATTATATAATAGTATTATAGCGTATTAGTAGTATTTCCTAGTATACTCCCGAGCTAAGTATAGGTATGTCTTTATAATATCCTTACTATAATCTTATAGTAACTTCTTAGGGAAATATTAATATAATCCCTAACAAGCTATTATTACTTAGGAAATTATAGTATATTCCCTATATAATATATCTATAGGAAATATCTATAAATTATTTATATAATCCGCTTAGTTATAATTTCTAGGATTTCTAGGTAATTTCCTAGAGTTTACTTAGTAGCTTCTAGGTTCTTTCTTTTACTAAGACCCTTAAAGAGTTAAGGGTAACTTCCTAAAAGGAAGTAGATATTATTATAAGTACTTAGATTATTAATTATAAGGTATCTTATAATAAGTAAAGCTAATTATTAATCTAATAAATAAGTATAGTTTTAAGAGCTTACTCTTAAAACGTATTAAGTATAGTAAGGTAAGGATTAAGAGAGTATTATTAACTTAATATTAATAATATTAAAGTTAGTAGATAAAGTAATAATATATACTTTATATCTAACTAATTATAGCTTAATCTATAAAGCTATTTAAATAACTTTTATTATTTTAATACTTAAGAGGAGTATAAAGCTAAGACTCTTATTAAAGAACGCCCTTTAGAATATTATATAAGCCTAGGTAAAAGATAATCTATAACTATTAACTTAGGCTATCGACGTTTAAACTAAGATAGATTAACTAATATAAGTTATCTTAAGGGCTATCTATAAACTAACCCTTTAGGTATAGCCGTTACTATTTATAAAACGTTAGTAAACTAAGGATCTTATATAACTTTAGCGGATATATACGTTTTAGTAAAACTAAGTAAGGATATAATAGCGAGAAAGCTAAGCGCGACTAGACCTTAAATAGTATATTAAAGAAGTAGTAAAGGAGTTTTATAATACTATTCGATATTAAAGGAAAGTATATTAAGATAACTTTCCTTTTAATAATACTAATATTTAATAGGCAACTAAATATCTTAAAGCTAATAAGAGTATTATTCTCGTAAAGAGAGATATAAGAAGTGCATAAAAATGCATAAAGGTAAAATTAAATATAAGGGGTCGGATAGGTAAGGTAGAGAGATTTAATTCTTACGGGAGCAGTAATTATAGTAAGGGAGTAATTATTATATTGCCTTAATTATCCTTCTTTCCTCTATCTAACGCCCTTCTTTATACCTATCTAGCATCTTAATTAATAAAGAAGATCCTACTTAAAGAAGCTATTAATATCCTTTCGACTACCGAGCTATTTACCGGTTTTTCCCCTCCTTTCTAGCCGTTACCGGTATATCCGTCTTATCTCTCGCTACCTCTATAGGAAGCTATCGCTACTTCTACTTCCCCTCTTACCCCTACCCTCCTCTCTATACCTCCTTTTAGCTCCTTCCTTAAAATCTATTTTTTAGCTTCCTAGGTCCCTCGTACTAAGGGATATCTCTAAGAACTACGAAATTAGGCTACGCTTTACGATATACCCCTTAGCTATAGCCTGCCCTTATATAAAGGGTAAAGCTAAATACCTAGGCCGGTAAGCGTATAGAGGAGGTCTTAGTCTATACTTATCCCTTACTTAAGAAATCCGGGTTTTAGCCCTAGGCTCTTTTAGACTTACTTTAGGAAAAGGGGCCTTAAGGAGGAAATTAAGTCCTATAAGAAAGGGGGGCTTCTCTAAGAATAAGTCCCTAAAAAGGGGGCCTTTAAAAAGAATAAGTCCTAATTAAGCTAGGGGCCCTCCTTTAAGATAAGTCCTAATTCCTCTCTTCGGCTATAGATATCTCCTTCCTCCTACGTGCTATTAGCTCCTCTTATAGACTCTTAAAGCGGGCTTTTAAGGATAGCTTCTCTTAAACGTCTTCTAGCTTAATTTACTATAAAAAGACAGCTAGCTTCTACTTAGGTAAGGGCTTCGTAAGACCGTTGGCTTTTATTAATACCGTTAGAACCTAACGGACGGAAATAAGTCCCCTTTAGACCTCTTAGTATAACTAATACTAGTAAATATCGATATACCGTAGCTAGGTCAATAACTTATTATTTTCCGTAAGAATTTATATAGTCTATATATTATCGTATTCTATAGCTAACGGGGTCGGAATTTAGAGTTATAGAGATATTAGTAGCCGGCTAAGGAAAATCGCTTCTTTTAACGCTTCTAAGAGAGCTAGTAGCTCTGCCTCTATACTAGAAGTCGTAACGGTAGCTTACTTCGAAGCTCTCTAAGCAATAGTTCCTCTAAAAAGGGATATAATATACGCTTATAAGCTCTTTCTATCTAAGGAATTATTTATAAAGGACGAATCGCTCGAATAAAGGAAGATTTCTATAGCTTATTTCTTCCCTTCTAGCCCTCCTAGGCGTAGACTATATAATCTCGTTAAATAGAGATAAAGGATAGCTCTATCTACTACTTCTTAATGCCTAGGGCTAGGATTCTAGTTATGCCTAACTAGCTAGGAGACTATAAAGAGATATCCGGTCTAGTAGAAATAGCTAAAAAAAGCAAGGAGCCTACCTTCTATTAATATTAGAGTTTCTCTTACTCCCTAGCTTAAAAAGATAGATTAAGTAAAAGCTCTTCGTCTAATATAGGTATAGGGGGAAGCTTCTTATCGAGGGAATTAAGGAGGAATTTATAAGCGACCTTATCGATATAGGCGTCTTAGGTAAGCTAGATAGTCTATTAGGACTTATTCCGAAGGATTTATATCCCTAGGAACTACTTTAGCTCCCTTAGCTTAGTTATCTTATACTTTTATTATAGGCCTCGTATAGCCTCCTTAGTAGTAGCCTCTTCCTCTTTTAGGTACGCTTAAATAATATCGTCGACGTAGAAGAAGACTATAATTTTACCCTTCTATATTATATACGGTTCCTAAGGGACTTTCGTAAAGCCTAGGGCTTCGAGGGAACCTATTAAATGCTATTGCTAAAGAAGGCGTGATCTTTATAGTCTATATAAAGCTTTCCTAAGCCGTAGAACCTTTCCTAGTTATTAGAAACTAGGAGGAAGTCGTATATAGATAACTTCTTCTTCCTTAAGAAGGTAGTTAATAAAGGCGTTAACTATATCTATCTAATCGAGCTCGAGGTTAAACTCTACTACTATAGCTATAAGGGTCCGAAAAGACATCCCTACTAGGGTAGTTGCCCTAGTAGGTAAATCCCCCTTTTCCTATTAATTCCTATAAATAACTAGCCGGGCTTTATACTTTTAAAGGAAGCTATATTTATTAGTCTTATAGATAAAGACCTACTTATAGCTAAGGACCTATTTTCCTCTTGCCTTTTCCTTAAGGACCTCTTTAAAAGACCCTATCTCCTCGTATAAGGCTAGGTAGTCTTTCTAGGCCTAGAAAAACTAGTCTTTAAAGGGGTGTTTTTCTAGCTACTTTTAGTTTACTAGTAGGTCCGGGAGGTCTCTTTTATATACCTTCCTTGCTAATAACTATAGCTTAAAGAGCCGGCCTGCTATAAACGCTCCGTAGGAACCGTCTTTTATTAGCGTTAAGTAGAAGTCGGAAAAACGATCGAAATAAGGGAAAGCTTAGTCTTTTTTTATATCGGGCCCTATACCTTCCTTTACTTCTCGAAGCAGGGATAAAAAGGCAGCTAAGTAATCCTTTAAGAGAGGTGCCTTTCCTACCCCCTTAGGGGTCGAGATAGGAAGACTAACTAAAAAAGCTACTTTTAGATCTTCTTCTTATTCCGTAAGAGGAGGCATAGGGAGGTAGGCGTATTCTAGCTCTACCGCTTTCCTATAGTCTCCTTCTTTGTTTAGATTATCTAATCTAGTAGCTTCCTCTTTAAAGTCGGCGTTATCCTCGACTACTTTAACGTCGGTTTCTTCTTCTATTTCCTTATCTAGGACCTCTTCTTAAGACTATTAGGAAGGGGGAATTTAGATCTTCTAAATTAGCTAACGTTAAGAGAGTAAGAGGGGCTATTAATCCCTCTTTCCGTTAAAGAAGCTAGATTCGTCGAAAATTATATCCCTAGTCGAAATAACCTTCTATAGAAGAGGAATCTAGATCTAGAAGATATTCGTAGAATTATAACTAACGAGGTAACTAATAAAGGCTCTCGGATTAAGCTTTCTTTTCTTCTTCCTTTTTAGCTATATATTAGTAGTTATTACGTATGCCTTATAGGTATAGGCACGAAGGTAGGCTAGCGAGGCCCTCTTCTTTATAAAGAGCTTAAGGGGGGATTTCTAGTCTATTCCTTAGGTAGTCCTTCTAGGGGTCCGGTTCTAAAGGTAATAAGCGGTCTTAACGACTTCCCTCTAAAGGTCGTATAGAAGCCTTATAGTAAGTCTTATCGTATAGGCCCTTTCTATTATAGCACCCCCTAATATTTCTACCCCTCCGTTCTAGGCCTAGGTATTCGGTGCTAATAGGAGGGGTAAAATGCCCTTTTTCGAAGCTAATTTAAGATATCCTTCGTAAATAGCTCTCCGTTAGACTATATCTTCTTTACCTTATAGCTAAAGTAGGATTTTATCTAGTTAACGAAGTCCCGGAGGGTAGACTAGTTATACTTACTTAGGTAGGTCTATAAGAAATAGGGGAAAACCATCCCTAAAAAGGCGTCTATAAAAAACATTACCCTAACGAAGCTTTCTTAATCCCTAGAGACGTTAGTTTAGTCGACCTAAATTTCCTTATACGGCTGGTCCGGCCGTAAAGGCGTTCGTTTAGAAATTCGTCTCCTAGTCTTCCCTTAGCCGTAGTATTCGCATTCGATAGTCTTTAGGCCCCTTATTCGTACGCCCTATTATTATCCTAGTTTATATAAAGCTAGGGGGCCCGGGTAACTAAGTCGTGCGTGCTAAAGAAGACCGTTTCCTTAGGCTGCTAGAAGAGGGTCCTTTAAACCTACCCTCCTTTAAGTAGGGAAAGCTAACTTCTCGAGAGATTCCTTCCTAAGGATAGGTCGGAATTCGAGAATAAATTAATAAAAATTTTCCTCGATAAGCCCGATAGTCTAATTCTTCTAGACTAGCCTTATAGGCTTAGACGTCGTATCCTAGAAGATCCCTTCCTTTTAAAGAAAGCGGAAGGAAATTAGGCTCGTTAAAAATCGAGGGCAAAAAGCTACCCTTTTTCGTCGAAGAATTCGTATAGACCTATTAGGCAATTTTATCGTAAAATTTACCCTTCTATACCCCTCTATCCGTACGGTTAATTCCCCGGTAATAAGGTATTCCCTCTATGCCTTCTTAAAGGACCGGAATCGTAAGAGTATATTATAGATATTAAGGGAAGCACCGGAGTTAAGGATAGCTAATTTTCGTAGGGGATAGTCGGAGGGTCCTAACGGTTAGTCTTACTAATCCTTAGGGAAGACGAATACTAGATTTGCTATACTAACGATTTTTCCTCGAATTTACGGCTTAAATAAGGGCAGCGGCGTTAGCTGCTATTTCTTAGTAACCTAAATCTCGTCTATCTTCTTCTATAGCGAGGGGTCCTCCTTAAGAGACTATTATATCGTTTCTTATAGCCTCTTTAAAGGGTTAAATCCTTTAGGTCGGTTTTCCTTAAAGACCTACTAGTATTATAATAATCGATGACCTAGGGATTTATATACTAGGCAGCCGTTTCGTCGTCTAGTCTTTTATTTCTTCGAGGAATCCTCGTCCTAATCCGGAAGGTCTACTTAAAAACCTCCCCTTTTTACCCCTTATTACTAATTTTAACGAAGAGGTTCGATTTCGACTAGTTCCCTAATTTTTCGACTAACGGACTAAAAGGTCTATTAGGGGACTAGTCGGGCCTGTCTAACTAACGGGACCGGGGCAGGGCCCGGAGTAAGAGGCGGAGCCAGGGCCGGGACCGGGGCAGCCGTTAATAACGGTGTTAAGGCTCTTAAGGAAGGAGGAGCCGAAGGAGCAACAGCCGTAACAGCAGCAGCGGGGGCCGCAGTAATAGGGGCTGCAGCAGCTATAGGTCGAGCCGTCTAGGTCGAGTGCTAGCTACGAAGGAATAAGACTGCTTGCTATTATACTCTAGTAGCTTCTTTATCTAGTTCCCGGCTAGCTTCTCGAAAGATAGTCGAGTAACCGTTACTAATAGGCTTTATTAGCAGAGATATATCCTATAGCTACTAGCCGGAAAGAGCTTCTATAAGGAAGTATTAGTTAGCTTCCTTAAGGATTTCTTCCTACTTAGCTAGCTACGAAGAAGCTAGTAGGTTCCTAGGAGAAAAAGCTCTTAAGTAGGCCGTATAGGTCTTCCTAATACGGTTAGTTATATAACCTCTCGAGGGAGCTATTAAGGTCTCGAGCTTTAAAAGCTACTACTTAGGAGTCTCTTCCTCTTAAAGAGTAATTAGCTTTACGGCACTAACGGATTCCGTTATTACTATACGTACGGTAGTTAGTAGCTTTATCTCGTAAAGGTATTCCTTACGGTGACTCTCGTAGTTACCTAAGGCAGCAGAAAAAGTTCTCTATTATACGGAGGTTAGCTCGGAGAAGAGGGATGCTCCCTCTATAAATTCCGTTACCCTAGGACGAAGAGGGGGCTCGAGAGGGTCCTACTTATTAGAGAAGACTAAATTATAAATAGTTCTATCTATACGAGCCCGTAGCTCCTTTACCTACTTATCCTAATCTTAGGGCTCTATAAGAATCGTCCTATAGACCGTAGGGACGGTAGAGGAGTCGAATTTTATTATCGTTGCGGAGAGAGGGGGTAGAAAAGTCGGTTAAAAATCGGCTTTTCTAGTAAGAGGGGTAAAAGGGAGCTACGAGGGATATAAGAAGGGTGCCTTTTATAGCAGCCGAAAGGTATAGGAATACTATTCCTCCTAGGCTTATAACTCTCGCGAAGAGAGATATAAGAAGTATATAAAAATGCACGAAGGTAAAATTAAAAGTAAGGGGTCGGATAGGTAGGGTAGAGAGATTTAATTCTTACGGGAGCAGTAATTACGGTAGGGGAGTAATTATTATATTACCTTAATTATCCTTCTTTCCCCTATCTAACGCCCCTCTTTATACCTATCTAGTATCTTAATTAATAAAGAAGATCCTACTTAAAGAAGCTACTAATATCCTTTTAACTACCGAGCTATTTACCGGTTTTTCCCCTCCTTTCTAGCCGTTGCCGGCATATCCGTCTTATCTCTCGCTACCTCTATAGGAAGCTATCGCTACTTCTGCTTCCCCTCTTGCCCCTACCTCCTCTCTGCACCTCCTTTTAGCTCCTTCCTTAAAATCTGTTTTTTAGCTTCCTAGGTCCCTTATACTAAGGGATATCTCCGAGAACTACGAAATTAAGCTACGCTTTATAATAATTATAGGTAATAAAGTACTACCTTTAAAGAAAGGGGATAGATCGATAACTAAAGATAAAGTAAACTAAGTAAATAAGCTACTTAGTACCTTCTTTCTACCTTTACTTATAAGAGTTAAAGATAAAGGGGTGCGACTATAGTATAAAGTAATACCTATACTTAAGTTAAATTTAAGAGGGGTTAAGGAAAAGGTTATAATAGCGAAACTATAAAAAGTACTTAAAGAAAATAAACTTCTAATAGTAGTATAAAGGTAACTTTAGCTAGTAGTAAAGGATTAAATATTTACTCCCTTTAATATATCTCTTTAAGATAGTATAGTACCTTATTAATAGAAAAATTTAAAATTTATCCTATTAAAGAAGCTAGATAAAGATAACTATATAATAGTTAAGGTATAGCGACTAATCTTACTTTTATCGACGCTTAGTAAAATACTTAAAGCGGTTATAGCTAAGTATATCTTATATATAGTAAAAACTTATAGTCTTTTACCTATAAATTACTTTAAAGTAAGAAAGTAATAATTTACTAAGTATATACTACTACTACTATAAGAATAAGTTTATAAGGCTTAGTATAACTATAAAGTACTTAGCTTAATTAGTTTTAACGTTATAAGCGCTTATAATAGATTTTATAAGGAAAGACTACTTAAGAGGATAAAATTAAAAAGGATATTAGCTAAACTAGTAAGATAGATAAATACTTTTTATTTTAAGTAAATAGTCTTATTTATAGTTAATAAGTATATATTAGAATAATAGGAGCTACCTTAAGTAGGCCTCCTTTAAAGATTACTACTATTACTAAATTTATTCCTTTTCTTTAATATAGACCTAGTTTAAAGAAGAATTAAAGTAAAACCTAGCTCGATTATATTTATAAATAATTACTTAGCTTAAGTAACTAAGCTTACTATAGAAGTAAACTAAGATAGTATTTAAGTAGCTATTAATAATATACTTAAGTAAGAGGTATATAGTAGTATAACCTTTAAAGTAAATAATATAATTATTATTTATTCTATATAAGCTATTATATATAATAATAATAGGCTGTTTTTAATTAAAGGCTAAGAGATCTAACTTAAGGAGAGTACTATAATTCTTAGAGTTTTTATAGATAGTAAGCTATAATTCTAGTAATATATAATAAAATCAGCTACTAAAATTCTTAGCGCTACTATAAGCTTAAGAAGGTTAAATATATTATTACTAAGGGTATTAAGATAACCTTTTAAAGTAATAGTCGCGCTAGCTATAAATTATACCTTTAATATTTAAATATATACCTTTTATATAAAAGATATAGCTTAGATAAATAAAGTATAGATAGTAAGGGTATAGGCTATTATAAGTATATTTTATATAGTTTAATAAGGATAAAGGTATATATTTAAAGTATATATAGTATATAGCTAAGGATTAATAAAGTAATTAACTATATAATTATTTAATTACTAGTCTTATATATAGCTTTAAGGGTCTTAGGTTATTAATATAAGTCTTAAAGATTTCTTTACTTTATACCTCTTTATCTTTATTAAAGTTATATAACTAGCGGCCTTTACTTTAAAAGGGAAAAATAAAAATTTAAATTAATTATATTTAAGAAAGATACTTAATTAAGTAATTTAGGCCTTTATAAAGCTTTTAAGTATACTTAAAAGGAAGTTAAATAAGGAGCGCTAAGGGTCTTATCCCTTTAACGGGCTAATATCTATAAAGGTACGATCTTACTTATTATACTCCTTTTTAGCGACTTTTTAACCTAAGATACTAATAGGAAGGGCGTAATAATAATAAGTAAGGCTCTTTTTCTAAGTATATAAGTAAGTAAATAAACCGTTAATAGAACTTTTTTCTTTTATTATAATCCCTTCCCTTTATATTATTTATTTCTCCCTTTACCTATAAGCTACTTATTTAGCTTTTTCCTATCTTTACTTATATATTTCTTTCCTTAGATAATTATCTACTACTTCTTATATACGCTCTTAAGTATTTATACTTATTATTCTTAAGGGCGTTTAGGAAATAAAGTAGTTAGCGTCTTTACTAGTTTATAGTATTAAGTATAGCTAAATTAAATAAACTATAAAGTCTTATAGACTAATTATTATCGTATTACTAGTAGTCCTATATAAATATATAGAATTATAGTCGTTAAAATCCTAGTAGTAATTTTAATATATTCCTAAGTTTTTAACTCCTTTAACCTAAGAGGGTTTAAAGCCTAGTATAAACCTTATAAGGACTATAGCTAAAGAGGCTATTACTATACTTTATTTCTAAGAAGTAATAGGGCGCGCTATAAGCGTTACTAAAGTCTTTAGCCTTAAAGTAATTAACTAAGCGCCTAGTACTTTTAGAGTCCTAAGGCGAGTTAATAGCCGCGCTATCTACCTTTCTTCCTTACTAGCTTCTTATTAAGCTATCGGCGGGGGTATAGTTATAAGTCTTTTACTTCTTTATATATTTAAAGGAGTTATTAGTAATAGCTAAGGAGTAAGCTTAATTAGCTATATATTTAAGGGGGAGAATAAAGGCGTTATTTCTATATAGATAAAGGGACTAATAAGGGCGCTTAGCTCTCTCTTTTATAGACTCTATAATAAGGATCCTATCTTAAGGTTACTTAGGGAAAGGCTACTTAGTTTAAATAAAGAGCTTAATTTAGTTAATACTTAAGGTAATAAAGGTCTAGGCTTATTCTTAATTCCTATTAACGTAATTAGATAGTTAAGGGTCCTTTTAAGGAGGAGTTTTATAAAGAAACTATATATAGCCTAAGTAATTAAGTTAGTTTGCTAAGAGGTTAACTGCCTATAAGACTTCTTAAAGGTCTTATTCTTCTTAATCTCCTTAGATAATATAGTTATATTAATAAATTAATTTATACTTATAAATCCTTATAGGAAAAACTCTACTAAAAGTTATTAAACCTTAACTAAATAATATCCTTTATAGTTATTTAACCCCGCTATTAAACTACTAAGAAACTCTATTACTCTATAATATTACTTATATATAATTAAGTTTATTTACTATAATAGCTTAGATTCTATATATTAGCTAATTAATATAGCTTTTTATACTTATCTTCTTATCTAGCTTAAAGAAATACTAGTCTTAGTATAAGATTTTATTTATTTATAGGGCTTCTTATATTACTTTATACCTTTACTTTAAAATTACTTTAACCTTTAAGTATCGCTACTTAATTATCTTAAAGTATAGCCTAACTATACTTTTAACCTAGTATTAAATTATTATTAAGAATAAGTAGCTATATTCTTACCCTTCTTACTAAGTAGTATAAAAGACTAGTATATAAGTAGAGTTATAAGGAACTTAAAGGATATAAAGAAACTACTACTATACTTCTAAGAATATATAGAGTTTAGTATACTATCCCTCTTTCTAAGTATTAAAAATAATTAAGTTTCCTTCCTTATAGTTTTAAAAGAAGGCTCCTTAATAAAGTCCCTTTTTATTTAGTCTTACTAAAAAGTTAATAACTTTAGTTATATACCTTTATTTATATATAAAGCAACTAAGGTTAAAGGTAAGAGTAGTAAACTTAATTAAATACTCTTTATTATTTAAGTATTTAAAGTACTTTATATATTTATCTTTTATATCTTTAATAGATTCCCCTTAATAGTTAGTATAAACTAATAGTAAGTAAGGTAAGAGGTATAATATATTCTTAATATATTATATTAATATCTTAATTATTATATTAAGGCTAAAGCTTATAGCTTATTATTTATTAATAGCTCTATAAAGAAAGTTATATATATCTACGATATACTCTTTTTAATAGGCCTTATTCCTAGTAAATCTATTTATCTTTTTAACGCCCTTATATAATATCCGAGCGTTTTTAAAGGTATTATCTTATTATTTAATAGGGCCTATTAGTATTAGGTACTAACGATCTCTATAAATATACTAAGGAGGTTACTTTTACTTATAAACGTCTTATTAGTCTTAGTTTATAAACCTTTCCTTATCTTTAGTATATAAGCGCTCTTTACTACCTTTTACTTTAACTTTACTATAATAAGTAAGTAAAATAAAGCTCTTACTCTTAAATAGTAATACGCTAAAGAAAATAGTAGTATTCTTAAGGAGGTTTATAGCTAGGCTTAGGATACTATTTAGGTTCGCTACTATATCTTAAGAAAGGGTAGAGTAAGTAAAAAAGAAAGAGAAGTTAAGATTAAATAGTTAAGGTAAGTAGTTTTAAGTTATAACGCTAAGAGGCTAAGAGGGTTATATATATATATATAAGAGTTATATTAATAGAGGGGATTATTATAAGTAGGGAAGTATATAGAGTATATATATATAGAAGGAAGAAGAAAAAAGGAAGAAGGAGGGTATAGTAAGAGGAATAAATAGTTATTAAAGCATACGGTTATTAGTTACTTTAGCCGGCCTTTATAATAGTAATATCTTAGGTATATTTAAGGGTTACGCTTAAATAGCTTCTTTTACTAGTTATTAATTAACGAGCTATTTACTCTCTACCTTTTTCTTCCTTTCTTTACTCTTTTTATTCCTCTTCTTTCTTTTCTTTTCTTTATCTTCTTTATTTTTCTATACTACTACCTTTTATCTTTTCTTTTTATAACTACTTCTTCTTTTTTATTATATCTTATAAGACCGCTATTCTTAGAACTAAAAAGCTATAAGATATTATTAACCTCTCTTTAACTACTCTTTTATAACCTTCTATTATTACTATTACTCTTCTTACTTAAAATTATTATACTAAGGTCTTTCCTTTTTATATAAAGTACTTTTAAGTAATAACTATCTAACTTATTTAATCTCGCTTAGCTCGTTTTAATCGTTTTCTTTTATAGATCTATAGTTACTTTAAGACCTAGGTCTATAATAGAAATAATATTAGTTACTAAGGGTTTTTAATTTATATAGAAAATGCCTTTTTATTATAGGTTCTATTAAAAGCTCTTAATATTATTAGGATTAAAGTATATAATCGCTCTCTTTTCTCTTAATTTCTTAAAAGTATACTAGCTCGGTATAATTAAATCGTCTTTTATATCCTTTAATATAAATATTAGCTAGTAACCTATATCCCTATAAAAACTACTTATTTATATAAATACTTCTTTTCTTAGCTTAGTTTAAGGTAGTAAGAGTACTCTTAAGTAGTCTTAATTACTTTATATAAAACTTATAACCTTTGCCTTTATTAAGGATATATTTAAACTTATTAAATAACTATAACTTCCGCTTATAAGTATATTATATTCCCTTTTAATAAGTATATCTCTTATCTAAGTACTATTAATAGCTCTTATACTAACTATATCTAAGATTTAACTAAGGCGCTTATTTATAAATAGTAGTACTTCCTTAAATATTATAGGGCTACTTATAATTATAATAGATTCGCTAACTATATATATAGTTATAATTTCTATACTAACTATAAGACTAATAAATTTTACGATAAGTATATTAGTAATAAGACCGCCCTTTATCTTTTTTATAATATCCTTAATCCTTTTAGTCTTACTAAGGATTTAAAGGAAAGGGAGGAAATTAACCTTATACTTATTTTACTTAAAAGAGATTATATAGGTTTAACGAGCTCTCTCTTAAGTAATAATTAAATAGTCTTTAAATTTACTTTATAATAGTCTATAATAGGTTTACTAAAAGTAAGTAGCTTTATTTAGTTACTATCTTTAATAGTAAAAGTTCTTTTCTCTTAAGGTTATATATATTTAATTTAGTAAGTTAAAAGTATATTAAAATTTATTTTATAAGCGCGTTTATTTTCGCTATAATTAGTCTCCCTTTCTATAATAAAGAATAAACATCCTTATCTATAAAGTAAAAAATCCTATTCTTAAAGGAGGTAGGTAGTAAGAATATTTATTTTCTTACTTTATTTTTTAATTATATCTTTATTCGTTTTCTTTAATATAGTAAAGGGTAGGTTATTACTAAGGAAGGGTAGGAAATATTATCTCTATTTACTTAAGGAACTTTAAGTAGAAAATTTAAAAAAGTAAAATAATAAGTATAGCGCTTATAAATATCTTAGCTACTATAGTTATCCTTCGATTAGATATTTAGATAGTACCTTAGTTACTAGTTAGGTTCTAGTATACTTCTTATAATAGTTATAGATTTTTATTTTTACTACCTTTTCCTTCCTAGCTCTTTTTTACCTCTTTCTTTTCTTATTAAATTAGCGTAGTAAGGGCTTATATATAGAGATCCGTTTTTACTTTCTTAAGTTATAGTAGCTAAACCTTAATTATATACCTTAGGCCTTTCTTAAGTATTTATAGTTACTCTTCTTCCTCTTCCTAGCTTTAATCCTTTTAAGGTTTATTAAGGAGTTATTATAACTATAGTACTATTTAATCTAAGGCTTCTTTACTTAATAAGAGTAGTAAAGTATCTACTTTATTTATTATTTCTTCCTTCCTTCTCTTATTAAGAGTAATCTTATCCTAGAGTAACTAATTATCCTTAGTAAAGTACTACTAACCTTCTTTATCTTTTTTAAACTTATTTAAATACTCTCTTAGGATTATCTTATTAGGTACGATTCTATTTAAAGTCTTAATCTTATATACCTTAAACTACTTTAAGCGTAATACTAATTAAAAGGGACCGTTCTACTTTATTTAATACTTAGCTTACCTCCTTAGATTATTTAATTATCTTATATTAAATAGTAAGATAAAGTCTTTAAGTTATAGGCTTTCTTTCCTTATTATAAACTTATTAGCTTTATCTATCCTCTTTACTAATCGATTTTAGTATCTTATTACGTTTTTCTTAGCTTCTTTTATATCTTTTTCTTTCCTTTCTAAAACTTATATATATACTTTAAATAATTCTTCTTATATCTTTACTTTATTATCTTTACTTTATCTTAATTAATTAGTCGCTAAGTTAGGTATTTTACCTTAAGAGGTAGTACTAGTTCTTATTTATATAATAGGTAGAAAGCTAATATTTTATAAGACTCTTTAACTACTATTTAGTCTATAAAGATTACTTAGTTAATATATTTAATCTACTTACCCTTTTTCTTTACTTATTTTATAAGTACTATTATTAACCTTTAGTACCTTTATTTTACTACTACGTTTACTTTTAAATTATATACTAAAGTTTAAATAACTTTAATACCTATATCCTTAAAGATATACTTAAAGTCTTCCTTTATTTTAGGCCCTCTATCGATTATAGTATATAGTATTATACTATACCTATAAATAATAAAGAGTATAAATTTAATTATAGCTCCTATAGTAATTTCTTTAACTAAGGTTACTTTTACTTATTTAGTAAGGTTATCTTATACTTTTATAATATATAAATACCTATAATTAAATAGTATATATTAGCTATTAAAGTAAACTTTACTTATAAGATAGTTAAGTATAATTATAGTTATAACTTCTTAAGGTCTCTTAGTTATAAAGTATTAGTATTCTTTATAAAAAGAGATTATATTATAAATTTCGTTTTAAAGGCTAGCCTACTAATACTTATTCTTTATAAATATATATATATCTTATTATCCTTTATATCTTATTTATACGTAGTACTTTATAATAAACCTTTTTTATTCTTTTAGGTCGTCTATAACTAATATAGGTCCTCTTTCTTCTTTTTTAAGGAGTTACTAAAGCTTTTAATCTTTAATATAGAAATTTAAACTCTTTAAGTATAGCTTCTTATAATCTTATTTAAAAAGGCCCTCCGGCCGTTTTAATATTTAAAGGAAGTCTATAATTATCCTCGATTCCTTTAAGTAGTCCCCTTATAGCTTAGTCCCTTATACTATATTTAAGTAAAAGTCTATAAACCCTTTAATATCGCGTTTTATTTCCTTATTTAATATATTAAAAGGTCCTTTAAGCTTTCTTAAGAGTCTATTAACTATACTGTTCTTCTTACCTTCGATATATTATATAGTAAAGTTAAAGAGGAAAATATAGCTTATCTAGTAAGTTACTATAGCTTTAAAGATATCTTTAAGGGTACCTTTTAGTTAATTAACTAAGACTTATATATTAGTTTCTAAGATAAAATATATATTATATAAGTATATTCTTAGTCTCTTAAGTATACTTAATATAGCCTTATACTCCCTCTTTATTATATTATATTTATTTTCTATTAGTAACTACGTTTTACTTTTAAACCTTATAAGGCGTTTCTTTCTATTAATAATTTATATTAAGACTACTTCTTAGCTAAGTAAACTAGTATTATATATTATAAGAATATACCCTTATATTCCTATTTTATAGTTATAAAGAAATAATAGGTATAGGGAGGCTCTATAAAATAAGCTAGTAAAAAGAGGCTCTATAATATAGTCTAAGGGAATAACCCTTAAAGATAAAGACCTCTACTAGATATCTATACCTTCCTTTAGGAAAAGCGGGTAACGATAAGCCTATCCTAATAAAATAAAATATACAAAGAATATATAAGTTAATTACGAGTAGAACGGATACTATATTGCCTATTTTAGCTTAGCGGTTCTAAAGATATCCGCGATACGAGAATAGGTAGGGTATAGAATATTCTAGTTAAATCTACTACTTATACTAGAACCTATAGTCTTACGTTAACTATTACGTTATAATTAGACTACCTACTAAGTTAGGAAGACATACTATAGATAGAGCTTTTTAAGCACTATAGAAAATACTAGAAAGCTAACTAATTAGTCTACTAGTAGGCGAGCAATAGTCTATAAAAGATAAAGGATTTCCCTAGGAGTAGTAGATAGAATAAGTAAATTTTATAAGCATCCTTTATAACGCTATTCTTTTAATATATTATTTAGCCCCTTATATACTCGTTATAAATTCCGGACGAAATCCTACCCTATACTCCTTCGACTAATCTTTCCGCTTACGTTATCGATTACCCGATTCTACGCTTATTGCTTATACCTTTTTATATATATTAAAATAATATCTCTTCTTCCTAGGCTAATATTAAGGGATACTAAAAAGACTTAATTAATAATAGCTTTCTTAAAGGTAGCTATTACTTTTACTTATTTATCTCCTTACTCTTAATAAACTTCTTTCTTTAATAGGTCTATAAAGGGTTTTACTAAGATAGTAAACTATTTAATCTAGATTTAATAGTATCTTATAATACTAAGGAAAGCTTTAATATATATTTTATTTAGGTATCTTATCTATTCTTTAATCTTAATAACTTTATAATTTATAAGGCACCTTTTATTTATTTTATAGATATAACTAATAGCTTTAATTACTTACTAGTAGAATTTTAATTTAGCTATTATAATAATATAGCTAGAAAGTTTAACGTTATATAAGATTTTATCGAGGTTAATAAAGTATTTAAAGATAAATCTCCTTACTCTTAGCGCTACCTCTTTATTATTATATATTATATTAGGCCCCTTAATACCTATATTATTAAGGAAATTCTTATAGATATTTAATATAACGTCTTATAGGAATCTTTATATTATTCTTATAAATTAGCTAACTAAGTTTATAGCCCCTTAACGGAATATATATATATATAAGAAGCTAATAAGTATCGCGAATATCGTTAAGTTTTAGCTTTTAATATTAAGAGAGATCTAATTATAGCCTAAAAAAAGGTCTAGGAGGGAAAGGATCTTATATACTAAGAAGTAGTTACTAAACCTATTTATATTTAATAGTAGGTTTATATCTCTTATTATAATAGTATTTATATATATCGTAAAACTAATTAAGCGTAGTCCTTTATCTTTCTTTATTATAAGGAAAAAGGGGTTCTTATAAGGCCTATACCTTTTTTAAGGACTCTTATTTCTAGTTTAATTTTAAGGATATTAATAACTTTCTACTTTATTACTTTTAAGATTAAAATTAAAGCTACTTACTATACCTTATATTCTATTATCTTAATAACTTATAAGGGGGCTATAGCTAAGTTAATATTACTTCTTTTTATAAAGTCCTAGGATAACGCTACTTTCTTATTAAAAAAAATACTATTAAAGATCCGGATTTCTACCTTTATAAGAAAGCCCTTAGATTATTCGTAAGTTACTTTAAGTCTCTTTTATATTAGCCGCTTTCCTTTTTATATACTTAAGTATTTTCCTATTAAGTATTCTAAGTAAGGTCTAAGCTATATCTTATCTTTAATAGTATTTTATAGTTTTCTTTTAATTAGGGTCCCCTTTTAATATTAAGCCGTTTAATTAAGTATTATTAATATAGTTAATCTTATTTACTTTTTTTAAAGAAATTATTAACTCTTAGATTATATAATCTTATAGGTCGTTTCCTCCCTATCTTAACTTTAACCTTTTAGATCTTTTTAAACTTCTTTCTAGCTTTAATAATACTTTTCTTAAATTCTCTTATAGCCTTTATAATTATAACTTTAATAATCTCTTTTATTATTTTAAATCTAATAGCTAGAATCGCTTTATCTCCTTTATCTATAATTAATTACTATTATACTAATACTATTAAGGGCTTATTTATACTAGTATAGGCTAGGTTAAGGACTTAGTTAGCGCCCCTTTTATAACTAAGGATCTTACCTCTTAGTAAGAGAATTTTAGCTATTAAGATATCTAAAAAGGGGTTTCTTTATAATTATTAAGTAGCTCCTAGGTTATCTTCTTTAACTTTTATTACTAAAGCTTAAACCTTTTTTCTTAGGAGCTAAGTCGCTATTTCCTATATAGTCTCCTTAAGCCTTAGTCTTTTATATATAATTTTATTAACTATTAAGGTTATAATCTAAAAGGATTTTACTATATCTATTATATACTTTATATACGTTATCGCTTATATTTAATAAGCGGCTATATCTTTTTTATAATAGTTATAAGCTTAGGCGGAGGCGTTACCCCTTTAAGAACTTCTTAGTAACTATATAGGTACTTCTTCTAGCTACCTTAACGCGTATTACCTAAAGGCTTATAGTTCGAGTCCCGCTAGTATAATTAAGCGCGGTTTTAGTATAGGAACTTATTATCCCTTTATAAGAGAGGAGTAGTCTAGGTATCCTAAGATAGATTAACCTAGCCTCCTTAAGGGGGTATATCGCGTACTTTATATATATTAATTAATGCTATCGCTTATATTTAATAAGCGGCTATATCTTTTTTATAATAATATCGACCTTATCTAAGAGCTCTTATTTAATAGCTCCTATAGCTAATATAATTACTTAGATAGTACTAATTTAATATTTAACTTATATATTGCCGTTATTTAAAAATTAATTAAATAATATACGCGCGGCTTTAATAAATAGTATGCCTAGGATAAAGGGGACTAAGACTCTATCTAGTTTAATATAAAAATAGATTAGTATTTAAGCTATACTTAGATAGAGATTAATATCTACCTCCCTAACTATATTTATAAGGGACCTAGTATATACTATCGTTAATACTCTTATAAATAGGATTTTAAGCTTATATATATTTATATATCTTTTAGTAATAAGGTTTCCTTTAAGTTTAGTACTAATTAAGGCGCTTAGAACTTTAGCTTTCTAGCTACTAAGATATACTTAAATATAAGGTAGGTCTTATATATACTTAAGTATATAAAAGGGTATAAGGACTATATTTATATATATTATAGAAATCGCTATAAGGTCCTTTAAAGTTATCTTTTAGTATCTTATGAAGAGTACTACTTTTTATATAATAAATTCGTCTTTCCTTAGTCTTATTACCTCTAAAGTTTATTAATTAAATAGTCCTTAAGCTAGTTACGTTACGCTAATTATATTAGTTATAAACCTAACTTCTTTTAATACTTATTAGACTTTAAGGTACTTATAATCCGATTCTTTATAAGTAAAGTAAGTAAGATTAATTAGTTTAACTTAGCATTCTTTATCTTATTCTTTAACTTATATTAAAGCTACTATAAGTTTTCCTTATAAATATTTAAAGAGGAGTAAATTATTCTTTATATTATCTTTAGCTACTTTTATAACTATTATTATAGCTTTATAAGGTCTTATATTACTCTATACTTTCTTTAAGGTCTAGAATTTAGTATTTCTTATACCTTAAGCTATATCTATATATCTTATACTAAGTCTCTTACTTAGTTAAGGAATAAGGTTAATTAGGTAGTTTAAAAGGATTAGGATTCTTTTATATATAATTTCTTTAATAATTTTATTTATAAGTCTATTAAACTTCTTATTTAAATCTACTTTATATTTATAATATATAAGAATAATCTTTAAGCTAGTTTTTACTATTCTTATTATCTTAATTTCCTCTATATCCTCTTTAACTCTTTATCTTTTCCCCTTATAAGTATTAATCCCTATTATAGTTATATAGATTATCTAATTATATATATTACTTTATTATATATTTTCTATAATTATAATAACTAATATCCTTCTTACTTCTTTTCTTATATCGCTTACTTTTAAACTCCTTAGCTTATACTTATATAGGCTTTTATATTTCTAAAACTAGTCTAAGAAACTAGATTCTTTTTTACTAGTAGCTTAATTTAAGTAAGATAGTATAACTATAGCTTTAACTTATTTTATAAGTAGTAATAGAAAGGAGTCTAGCTATATATCTACCTAGTATATAGTAAGCCTTTAAATATATATACTTATTTAGGAGAACTTATTAGTAAGTACTAAGTAAATTATACTTTTATTATCTTTTCTTTTAAGGTAAAGAGTCTTATTTACTACTTTATATATTATAAATCTAATCTTATAGTCCTAAGAGTATACCTTATACTTATTAAAGTAATATCTTTTTTTACTATAATAGAAGTATCTCCTAGGCCTATTAAAAGTATTAACCTAAAACTATATATATTAATTAAATAGGTAGTAGAATCTAATAGTATTTACGCTACCTCTTTATCTATAACTTAAAGAGTAGCCTTTACTACTAACGCGTTTCTATTCCCTATTAAGCTAGTTAAATATCTACTCTTACTTATAAGTAAGGTTAATCTTTATATCTTTAAAGGCTTTTATTAGGTCTAAGATCTCCTTTACAAGCTATTTGGGTTTCTATTTTCTTTAACTCTTTAGGAAGTTTTTCTTTACCCTTAATAGATTTAGCTTCCTTTATTACTTTATTAATTTCCCTAAAAAGCTAGTCTTTCTTTAAGATCTTAAGCTTTTAATTATAGACTTTAGATACTATATCTTATTACTTAATATCTTAGTAAGGTACTAAGTAGTTATTAATTATATAGATAAGGCTTTTATATAAGAGTTTTAAGATAACTTTAAATATCTTTTTATTTCTCTTTATAACGTTAATAATAAGTTCCTTCGGTATTATATAGTAGATAAAGTATAACTAAACTATAGATTCTTCTTAGCTATTAAGTTATACCTTACGCTATAAGTATAAGTAGAAACTAAGCTATTTTATAAATTTTATAATAGTCTTAGGCTTTTTAATATTATAATAGTTTAAGCTGTCGTTAGTAGTTTTTAGTTATTTAATATTATATATATAGTAGTATTAAAGGAGTCTCTTTTTTACTTCTTCCTAAGTAAGTCCGTCTATAAGAATTTTAAAAGTAAGGGCTTATATAAAGGAGATATAGACTTTAAGCTAGTTTATTTTATCCTTATTATAAATATAGTTAATATATATCTCTTACTTAAACTTCTTAAGAGATTTAGTTTTATTTTTACTATTAAATCTATTAATAGGTAAGAGTTATAGTTAGTAGAGTCTTCTTATAAAGTTATCTTAGCTTTTAGTAAGTATATCTCTAAGTCTATTAGTAATCTTATTAATATCTACCTTAATTTATTTAGTATTATTAGTAGTAGGATTAGATAATCCCTCTTAACGGCTAGCGTTTCTAGATATAGTATACTTATAGATTATAAGGTTATAAAATTTAAAGTTAGAGCTTTTAGAGTTTAAGGATATCTTATTATAACTATCTTATTACTTACTTTCTTATTTATTAAAAGGAGGTAAGCGTTCTCTATAAGCTACCGCGTAAAGGAGAGCTAAAGTTAAGGTTATTAAGGTATCCCTTATTAATACTTATATTAGTATTATTAGTATATATATAAGTAAGAGGTCTTAGTAAGGTTCTAAAATAGTATAGATTACGTTATCGTTATTACTTATATATTCTAAAGTATTATATAAGGATTATAGTTTTTTAACCGAGTCGCTAGTATTAAGGGTCGTAGGGCTAATAATAAGAGCTCGGGGATTTTTTTAGTATAAGCTTATTACTTTTCCTTTATTACTAGCGAAGGCATTATCTAATTATTTATTTCCTGGTAAGCGTATCGCCTTATTAGGTCCTTAACTCTAGCTATTAAGGTAGTTACTACTTTAATTATTAAATCCCTAGATTTTATTTTTTCTAAATAGTACTATTATCCTCTAGGTATTCTCGGCTTTATAAAGCTACTCGTCGCTATATAAATAAAACAGAATAATAAGTTTACGCCCTAGATACTAGTTTTAATAAGGATAAGGGTATATATTTAAAGCACGTATAGTATACGGCTAAGGATTAATAGAGTAATTAACTATATAATTATTTAATTATCGGTCCTATATATAGCTTTAAGGGTCTTAGGTTATTAATATAAGTCTTAGAGATTTCTTTATTATATGCCTCTTTATCTTTACTAGAGTCGCGTAACTAGCGGCCTTTACTTTAAAGAGGGAAAATAGAAATTCGAATTAATTATATTTAAGGAAGATACTTAATTAGATAATTTAGGCCTTTATAAAGCCTTTAAGTATACTTAAAGGAAAGTTAAATAGGGAGCGCTAAGGGTCTTATCCCTTTAACGGGCTAATATCTATAAGGGTATAATCTTACCTATTAAAATAGTTATAACGACTATAGCTATAGCTAAGGCTAATATTTAAATAGTAAAAGAATAATATAGATAAGCTATAATAAGACTTTATATTAATCTTTAAACCCTACTAGTAATATATCTACTAGTAGCCTTAAGAAATTTTATAACTAAGAGGTTTATACTACTAATATAAAAGATTATTATAATAGTATAAACTATATAAATAGACTAAATAAAAAATATATATAAGTATATATTACTACTATAAATACTATATATCTAAGCGGTGTTAGAGAGCGATATAGTAGAAGCTATTAAGGTAGTAAATAATACTAAGGGGATTATAATAGTAATATCTAGCTTATAAAGGGATAGTATAGTAGGAATAAGAGGCGTAGTATATAACGTAAATTACGACGGCCTAAGTATAGTTCTTACTAGCTACTCTATATATCTCGGGACTATAGATAAGTAGAACCTATATACCGCGGAACTAATAGCGATAGTAATACCGCTAATATATACGCCGACCGGCCCGCCTTATCGAGAGGTAACGGTCGTAGTAAGTAGTCGCGTAGCCCTAGAAGTAATTAAGCGTCCTCGTAGCCAATCCGGCTAATATACTATTCGCTAAATTTACGACTATATTAACCGACTAGTTAGGCGAGGCTAGTCTATAAAACTTATCTAGGCACTAACTAAGTAAGCACGGTTTATATAGGCATTAGTCGCTAAGATAGTAGCGAAGAAAGTAACCTAGGTTAAAGCGGTAGTAGAAAAGCTATTATACTAAGTAAGATCTACTACGCTCCGTCTAGCACTCGCTCGAGGTTAGTATAAATAGCTTCTAGAAAATATAAGAAAGTACTTAAAATATATTAATAAAGTATTACTAAGGAAGTATACTTATATACTTTACGATTCTCTAAGAAAGAAAGAAGCTAATATTCTTATCTAGCTTTATACTAGTATATTATAACTAAACGGGTGCCTATATATAATAGGAGTTATAAACTTAGATTTATATAATTATAGCTAGGTAGTAAAAATAGTTAATTACTTTTTTTTCGATATATAAAGTAGTTTACGTAATAAGGTGTCTTATTTAAATACGTAAGAGCTAAGATTAAGAATCTATCTTTTTTCTTAGGAGGAAAAGCTATATTAAATAGCGATAAGTAGAAGCTAGATATATAGGCGGTTTATATAGCGATTAAATTCGCGATTAAGATTAAACGGCTCGATAGAAAGCTATAACTATTAGAAGATAACTAAGCTCTAATAAGTAACTATACTAAGTTACTAATATATCTTAGCTTCGGAACTAGTAGACCGCGCTTTAGCTGCTATAAATAGGATGCTAAATACTTAAAGAATTCGGCCTTTAAGTAGGCCTATTATAGGACTAATAATAACGAGGCTAACTAGCAAACGATAAGACGACAATCTATTAGGCTTAGGGAGTCAAGGAACAAACGTGCTAAACTATACTCTTAACTATGTAAAGGCCTTATAGGGACCTCCCTCCGGGCGAAATAAATCCTACCTACCTACCGACATTTTATCTCAACGTCAATCCGGGACAGCTCAATAACAATGGCGCCGATTGACGAGGCTCTTGATTTTCTGAAATCGTCGGAATTAGTGAATTATGCCGATACTGCACGGAAATTCAACCATAACGAGACTACGTTGCGACGGCGACATTAAGGCAAACAGTGGTCAAGACGTGATGCCAACTCATTGTATAAACCACGGCTGTCAATGCAACAAGAACGGGATCTTATTATGTCGTATATCAAGCCTGCCTAAGATGATTACTCGTGAAGTGGCGATATTACTACGCAATGCCGCTGTTGCCTGGAAGGCAACAGCTAATGCGTAGGCAGGCAACAAGTCTTTAATTTATATGTAAAGAGCTGCACAATTCCCTGCAGCTCGTTCACCTACTTCTTGTTCTTTAGATAATTCTCATCAATTGACTGATGCTATTTAGATCGCTTTGCACAGCCGCTGTCGTGCAAGGTGTGGGCCGTAACTGTCTGACACTCCCTCTAAAGGCGTTGGCGTCGATAGGCTTATATCTAGTTGAGAAATCACACTCTTAGGGTCTAATGACATGAGCCCAGCACCTCGAAAACCTCCTTCGATGTTTTTCTCGGTCATAGCGTCCTAAAATGCTACAAAAAAAACGCTAGGAAGAAGTCTTTCTTGGTGATGTGGGTTATGCCTGCCCTTATCTTCTTCTCGATTTGCCGACCGTATGCATTCTTAAGCGAGCTAGAACAGCCGACGTCGAGAGGCTAGAGTAAGTAAGATAAATAGGGAGGTATATAGAGTATAACAACGTTTTTCTCCTTATAGAATAGCTCGAAGTCTACCGGGTGGTGACTTTTATGGCTATCTAGGATGAGGAGGCGGTATCCGCCTATTTTACGGAGTCTTATATGTTTTTCGAAGTGCTAAATCCATTCTAGGCCTCTCTCGTTCGTGGTCTAGCCGTTTTCAGACATAGCGATGACCCAGTCTTGCGGGAGAGGGCTATTCTCATACCAAGTTAAGAGGTGATATTTGCCTAAGACGATAATAAATAGAGGGATAGCCCAGCCTTAGGAATTTACGCCCTAGATTACCGAAACCCATTCCCGATTCCTAGGCTACATTAGTTTCGTATTTAAACGTCTTTCTACACTTATAACGACCATTCCTATCGAGATTTGGCCTATTATAAAGCCAGTCTCATCAAAGTTATTGATATCTAACTCGGCAATACCATATTTAGCGATTGTGTTCCGCACGAGCGCGAACTAACCCCGGATAATATCTAGATCTTCGCATTGGGCTCTCTTATAGTTATACTTGCGAAAGAAACGCGTCTTTAGCTACTGGATGTCGCTTGACGAAGTTAGAGGCCCAGCGCTTCCCGACGCGTAACGCGTCGCGCTCAACGAGCAATCGGTTGGCAATATCTTCCACCTCGCGAAGCTTGGGGAATGATTGCAAATCTAGGTCCAAGACATACTCAACGATTGTCGACTCCTCCAATCTAGTCAATTTCCGCGATTTGGAGGGGTTACCGCGTCGCGACGTTATGCCGTGGAGTCGACTCGCTAAGGTAGAATGGGGCACTGCGAATGTTCGTGCAGCGGACCGGATACTAAGACTCGGGTCTTTTTTGATGGCCTGAATGGCTAAGAATAGCGGTCTCTCTTTTCTAAGAGGATCCATTTGTTTTGGTGGAGTAAAACGGGTCGTCAACTTATCCCCTGCATTGTCGCAGGTCGGTGTCCAGCTCACTTGTCTGTCCAGCTTACTTATCAAGTACGTTACTGAAAGGGGGGTGTTACCGACAGGGGGCGGGGTATGGTAAGTGAGACGTGAGGACTATCTGGTCTGTTTTAATGATTGGCATGGTGCCTTGCGGAAAATAAGCATGGTCAGACTGCTTACGCGCCGCCTAGTGCCTTGAATATAGTAGGCGTTCTCTGGCCATCCCTGTCGCGTTTCTTCGTGTGTTCGTGGCCGTCTCACCACTCTATTAGTCTCGTTCCGACTACGACAACTCTAGAAATTTGTCGCGGCTTTGCAGGATCACATTCCCTTGCTAGGAAAGGTTTGCTAAAAAAGCCGGCCCGGAAAATATGCAGAGCATTCCGGAGCCAAAGCTCATTTTCTCGGCTAGCCGATACTTAGGTAAGTAAAAGCAAGCCGAGGAAAATAGTATATATAGACTGGTCAGGGAACATGTATTGAGAGAAATCAGATAACCTTTCCTCACTATCGCACACTATCGTCACAGCCTAAGAATAAGCAATCCTGTTTCTCATCCAAGATGTTATCTAAGATCCTCATTTTGACCATCGCCTTTGCAGCGAGTACGATCGCCTCGCCCGTTGAGAATGGAGACCTCGACATAACGTCCGGCATGCTCAGCAGTGACGACTATGGTGGTGGCTCTGACCCCGGCTGCGGTCCCCCGCCGAAGCCCAAGCCGAAGAAGTGCAAGAAAAAGGGTGCTAGATGCAACGCGAGAACCCCAGGCGGCAACAAATGCTGCAAGGGACTTAAGTGTATCTCAGGAAAGGTAGAAACGAGCAGTTCCTATTCGAGTATAAACATACTATATACTAACCTATTATCCTATAGTGCGGCAAGCAGAAGCCGCCCGCACCTCCCTCACCCCCTGTCCCCGGCTACTAAGAAAGTTAGGGGGTTCGCAAAATATCTAATAGCGTTATAATTCGAAGACTACTCTCGTTGACTGGCTTAGAAGAACTCAGGGTTAGGCAAGCAGGCTTGCAAATGAATAAATTAACTTAAATCGGGCCTTTAATTTAATTTTATTTAGAAATAAGATTATAGGAATCACCGATCTAATCTAATTTAATTTAGTTCGGGTTCGATTTAGATTTATTTGCATGAGATTTGAATAACAGCACTGTTCTCCTAATATGATATATACTGAGCAGCGCCTGCTTAGAGGCGGCCTCTTTGCGCTGCAACCATCTGCCTTGCAAGACTAAAGATGCGCCCTAGCTCGGAAGACATGGCCGGAACTGAGAAAGATCGATTCCTATCCGCGATAGGCGTGGGTACTAACGCCTTCGGCGAAGCTAATATTAAATGGTATCATGCACCAGACAGTCTCCCGGATCGGTTGTGGCTACCTACTCTACATACCACCTCGTCCCGTCTAGCAGATATCGACGGTGCAGGCTGTGTACTAAGCTTCCTTACTAAGGTTATAAAGTTATCTAGTTCCACCGTCGGTTCTTCGGGTATCGTACCATGCCCTACCCCCCTTTTAGTAACACCCCCCTTTTAGTAGTATAAATAAAAAGGTTCCTACTAAAAAGTCTACTATTTAAACTATATAAAATATTACTAGAACTTAAGAATAAAAATATAAAGATTATATTATTTTATAGAGAAATAAACGCCTATATCTATACTAGCGTTTTATTACTACTCTCCTATATCTAGTAGTAATAAAAAGGGCCTTAGGTGCCGCCTTAACTTCCGTTATTAAAGCTAACTCTACCTCTAAGACATCCTCCTCCTCGGTCTTAGAATTTAGTATAACGGGCATTTTTTAACTTCTACTTTATAGAATAGCTTCCTAAGCTACTAAAGCTTTACTAAGAGTTATAAACTATTTGCTTAGGTTCGGAATTACTATACCCTTCTTACTTCTTTATAGCCGGGCTACTTCTACCTCTAGCTTCGCTATTCTATTACTATGCTTAGCAACCGTTATTCTTTAGCTTTAAAGCCTTCTTATTATTATAGCGTAATGCCTCTAAGTATTAGGAGTCTTATCCTTTCCGAAATACGGGCGATAGGGTGCTACCTTTAAGGAAATAGGATGAATCGACGACCGAGGATAAAGCAGACTAGGCAGACGAGCTGCTCAGTGCCTTTTTTCCACCCTTGCCCGCGAGAATCGAGGATAAGGGGGTGCGACTATAGCGGAAAGCGGTGCCCTTGCCCGTACTAACTAAGATTTTAGGAGAGATCGAGGAAAAGGTTATAACAGCGAAACCATAGAAAGCTCCTAGAGAAGATAAGCTTCCGACAGCGGTTTAGAGCAGTGCTCTTAATAGTATAACTAGTGCGTTTAGACCCCTTAAACTACTTATTTAGTAACTTAGCTAGACTAAACTATAGTATGCTTAAGATATTTAAACTAAACTATTATACTATTTATTACGGCTAAACTAAACTATAGTATAAACTATAGTCTATACTATTAGTATAAATATATAGTCTAATATTTAGCTTAGCACCCGTCGGACCTACTAGGTTGCCTCTAAACGTTCTAGCGCCCTTACCGAATTGCCTTACCTATAGCTTTACTAGCCCCTTTCCTAAATTAGAGGCTTAGAGCTAGTACCTATAGCTATCGAATCGATATAACGATACTTAAATCTATAATTAGATAATCTTTATCTAACGAAATAGAAATCTTACCTTAGATAGGAGTATTAGAGCGCTCCTATCCTAGGATCGTAGGCATTCTAAGAGATTTAAAGTTTTAATATTTATAGATCCTCGCTAATCGGTTACCGAAAGTTTAGCTTTAAAGAAGAGCCGCTCTATCTTAGTAGATATAAGCATAATCGATAGAAGGTTAATAGCTATTAAAGATAAGTTAGGGAACCGTCGCTATTACGCTAGCTCTAACTACTATTTTAACGGATCCGATACTATTATTATAGGCTCGCGGTAGTATACTTTATACTTATCGGTATTTATATTAAAAATCATAGCCTTCTAGTCTTTTATCTATATTTTATACCTATTTAGTCGTCCTATACTTAGCTCTTATATAAAACCTAGTCGATAAATAAGGTAGGGAGTAGTCGATTTATATGCCTCTATCTATAGCTCCCCTACCTAAGCTTTAGCTCTCTTAATCTATTTATTCTTATTCTCCTAAGTCTTCTCTATATATGCCTACTTAAGGGAAGGATTTAATACCGTCGCTGCTAAATAGACCGGCGAATCCTCCGTTAATTTATAGTAGTCGGCTAATTTAGCTTATATAGTCTCTATTATTATAGCTAAGTAAGGGATAGCAGTAGCTTTCTTAGCCGCCTTAGTATAATGTAAGAGATAGTCTATAGTTAGTAGAACGTTAGAGATAGAATTACCTATGCCTTCGTTAGCTATTATAGCGTCGTAAAACGGCTCGAGAAATTTATAAATCTTAGCTAAAGTAACCTAGTTAGAGGAAGTAAGAGTATCGTCTTATAAGGTAGGCTCTTAATTATAAAATATAGTAATGCCTTAACGGACTTTTATTCTAAGGGCATATTTAACTATACTATACTACGAATTCTAATAAGTATTATTATCGCGCCGTAGCTATAGACCGTTAGTAAGACTAGTAAATATCTAAAGTCGCTAGGGAGTCTAAGTAATATAGACCACGATATTATATAATTTGCCTATTGCCCCTCGCTTTCTCTATTATATAACCTCCTCGTCGGAAGCCTATAGTAGGAATCTACTATAGGTAGTCGCTTCCTTATAAGGAACTCTATTACGGCTAGATTAAAAATATAGCCGAAATAGCGAAGTTAGTAAGGAAGAGGATTATAGAAAATATCGAACTTATATTCTAAGTTATTAGAGACTTTATCGATTATAGTATTTATATTAGTAGTATTATATATTATAAAGTATCTAACTTTTAACGCTATTTTATATTCCTATATAATCTCTATAATAGCTTCTACTATATACTTAACGCTATACTATTATTTTAATTCTTTTATCCTTACTACTAGGGACTATAGACTATAATCTTTAGTAATAAATTAAACTATAAATCCTATTAGGCCTAAATAATTCGGCGACATCTAGTTATTTAGAATAATATAGATTTATAAGAGAGCATTTTATAGAGCTCGCTTTATAAACTCCTTTTTATTATCGTAGCCCTATTATAAGTTATTTTTAACTATGTCGCCGGACCTTAGTAGGAGATTATCGGCGGCCGGACGAATATACTAAATAAAGTCACGAAAGGCCGGCTACTTAATATAAGCGAATAGGAGGCTATAAGCTACTATATAACGGTAGTATAGTTCGCGGATAGTAGCTTAGTCTAGGGCATCTTTCTCTACCGTCTCCTTACGTTTCTTAGGAGAGACTAGAGTTTTATTAGCTAGAAATATAGTAATATCTCTAAGGCGACTTTATATTACTTCCTGCCTAGTCCCCTCCCGCCTAGAAATAATAATCTTATATTCCTTTCGTAAATAATTAACGATAGCAAACGACCTACTATAGTAATTATATTTCTTTGCTCTTTTTTTATCGAAGTAGGGCTAGCAATGCTACTATTTCGTTCCGTAGAAATTAACCTAAGCTGCCGGAATACTCCTACCTTCTTCTCTTTAATAATACTACTAAATAGGAGACGTCTTTCGGCGGTAGACGCTAAGGGCAGGCGAAGAGGATAGTGTCGGTAACGGGGATGCCTTTATATTACTAATAAGGTCAGAGTTAACTTTATAGGTGCCGCTAATAGCACTGCTAGTCTCGGAGTAATCTACGATAGAGGATATAATCCTTTAGGACGGCACTAGATAATATAGCTATCAAGGGAATCTAGCAGAGAGCAGGATTATTAGGATAAACCGACCTTCTATTAGATCATTCTAGCTTCCTCTCTTTAACTACTCTAGGCACTTCGAAGTATAGGTATAACTTAAAATGGCTAGGCCATGTTAAGCAGCAAGGCCCGGAATTCGCTCACAGCTTCTAATTATTAGAAGTTATCCGCGCATGCTTAGGAATCAGCCTATTTAGAAGTCCTAGTAATTTGGTTTAGACCACATAATCTAATTAAATTAAGTATGCCGGCCAATGATCGGCCATATCCCTTTTAGCGTTAGTGTAAAACGAAACTTTAACATCGTCGCGCATTGTCCCGTACGTGCTATAAAGAATCTTAGTTAATATTCTATAGCTACTTATTATTAGACAGAGTAATTAGTTAAGCGGAAGTTTAAGGCTATGCTAAGAACCCTATTTATATAAAAGCTAAAGCCTTTTTTGACCCTTAGTTATTCTTCTTTAATATAGAGTAAAGGTTCTATAGTTTATATAAAGACTTAGGGGGAAGTTAAGATGCTAGAGTATAAAATATAACCGACCGAATAGGAGCTCGCTATATAGATTAAAGCGGATCGACTTAGAAATAATATAAGCGTTCTTAAGAATAGGCTAGTTATTATTACCTAGCGAAATAAATAGCTAAAGGAATAGCTTAAAAATATAACTTAGAAGCTTAGAGTTAAAGAGACTTCTTAGATTAAGTACTCTCTTACTATTACTTATATTTTATAACTTATTAAGGAGCTCTAGTAAAGTAATAGTAATAGCTATATTATATAATTCTTTAATTTAAAGGGATTTAAAGCTATTTCGACGATATATTTCCTAATAATACTTTATAATAAGACGCTTAGTATTAATCTTATTAGCTTAATATAAGGTAAGTATTATCTATATATATAGACTAGGAAAGAGTAAATAAATTAGCTTAATTAATAATCTCTTTAAGCTATAGAAAGGAGTATAAGGCTAGGTATTATATAAATATATCTCTCGCATAGAGAGATACGAGAAGTATATATAAAATGCACTAAGGTAAAATTAGAAGTATAGGGTCGGATAGGCAGGGCAGAGAGATTTAATTCTTATAGGAGCAGCAATTATAGCAGGGGAGTAATTGTTATATTGCCTTAATTATCCTTCTTTCCTCTATCTAACGCCCCTCTTTATACCCGTCTAGCATCTCGATTAACAAAGAAGATCCTGCTTAAAGAAGCTACTAATGTCCTTTCGACTACCGAGCTTTTTACCGGTTTTTCCCCTCCTTTCTAGCCGTTGCCGGCACATCCGTCTTATCTCTCGCTACCTCTATAGGAAGCTATCGCTACTTCTGCTTCCCCTCTTGCCCCTACCCTCCTCTCTATACCTCCTTTTAGCTCCTTCCTTAAAACCTGTTTTTGGCTTCCTAGGTCCCTCGTACTAAGGGATATCTCCGAGAACTACGAAATCAAGCCACGCTTCGCGATATACCCCCTTAGCTATAGCCTGCCCTTATAGAAAGGGTAAAGCTAAATACCTAGGCCGGTAAGCGTATAGAGGAGGTCTTAGTCTATACTTATCCCCTACTCGAGAAATCCGGGTTTTAGCCCTAGGCTCTTTTAGACCTACTTTAGGAAAAGGGGCCTTAAGGAGGATATTAAGTCCTATAAGAAAGGGGGGCTTCTCTAAGGACAAGTCCCTAAAAAGGGGGCCTTTAAAAAGAATAAGTCCTAATTAAGCTAGGGGCCCTCCTTTAGGATAAGTCCTAATTCCTCTCTTTAGCTATAGACGTCTCCTTCCTCCTACGTGCTATTAGCTCCTCTCGTAGATTCTTAAGGCGGGCTTCTAAGGATAGCTTTTCTCGAACGTCTTCTAGCCTAATTTACTATAAAAAGACAGCTAGCTTCTACTTCGGTAAGGGCTTCGTAAGACCGTCGGCTTTTATCGATACCGTTAGAACCTAACGAACGGAAATAAGTCCCCTTTAGACCTCTTAGCGTAACTAATACTAGTAGATATCGATATACTATAGCCGGGTTAATAGCTTACTATTTTCCTCCGTAAGAATCTATATAGTCTATATATTATCGTATTTTATAGCTAATAGGGACGGAATTTATAGTCGTAATAATATTAGTAGCCGGCTAAGGAAAATCGCTTCTTTTAACGCTTCTAAAAGAGCTAGTAGCTCTACCTCTATACTCGAAGTTATAACGGTAGCTTATTTCGAAGCTCTCTAAGCAATAGTTCCTCTAAAAAGGGATATAATATACCCTTATAAGCTCTTTCTATCTAAGGAATTGTCTATAAAGGACGAATCGCTCGAATAAAGGAAGATTTTTATAGCTTGTTTCTTCCTTTCTAGCCCTCCTAGGCGTAGACTATATAATCTCGTTAAATAGAGATAAAGGATAGCTCTATCTACTACTTCTTAATGCCTAGGGCTAGGATTCTAGTTATACCTAGTTAGCTAGGAGACCGTAAAAGAGATATCCGGTCTAATAGAAATAGCTAAAAAAAGTAAGGAGCCTACCTTCTATTAATATTAGAGTTTCTCTTGCTCCCTAGCTTAAAAGGACGGATTAGGTAAAAGCTCTTTATCTAATATAGGTATAGAGGGAAGCTTCTTATCGAGGGAATTAAGGAGGAATTTATAAGCGACCTTATCGATATAGGCGTCTTAGGTAAGCTAGATAGTCCGTTAGGACCTATTCCGAAGAATTCGTATCCCTAGGAACTACTTTAGCTCCCCTAGCCTAGTTATTTTATACCTTTATTATAGGCCTCGTATAGCCTCCCTAGTAGTAGCTTCTTCCTCTTTTAGGTAGGCCTAGATAATATCGTCGACGTAGAAGAAGACCGTAAGTTTACCCTTCTATATTATATACGGTTCCTAAGGGACTTTCGTAAAGCCTAGGGCTTTAAGGGAACCTATTAAATGCTATTGCTAAAGAAGGGGTGATCTTCGTAGTCCGTATAGAGCTTTCCTAAGCCGTAGAACCTTTCCTAGCTATTAGAAGCCTAGTAGAAGGCGTATATAGATAACTTCTTCTTTTTCCTCGAGTAGATAGTTAATAAAGGCGTTAACTATATCTATCTATTCGAGCTCGAGGTCGAATTCTACTACTATAGCTATAAGGGTCCGAAAGGATATCCCTACTAGGGTGGTTGCCTTAGTAGGTAGATCCCCTTTTTCCTATTAATTCTTATAGATAACTAGCCGGGCTTTATACTTTTAAAGGAAGCTATGTTTATTAGTCTTATAGATAAAGACCTACTTATAGCTAAGGACCTATTTTCCTTTTACCTTTTCCTTAAGGACCTCTTTAAAAGACCCTATCTCTTTATATAAGGCTAGGTAGTCTTTCTAGGCCTAGGAAAACTAGTCTTTAAAGGGGTGTCTTTCTAGCTGCTTCTAGTTTACTAGTAGGACCGGGAGGTCTCTTTTATATACCTTCCTTGCTAATAACTATAGCTTAAAGAGCCGGCCTGCTATAAACGCTCCGTAGGAACCGTCTTCTATTAGCGTTAGGTAGAAGTCGGAAAAACGATCGAAATAGGGGAGAGGTTAGTCTTCTTTAGTATCCGTATCGGGCCCTATACCTTCCTTTGCTTCTCGAAGCAGGGATAAAAAGGCAGCCGGGTAATCCTTTAAGAGAGGTGCCTTTCCTACCCCCTTAGGGGCCGAGACGGGAAGACTAACTAAAAAAGCTTCTTCTAGATCTTCTTCTTATTCTATAAGAGGAGGCGTAGGGAGGTAGGCGTATTCTAGCTCTACCGCTTTCCTATAGTCTCCTTCTTCGTTTAGATTATTTAATCTAGTAGCTTCCTCTTCTTCTTCTTTAAAGTCGGCGTTATCCTCGACTACTTCGACGTCGGTTTCTTCTTCCGTTTCCTTGTCTAGGACCTCTTCTTAAGACTATTAAGAAGGGGGAATTTAGATCTTCTAAATTAGCTAACGTTAAGAGAGTAAGAGGGGCTATTAATCCCTCTTTCCGTTAAAGAAGCTAGATTTATCGAAAATTATATCCCTAGTTAAAATAACCTTCTATAGAAGAGGAATCTAGATCCGGAAGATATTCGTAGAATTATAACTAACGAGGTAACTAATAAAGGCTCTCGGATTAAGCTTTCTTTTCTTCTTCCTTTTTAGCTATATATCGGTAGTTATTATATATACCTTATAGCCGTAGGCATAAAGGTAGGCTAGCGAGGCCCTCTTCTTTATAAAGAGCTTAAGGGGGGATTTCTAGTCTATTCCTTAGGTAGTCCCTCTAGGGGTCCGGTTCTAAAGGTAATAAGCGGTCTTAACGACTTCCCTCTAAAGGTCGTGTAGAAGCCTTATAGTAAGTCTTATTATTCGGGCCCTTTCTATTATAGCACCCCTTAATCTTTCTGCCCCTCCGTTCTAGGCCTAGGTATTTAGTGCTAATAGGAGGGGTAAAATGCCCCTTTTTCGAAGCTAATTTAAGATATCCTTTATAAATAGCTCTCCGTTAAACTATATCTTCTTTACCTTATAGCTAAAGTAGGATTTTATCTAGTTAACGAAGTCCTAGATGGTAGACTAGTTATACTTACTTAGGTAGGTCCGTAAGAAATAGGGGAAAACCATCCCTAAAAAGGCGTCTATAAAAAACATTACCCTAATAAAGCTTTCTTAATCCCTAGAGACGTCGGTCTAATCGACCTAAATTTCCTTATATAGCTAGTCCGGCCGTAAAAGCGTTCGTCTAGAAATTCGTCTCTTAGTCTTCCCTTAGCCGTAGTATTTATATTCGACGGTTTTTAGGCCCCTTATTCGTACGCCCTATTATTATCCTAGCTTATATATAGCTAGGGGGCCTAGGTAACTAAGTCGTGCGTGCTAAAGAAGACCGTCTCCTTAGGCTACTAAAAGAGGGTCCTTTAAACCTACCCTCCTTTAAGTAGGGAAAGCTAACTTCTTAAGAGATTCCTTCCTAAGGATAGGTCGGAATTCGAGAATAAATTAACCGAATTTTTCCTCGATAAACTTAATAGTCTAATTCTTCTAGACTAGCCTCGTAGGCTTAGACGTTATATCTTAGAAGATCCCTTCCTTTCGAAGAAAGCGGAAGGAAATTAAGCTCGTTAAAAATCGAGGGCAAAAAGCTACCCTTTTTCGTCGAAGAATTTATATAGACCCGTTAGGTAATTTTATCGTAGAATTCACCCTTCTATACCCCTCTATCTATACGGTTAATTCCCTAGTAATAAGGTATTCCCTCTATACCTTCTTAAAGGACCGGAATCGTAAGAGTATATTATAGATATCGAGGGAAGTACCGGAGTTAAGGATAGCTGATTTTCGTAGGGGATAGTTAGAGGGTCCTAACGGTTGGTCTTGCTAATCTATAGGGAAGACGAATGCCGGATTTACTATACCAACGATTTTTCCTCGAATTTACGGCTCGAATAAGGGTAGCGGCGTTAGTTACTATTTCTTAGTAACCTAAATCTCGTTTATATTCTTCTATAGCGAGGGGTCCTTATTAAGAGACTATTATATCGTTTCTTATAGCCTCTTTAAAGGGTTAAATCCTTTAGGTCGGTTTTCCTCGAAGACTTACTAGTATTATAATAATCGATAGCCTTAGGATTTATAGGCTAGGCAGCCGTTTTGCTTAGTCTTTCGTTTCTTCGAGGAATCCTCGTCCCGATCTAAAAGGTCTGCTTAAAAACCCCCCCTTTTTACCCCTTATTACTAATTTTAACGAAGAGGTTCGATTTCGACTAGTTCCTTAATTTTTCGACTAACGGACTAAAAGGTCTATTAGGGGACTAGTCGGGCCGGTCTAACTAACGGGACCGGGGCCGGGCTAGGAGTAAGATACGGGAACCGGGGCCGGGGCCGTAGCTATAGTTAACGACGGCGTTAAGGCTCTCGAGGGAGGAGGAGCTAAAGGAGCAACAGCCGCAGCAGCAGCAGCGGGAGCCGCAGTAATAGGGGCTGCAGCAGCTATAGGGGTAGCAGGTCGAGCCGTCTAGGTCGAGTGCTAGCTACGAAGGAATAAGACTACTTACTATTATACTCTAGCAGCCTCTTTATTTAGTTCCCGGCTAGCCTCTCGAAAGATAGTTAAGTAACCGTTACTAATAGGCTTTATTAGCAGAGATATATCCTATAGCTACTAGCCGGAAAGAGCTTCTATAAGGAAGTATTAGTTAGCTTTCTTAAGGATTTCTTCCTACTTAGCTAGCTATAATAAGGCTAGTAGGTTCCTAGTAGAAAAAGCTTATAGGTAGGCCGTATAAGTCTTCTTAATACGGTTAGTTATATAGCCCCTCGAGGGAGCTATTAAGGTCTCGAGCTTTAAAAGCTACTACCTAGGAGTCTATTCCTCTTAAAGAGTAATTAGCATTATAGCACTAACGGATTCCGTTATCGCTATACGTATAGTAGTTAGTAGCTTCGTCTTATAAAGGTATACCTTTTAGTAACTCTTATAGTCGCCTAAGGTAGTAGAAAAAGCTCTCTACTATATAGAGGTTAGCTCGAAGAAGAGGGAAGCTCCCTCTATAAATTCCGTTGCCCTAGGATAAAGAGGGGGCTTAAGAGGGTCCTACTTATTAGAGAAGACTAGATTATAGATAGTTCTATCTATATAAGCCCGTAGCTCCTTTACCTACTTATCCTAATCTTAGGGCTCTATAAGAATCGTCCTATAGACCGTAGGGACGGTAGAGGAGTCGGTTTTCTTTATTATTATAGGGAAGGGTAGAAAAGTTAGTTAAAAATCGGCTTTTCTAGTAAGAGGGGTAAAAGGAAGCTATAAGGGATATAAGAAAGGTGCCTTTTATAGTAGCCGGAAGGTATAGGAATACTATTCCTCCTAGGCTTATAACTCTCGCGTAAAGAGATACGAGAAGTATATATAAAATGCACTAAGGTAAAATTAGAAGTATAGGGTCGGATAGGTAGGGCAGAGAGATTTAATTCTTATAGGAGCAGCAATTACAATAGGGGAGTAATTATTATATTGCCTTAATTATCCTTCATTCCTCTATCTAACGCCCCTTTTTATACCCGTTTAGTATCTTAATTAATAAAGAAGATCCTACTTAAAGAAGCTACTAATATCCTTTTAACTACCGAGCTTTTTACTAGTTTTTCCCCTTCTTTCTCGCCGTTGCCGGCATATCCGTCTTATCTCTCGCTACCTCTATAGGAAGCTATTGCTACTTCTACTTCCCTTCTTGCCCCTACCCTCCTCTATATACCTCCTTTTAGCTCCTTCCTTAAAACCTGTTTTTTAGCTTCCTAGGTCCCTCGTACTAAGGGATATCTCCGAGAACTACGAAATTAAGCCACGCTTTGCGATAATATCTAATAAAGATATTATATCTATAGTTATTCCGCGTAAAGCGATTAATAGTACTTAGACTAAACTAGGTAGCGTTAAAATTAAGGTATATTAAAGTAGTAAAACTATATAAAAGGAACTTCGCAACAACTCCCTTTTAAGTATATAAATAAGTAGGTAGTACTTTATATATTACTTTATAGTATAAAGATATCTTAAGGTATTATAATAGTAATATATATATTAGTTAACTAAGCTATTTAATAAACTTTTAATAATAAGAACTTACTATATTAAAGGTTTATATAATATATATTTATTTAAGCGGAGGGATTAGTATCCTCTTATAAAATATATAAAGACTACTATAAATTATAAACTAGCTTCTTATTACCTTTATAGTAATTCTAGCTATTATTAACTAAAGTCCGCTATATATTATATAGACGTTTAAAAGAGTTAAAAAAAGACCTATAGCTAAGTTTATTAAGATATATCTATATTAAGATAAAGCGATATTAAAAGTAACTTATTAGATTAAATTATACTACTTAAATTACCTTAGACTTATAAAAGGATATGTTCCTAATCCTAAATATAATTTATGTAGCTAATAAAGACTAAGGGGGTCCCTTAAGTAAGGGCCTTTAAGCCCTTCTTAGCTAGCTAGTTTACTAGCTTATTATTTAAGATCCCTAGGTAGCTAAGGTATTAGTATAGCTATATATTATAAAAGGCCTCTAAGCTATTTAAGAGCCTTTTAATATATATAGCTAGGTCTAAGAAGCTTATAACCTTTTTTATAGTAGCTTAGCTATATATAAAGATATAAGCTTTTATAAGAAGGTTAAGAGGGCTAGGCTTTAAGGGCTAAGGTATCCTTACTAAGTCCTTTAGGACGCTTAGTATAAGGGTATTTACCCTTATTATAGGACGGAAATAAGTTCCCTTTAGATCTCTTAACGTAATTAATACTAGTAGATATTAATATACTATAGCTAGGTTAATAGCTTACTATTTTCTACTATAAGAATTTATATAGTCTATATATTATTAAATCTTATAGTTAACGGTATCGGAACTTATAGTCGTAAAGATATAAGTAGCTAGCTAAGGAAAATCGCGTCTTTTAATACTTTTAAAAGAGCTAGTAGCTCTACCTCTATACTTAAAGTTATAACGGTAGCTTATTTCGAAGCTCTTAAAGTAATAGTTCCTCTAAAAGGGGATATAATATACCCCTATAAGCTCTTCTTATTTAAGGAATTACCCTTTAAGGATAGATCGAATAAATAAAGGAAGATTTCGGTAGCTAGTTTCCTCCCCTACCCTCCTTAGTATAGACTATATAATCTCGTTAAATAGAGATAAAGGATAGCTCTATTTACTTCTTCTTAGTACCTAGGGCTAGGATTCTAGTTATACTTAGTACGCTAAGAGACCGTAAAAGAGATATCCGGTCTAGTAGAAATAGCTAAAAAAAAGTAAGGAGCCTACCTTCTATTAATATTAGTGTTTCTCTTACTCCCTAGCTTAAAAGGATAGATTAAGCAAAAGCTCTTCTTTTAATATAAGTATAGAAGGAAGCTTTATATTAAGAGAATAAAGGAGGAATTTATAAGCTACCTTATTAATATAGGCGTCTTAGGTAAGCTAGATAGTCTATTAGGACCTATTTTATAGGATTCGTATCCCTAAGAACTACTTTAGCTCCCTTAGCTTAGTTATATTATACCTTTATTATAAGCCTTTTATAGCCTTCCTAGTAATAGCTTCTTCCTCTTTTAGGTAGGCCTAAATAATATTATCGATATAGAAGAAGACTATAATTTTACCCTTCTATATTATATACGGTTCCTAAGGGACTTTCTTAAAGCTTAAGGCTTTAAGGGAGCCTATTAAATATTATTACTAAAGAAGGGGTAATCTTTATTATCTATATAAAGCTTTCCTAAGCTATAGAACCTTTCTTAGCTCTTAGAAGCTTAGTAGAAAGCGTATATAGATAACTTCTTTTTCTTTTAAAGGGTAGTTAATAAAAGCGTTAACGGTATCGATTTAATTAAGTTTAAGGTTAAATTCTACTATAATAGCTATAAGGGTCTAAAAAGATATCCTTATTAAGGTAGTTACCTTAATAGGAAGATCCCCTTTTTCCTACTAGTTCCTATAAATAACTAGCTAGGCTTTATATTTCTAAAGGAAGCTATATTTATTAGTCTTATAAATAAAAACCTACTTATAGCTAAGGAACTATTTTTATCTTACTCTTTCCTTAAGGACCTCTTTAAAAAACCCTATCTCTTTATATAAAGCTAGGTAGTCTTTCTAGGCCTAAAAAAACTAGTTTCTAAAAGGGTGTTTTTATAAGTACTTTTAGTTTACTAGTAGGTTTAAAAGGTCTCTTTAATATACCTTCCTTACTAATAACTATAGCTTAAAAAGCTAGCCTACTATAAATACTTTATAAGAACCGTCTTTTATAGGCATAGGATAGAAGTCGGAAAAATAATCGAAATAAAGAAGAGGTTAGTCTTCTTTTATATCGGGCCCTATACCTTTCTTTATTTCTTAAAGTAGGATAAAAAGCTAGCTAGGTAATCTTTTAAGAGAGGTGCCCTTCCTACTTACTTAAGAGCTAAAATAGGAAGACTAATAAAAAAGGCTACTTTTAGATCTTCTTATTATTTTATAAGAGGAGGCGTAGGAAGGTAAGCGTATCCTAGCTCTACTACTATCTTATAGTTTCCTTCTTTATCTATATTATCTAATATAGTAGCTTCCTTTTCTTCTTTTTCTTTAAAGTTAGCGTTATCCTTAACTACTTTAATATTAGTTTCTTCTTTTATTTCCTTATTTAAGATCTCTTTTTAAGACTATTAAGAAGGGGGGATTTATATCTTTTAAATTAGCTAACGTTAAGAGAGTAAGAAGGGCTATTAATCCCTCTTTCTATTAAAGAAGCTAGATTTATTAAAAATTATATCCCTTATTAAAATAACCTTTTATAAAAAAGGAATCTAGATCTAAAAAATATTTATAGAATTATAACTAATAAGGTAACTAATAAAGGCTCTAGGATTAAGCATTTTTTTCTTCTTCCCTTTTAGCTATATATCGGTAGTTATAGTATATACCTTATAGTTTAATAGGGGCATTTATACCCTAAGGAATATATAGCTCGCGTAGTAAAGTCTTTAATAGAGTCCTTAGTAGGATCCTTAGTAGAGTCTTTAGCTAGCCCTCTTATTTTATAGTATTAAGTTTAAGAGTCTTTACTAGGGTTTCTACTTTTAAAGAATTAATATATTCTATAGATAGGTATCCTAGCTTATTATATTAAAAATATATAATTCCTAATTAAGTAAAATATCCTCTTCCTTTATAACGTCCCTTAGTTCGGCCCTTAATAGGTATATTACTAGCTTACTAGTTATTAATCGAATTAGTAGTATTTCCTTAACTATTTAGCCTAGCTTATCGGCCTCTTTAATACCTCCCCCTATATATACTACCTTAGGGTATAATACTATTTTTATTCCTAGTTCCTTTAAAGGTAGAAGTAGTATTAATACGTCGCCTCTTATTAATAGTAATATCTTAATATCGTTAAGCGACTTATATAAGCGCTTCCTATTAATAGGTATAAATAAGTATTAAATAAAGGTTAATTTAGTTTTAAAGTTATAGCTCTAGCTTAGTAAAAAATATAAGAGTATATACCTTTTTTAATAAGCGATTAAAATGCCTCTTTAAGGAGTTAAGGTATAAGCTAAACTTTAAAGGGGACTAGCCTTCTTATTAGCGAGCCTCCTTTAATTATATCGCTAATAGTATCTCCTTATTTATAGTATCCTTAATTAAAATAAGTATCTATTCTTTAAAGTATACTTAATCTATACTATATTTAGTCTAGTTAATTAGCGTTTATTCTTTAAGGTATCGGCACTATCTTACTTTATAGCTACTATATATATAATCTACTATATAGAGGATCTTTATTTTATTATAATAAAAACATTTAGGCGCTACTTTAAAGGTATCCTTTAAATTATAAGTTTAGTTTAAATGTTTCTATATATTAGTAGGTTAAGATAATTAAGCGATATTTTTAATCTTAACCTCGCTACTACTACTACCGTCTAATTTAAGGGAGTAAGACTATTAACGCTTCCTTAAATAGATAGCGATAGTACTAGCGCGTTTAGTAATTTCCTCCTTTAATTAAATAACGCGATCTTATAAGTATTTCGTCTTTTTTAGCTCCTTAATATACGCTTATAAAGCTATAAGCTTTTCCTTATAAAACGGTTATCTTATACTTATAGGGAGCGATATCTTTAATATAATTATAATACTATCTATAGTAAGGGTGTATTTTAAGGATATATCTTCTTATTCTTTATCTCTTAAGTAGATACTTAATATATATAATAAAGAGGCCTTAACTAGTTAACTACTACGTTACGCTATAAGAGCGTTATATAGTCTTCTTTAAGGAGCTATTTTTACTAAGTAATTAAAAAGAGAAGCTTTAGAAATTATAAGGGAATATATATTATAGTATAATTAGCTAGGTAGTAACGATAGCTAGAGGTACTACGCTATATATATTATATTCTCCTTATTATAAGACTAAAGCTTATAAAAAGAGGGATTTCTTCTTTTTAGTTAAAGTAGTAAGTAGTCTATAACTTATAAGTAAGGTAAGTATAATTCCTTACTAATACCCTACTAATATATTAATACTATATACCTAAGTACTTTATTAGCTTATACCTCTTAATAGCGCTCTTATATATAGGCTTAAACTATAGCTTCTTTTAGTATAAAACTAAGTATAACTTTATATATAATAACTAAGGTTTCCTAAGGATTAAGGGAAACTTTAGTTAAGGGATTATATAGGCTATAATAAGCTTATAGTAACTATCGACCTTTATAGCTAGCTATATAATACCCTTATTTTTTATACTTTCTATCGCGCTTAAGGTACTTTTTACTTACCTTAAGGTAATTATTTCTATTAGTACTTATATCTCTTATATAAGCGCTTTATTAGCTATAGTATAGTATTAGTAGCCCTTATCTATAAGGGCGGCGATAAGTAAGGAGTTATTAATTATAACTTATATTAAAGTAAGCTCCTTTTTTATATAAGCGGATAATTCCTTTTTCTCTTTTACTAGTACTAATAATTAAGGCTCTAGAGCTTATCTTTACTCTAAAGCTACTTATTTTCCTTTAAGCTTAAAGGAGCGGAGTCCTTTTTATTATATAAGGTAAAGAGTAGTTCTATCTTTACTACTTAAACCGCTAGCAGCCGCTTAACTAAAAAGAAAGAGTACTTTAATATAAAGTAGATAAACGCGCTATAACTATAGTAAAGTATAGCTTAATTTTATAGTTCTTAGAGATATCCTTTAGTAAGAGGGACTAAGGAAGCTAAAAAAAAATAGGTTTTAAGGAAGGAGCTAAAAAGAGGTATAGAAAGGAGGGTAAGGGTAAGAGGGGAAGTAGAAGTAGCGATAGCTTCTTATAAAAGTAGTAAGAAATAAGACGGATATATTAGTAACGGCTAGAAAGAAGGGGAAAAACTAATAAAAAGCTTAGTAGTTAAGAGGATATTAATAGCTTCTTTAAAAAGGATCTTCTTTATTAATTAAGATACTAAATAAGAATAATAAGGGGCGTTAGATAAAGGAAAGAAGGATAATTAAAGTAATATAATAATTACTCCCTTATTATAATTACTGCCCTTATAAGAATTAAATATCTCTGCCCTACCTATCTAACCCCTTGCTTTTAATTTTACCTTTATATATTTTATATATACTTTTTATATCTCTCTTTATAAGAAGAATATAGGTAGCGGCTATTAGCTTTCTTTTTCTTAATTTCCTTACTTATTACTTACTTTACTTAATACCTAAAGTATAAGATAGTATAAGGGATATTTAATAATAGCTTTTTACCGCGTTTAGCTTAGTTTTATAACGACTATAGTTGTAATAAGTTTATATAAGTAGCTAATATTAAGGTATCTTTATTAATATTTAAAGTTAGCTGCTCCTCTTATAAAAAGGCGGTAATCTTATTACTACTATATAGCGTATACTTATAAAGCTAGTATAATTAAGTTTTATAATTATATAAGCTTTATACTATCTTTTTATACTATAGTTCTTATTACTTATAAAAGCGTGTCTTTAAAGTTAAGAATAAATTTACTAAAGGTCTACCTATCCCTTTATTTAAGGGTCTATAGCTTATCTTATACTTTCTCTTACTTTTATATATTACTAAACGTATATATAATATATTAAAAGAAGTCCTATAAGTTACGTTTACCTTTAAGGCCGCCCTTATCCTAGAATCTAAAGATTTATTATATCTAAGGTATTAGTAGTATATAAAAGAGTAAATACTACGCTATATTATAATAGCCGTTTAGGCCCTATTTCTTATTTATTATAAACTTTATTTATAGCTAGCTAAGAAAGAAGTAAAAGGACTTAAGCTTACTATCTTAAGTTAGCTAAGAAAGTAGCTTTTATATTAATAGTACCGTTACTATAAATAGTATTATAGAGGTTATAAGGGTTAACGCTAGTTTTATAAATAGCTCTTTTAGTATAGTAAGAACCTTATTCTTCTTACTAGCTATCGCGCTTTTAATTACTTTTAAGATAGCTATAATACTTCCTATCCGCTTAAAAGGTAATAGGGTACTCCTTTAAAAAAGTAGCGCCCTTTTTAAAGAGATATTTATTAGATCTATTAGTTAATAGCTTATATTATTATAAAGTAAGTAAAGGTATATATATAAGTACTATTTATAAGATAATATTAATAAGCTATATAAAGCTCTTTTATACGTAGCTAGCCTATATATATATATATATATTATAACGACTAGTATTATTCTTAAGGGATAAACCTATTAAGGGGTTTATATTAATAGATATAATAAGGCATAGTCTAAGTAATAATATATATATTACGTTAGTAATAAGTTAAAGGTTATAGACTATAGACTATAACTAAGTAATTAGAATTAAAGATAGAATCGTAATAAAGATCTATAATATATTAAAAGCTATTAAGCTATTTATTTAAAGGAGTATTTTATTCCTTCCTTATATATCTTAAAAGCTTCCTTAGATCGCTAAGAGTACTAGGTAATCCCGTCGCCTAGGACCGCTAGGGCGCTAGAGCGATCTTACGATCTTAGCCGTAGAGCGTTAGAGCGCTAAAGTAACCCGTCGCTCTAAACTTAATTAGCCCGTCGGTCTATTTAATATTCCTTGCTCCCTACGTTATATATCCTTATAATATATACTAGTCCCCGCGGTTTGCTAGACTATAGTCGTAATAGGATGCCTCCCCTCCTTTTAGTCTTACCCTTAAGACCTACTACCTTAGCCGCCGTATATAAATATACCCTTATTACGTTATACGTAAGTATCTCGTTCTTTATTCCTTTATCTTTTTAGGATATACTACTAATAGTATATTTAGTTATATTTAAAAATCCTATTCTTATAATTCCGATATATCGCGTTAACGATCGGAGCTAGTATCCTAGACCGAGATCTTCGGTATTAAAATTATACCTTACTCCCGTTATTTTCGGTTAGGCCTAACTTATAAGGTCGGCGAGCGTTTTAATCGGTATTCCGAATATACCTCTATAGGACGTTCTTATAATAGGTATAATATAGCGTCTGCCTATTTATTTTATCCCTTTCCTTCCTTATTATTCTTTTTCGCTAATATTCCTTTTTTTTCTAGTTCGTTATATTATAAACTAATAGTAAAAGATTAATTTAAACGAACGGAAAGTAAAAGAAGCGTTAAAGGAAGCGATAGCTCGCCTAGCTTAGATTAGGAAATAAAAGCGTTTCCTAAAAGACTAAGGTAGTAAGTTATTTTAGCGGGGTATATAAGCTATTAATAAAGAAGATAGTATAACGCGTTCTTCTTAAGATAAATCGGTTTATTTATTAAATAAGGAAACTATTACTATTAGCGAGGTTTAATTATTTAGTACCTTAGATATATTAGACTAAGATACTATTCTTAGTAACCTTATATTTCTAAGTAAGGGTTCGCTTAATAGAACTATTAAAGTAGAGAACTATAGTAGGTTAAGTACTTAAGTAGTTCCTAGGTATTTTCCTCTAGTCTATATCCCTTCTACTTAATAAGGTATTCTTATTACTAACCTTGTTTTTTTATATTTAGTATTTATTCTACTTTATATTCTTAATTATCGTTAACTTTAATTCTTTCCTATAGTTTAGCGTTTTATAGCGCTAGTTTTAATAATAAGATATAAAATATTAGGTATATCTATATTATTATTAGTAGCGAAAGTTTATAGTTAACTTTTAAAATAGTTTTCTTAACCTTAAACGGTCTAAGTTTCTTAAAATCTAATTTATTACTTAGTTATTTTATTTTAATATTTTATTATATAAGGTAGACTATATCTCCCTCTTAAAAGATTAGTCCTTATAATCTTTTCCGATTAAAGTAAGTAGATATTTATTCTTTAATAAATTAAAGTTCTTATTATATTTCTTTATATAATTTTTATAGCTAATCTACTTATAGTATTACTCGTTCTACTTATAGTCCTTATTAAGTAACCTTAAATACTTCTAGGTTATATCTATAATTAGCGTATACTAATAAGAGCTTAGTTATTTCCGTAACTAAGCTATTATAAGCTAGTTACGCTATTAATAGCTATTTAACTTAATCGTTTTATTTATAGCTAATATAGTATTATAAATATTATTTAAGCGTTTAGTTAAGTCGTTCTATTTATCTATCTATTTATAGGTAATAAACTATACTAAGCTTATATTTCGTCCCTAGTTATACTATAAGAGCTTACTAAAATTTAGCTATAAATATACTTCCTTTATTAAAAATAATCTTATTTAGTAGTCTATAATTACTAATAATTATTTTTAGGAATATATATACTAGCTCTTTTATATTACCTACTTCTTTATATAGTAAAAAGTATCTATACTTCGTTAATTTATTAGTAATAATAAATATACTATTATACTTAATATTAGTTATAGGTTCTTTTAACGGTAGTAGCTTTATAATATAGTCGAAAGCTATTAAATCCTATAGTTTCTCTAGTACTAGTAGCGGTTATAATTCTCTATATAGTTTATATCGTTTAGCTTTACTTTATACGTAAAGTTCGTATTCTTTAATAACTTATCGTACTACTTCCTTAAGCTATAGGAAGTTATATTATCGTTTAATCTATTTTATTATTCTTTAGATTCCTTAGTATCTATATATTAAATATTTATATATATCTTATATAACTTTATCTTATAATACTAGTAGTATCTAGATTTTATTTTTATATATTAGAATTTCTAAATATTCTATATTATATCCTTTAGTTGTCGGAAGACGCGGTTGTTAGTTATATATGTTAATTGCAGCGCACCTGTCGGAGCGCGTTCTACTTTTGCCTGCGTGGCGCAATGGTCTTCGCGACAGTTATGAGCCCGGGAGGAATAGTATTCCTATACCTTCCGGCTGCTGCAAAAGGCACCTTTCTTGCATCCCTCGTGGCTTCCTTTTACCCCTCTTATTAGAAAAGCCGATTTATACCCGACTTTTCTGCCCCCCCTCTTCCGCAACGATGACGAAAACCGACTCCTCTGCCGTCCCTACGGTCCGTAGGACGATTCTTGCAGAGCCCCAAGATTAGGATAAGTGGGTAAAGGAGCTACGGGCTCGTGTAGACAGAACCATCCACAATTTAGTCTTCTCTGACAAGCAGGACCCTCTCGAGCCCCCTCTTCGTCCTAGGGCAACGGAATTTACAGAGGGAGCTTCCCTCTTCTCCGAGCTAACCTCTGCACAACAGAGAGCTTTTTCTGCTACCTTAGGTAACTACGAGAGTCACCGTAAGGAATACCTTTACGAGACGAAGTTGCTAACTGCTGCACGCACGGCGATAACGGAATCCGTTAGTGCTTCAAAGCTAATCACTCTTCGAGAAGAAGAGACTCCTAGGCAGTGGCTTTTAAAGCTCGAGACCTTAATAGCTCCCTCGAGGGGCTATATAACTAACCGTATTAGGAAGACCTATACGGCCCACCTAGGAGCCTTTTCTGCTAGGAACCTACTAGCTTCTTCGTGGCTAGCTAAGTAGGAAGAAATCCTTAAGGAAGCTAACTAATACTTCCTCATAGAAGCTCTTTCCGGCTAGTGGCTATAGGATATATCTCTGCTAATAAAGCCTATTAGTAACGGTTACTCGACTATCTTTCGAGAGGCTAGCCGGGAACTAGACGAAGAGGCTGCTAGAGTACAACAGCAAGCAGTCTTGTTCCTTCGTGGCCAGCACTCGACCCAGACGGCTCGACCTGCTGCCCCTACAGCTGCTGCAGCCCCTGTTGCTGCGGCTCCCGCTGCTGCTGCTGCGGCTGTTGCTCCTTCGGCTCCTCCTCCCTCGAGAGCATCAACACCGTTATCAACGGCTGCCCTAGGCCCGGCCCCGGCTCCGACTCTTGCTCCGGGCCCGGCCCCGGTCCCGTTAGTTAGACCGGCCCGACTAGTCCCCTAATAGACCTTTTAGTCCGTTAGTCGAAAAATCAGGGAACTAGTCGAAATCGAACCTCGTTAATATTAGTAATAAGGGGTAAAAAGGGGGGGTTTTTAAGCAGACCTTCTAGATCGGGACGAGGATTCCTCGAAGAAATAGAAGACTAGATAACGAAACGGCTGCCTAGTATGTAAATCCCTAGGCCATCGATTATCATAATACTAGTAGGTCTTCGAGGAAAACCGACCCGAAGGATTTAACCCTTTAAAGAGGCTATAAGAAACGATATAACAGTCTCTTAAGGAGGACCCCTCGTTGCAGAAGAAGATAGACGAGATTCGGGTTGCTAAGAAATAGCAACTAACGCCGCTGCCTTTATTTGAGCCGCAAATTCGAGGAAAAATCGTTAGTATAGTAAATCCGGCATTCGTCTTCCCTACGGATTAGCAAGACTAACCGTTAGGACCCTCCGATTATCCCCTACGAAAATTAGCTATCCTTAACTCTAGTGCTTCCCTCGACATCTGCAATATACTCTCACGATTCCGGTCCTTTAAGAAGGCACGGAGGGAATACCTTATTGCCGGGGAATTAACCGTATAGATAGAGGGGTATAGAAGGGTAAATTTCACGATAAAATTACCTAATAGGTCTATACGAATTCTTCGACGAAAAAGGGTAGCTTTTTGCCCTCGATTTTTAACGAGCCTAATTTCCTTCCGCCTTCTTCGAGAGGAAGGAATCTTCTAGGATACGACGTCTAAGCCTACGAGGCTAGTCTAGAAGAATCAGACTATCGGGCTTATCGAGGAAAAATTCGGTTAATTTATTCTTAAATTCCGACCTATCCCTAGGAAGGAACCTATTAAGAAGTTAGCTTTCCCTGCTAGGAGGAATAGGTCTACTATAAAGGACCCTCTTCTAGCAGCCCAAGGAGACGGCATTCTTTAGCACGCACGACTTGGTTACCCGGGCCCCCTAGCTTTGCATAAGCTAGGCTAATAATAAGGCGTACGAATAAGGGGCCTAAAGACCGTCGAATGCGAACACTGCGGCCAAGGAAAGACTAGGAGACGAATTTCTAGACGAACGCCTTTACGGCCGGACTAGCCGTATAAGGAAATTTAGGTCGACTAGACCGACGTCTCTAGGGATTAGGAAAGCTTCGTTAAGGTGATGTTTTTTATAGACGCTTTTTTAGGGATGGTTTTCCCCTATTTCTTACGGACCTACCTAAGTAAGCATAACTGGTCTGCCCTCCGGGACTTCGTTAACTAGATAAAATCCCACTTTAGCTACGAGGTAAAGAAGATACGGTCTAACGGAGAGCTATTTACGAAGGATATCTTAAATTAGCTTCGAAAAAGGGGCATTTTACCCCTCCCGTTAGCACCGAATACCTAGGCCTAGAACGGAGGGGCAGAAAGATCAGGGGGTGCTGTGATAGAAAGGGCCCATACGATGAGACTTGCTGCAAGGCTTCCACACGACCTTTAGAGGGAAGTCGTTGAGACCGCCTATTACCTACGGAACCGGACCCCGAGAGACCTAAAGGACCCTAGGGGACTAAACCAAGGAATAGACTAGAAATCCCCCCTCGAGCTCTTTACGAAGAAGAGGGCCTCGCTAGCCTACCTTTATGCCTACGGTTGCAAGGCATACGCAATAACTGCCGATATATAGCTAAAAAGGAAGAAGAAAAGAAAGCTTGATCCTAGAGCCTTTATTGGTTACCTCGTTAGTTATAATTCTACGAATATCTTCTGGATCTAGATCCCTCTTCTACGGAAGGTTATTTCGACTAGGGATATGATTTTCGACGAATTTAGCTTCTTTAACGGAAAGAGGGATTAATAGCCCCTTTTACTCTCTTAACGTTAGCTAATTTAAAAGATTTAAATCCCCCCTTCCTAATAGTCTTAAGAAGAAGTCCTAGACGAGGAAACGGAAGAAGAAACCGACGTCGAAGTAGTCGAGGATAACGCCGACTTCGAAAAGGAAGCTATTAGATTAGATAATCTAGACGAAGAAGGAGACTATAGGAAAGCGGTAGAGCTAGAATACGCCTACCTACCTACGCCTCCTCCTACGCAAGAAGAAGATCTAGAAGCAGCTTTTTTAGTTAGTCTTCCCGTCTCGGCCCCTAAGGGTAGGAAAGGCACCTCTCTCGAAGGATTACCCGGCTGCCTTTTTATCCCTGCTTCGAGAAGCAAAGGAAGGTATAGGGCCCGATACGGATACTAAAGAAGACCAACCTCTCCCCTATTTCGATCGTTTTTCCGACTTCTACCTAACGCTAATAGAAGACGGTTCCTACGGAGCGTTTATAGCAGGCCGGCTTTTTAAGCTAGTATTAGCAAGGAAGGTATATAAAAGAGACCTCCCGGACCCACCAGCAAACTAGAAGCAGCTAGAAAGACACCCCTTTAGAGACCAGTTTTTCTAGGCCTAGAAAGACCACCTAGCCTTATACGAAGAGATAGGGTCTTTCGAAGAGGTCCTTAAGGAAAAAGTAAGAGGAAAACAGGTTCTTAGCTATAAGTAGGTCTTTATCTATAAGACTAATAAACACGGCTTCCTTTAAAAGTGCAAGGCCCGGCTAGTTGTCTATAGGAATTAATAGGAAAAAGGGGATTTACCTACTAAGGCAACCACCCTAGCTAGGATGTCTTTTCGGACCCTTATAGCTATAGTAGCAGAATTCGACCTCGAGCTCGATTAGATAGATATAGTTAACGCCTTTATTAACTGCCTACTCGAGGAAGAAGAAGTTATCTATATGCGCCTTCTACTAGGCTTCCAACAGCCAGGAAAGGTTCTACGGCTTAGGAAAGCTCTATACGGACTACGAAGATCACCCCTTCTTTAGCAACAGCATTTAATAGGTTCCCTCGAAGCCCTAGGCTTTAAGAAAGTCCCTTAGGAACCGTGTATAATATAGAAGGGTAAAATCACGGTCTTCTTCTACGTCGACGATATTATCTAGGCCTACCCGAAAGGGGAAGAGGCTACTACTAGGGAGGCTATACGAGGCCTACAACAAAGGTATAAGATAACTAGGCTAGGGGAGCTAAAGTAGTTCCTAGGGATATAAATCCTTAGGAATAGGTCCTAATAGACTATCTAGCTTACCTAAGACGCCTATATCGATAAGGTCGCTTATAAATTCCTCCTTAATTCCCTCGATAAGAAGCTTCCCTCTACGCCTATATTAGACGAAGAGCTTTTGCCTGATCCGTCCTTTTAAGCTAGGGAGCAAGAGAAACACTAATATTAATAGAAGGTAGGCTCCTTGCTTTTTTTTAGCTATTTCTACTAGACCGGATATCTCTTTTACGGTCTCCTAGCTAGCTAGGTATAACTAGAATCCTAGCCCTAGGCATTAAGAAGCAGTAGATAGAGCTATCCTTTATCTCTATTTAACGAGATCATATAGTCTACGCCTAGGAGGGTAGAAAAGAAAGAAATTAGCTGCCGAAATCTTCCTTTATTCGAGCGATTCGTCCTTTACGGATAATTCCTTAGATAGAAAGAGCTTATAAGGGTATATTATATCCCTTTTTATAGGAACTATTGCTTAGAGAGCTTCGAAGTAGGCTACCGTTATAACTTCTAGTACGGAGGCAGAGCTACTAGCTCTTTTAGAAGCGTTAAAAGAAGCGATTTTCCTTAGCCGGCTACTAATATCGTTACGACTATAAATTCCGTCCCCGTTAGCTATAGAATGCGATAACACGTAGACTATACGAATTCTTACGGAGGAAAATAGCAAGCTATCGACCCAGTTACGGCATATCGATATCCACTAGCATTAGTTACGCTAAGAGGTCTAAAGGGGACTTATTTCCGTCCGTTAGGTTCTAACGGCATTAATAAAAGCCGACGGTCTTACGAAGCCCCTACCGAAGTAAAAGCTAGCTATCTTTTTATAGTAAATTAGGCTAGAAGACGTTCGAGAGAAGCTGTCCTTAGAAGCCCGCCTTAAGAGTCTACGAGAGGAGCTAATAGCACGTAGGAGGAAGGAGACGTCTATAGCCGAAGAGAGGAATTAGGACTTATCCTAGAGGAGGGCCCCTAGCTTAATTAGGACTTATTCTTCTTAAAGGCCCCCTTTTTAGGGACTTGTCCTTAGAGAAGCCCCCCTTTCTTATAGGACTTAATTTCCTCCTTAAGGCCCCTTTTCCTAAAGTAGGTCTAAAAGAGCCCGGGGCTAAAACCCGGATTTCTCGAGTAGGGGATAAGTATAGACTAAGACCTCCTCTATACGCTCACCGGCCTAGGTATTTAGCTTTACCCTTTCTATAAGGGCAGGCTATAGCTAAGGGGGTGTGTCGCGAAGCGTGGCCTAATTTCGTAGTTCTCGGAGATATCCCTTAGCACGAGGGACCTAGGAAGCTAAAAAACAGGTTTTAAGGAAGGAGCTAAAAAGAGGTGCAGAAAGGAGGGTAGGGGCATAAGGGGAAGTAGAAGTAGCGATAGCTTCCTATAGAGGTAGCGAGAGATAAGACGGATATACCGGCAACGGCTAGAAAGGAAGGGAAAAACCGGCAAAAAGCTCGGTAGTTAAAAGGACATTAGTAGCTTCTTTAAGCAGGATCTTCTTTATTAATTAAGATGCTAGATAGGTATAAAGAGGGGCGTTAGATAGAGGAAAGAAGGATAATTAAGGCAATATAAACATCTCTGCCCTGCCTGTCTAACCCCTTACTTCTACTTTTACCTTCGTGCATTTTATATGCACTTCTCGTATCTCTCTACGCGAGATTAGTGCTTTATATTCTTTTATCTATTTTAGGATCTTTTAGTATATTAAGTCGTTAGGTTATACTTTAAATATTATATTTAGCTATCGTTACTAGTAGTTCCCGTTTTTGTTAATTTCTAAGAGCTATCCTTTTACTATAGGTGCCTTTATATTATAGTTACTTCGTCGACTAAGGGTATTAGCTCGACCGTTTTCTATTCCTTTTCTATAGATTATTTTATAGTCGAATTCTAATAAGTATTTAGCCTATTAAATCTATCGTCCGTTTAACTATTACGTTGTTATAAAATATAAGATATTCTTATAGTCTATATAGACCTTAACTTTATATTTACTTCTAAGAAGGTAGTATCGAAATTCCTTAAAAGCTTAAATAATTATAAGGAACTCTTTATTATAGATAGGGTAATTAAGTTCTATACTATATAGCTTCTTTAAGTAGAATATAATTAGTTATAGTCTTCCTTTATTATCCTTTTATCCGATTTATACTCTTAAAGTAAAGTCTAATATATTAGTTTTAAGGTAATTTATTGTTTTAAATCGAAGGTAGTTAAGACTAGTTTTTATATAATCGTAGTTTTAATATATTTAAAAGCTTTATTAGCTTTATCGTCCTATATAAATTCTTTTTCCTTCTTTATTAAGTCGTATAATAGTACTACGATCTTTTTAAGATCTTTAATAAATTATTAGTAGTAATTTATAAATCCTAGGAAACTTTATACGTCCTTAATATTCTTTAGTAATAGCTATTCTTTAACTAAGTTAATCTTATTTAGTTATATTTATATCTCTCTTAGTAAGATCGTATATCTAAGGAAGTCTACTTCTTATATATAGAACTTACTTTTCTTTAGTTTAACTAGTAACTTTATATTCTAAAGTACATAGAGTACTTTATAGACGTATTCCTTATATTCTTCTAAGGTATCTAAGAAGATTAGGATATTATCTAGGTATACTACTATAAAGATATTTAAGTATTTATATAGGATACTATTAATTATCTATTAAAAGGTAGCTAGTATATTTATAAGTCTAAATAGTATTACTAGATATTTAAATAGTTTAAATTTTATTTTAATAGCTATTATCTATTTATATCCCTTTTTTATATATATTAAGTTATAAGCGCCTTTAAGATCGAGGGCTATAAACTATTTTTTACTATATAGTCGATCTTATAGTTCCGATATAAGTAAAATAGTATTTAGTTCTTTATTATAATATCGTTTAAGCGTCTATAGTTAATAACTAGTTATAGCTTACTATTTTTCTTTAAAATAAATATAACTAGGTAGCTTACTTTAAATATTAACTTTTATATATATCCCTTTTATAGATTCTTATCGAGGTAGTTATATAGCGTTTATAGTTACTTTTTATTTAAGTTATAGATCTTATAGAACGTTAGCGTTATTTTATCCTTAGGATAAATTTCGTAGTCTTATTAGCTATATTTAGGTAACCCTATCTTAAGTTCTTCCTTAAAGAGTTTATTATATTTCCGGTATTTTTATAGGATATTCTTTATTCTATCTTATAGGCTTTATTCTTTCCTTTAAAAGCTAGTTTCTCTTTACTTAAGCTCTTTATTAATTTATTTAAGGTCTTTCCTTAGAGTAGTAATAACTCTTTAGATCTTTATATTATATCCTTTATTTTATTTATATTAGATACTAGGTTATATAGCTATATTAGTTAGTACGTAGGTCTTATTAGTTAATTTTATTATATCTACTAGTTTAGTTACTATTTTCGTTTATATCGCTAAAGCTTATAATAATTTACTTAAACGGTTATCCCTTTTATCTTATTTAGTAGCTAAATTATTATAAAATTTTACTTTCTTTTAAATCTACTAGTCCTAGAAACTTATATCTTTATTCTAATATAGCTAGTTAGTTCTCTAGTTAATTAATAGGTTGCTCTCCTATAGCTATAGAAGCCCTAATATAAGGTTATATTCTTTAATATCTATAATATCGAAGTTAACTTATTTATTATAGCCTTAGATATTAATATTAAGGTAATTAATCTCTATATTAATAATTCTATTATTATAGTTAAAGGCTTCTCTTTTAATATTTATAAGTTTATATAGATCTTTCTTATATCTCTATATAAGTTAGTAATAATTAACGACTTTAGGTAAAACGTAATTACCTATCGCGCTATAGTTTAAAAGTATATATATATAATATCCCGCGATTTAAATATCTAATACTATTTAGTTACTATAGCTTACCGTTACTATATATAAGGTCCTTAGATCTTATTATATCGTACTAGTCTATAGCCTTTTTATAGATAGCGTACCTTATTTTTTACTTAGTCTTTATTTATTTTATTTAAGTATTCTTCTTTAATTTATTATTAATATCGTTTCTTTATATTTTCGTTATATAGTATTATACTAAAGCTTAAGATATAAGAGTCTTTAACTATTATAGGTAATAGGCTTAGGCCGCGGCCTAAGCTATATAGTTATATACGGAGGGCCGGATCCTATAAGTATAAGGGCGGGCTAGCCGCGTATAGAAGAGCTCTATATAGCTTATTAATATTATCCTATAGACGGCACCTACGTATACGCCTCTACCTACTCCGTAATAGTATAAGCTATTAACTAATAGATTTAATAGATATCTCCCTAGAAAGGGTACCGCTTCCCTAAGGGAGCACCCCGCTACCCCCTAGGCGGATAAGAAGTATTATAGCTATCCTAGAAGCGATTAGAAGCGCGACGGCTAGCGAAAAGAATAAGGTTCTCGCTATACTAAGGGAGCCGTCTACGAGACTAGCGTTAACCCCTATAACCTTAGTAATACTAGTTACGGCGGCGGCACTACCGATATAAAAGCCGCTTCCTTAGCCGACTTAGGATAGTAAGCCTAAGTCCTTCTATTTATTCCTTAGCCGGCTATAGACGAAGTTTATAATAGATAAGAAATAGGGCCTAAACGGCTATTATAATATAGTATGGTATTCGCTCCTCTATACGCTACCGGAGCCTTAGATACGGCGGATCTCTAGATTCTAGGATAAGAGCGGCCCTAGAGGTAGACGCGACCTATAGGACTTCTTCTAATACCTTATATATACGTTCGGCAACGTATAGGAGCGGGAGAAGGCGTAGGATAGGCTATAGACCCTTAAGTAAAAGGATAGGTAGACCTTTAGCGAATTCCTCCCCGACTTTAAAGAGACGCTCTTACGAGTAGCGGGAACCACGGTATAAAAAGATAGCGCGAAGCTTATATAGTTACGGAACTCGATTACGCCGGCCTTACGGGAGCTACTTATCCCTATAATTATACCTACTAACTACGGCGAGTATATAAGCCGGTTAATAAAGGTAGTATAGGGCTATAAGTAAACGCCGCGTTTCTAAAAGCTTTATAAGCGTACGCTATATAGCGGTAATAGGATTACCGCCCTTCTATAAAAGGAATAGCCGACTATCGATACTAATAGAGATACCTTAATATCGGCTACTTATATAGACCGAGCTAAACGTAGTAAGAAGTCGTCTTTAAATATCCCCTATACTATCCCGCTCTCTAAGTAGTAGGCGAAGTAGGTAACGAGCGAGGAAATCGGGAAAAAGAAGGCTAACGGCCGTTGCCTATATTATAGCGCGTTTATATACTTTATATTAAAATGCCCTTTCCTTTTAGCTAAGCGGCCTATAGTAGTTTAAGTAGCGAAGATATAACCGCTCTTTACCTTAGACGATAAAGAGGACTCCGCTCCCTTAGGCCTAGAGGAAAAAGAGTAGCTCTAGAGTAAAGACGGGCTTTAGAGCCCTAATTACTAGTACTAGTAAAGGAAAAAGAGGAATTATCCGCCTATATAAAAGAGGAGCCTACTATAATATAGGTTATAGTTAATAACTCCTTACCTATCGCCGCCCTTATAGACGAGGGCTACTAGTACTACGCTATAGTTAATAAGGCGCTTATATAAGAGATATAAGTACTAGTAGAAAAGATCGCCCTAAGGTAAGTAAAGGGCGCCTTAAGCGCGATAGAGGGTACGGTAATTAAGGGCATTATATAGCTAGCTATAGAGGTTAATAGTTACTATAAGCTTATCGTAGCCTATATAATCCCCTAACTAGAGTTTCCCTTAATCCTCGGGAAACCCTAGTTATTATATATAAAGTTATACTCGGTTCTATACTAAAAGTAGCTATAGTTTAGGCCTATATAACGGTAGGTCCGCTATAACGACGGTTCTATAAGTATAGGACTAAGCGTACGAGCTTTATACTTAGTATAAGAAGTCCTTACCTTTATCTTTATAGGAACTATATAACGGTTAAAGCGGGAGGAAGGCCGGGCAGCGGCTAATATAGCGGTCTATATAGTTAGCCTAGCGGATATCGATAAGGCCCTTTAGGCAAAGAAGCTAAAGTCGCCCTCTAAGCTATAGTAGTAGATACTAGAGCGCTTTTACGACCTCCTACCGCTATTTAAGTCCTAGGAAGCGGATAAGCTTAACCTATATAAGCTAGGGGTAGACTATAAGATTATACTCTATACCGATAAGAAGGGGTAGGAACTACCTATACTATTTAGACCGCTATATAGTATATTATACGCGGAGCTGCTAGTACTAAAGAAGATACTAAGGGACTTCCTAGATAAGGGTTTTATTTAAGTAAGTAGCTCCGAAGTAAGAGCGCTAGTCCTATTTATATATAAACTAAGGGGCGGGATATAGTTCTATTATAATTATAAGGCTCTAAACGTAATTATAAGGCTAGACCGCTACCCCTTACCCTTAATCTTAGATACGCTCTATAACCTTTTAAAGGCGAAGTAGTTTACGAAGCTAGATATAAAATAGGCGTTCTATAAGGTATAGATCTTAGAGGGTAACGAGTAAAAGACGGCGTTCTATATATACTACGGCTTATTTAAGTAGCTTATAACGCCCTTTAGCCTCTTAGGAGCGCCCGCTACCTTCTAGCGTTATATTAATAACGTACTTTAGGACTTCCTTAATAAGTTCGCTTTTATATATATAGATAATATCCTTATTTATATAAGCGGCTCTTATAAGGACTATATATAGAAAGTACGGAGGGTCCTAGAGCGCCTCTAACTTTATAGGCTCTACCTGGACCTAGATAAGTATAAATTTAAGGTTAAGAGGGTTAAGTACCTAGGCTTTATTATCTACGCTAGTATAGGTATATAGGCGGATCCTATAAAGATCTAGGCGATTTAGGACTAAGCTACCCTAACTATATAGATAGGCGTACGGAGCTTCCTTAGGTTCGCGAACTATTATAGGATATTTATTAAGGGCTTCTCCTATATTATAATGCCCTTAAACGAGATTACTAGGAAGCGGACCGCCTTTTACTAAGGGCCCGTATAAGAAGGAGCGTTCTATACGCTTAAGGACCTATTCTCTTAAGCCCTAGTACTACTTTAGTAGGACTTCGACCGGTCTATATTAATTAAAGTAGACTATAGTAGCTAGGCACTTAGAAGAACGCTCTCTTAGGAGGTAGATAGGCGGAAGTAACCGGTAGCGTTCTACTCCTATAAGCTAACCTTAGTAGAGTAGAATTACGCTATTTACGATAAAGAGATACTAGCGATTATTAGCTACCTTAAGCAATAGTAAGTAGAGCTCTAAAGCTATAAGAGCTTTAAGGTTCTTATAAACTATAGGAACCTTAAGTACTTTATAACTCGCTAGTACCTCTTAGAGTAGTAAGCCCGCTAAGCGGAGTATCTCTTACGCTTTAACTTCTCGATTAAGTACCGGCTAGGGCGGGACTCTATAGTCTTAGATATACTTTCCTAGAGGGATTAAGACCGGCCGATAGGAGTAAATATTAAGGCCCGGGATCTATAGCTTATCCTATAAGAAGTGCTACGGACTTATATAGGAGCTTCCTTAGTAGAGGAAGGCGCGGCGCTAATAGATAAGCCTTCCCCTATACCTTTGCCTCGGCCCGGCGAGGAGGGATAGACCGGCCTAGGGGCGCGTGCGGCGCGGGTATTCTAAGATAAGGTCCTCTAGCGCTTATAGGATAGGATATCGTTTCTAGACCGTACTTACGAGAGCGTGCGCCGCGCCGTTAAGTCCGGCGCTCGACGCCTTAATCTAAAGCTAAAGCTAAAGGTATAAGTAGCCGACTATTATATCGACCTATAAGGGCACCTACGTTAGCGGGGAAGACTATAGGTGCCGGGCGCGCCGTATACTATAGAAGCTAAGGAGAAGGATAGACCGCCGGAGCTAAATAAATAGAACGAGCTCTAAGGGAAGCTAGTCTAGCTCGTCTATAACTCTAGTATCGTAGGCTACCTAGGTAGGCAGGGCATAGTAGTAGGCCTCGCGAGGGATTTCTACTAGCCCCTCCTATAGTACTATATTCGCCGCTTCCTTTATAACTACGATATCTATAGCTATACTAAGATTTAAAGGGCGTAGCTTAAGGGGCTACTTAAGTAGCTTTTAGTACCTAACTAGTTCTATATATATATATAGATAGACTTTATAATAGACCTCTTACTTATAGAGGGCGGTAACCGCTATATATAGGTAATTAAGGACCGACTTAGTAAGTTTATAGTATTAAAGCTAATACCGTTTATAGATATAAAGTCTTACGTAGAGCGCTTCCTATAATACTAGGCCCGCTTATATAGCTAGCTAGCCTTTATTATAAGCGATAAGGGATCGAATTAAACTAGCTGCTTTTAATAGTACCTATACTAACTACTTTAGATTATATAGCTACTTAGTATAGTATATTACTTATAGACCGATAGAGGGCCTAAGAGGGTTAACTAAGAGGTATAGGCTTACCTATAGGCCGTCGTAGCCTATAACTAAGTAGACTAAGACTATTAGCTCCCCGCGGCCTAACTTATATTAAATAGTAAACTATATACCTCTATTAAGATAGCTCCTTTCTTTATAACGTATAGCTTTAAACTACCCTTACTAGTCCTATTTACTATAGATATAGTAGCGGAGCAGTATAGTAATTCGGTATTAAAGGGCCGCGCCTCTACGTTTATATAAAAGCTATAAGAGACTATAGATTATTATTAATCCGCGATAGCTACCGCGGCGTAAGATTAAGAACGGCACGCTAATAAGACTAAGGCCCTAGTAGATAGGTTTACGGTAAGAGATAAGGTATAGCTAGACCTTTATAACTATAGGTCGGTATAGCTAAAGAAGAAGCTTAACTAGCTATACGTAAAGTTTATAGTATAGAGGGTTATTAGCCTATAGGTTATAGAGCTTGATAGTCTCTTAATAGGGGTCTATAATAAGATTAACGTAGACCTCCTTTATAAAGCCTCCTTTAACCCGCTGCTTAGATAAGAAGTAGCGGACGCTTAACCGCTTATAATTAAGGTAAAAGGAAAGGATAAGTTTAAGGTTAAAGAGATATAGGCCGCGCGCTAGAAAAAGGTTAGTAAGGGGAAACGCTAAGAGGTCCTTATTAAGTAGCGCGGGTATCTCGACCTTATATAAGAACCTATATATAAGTTTATAGGAACTATAGCCCTTAATAAGTTTAAAGCCTTATTTAGAACGGTAGATAAGAATAATAAACTAGTAGACTACTAATAATAGCCTAAGCTAGGACTATAAAGTAAGTATAGTAAAAGAGGTAGTTATAGTAATATAGGTAATATAAGCGTAATAGTATAAGCGGAGATAAAAATAGCATTTATTATAGGGCGGAGCCCTTAGACTACCTAGGCCTATTCCTTATCGTTATTATTATTATTATCCTTATTATCGTCGTCCTCGTTAGCCTCCTCCTTCTTATTAGCGGCGGCGGCGGTTTCTAGGGCGCTAAGGCGGCCCTCTAAGCCTATAAGCTAGTCGGCGGCGGCGGCGGCTCTAGGGGTAGAAGGGCGGCGGCTAGCGGCGGTAGTAGGGGCAGCGGCGGTAGTAGAGGCGGGCACGGCTAAGGGGACCGCCGATAAGGCAACGGAGGTAGTATCCCTAGCGCTAGGTATATTAGAGGCGGAAATAAGGGAGCAAAGGAGTAGGACTTACTTAGGTATAAGGCCCTATCGCTTAAGGGCATAGAGATTACGGTAGGCGGCAGCGGCGGCGGTAAGGCGCTTCTTAGTAGCCCCTTACGCCTACCTATACGAGCCGGCCTTTTAAGCCGACGCTATAGTAAGTAGGATAGGAGGCGCCGCCTTATAGGCGCGGCCGGCTCGCGCGTACTAATAGTAGCTGCCGCGGCGGCGGCGCCCGGCCTAGTCGGAGTAGTCGAGCTCCTATAACGTATAACGTATATAAGGGGCTAAGCGGGCGGCGCCGGCCTATACTTAGCGCTTATACTATAGGAGGTTAGCGGATAACGTCTATTACGCTTACCTAACTATAGACTTACGGGGGTAGCGGAGATAGAGGCGGGGGCCGAGGGGCCGGGCGTTACGGGTAGTAGCGGGGACGGCGTTATTACCTTAAGGGGCGACGTAAGAGCGAATAGCGTAGTAGAGGCGGCGGCGGCGGCGGTAGGAGCGGTAGTAGCGGCGCGGGTAGGAGCGGCGGTAGCGGCGGAGTCGTCGTCGGCCGCGGCTAGCACAGCGTCGACGAACGACTCTATACGCTCTAAGAAAGAGGAGGTAAAAGAGAGAGAGGCGGATATACCTATCGCGGAAGTTAGTACGATAAAATACGGCCTCCCGCTCTATAAGGCGCGGAACTTACTAATTAGAGTTATTATTATTATTAGGGCTATTATTACTACTACCGCTATTACTATAAGTATATATTAATAGAGCAGCCTATATAGCTAGGAATAGACTAACGCCTTAGGTAGAGCGGAACTTACTTATTAATACTATTACTACGGTTAAAGAAAGGAGAGAAGGAAAGGAAGGGGGAAGGGGGGGATGCCGCTTTATATACCCCTTAGTAGAGAATACTACCTAAGGTAGAGGGGACGGGCAACTTAAAGCTTATATAGGTTTAGACTAGCCGCTAGCTACCTAGGGGCGTATATAATAGGTTACGCCCTTATTTAAACGGCTAGCCGGCCGATAAGTATAGAGCTAGGTCCTAGCTACCTAGGCTAATAGGCGCAGGGATAATAGGGCTAGTAGGGCTAGCCTTATTAACGGAAAGGGTAGGGAAGAGCCCGCGGTACGGGCCTAATTATATAGGAGCCGTTAATAGGGCAGCGCTACGCCGCGCTTAAGGGAGGGCATTATATAAGAGTCTTTAACTATTATAGGTAATAGGCTTAAGCCGCGGCCTAAGCTATATAGTTATATATAAAGGGCCGGATCCTATAAGTATAAGGGCGGGCTAGCCGCGTATAAAAGAGCTCTATATAGCTTATTAATATTATCCTATATATAGCACTTATATATACGCCTCTACTTACTCTATAATATAAGAGACTAATTCCTTATAGCTAATTAAAGATTTCTTATTTCTTAACGCTATATCGTTTATATTATATTACTTTATAGTTAATTATATACTATACTTTATAATTTTATTTATTTTTATACTAAAGGTTAAGTTTTTATTTAGCGTCTTTTTATTTTTCGCGTAGTATTTTTATATCGATTTTTCCTTAGTTAAATATAGCTTATAGCCTTTATATATATTACTAATAATCTTTTAGTATACTATTATATCGTTTATACTATACCTATACTTTTTTATATTTATAAACTCTATAGTTTAGGTATATATATTCGTTATAATCTTCCTTATTATATTTAACTTATTATATAAGTCTTTAAAAGATTAAGGGTTTAAATACCTTAAAGTAAGTAGCGTTATACTATTCTTTTATTTTAGCGTATTTATAGATTTTATATATCTTTAAAAGATATCTTATTAATAAACTATAATTATCGCGGTATTTAAGTAGTATACCGTAATTAGGTTCTAATAATATAACTTAGTTATTTAGGTAACGTTAATCGATTTTCTAGTAGTTTAGTTCTATACTTAAGTAGGGTTTCGAAAGTACTTATCCTTTAAACCTAACTAAGAAGGCATTATATCGTGCTTTTATCTAAAAGTATATTATATAATCTAGGTAAACGTATAATATCTATAAAATATACTTATAGTACTTATAAGTAAGTAGTATTTATAGATTATCTTTAAATTCTTATTATAGTTACTATTTTCGTTATAGAGCTATAAAGGTATTAACTATAGCGATAGCTATAGCGTAGTCTCTTCTATATAGTGCTAGTTAATACTAAATTAATATAGCTTATTAGTTTTCTATAAGAATTTAAGGTATTTATTAGGTTTTAATTTTAAGTATTTCTTTAAATTCTTTAAAGTATAAAGCGTGTTCTTTAATTATAGTATTCTCCTTTAATAGCGAGGGTAGTAGTATAAGTTCGTTCTTATCTTTTATTTCTCTAGGTATTTCTTATTCTTTAAAGCTTATATCGTCGATACTTCGTTATTCTTCCTTAGGTTATTATCTAAGTTTTATAAGTATAAGGGCTATATCTATATCTTCTTTATTATATTATTTATAAACTACTTATTATTATTATCGATTTTTATTTTATATATCTTCCTAAAATCGTTTACCGTTTTTCTTAATCTAGTCCTAAGAGACTCCTTTAAGATAAGGGTATTTTAATTCTATAAATTTAACTTATTTCTATATTTTAGGATCCCTTTATTATATTATTATAAGGGTTTTCTTTAGTAGCCTTAAGAACTATTTAGTACCGTTCTTATTACTTAAGTATACCGTATATTTATCGTTATAGTATATAGTCTAACTAAGGAGTTTATACTTTAGTTTCTATCTATTAATAGCGTTTAGGTATTTCTTACCTTTTAGGGCTAGTACTTAGTAGGTTTTCTTCTCCTTATAAGGTTATCTATATTTTTTAGAGTAATATTTAATTTTCCTATAGTTAAAATACTTTCCTTTGCTTTTTTATATTATATTTAGATCTATCCTACCTAAGTTAGTTATATAAGCGTAGGTAATAAGAGTTTCGCGCTTCTTCTTATAGTTAGCGCGTTAGTTAAAGTTATTCTTATAAGAAGGGTTTTAGTTTCCTCTTCCTTATTTCTTTTCTTAGCGTCGCGTATACTATTTATTATTAATTTATACTACTATAGCGATATAGTTTAAGAGGCCGTTAGGTTAATCTTCCTTATAAAGTTTATCCTTAACTTCTTTCCTAAGTCTATTATAGAATCGCAATATAAGGGGTTCGTTGTCTTATTTAAGTTTTAAGGTAACTTAACGGAATTTAGTAGTATAGTTTAATACTAAGGTCCTTTATTAAAGTTCTCGAAGTTTTTATTTAGCTTCTCGTTCTTTATTAGTTATTCTAAATACCTTAGTAATAGCTTCTTTAAATCCTTAGAAACTAGTAAAGGCTTTATCTATTTTGCTATTTTATTATACTAGTTAGTTATTAAGATAGTCCCTTATAATAGGTCTAAACTAAGCGAGTACTGTTTTAAATAAATAATTTCCTATATAGAGTACCTTTTCGACTAGGTTTAAAAGTTTTATTAAGTAAAACTAGTAGTAGGCCTTAAGTTAGGTAAGAAAGTCTTAAAGACTACTATAAGTACTATCGAATAGTCCTAGCTACTTTAGTTTAACTACTTTTCTAAGGTCCCTAACTTATCTATTGCCTCCTCCGTTCCTAAGTAACTATACCTCTTATTAAAGGGTAATAATCTCGTATATTATATCTTAAAGCGATATAGTAGCTTTAGAGTTAGTTAATCTAGCTTACTATATAGGTATATTAATAGTTACGATATTACTTAAAGTAACGCGGTATTATACTAAATAAGAGCTTTTAACGTATAACGACTAGTATTATTCCTAAGGGATAAACCTATCGAGGGGTTTATATTAGTAGATATAATAAGGCGTAGTCTAAGTAGTAATATATATATTACGTTAGTAATACGTTAGAGGTTATAGACTATAGACTATAACTAAGTAATTAAAATTAAAGATAGAATCGTAATAAAGATCTATAATATATTAAAAGCTATCGAGCTATCTATTTAAAGGAGTATTCCGTTCTTTCCTTGTATATCTTAAGAGCTTCCTTAGATCGCCGAGAGCACTAAGTAATCCCGTTACTTAGGAGCGCTAGGGCGCTAGAGCGATCCTACGATCCTAGCTATAGAGCGTTAGAGCGCTAAAGTAACCCGTTACTCTAAACTTAATTAGCCCGTTAGTCTATTTAATATTCCTTGCTCCCTACGTTACGTGTCCTCGTAATATATACTAGTCCCCGCGGTTTACTAGACCGTAGTCGTAATATATATATAGGACCTAGCCCTTTATATATAACTACCTAGCTTAGGTTATAGCTTAAGCCTATAACTTATAATAGTTAAAAACTCTTATACTAAGCTAAGAGATAATAGATCCTTAACTAGCCCTTATCCTTATTATAAGGGAGAAGGAGTTCTTAGTAAAGAAGTTATAGGTAGCCTATTAAAAGAATATAGGCTACGGTAAGAAGCGCGAAGTCCTTATTAAGTAGTATAGCTACTAGGACTTAATATAGGAGCTAGCTTTTAAGTTTAAAGGCGCGGTAGCTCTAAATAAGTTTAAGGCCCTTTATATACTAATAAAAGAGAGCGACGGCTTAGTAAGGGTACCTACCCCCCTTAGTAGTAAAGTAGCTAGTACCTTAAGGTATAAGAGAGACTACGCCCTACCCTTAAGTAAGCGGTAGGGTACTAGGCCTATAGCGGTTACTATACTAGTATAAGCTATAATTATATATTATAGATACCGTAACTATAAATAATAAATAAGGGAGGATATATTAAATTATTTAAATAACTAGTAAGGGTATAAGTTAGCTTATATATAAGTAGTTATATATAGCTAAGTACTAAGAGACTTATAATTATATTTATAGCTACTACTACTAATATTAATAATAATAGTATAGTTAAAAGGTAAGGTAAGCTATATATATAAATATATATTTAATAATAGTAAGCGCGGTATATAGTTAGATCTTATATAGCTTATTATTATAATATAATAAAAGGTACTTATAATATAAGCTTTTACTTACTTTATAAGGGTCTTATACTTATAAAACTATTATTATAGTAAACCTATTATTATATAGGCTTAAACTATAGCTTCTTTTAATAAAAAACTAAGTATAGCTTTATATATAATAATAAGGGTTTCTTAAAGATTAAGGGAAACTTTAATTAAAGGATTATATAAGCTATATTAAGGTTATAGTAGCTATTAACTATTATAGCTAGTAATATAATACTATAAGAGCGCTACTAAGAAGTATAAGCTAATAAGGTACTTAGGTATATAGTATTAATATATTAATAAAGTATTAATAGGAAATTATACTTACCTTACTTATAAGTTATAGACTACTTATTACTTTAACTAAAAAAGAGAAATCCTTCTTTTTATAAGCTTTAGTCTTATAATAAGGAGAATATAATATATATAGTATAGTACCTCTAGCTATCTTTACTACCTAACTAATCGTATTATAATATATATTTATAAGGGAATACGTATTATAGTATAATTAGTTAGGTAGTAGAGATAGCTAGAGGTACTATACTATATATATTACGTTTTCCTTATTATAAGACTAAAGCTTATAGAAAGAGGGATTTTTTTCCTCTTTAGTTAGAGTAGTAAGAGGTTTATAATATATAAGTAGGGTAGGTATAATTCCCTACTAATACCCTACTAATATATTAGTACTATATACCTAAGTACTTTATTAGCCTATACCTCTTAATAGCGCTCTTATAATTATCTCCCCTCTTATATAGATATCTCGGCTATATCTTTAATATATATTACTTTTGCTATACTATATATATTTAGTTAGGAAGAGAGGTAGTTTTAGTTATATATTACGCGTATACGCTTATATAAGTATATATTAGTCTACGCTTTATAACGTTAATAGTTATTATATTAGCGGTTACTACTAAGTAACTATTACGGTATCGCTAATATATTAGCTATATAACTATAATATAAAGAGTATATATATATATCTCTTACTTCTTTTATTTTCTTTTCTTTTTTAACTCTTCTGCTTACGATTACTATAAAGTTTTATACCTTTTTTTATTAATCCCTTATACCTTTTTATATTACTTTTTATCGACGATTTATTAACGATAATACCTTTTACGTTAAAAAAGATAAAGAACTATAACGCCGATTTCCTATACTATATATAGGAGTAAGTAGCGGCGGGTTCGCCCTTAAAGTATAAGCGATTAGCCTAGAAGTCTTATAGTAACGCTAGTTCCCCCTTAGCGAAGAAAGCTAAGAAAGGTATAAGGGAATCTTAGTCTTAGGAGACTCTTAGTTTAGGACCTAACATTAGCGAGGGTTATACCCTTATTACCCCGCTAAATACCTTAACTCTAACTATCGATAATCTTACCTTTATAGGCTAGGAAACTTATAAGTCTATTACCTTTATTAATAATACTAATACTAGCGAAGAGATTATACTTAGGCGCTCCTAGGTAAGTACCGATAACCTAGCTACTCTATCTCGATAAGGCGGCTCTAGCTAATAAGAGATTATCGCTTAGGCCGCTCCTTAGAATAAGTAGGCCGATTTTAACGATAAGGCCTAGCTAAATAAGGGCTAAGACTATCTTAATACCTAGCTAAACGAGGGCTAAGATAACGATAATAGTAATAATAAAGACGGCCGCGATCCGACTCTTCTTACTAATAAACCTAAGAATAGCAGCGCTAGAGATAAGGGCACTTAAGCGGCGGTATAAAGCGGTCGCGCTTTTATAAAGAAGTATACTTAATCTAAGGCTAAAGCCCGCTTAGTTAAGACCTATAGGGTTATCCCTCGTAAGCTTTAGTATATATATTATTTTAGGACGGTCGTTAAAGAGTATAATATAACTAAGCCTAAGCTTATTAAGGTGCTCTCGATTAGCTATATTTTCTTAGGGGTTTCCTTAACGCGCTATAAGTAGTACTATAAATATATAGCGACCTATAACTAAGTAAGTTTCCCCTTAACTTTAAATATTACGATTAATAAGCTAATCCTTCTTAAAGCCGCTACTCTTATATCTAGTAACTAGGCTAATATAGTCGCTATTATTAAGTACTTACGCGAGCTTAATAAGCTAAAGACTAGTAATAAGGATACTAAGGATAATAGCTTAAACGCGGGTATACTTATTTTTAAGGAGGCTAATTAGCGCTATCTTACTATTATAGTATAGTATTTAGCTAAGGCTTTTAACGCCGTTAAAACGGCTTATCGTAAGTCCTTTAAGACTATAAGTATATAGAAGTCTACTATTATAAGTTTTATTTAACCCTTTTATTAGCAACCGCTTAATAATATACTAGGTCGAGTATACTAACTACTATATATTAATTAATAAGCGCCGCGAGCTTATTATTTACCTTAACCCTATACCCTTATTCGATATCGCTTATATAAGCCTAGAGTACTAGGCCTAGGAATCCTAGTTAAAACTCTACTTTATCGACGGCGATATAAGCTATACTTTATAGTAATATACTTTACTATTTACTAAAGCTAAGGTAAGTACTATACTAATAGAGATAGGTCTTAACGTAGAGGATAAGGAAGGAGTAAAGGATAAGGTAGTTCTAGTATTTCTAGAGGTATTTAATATAGCGGAGGGGGCGCCTTAGTTAGTTCCCGCTATACTAGCGAAAAAGAGGGGTAGTTAAAAGTAATAAATAGGTCTTATCTTTCTTTTATTTAGCTATAATTATCCTTTTCTCCTTTATTATTAAGGTCTTAGTAAAGTTATAGTTTAGTTTTATTTTCCTTAATAATATTTAATAGGTAGTATAGATAGTTTTCCCTTATTCTCCTATTTTACTATTTTATATATAGTTATAGGACGTTTAAGCATACTAATTTATTAATAGGTTAGTAGCGATTTAGTAGGGATTTATTACCGATTTAATAGCGTCTCCCTACGCTAATAGGTTTCCCTACCTTACTTAGTCTTACGCCTCTTTTTCTTAGTTAAGTAAGTAGTATATTCTTTAATAAGGTCTTAGCTATTCGCTATATCTTTAGCATCGACCTATTAGTTATACTTAGCTAGCTATCCTTTTTATTTAATAAGGAAAAGGGTATTGCCCTTAGATCTCTTTTAGTCTTTAATCTCTTAAACTTCCTATTTACCTTTATTATCCTTTAAGTCTAGTATTAGTAGGGTTTCGCTATCTTTATAAGTACCTTTTCGCTCTTTCTATAGCTCTAAGAGACTAATATAGAAAACTTTATAAAGGTATATATACTTCTTAGGAAGTATAAGATAATATACTTACTTTTTAATAGCTTATAAGAGCTAAAATAGTTTAATATACTTAGGTAAGAGTTTTATTTTTTTATTTTTAAGGCGTAAATTCTTTATCGATAATACTATAAGGTCTCTTACTTTTAGTATAAGCGGTTAGCGCCTTAAACTATAGTATTTTACTTACGATTTAATAGCCTTTCTTTAGTATTCCTTAAGCCTCTTTTATAGCTCTTATAGCCTAGTAACTCTTACTCTTACTTTAGGTACCCCCCTTTAAATAATATCGTCCTCGATATTAATATAGAAGTTTAGTTAGTAACCTATTAACGCTTTATTAAGTAATAACCTAGTTATTACGTTCTTTATATTATTATATATAAATTAAGTAATATATAGGAGTAACGCTTAATTAGTTTATTCTAAGTTAGTAAAGTATCTTAAGTAGTATTATATAGCTTAGTTATTTCGTTCTATTTACTTATTAGTTTATAGGTAAAATACCGTTAATAGCCTATATTTTACTTATAAGATAAAATAAAGATTTAACTAAAACTTACTTATAAATAGGGACCCTTTATCTAAGATAATGCCTTTTAAAGGTCTATATACTAATTTAACTTAGTAATAAAATAATTCTACTAGCTTTAAAGCTATTATTATCTTAGAGATAGGAAAAAAGAGGCAATACTTAGTATATTAGTCTATAATTACTAAGATCGTATTAACGTCTCGTTTATTATACTATACTTTAGGTAGACTTATAGTAAAGTCTATTAATAATTCTTCCTATAGTTATATAGGATATAGTAACGATTATATAGTACTATAAGGGCGATGCCTCCTAGATACTATACCTTAATATACTAAGTATAACTAAACGTATTTATTTATATCTTTTATATTCTATCTTAGTAAAAGTTCCTTATTAATAGTTCGCTAATATATTAAGAGCTAAAGTATCCTACTAATAGATTATTATAAAAGAGCTATATTAGCTCTTACTATAAAGCTACCTTTAGAGTTACTATAATATAACCCTTTTATAGTAGTAGTCTATCTAAGTATATTAACTAAAAACCCTTCCCTTTTAAAAAGTCTTTAGTCTCTTTTAGCTTACTAATCGCTATATTAACCGACTAAGTATATTTTAGTAACTCTAGGAACGGTTCTAGAACTTCTACTATATAAACCTTTATATAGTAGGCCGCTTTTTTAGCGGTCTTTCTTAAGAGTAACTATTTATAACTAGCTTTCTCTTTAGCTTAATTAGCTAATCGTTTAAGTCTTACGCCTAAATTATTATAGTTTCGCTATAGATAAGCTTATATATTTTCCTTATATAAAGGCACTTTACTACGCTTATATTAACTTACGGTTAAGTATCTCCTTACTTATAAGTACGCTTTATTATTTCTTTATATAGATATAGTATTAATAGTAGCTAGTTTTACTTATAGCTCTAGTAATAGTTTTATAGATAGGGGCTTCTCGCCCTTATATCTAGGCATTCTTAATAGCGCGTCCGCTAGGTTAGATTTACCTATACGATACTTAATCGTAAAGTTAAATAGTACTAAATATATATACTATCTTACTTACCTCCTATTTAGGGAGGTTTAGTATATAAACGTCTAAAGGTTATAGTAGTCTAATAATACCTTTACTTTATATATTACCCCTTTAACGTAATATTACTAGTATTTAAATAACTTAATAATAGTAAAGAGTTCTTAGTCTAAAATACTATAATTAAGTTTAGCTTTAGTAAACTTCCTTAACTAAAATACGATCGGATAGTAACGCCCTTTATTATTAGGTTAAGAGATAATCCCTACTATCGTAAATTATAATATATCTATTTTAATATAAATATATCTTTCTAGATTATAATATTAAAGGAGTAAGGCTCCTTAAAAAGTATCCTTAAGAGCCTAAAACGCTACTTTTTTAATAAGGTTTAGCTCTATACTCCTTAGCTTCTTCCTATTCTTACTCCCTTTTAATAATATAGTTAGGGGCGCTATAACTCCTAAGTACCTATATATAAATTATTAGTAAAGATTATAAAACCTAAGGAAAACCTAAATATTATAGTAGGTTATAGGTTTAGGCTATTAAGCTATTACCTCTACCTATTAAGGGTTAATCGATACCCTATTAATAGATAATATAAACCTAAGGAACTTAATTAACTATTAATAGAAAATATACTTCGATAGTTTTATATAGAGCTCTATAGCCCTTACCTTTTCTATTACTTATCCTAAGTATTTAATATATTCTTCTCTTATTTTAAAGTATATAAGGATATTATTAAGGTAGACTACGTAGATTATAGCTATAAGCCCCTTAAGCGCTTAATAAATATAGCTTTAAAATATAGCTAGTCCGTTAGTAAGTCTAAAGGGTATTACTAGGTATTTAAAATATCTATAACGCGTTTAGAAAGCAGTCTTTATTTATCTCCTTTTTAAATTTAAATATATTAATACGTATTTTATATATTAATCTTAGGAAAATACTTAGCTCTTTAATAGCGGTTAATAATCTCTAAAATAAAGGGTAAAGGGTACCGATTCCTTTATATAACCTAGTTAAGTCCTTAGTAGTCTATATATAGCTATAAGGTCCTATCCTTCTTTAAAATAAAAAGGATAGGCGCCCTAGCTAGGCTCTTTAACTCCTAGATTATTTTCCTTCTTATTATATCTTAGATCTAGTCGCGTAATACTTAGAGTTCCCTTTATAATAAAGGGTAAATCGGTCTATAAAGGGGTTCTATATTAAGGATTAAATTAATTAAGTAATCTATTCCCTTTTTAGCTAATTATAAGTCGGATTTATTAGCTAAGAAAGTATCTTTAAACTAGTAGAGAGTTAGTAGGATTTTAGCCTATTCTTCCTATAAAATCCCTTTATCCTTATCTTTATTTAGTAGTAGGATTAGCTTTAGATTAAGCGCTATTATATATACCCTTACCTCGTTCTTATATTCCTAAAGGAATCTATAAGGATTTAATAGGGTTTTACTACCTAGTTAATACTTAAACTACTACTATTGTTTCTATAGGATAATATATATATATTTATCCTCTAAGGTAGTAACTAATAAAAGGATTAGTACCCGATCGTTTAGTATTAAGCTATCGGTACTAATATAAAAATAAGTAATTATCTTTTCGGTGCCTCTTATATCTATTATTTAAAGCGGCACTATCTATACTTTATACTCCTTTACCTTATTATTATTAAGCCCTAATAACTTAGGGTATAATAGCGCTACTTATAGTAATCCCTACTATTAAGTAAAGTATATATTTATAAGGTTAATAGTACTATAAGTATCTAAGTATATAGGGACTTTAATAGGGTTTTACCTTAATATCATTATAGGAGTTTTAAGTAACTATCCTATAGGTATTAAGTTTACTAAGGGAGAAGCGTTTACCTTAATATCTTACCTTTTCCCTATTTTATAGTATTAAGTCTAAGAGTCCTTACTAAGGTTTCTACCTTTAAAGAATTAGTATATTTTATAGATAGGTATCCTAGCTTATTATATTAAAAATATATAATTCCCGATTAAGTAAAATATCCTCTTCCTTAATAACGTCCCTTAGTTTAGCCCCTAGTAGGTATATCGCTAGCTTACTAGTTATTAGTTAAATCGGTAGTATTTCCTTAATAATTTAGCTTAGCTTATCGGCCTCTTTAATTCCTTCCCTTATACGTATTACCTTACGGTATAGTACTATTTCTATTCCTAGTTCCTTTAAAGGTAGAAGTAATATTAATATATTACCTCTTATTAATAGTAATATCCTAATATTATTAGGCGACTTATATAAGCTCTTCCTATTAATAGGTATAAATAGGTATTAAATAAAGGTTAATTTAGTCTTAAAGTTATAGCTCTAGCTTAGCGAAAAATATAAGAGCACGCGCTTTTTTTAATAGGCGTTCGAAATATATCTTTAAGGAGTTAAGGTATAAGCTAAACTTTAAGGGGGACTAGCCTTCTTATTAGCGAGCCTTCTTTAATTATATTACTAATAGTATCTCTTTATTTATAGTATCCTTAATTAAGATAAATATCTATTTTTTAAAGTATACCTAATCTATACTATATTTAGTTTAGTTAATTAGCGTTTATTCTTTAAGGTATCGGCGCTATCTCGCTTTATAGTCGCTATATATATAATCTACTACGTAGAGGATCTTTATTTTATCGCGATAAAAGCGTCTAAGCGCTACCTTAAAAGCGTCCTTTAGATCGTAAGTCTAGTCTAGACGTTTCTATATATTAGTAGGTAAGAATAATTAAGCGATATTTCTAAATCTTAACCTCGCTACTACGACTACCGTTTAATTTAGGGGAGTAGGACCGTCGACGCTTTCTTAAATAGATAGCGATAGCACCGGCGCGTTTAGTAATTTCCTCCTTTAATTATATAACGCGGTCTTATAAGCGTTTCGTCTCCTCTAGCTCCTTAATACGCGCTTATAGAGCTATAAGCTTTTCTTAGCGAGTTAGTAGTCTTACGCTTATAGGTAGCGATATCTTCGATATAGCTAGAATATCGTTTATAATAGGGGTCTATTCTAAGGATATATCTCTTTATTCTTTATCTCTTAAGTAGATACTTAATATATATAATAAAGAGGCCTCGATTAATTAACTACTATATCGCGCTATAAGAGCGTTACGTAGTCTTCTCTAAGTAGCTATCTTTATTAAGTAATTAAAAAGAGAAGCTTTAGAAATTATAAGGGAATATATATTACGGTATAATTAGTTAGGTAGTAAAGATAGCTAGAGGTACTACGCTATATATATTACGTTCTCCTTATTATAAGACTAAAGCTTATAGGAAGAGGGATTTTTTCCTCTTTAGTTAAAGTAGTAAGAGGTCTATAATATATAAGTAAGGTAAGTATAATTCCCTACTAATACCTTACTAATATATTAGTACTATATACCTAAGTACTTTATTAGCCTATACCTCTTAGTAGCGCTCTTATAAATAGATATAGTTAACGCCTTTATTAACTACCTACTTAAGGAAGAAGAAGTTATTTATATACGCTTTCTACTAAGCTTTTAATAGCTAGGAAAGGTTCTATAGCTTAAGAAAGCTTTATACGAACTATAAAGATTACCCCTTCTATAGTAATAGCATTTAATTAGTTCCCTTAAGGCCCTAGGCTTTAAGAAAGTCCCTTAGGAACTATATATAATATAGAAAGGTAAAATTATAGTCTTTTCTACGTTAACGATATTATTTAGGACTATTTAAAAGAGGAAGAAGCTATTATAAGGGAGGTTATAAAAGGCCTATAATAAAGGTATAAGATAACTAAGCTAAGGGAGCTAAAGTAGTTCCTAGGGATATAAATCCTTTAAAATAGGTCCTAATAGACTATCTAGCTTACCTAAGACGCTTATATTAATAAGGTTGCTTATAAATTCCTCCTTAATTCCCTTAATAAAAAGCTTCCCTCTACGCTTATATTAAATAAAGAGCTTTTACTTAATCCGCCCTTTTAAGCTAGGGAGTAAGAGAAATACTAATATTAATAAAAGGTAAGCTCCCTACCTTTTTTAGCTATTTTTACTAGACCGGATATCTCTTTTACGGTCTCCTAGCTAGCTAGGTATAACTAGAATCCTAGCCCTAGGTATTAAGAAGTAGTAAATAAAGCTATCCTTTATCTCTATTTAATAAGATTATATAGTCTACGCTTAAGAGGGTAGGAAAGGAAGAAATTAGCTACTAAAGTCTTCTTTTATTTAAGCGATTCGTCCTTTATAGATAATTCCTTAGATAGAAAGAGCTTATAAGGGTATATTATATTCCTTTTTAAAGGAACTATTACTTAGAGAGCTTTAAAGTAAGCTACTATTACGACTTTTAGTATAAAGGTAGCGCTACTAGCTCTTTTAAAAGCGTTAAAAGAAGCGATCTTCCTTAGCTAGCTACTTATTTCTTTATAACTATAAATTCCGTCCCTATTAGCTATAGAATATAATAATATATAGACTATATAAATTCTTATAGGGGAAAATAGTAAGCTATTAACCTAGCTATAGTATATCGATATCTATTAGTATTAGTTATACTAAGAGGTTTAAAGGGGACTTATTTCCGTCTATTAAGTTTTAATAGTATTAATAAAAACCGACGGTCTTATAAAGCCCTTATTAAAGTAGAAACTAGCTATCCTTTTATAGTAAATTAAGTTAGAAGACGTTTAAGAAAGGCTATCCTTAGAGGCCTACCTTAAGAGTCTATAAAAGGAGCTAATAGCTTATACGAGAAGGTAATATTTATAGCTAAAGAAGAAGGAAGAGGTTTTCCCTTTAAAGGGCCCCTTATTTAATTAGGTTTTTCCCTTCTAAGAAGGCCCCCTTTCTTATAGGACTTTGCCCTCTTTAGGCCCCTATTCCTTAAGTAGGTCTAAAAGAGCCTAGGGACCTAAAAGGGCCCTTACTTTCCTTAAGTAAAGGGAAAAGTATAAAGCTAAGAACCTCCTCTATACGCTTACTAGCCTAAAGCTATATTAGCTATGCCTTTAAGGGGCAGGCTATAGCTAAGGGGGTATATTACGAAGTATAGCTTAATTTTATAGTTCTTAGAGATATCCCTTAGTATAAGGGACCTAGGAAGCTAAAAAATAAGTTTTAAGGAAGGAGCTAAAAGGAGGTATAGAGAGGAGGGTAGGGGTAAGAAGGGAAGTAAAAGTAGCGATAGCCTCCTATAAAGGTAATAAAAGATAAGATAGATATACTAGTAACGGCTAGAAAGGAGGGGAAAAACTAGTAAAAAGCTTAATAGTTAAAAGGATATTAGTAGCTTCTTTAAGTAGGATTTTCTTTATTAATTAATATATTAAATAGGTATAAAAAGGAGCGTTAGATAGAGGAAAGAAAGAGAATTAAAGTAATATAATAATTACTCTCTTACTATAATTACTACCTTTATAAGATTTAAATATCTTTACTTTACTTATCTATCCCTTTACTTTTACTTTTACCTTTATATATTTTATATATACTTCTTATATCTCTTTACTTAAGAACTATATATTAGATCCTTTTTATAAATATAAGGTCTTAATTATAAATCTTAACTTTCTTTAAAGTAATTATATTTAAAAGGCTATAATTTAGTAAAATCCTAATCTTATAGTTTAAGGTCTATTTATATATTTATAAAGGGAGTTCCTCTTAAGCGGACCTAGGGCTCTCTTCCTTTAAGGTTTCTTTTATTAAGTTAGTATCTTAGTATAGTTTACTAGGTTTCTTTAGCTTTTATCTAGCTAGTTCTTTAGTTAGATTTACCTTAGCTAAGGTTTCCTTAAGTAAGTTAATCTATAAAAACTATATCTTATTACTAAGGTCTATTAATATTCCTAAGTACTATACTTTCTTAAATCTAATATAGTAAGTAGTAGTATTAACCGCTATAACTAAAGTTATACTTTAAATTAAGTTATAAGCTAGTAATAAGTCTCTTTAGAAAAATACTAGGTTTTAATCTCTTAGTACGTTCTTAATTTATACTAGTAAGCGTTCTATCTTATATATAAGGATATTAACGTTAGTTTAATATAGAATATAATAATAGATCGTATAGCTCTATTAAGTTAAGCGAGCTAAAACTATTAGGTTATAATATAAGGTAATAAATATTATTCTCTTAAAGTTTAGGATATTAACCTTATTTAGTATAAAGAAATCTTATCTAAGTAAAAACCTTATAAATAAGGTCTAAACTACCTAGGTACCGATAGTAAATTACTTAACCTTAAATCTTATTCTTTATTTTCCTAGGATACTAATTATTAAGGTCGCTTAACCCTTAGTTTAGCTTTTTCTTATACTAAATAATAAGACCTACTAAGTTATATTAAGGGTTATATTATTAAAGTAGTTAAGCTAGTTTTCTTTAACTATAAAGTAATTTATACTAAAGTCTATATATTTATTTAATAGTTAGTCTAAGCCTTTAGTTTTAATAATAGATATCTAAGTATATATAAACTAAGATAGCTTTATTAGATCTAATATTTTAGTTTATAGTATTACTTTTATAGTTAGCTAGTTCCTTAGTATTCTAAGTAAACTACTTAGTTTTATAGGTTTTACTTTTATTATATTAGGAATAAATAAGATCTTATTTTTTATTTCTTTAGTTTCTTTTCTTATATTAATAGCTATATCCTTATCTTTTAGCCCTTTATCCTAAGTAAATAGGATCTAGTTTTATATTTCCTAGGAAAGGTATATCTTACCTTAGTCGATAGTTAGAGCTACTTAAAGCTAATAATTAAGGTTAATAATAATTAGGTTTTCCTAAGTACCCTCTTTTAGCTTTAAATCCTAAGGCCGGAGTTTAGTTTAAGGACTAGTTAACTAGTTTAATACTAAGCCTATATTTTCTTAGTATAGATTATTCTATCTTAATATAATTATTATATTTCCTTTTTATTAAAATTATCCTTATTCCTAGGGTTTCTAACTAGTTAGTTTAACTATAAATAAGGTAGAGTTTACTAAGATCTTATTCTTAGTTTTATATAATTTACTTTATATATATCCTTTTTCTATATTACTTACCTTCCCTTATAACTTAACCGTTAGCTTAGTTTCTAACTATAAGATAAGTTACTTATAGTTATTAATCTAAGTATTAAACGATTTTAAACTAATAAGCTAGTAAAATAATTCTTATAGTAATACGTTTAGTTATAAATAAACTAGTATAGTAAGATACTCTTTTAAGTATAGCGCTACTTTTACTTTTTATTAAAGCTTTAAGATCTATTTATAAAAGTTAGCTCTATTTATAATATTAAAATTAGTAAATCGTTTTATTTATAAAGATCTTAAAGCTATATTTAGCTAGATAGTAAAGCGTTTTTATAGTTTAGTATATTAAGCGGTATATCCTTAATCTAAGGTATAAAGTATAGCTTAGCTAGATTCGCTAAGATTACTAGAATACTATTTAATAGCGGTTCTATAAAGTAAGCTAAGGATTAATATTACTAATTTATTAGTATAATTTAGTCTAAGAATAGCTACTTACTTTAAGGAGTAAATAAATTAATCGATACTTTTATATATAATCTTTTTTATAGTTTATTTAAGGACGTTAAATATTATATTAAATAAGCTAGTACGGTTAAACTTCCTTATATCTTTTAGTTTAATATATACTAAGGGTACTTAAGAAGGGTTTATAGTAGTATTATCTTTAGTTTCTCTTATTATAGCTTTTACTAATAGTCTTATAAGAGCTTCTTTTATAATTAAGCTTACTAGCTAGTTTACTAAGGTTATTATCGTAAATATATTATTAAGGGTAGTATTATTTAAAAGTTCTTTCTTATCTTAGTTATTATAATTTAATAAACTTCTAAGGCTTTATCTTTTTAATAAAGGTAGTTAAAGTAAGGTAAAGGAAGCTATACTATACTAATTTATATAAGGCTTTATTACCTATAGCTAATATTACCTTATTACTAAAACGTATATTAAGTTATTAATTTATTCTTATAGGCTTTAATAATCGGCTAAGTAAGCTAGTAAGTTATATTATAAAAGTTCTACTTTTAATTCCTTTAAGTATTATTCTTATTACTAAGGTAAGCGATTTAGCTATCTTTTATTTTTATAAGAACTTAATAGGAAATATCCTAGAAATAAGTATCTTTTTAACCGCTAATAAAAACTTTATATTACTTAAGCTTTAATATATTAAAGTTTTACTTTTATCTAGAGTTCCCTAAGTATTTCTTTTATTAAAGGGGATTAAGAAGCTAGTATTTATTAGTATATAAGTAAGAGCTTTCTTTTTAAGAAGATATTAAGGTTTATAGGTTAAGGTTACCTTATCCCTTTCTTTATTATTTTATCTTTTATTCTATTAAATATAAACCTTAGGAAAATAAATAGTTAAGGGAATTAAAATTACTACTATTTATTAAATATAAATCCCTTAGTATAAGGCTAGTACTTTAACCTTACTATTTACTTAGATTTAGTATAGGTTTAATAAGTAACTAAATAAACTAGCTACTATATATATTTAAATATATTATATAAACTAACTACTATATATTATTATATATATTAAATATAGACTACCTATTAGTTTTATAAGTTAAAGTAAGAGTAGTAATAACTATTTATATTCTTTTTTACTTACCTAAGATTTAATAGGTTCTCTATCTTTTATATATATTATAGTAAGTATAAGACCTTACTTAAGGCTTTAACTAAGTAATATCTTAACCTTATAATTATATAATGGTAGTATAGTATATTAGTAGTATTTCTTAGTATTTTCGCTAGGTAGGTATAAGGGTTTCTCTATAATTTCCCTACTATAATCTTATAATAACTTTTTAAGGAAATATTAGTATAATCCCTAAGGAGCTATTATTACTTAGGAAATTATAGGATATTTCTTATATAATATTTCTATAAGGGAAATATCTATAAAATATCTATATAACCCGCTTAGTTATTATTTCTAGGATTTCTAAGTAATTTTATAGAGTTTACTTAATAGCTTTTAAGTTTCTTTTTCTATAAAGAGCCTTAAAAAGTTAAGGGTAACCTCCTTAATAAAAGTAGATATTATTATAGGTACCTAGATTATTAATTATAGGGCGTCTTATAATACACGCTATATATTATAAAAGCTAAGGAGAAGGATAAACCGCTAAAGCTAGATAAATAAAATAAGCTTTAAGGGAAGCTAGTCTAGCTTATTTATAACTCTAGTATTATAAGCTACCTAGGTTAGTAGGGTATAGTAGTAGGCCTTATAAGGGACTTTTACTAGCCCTTCTTATAGTACTATATTTGCCCCTTCCTTTATAACTATAATATCTATAGCTATACTAAAATTTAAAGGGTATAGCTTAAAGGGCTACTTAAGTAGCTTTTAATACCTAACTAGTTTTATATATATATATAAATAGCCTTTATAATAAACCTTCCGCTTATAAAAGGTAGTAACTATTATATATAAGTAATTAATAACTAGCTTAGTAGATTAATAGTACTAAAGGTAATACTATTTATAAATATAAAAACTTATATAGAGCGCTTCCTTTAATACTAAGCTTACTTATATAGCTAGCTAACCTTTATTATAAGCGATAAAAGATCGAACTAAACTAGCTACTTTTATTAATACTTATACTAGCTACTTTAGATTATATAGCTACTTAGTATAGCCTACTACCTATAAACTAATAGGGGACTTAAAAGGGTTAACTAAGAAGTATAAGTATACTTATAAGTAGTAGTAGCTTATAATAAAGCGGAATAAGACTAGTAGCTCCTTATAGCCTAGCTTATATTAAATAGTAAACTATATACTACTATTAAAATAGCCCCCTTTTTTACTATATATAGCTTTAAGCCGCCCTCCTTAATCCTATTTACTATAAATATAGTAGCGGAGTAATATAATAGTTTATTATTAAAGAGCTATACCTCTATATTTATATAAAAGCTATAGAAAACTATAGAATACTATTAATCTATAATAGCTACCTTAATATAAGATTAAGAGTAGTATACTAATAAAACTAAGGCCTTAGTAGATAAGTTTATGATAAGAGATAAGGTATAGCTTAACCTTTATAACTATAAGTTAGCGCGGCTAAAAAAGAAGCTAAACTAGCTATATATAAAGTTTATAGTATAAAGGGTTATTAGCTTATAAGTAGTTAAGCTTAATAGTCTTTTAATAAGTTTAAGGCCCTATAAATACTATAAATAAGAATAATAGAATAATAGACTATTAATAGTAGCTTAAGCTAAGACAATAAAGTAAGTAAAGTAAAAGGGGTAGTTATAATAATATAAGCGTAATAGTATAAGTAAAGATAAAAATAGCGTTTATTATAAAGTAAAGCCCTTAAACTACCTAAGCTTATTTCTTATTATTATTATTACCTTTATTATTATTATTATTATTATTATCCTTATTAGCCTCCTTTTTTTTATTAATAGTAGCGGCGCTCTTTAAGGCGCTAAGGCGGCCCTCTAAGCCTATAAGCTAGTTAGTAGTAGTAGCGGCTCTAAGAGTAAAGGGGCGGCGGCTAATATTAATAGTAATAGCTAAGGTAGTAGTAGTAGCGGAGGCAGGCATAGCTAAAGGGACCGCTAATAAAGCGATAAAGGTAGTATCCTTAGCGCTAGGTATATTAAAAGCGAAATTAAGAAAGTAAAAGAGTAAAGACTTACTTAAATATAAAGCCTTATCGCTTAAGGGCGCGGAGGTTATAGTATATAGTAGCGGCGGCGGTAAGGCGCTTCTTAGTAGCTCCCTACGCTTACCTATACGCGCTAGCTTTCTAAGCCGACGCTATAGCGAGTAAGATAAAAGGCGCTGCCTTATTAGCGCGGCTAGCGCGCGCGTACTAATAGTAGCTAGCGCCGCGGTAGCGCCCGACCTAGTTAAAGTAATTAAGCTGCTATAATATATAATATATATAAAGGGCTAAGTAGGTAGCGCGAGCTTATACTTAGCGCTTATACTTTAAGAGGTTAGTAGAAAACGTCTATTACGCTTATTTAACTATAGACTTATAAGGGTAGCGGAAATAAAGGTAGGGGCTAAAGGGCTAGGTATTATAAGTAGCGGCGGAGATAGCGTTATTACTTTAAAAGGTAATATAAGGGTAGCTAGTATAATAGAAGTAGTAGCGGCGGCGGTAAGTATAGTATTAAGGGCGTAGGTAAGAGTAGTAGTAGCGGTAGAGCTATTATCGGCCGCGGCTAGTATAGTATTAATAAATAACTTTATATACTTTAAAAAGGAGGAGGTAAGGGAAGGGAAGGTAGATATATTTATTATAAAAGTTAGTATAATAGAATACGGCCTTCTTATAAGGGTATTTACCCTTAGTATAAGTTAAGGTATTAGCTTAGACCTTAGCTAATAGCGTTATAAGGTAAGGTAAGCTATATATATAAACGTATATTTAGTAATAGTAAGTATAGTATATAGTTAAATCCTATATAGCTTATTATTATAATATAATAAAGGTACTTATAGTATAACCCTTTACTTACCTTATAATAATATAAGCTATTTATATATTAGACTTAATATTAAAACCTTAGTAGTATTAACTAAGGTAGTAATAATAATAGTAGCTACTATTAAAAGAAGTTTAGTACTAATAGCTATAGTAATAAAAAGAGGAGCTATATTAGTAATACCTATAAAAAGAGGCTTAGTAGTAATAAAATAAATAAGCTTAATTTATAAAGCTATTTTACTAAATATTATAAGACTTAGACTAAAAAGTAACCTTATATTAAATCCTTAATACCTTCCTAATACTAGCTTTAATAAATTTACCCTTTACTACTATAAGGTTAAAGTATAAGGCGGCCCTTAGTATTATATACTAGTCCCTTAGTATAAGGCTAGTACTTTAACTTAGCCGTTTACTTAGATCTAGTATAGGCTTAATAAGTAACTAAATAGACTAGTTACTATATATAGTTAAACGTATTATATAAACTAGCTACTATATATTATTACGCGCGTTAAATATAAACTAGCTATTAGTCTTATAAGTTAAAGTAAGAGTAGTAATAACTATTTATATTCTTCTCTTCCTACCTAAGATTTAATAGGTTCTCTATCTTTTATATATACTATAGCGAGCGTAAGACCTTACTTAAGGCTTTAACTAAGTAATATCTTAACCTTATAATTATATAATAGTAGTATAGTATATTAGCGGTATTTCTTAGTATTTTCCCTAGGTAAGTATAGGTATTTCTTTATAATTTCCTTACTATATTTTTATAGTAACTTCTAAAGGAAATATTAATATAATCCTTAAGGAGCTATTATTACTTAGGAAATCATCGTATATTCCCTATATAATATATTCCTAAGGGAAATCTCTATAAAATATTTATATAATCCGCTCGGTTAATATTTCTAGGATTTTAGGTAATTTCCTAGAGTTTACTTAATAGCTTCTAGGTTCCTTTTTTTATAAGGAGCTTTAAAGAGTTAAAGGTAACTTCCTTAAAGGAAGTAAATATTATTATAGGTACTTAGATTATCGACTATAGGGTATCTTATAATAAATACTTAAGGTAAAAGAATTAACTAACGTCCTTATTAGTCTCCTATAGTATTTAAGAGGGAGTCGCGCTAATAGGAAATTATAGTAAACTTATATAGATTTCTAAGGTTAGTATAAAGGATAACTTATATCTTATTTAAAACGTAACCTAGTATAACTAATATTAAGGGCGCGAGGTAGCTAAGCTAAGAGTAAAATACTACTAAGACTAAGGGCGCTAGGTAGCTAAACTAAGGTAATAAATAAGTAAGGCTAGGGGCGTAGTATAGCTAAGCTAGGGAAAACTAATTATAACTAAGGGCGCTCTATAGCTAAGCCGGTAAAAAATAAATAAGACCAGGAATATAATAAGGCTAACCTAGTAACTAACTATCTTATACTACGGGGGTAAAAGTAAGGTAGGGAATCTCTTCCTTAGCTTCCTCTTTTATTAGTTCCTTAAGGCCTACTAGTATATTAGCTAGGGCATCTTATATATTAAAGGCTTTATAGATAGGTATACTATAAGTATTATTTAGGGCTAGTTCTACTAAGAGTATTATAGCTAGTTTATTATAAGAGGCTAGAATTTAGTTATAGATTACTATTACTAGTGCCTATATAATTAAGCCTAGGTTCTAGAATCTACCTAGGTATATATTAGTAAACTTCTAGTTTAATAAGTTAAAATAAGCTATTATATTAGCTATATAAGGGCGGGCCGCTACTAGTATATATAGGGGGCCGATATAAGCGGCTCTTTAGTATACTATAGCGAACTTAAGTAAGTCGTTTAAAAGGTAAGCGGTAAAAGTAAACTAATAGATAAAGCTAGTAGGTACTTTAGTAAGGGCGGCGTATTAGCTAAGTAAAAGGTTAGCGTTAGCTTTCTTATAAATAGCGGTAAATGGATTTACTTAAATTATAGCTATATTTAGGGCTTTATAAACTAGCGCTTTTAACTTAAAATAAATAATATATATATAGCTATTTATATTGCCTAGGTTATTATAATATACTGTAAAAGGTATAATAGGAAATAGTCTAAGTTTTCCGCGGCTTAGAACCTAAAAGGAGTTAAGCTTTTATTAGACTAGTATTAAAGCCTATTCCTTAGCGAATAAGTTAGCTTACTTAGAAGGAGTAAAGGGTAGAGCTATAATAGCGGCGAGTAAGCGTTTAATAAATAAGTTCCTTAATAGCTTATTAAAGGTAAGGTTTACTATACTAAATCCTTTAATCTTAGCTAGGGTACGCTTAAGGCTCTTTTTAAACTTATAGGTTCTTAGTATACCGGTAGCCTTATACTCTTTTATAGTAGCGGCCTTAAATATCTTTAAATAAGTAAGGAGGTACTTTATACTAGTAATAGTAGCGACGATCTTAAGTATCTTAGCGTCTATAAAGGCGACCTATTTAAATAGGAGCTTATTAATAATATTAGCTAAGATAGTAGCGATTTATATAGTCTTAAGGGCGCTAGTTATTATCTTAGTTTTATTAAGGAAGATAGCCCTATCTAGGTTATATAGTAATAAAGGAAAAGGCTTATTTTTATTAAATAATAAAGTAAACTACCCGCGGGCGTTATAGGGGGTACTAAGGGTTTTCCCTATAATACTTATAACTAAGGGTAGCGAATTACTAAATAAATTACTAAAGCTTAATAGTAATAAGATATAGTTATTAAAGTAAATATATAAAGGAGTACTAGGATTAAAGTAATAGGAAGCGCCGACCTACTATAGTTAGATAGTTAATATTATATTCTTATTAGTTTAAGTAGCTATAGGAGTTATAGTAGTAATATAATAAGCGGCGGCGCTATAAGGTATAAAGAAGTATAGCTAGTTATATTTATATAAATCGTAGGCTTTAAATAAGGAAAGAGATAAAAGGGCATAGTATATACTATTTTCTACTAAGCTTATATTAAGATTATATCCTTCTTTAATAAGGAGGTTATAGTAGTTAAAATATATACTATAATTATCTTATTTCTACTTAGTAAATATAGCTATATTAGACTTAAGGCTATAAAGGAGCTCTACCTTATTCTTATATAATTAAACTACTTAGTAGAATCCTTTAAGGCTTAAGCGTAGCGGTCGATATTAGATTTAATCGGAGAAATACTAGTAAAATACTAAGTCCTTACTATAATACTTATAGCCTTAGATAGCGGGAACCCTAAATATAAGTATAAAAGGGGCGCGGTTTAGTATAGAAAAGGAAGTATAAAAGGATAAGGAAATCGGGTTCTTAAAATAAAAATAAAAATAGGTACTAAAATATAAAATTAAATTACTATTCGCTATAAGCAGCCTATTAATACTTATTAGCTAGTTAACCTATCCTTAGACTTTTAAGAGAATAAATAGTAATAGCGTATACTATATACTATTATTTCTCCCTTAGCTATAGCGGCTTATACTAGTATATAGTACGCGCGCGGAGCTTCTAAGTATAAGTAATATAACCTTATAACGCTCCTTACTATATATTAAATTCTTTAATAAGGTCTTTAATAGTAATATCCTTAGTAGCTACTTAGGAATTATAGCTACTTAGCTAGCCTTTCTAGCTAATAAAGTATTTTATATAAGTAGTCCCTTAGCTATATTTATAAGTTTTAGAGTTAAGGATTCTTTTAACTTCTTAGTAGTTAGTATTAGTATTAAAAGGTATAAGTAATAAGTATAGGATTAAGTAATTAATAATATAAGCTAAAGGTTTAGTTAAGGGAGTATAGGGTAGGATTTCGTCCGGAATTTATAATAAGTATATAAAGGGCTAAATAATATATTAAAAGAATAGCGTTGTAAAAGATACTTATAAACTTACTTATCTTATTTACTACTCCTAAGGAAATCCTTTATCTTTTATAGACTATTACTTACTTACTAGTAAACTAATTAGTTAGCTTTCTAGTATATTCTATAGTACTTAAAAAGCTTTATCTATAGTATATCTTCTTAACTTAGTAAGTAGTTTAATTATGATATAATAGTTAACGTAAGACTATAGGTTCTAGTATAAGTAGTAGATTTAATTAGAATATTCTATGCCTTACCTATTCTCGTATTATAGATATCTTTAAAACCGCTAAGCTAAAATAAGTAATAAGGTATTTATTTTACTTATAATTAACTTATATATTTTATATATATTTTTATTTATTAGGATAAGCTTATCTTAATCCGCTTTTCTTAAAGGAAGGTATAGATATTTAGTAGAGGTCTTTTATCTTTAAGGGTTATTCCCTTAGACTATATTATAAAGCCTCCTTTTACTAGCTTATTTTATAGAGCTCCTTATACTTATTATTTCTTTATAATAGTAAAATATAAATATAAAGGTATATTCTTATAATTAGGTTTTAAGCTAAGTTAAGCGTCTAGTCGTTTAGCTAGCTATAGCTATATAATAGAAATAATATTATAGATATTTAGGGATTTAGCTAGGTTAAGGCGGTAGGCTAAATAGCCGATTTATTTAAGGACTTTAAATAGTCTTATATAGCGTTCCTTTAACTTTACTACTTATTTATTAGCTATACTATATCCTTTCCTTAGCTAGAGCTATACTTATTTTCTAAGCTTAAATTTTAGTGCTTAATACTTTACGTTATACTACCTTTTTATTCCCGCTTAAGCTAAAGCTATTAAGATCCTAGCCTAATCTTAAAGTATCTCCTTATCTATTTATAAAGGGCCTTCCTTAAGGTAATACTTACTATTATCTATTTATATCTTAGTTAGTAGCTTACTTAAAAAGGTACTAATTACTAAGGAGTAAGAGTTATTAAAGGTAAATTAAAGTAATAGTAATATATCGACCTATTAATAAGATAGGAAGTTAGTTATTAAGAACTAAAGTATAGTTTTAACTACTTAGTTATATTATTTTAATAAGCTATTAGTCTAAGGATACTAAGCTATAAATACTAGTAACTTAGACTTATATACTATTTATAGTCCTTTTTAAAACGCTAAAAGGAACTTAAGGTCTTAGTTAAAGATAATCTAAGTAGGAATCTCTTAGTTATAGCGTATTAACTTAGTAAATAGTACCTTAGCTTAATCCTCTATAGTAAACTAATTATAGCTTAGGATAAGGAGCCTTATTTTTAAGAACTTATTCGTTACTATTAGTAGTATATTATAATAGACCTTAATAAGTAGTATTTATAAAGTTCGGTTTATAAGGACGTTTAAGAGCCTTATAATAAAATCTATAGTAATTATATAATAAGGTAAGGCTAAGAAAGTAATTAAAACTAACTTATTAAAGGCCTTTAACTAGTTAGTTTAGTTTTTATTATAAGCGTTATACTTATTAATAAAGCTATTAATAAGTTTCTTAAGGCTAGTAATAGTAAATATAAAAGATAACTCCTCTTATATCCTTTACTATCTAAGGTAAAATTTACGCGTATAGTTATTAGCGATTATTTCCTTAGTATAGGTAGTAAGGATATAGAGCTAATAATAACCTTTAAACTTAACTAAGTAGAGTAACTTATTTTATTAAATAAATAAGAGACTAACTTAAGACTTATTGCTTTTAAGCTACTTTAGTATACCGGCCTACCTAAGTTCTTTTACGTATACTTCTTATATCTTTTAGTATAGGTTAGGTTAAATAAAGGATTCTATAACTATATATATATATTTAACTAGCGCTTTATCTTCCTAAATATAGTCTAATTCCCTAGGTTTATATTTCCTAGGTATTATAAATAGTAGTTAAGAAAGTATATTAATAAGGATATTTATAGTTCTAAAAATATAATAGACCTTTAAGGGAAACTAGCTAAGGTACTATAAAGTAAGTATAAGCTAATTATTTATCTTTATACTAATAGTAAATAGTAATATTTACTTTAAGATTATACTTATAGTAGTATAGTTAGTTAGTATAATAACCTTTAATAGTAAGGTAGAGATAATATATAACTAGAGCTTTTAATATACCTAGGAAAGATAAGCGACTTTAAGTTTAATAGGCTAGTATTTAAGTACTTTACTAGTTAAGCTTTTACTAAGATAAAGGATTAGCTAGATACTTATTTAAGGTAAGGTCCTTCCTAGGTTCTAATCTACCCTTAGTACTAAGTAAAGGGCTATTACTATAAAGCCTAGCTTATAGCTAGCATCGATTTATAGAAATAATAGCTATTATAAGTTAAAATAATATAGCCGCGTTAGTTTTATAAAAGCGTTTATAATATCTTCGAAGGCCTATTCTTTTACTAAGGATAGTTAGTATATTGCCTTAAAGGTATATCTATTTCTTACTAATCCTTTAAGTAGCGCTTAACTATCTCGCGCTTCCTTAAGTATTAATATTTTCTAAACCTAGAGCGCTTCTACCCTTTAAGAAAAGTAAGCTACTAAGTACTATAGCTAGTTAACTAAGCTAAGCTACTTTTTTAGTACCTATAGGGTATTTAGAAACTTTATATCTTATAATACCTATACTTATTCTTTAGTATTTACTAAGCTAATACTATTAACTTAAAATATTAATAGTTTTATAAATAGGTAGCTTAGTAATAATTTCGATCTAGCTAAGGCTAGGTTATAGTTTATAAAAAGTTAGAAGATAGCTTAAAGGTAGTAAATATAGTCGTTTTCTATATCTAAGTATATTATAATATTATTAATATACTTAAAGGAATATTCTATATATTCTTAAAGGATTTAGTCTATAAATCGTTAGATATATATAAGTAAGTTCTTATATCTTATTAAGGCTACTATTAGTTATTCTAAGCTTCTATAGCTAATTACTATAAACCTTTCTTAATACTCTTTATAAATAAGGAACTAATAAAAGAAAGACTAAGCGTTTATAGCGGAAATAAAGCGTTTCCCTTATAGCTTTTAGATTAATATATAGTTCTCTAAACTATAAATATAAAGTAAGCGAACGGGGTTACCTTTATAGCTTATATTATACGCCCCTTTTAATATAGGTCCTTATAAGTTTAATCGATTAGCGCCTTATCCTTTTAGCTAAGCGGGTAAGCCTTAAAAGTTAGTTTTTATAGGTATTAATTTTCTACTAGTAAAATATATATATAGTAGTTTAAGTAGACCTTAATAGTACCTTAGTCCTTTTATAAGGTTAGGAAGAAAGTAACTATATATTAGATCTTTTTTATAAATATAGGGTCTTAATTATAGATTTTAATATCCTTTAAAGTAGTTATTTCTAAGAGGCTATAGTCTTATAAAATACTAATCTTATGGTTTAGAGTCTATTTATATATTTATAAAAGTAGTTCCCTTTTAATAGACTTAGGGCTCCCTTCTTCTAGGGTTTTTACTAATAAGTTAGTATCTTAGTATAGTTTACTATATTCTATAGTCTTTTATATAGCTAGCTCTTTACTTAAAGTTACCCTAGCTAGGGTTTCCCTAGGTAGGTCGATCTATAAAAACTATATTTTATTACTAAGGTTTATTAATATTCTTAAATACTATCCTTTATTAAATCTAATATAGTAAGCGGTAGTATTAACTACTATAACTAAAGTTATACCTTAGATTAAGTTATAAGCTAATAATAAGTCTCTTAGAAAAAGTACTAGGTTACGATCCCTTAGTATATCCTTAATCTATACTAGTAAGCGTTCTATCCTATATATAAAGATATCGACGTTAGCTTAGTATATAACCTAATAATAGATTATATAGCCCTATTAAGTTAAGCGAGCTATAACTATTAGGTTACTATATAAGCTAATAAATATTATTCCCTTAAAGTTTAAGATATTAACTTTGTTTAATACTAAGAAATCTTATTTAAGTAATAATCCTATAAATAAGGTCTAGACTACCTAGGTATTAATAGTAAATTACTTAACCTTAAATCCTATTTTTTATTTCCCTAGGATATTAATTATTAAGGTCGCTTAACCCTTAGTTTAGCTTTTCCTTATACTAAATAATAGGACTTACTAGGTTATATTAAGGGTTATATCGTTAAAGTAGTTAAGCTAGTCTTCTTTAATTATAGAGCGGGCTATACTAAAGTCTATATATATATTTAATAGCTAGTCTAGGCCTTTAGTTTTAAAGATAGATATCTAAGTATATATAAACTAGGATAGCTTTATTAGGTCTGATTTTTTAGTTTATAGCGCTGCTCTTATAGTTAGCTAGTTCCTTAGTATTTTAAGCGAACTACTTAGTCTTATAGGTTCCGCTTCTATTATATTAGGAATAAATAGGATCTTATTTTCTATTTCTTTAGTTTCTTCTCTTATATTAATAGTAGTATCCTTATCTTTTAGCCCTTTATTATAGGTAAATAAGATCTAGTTTTATATTTCCTAGGAAAGATATATCTTACCTTAGTTATTAGTTAGTACCGCTTAAAGCTAATAAGTAAGGTTAATAATAATTAGGTTTTCCTAAGAGCCCTCCTTTAGTTTTAAATCCTAAGGCTATAGTTTAGTTTAAGGACTAGTTAATTAGTTTAGTACTAGGCCTATATTTACTTAGCGTAGATTATTCTATCTTATTATAGTCGTTATATTTCCTTTATATTAAGATTATCCTTATTCCTAGGGTTTCTAACTAGTTAGTTTAGCTATAAATAAAGTAGAGTTTACTATAGTCTTATTCTTAGTTTTATATAACCTACCTTATATATATCCTTTTATTATATTACTTATCTTTCCTTATAACCTAACTATTAGCTTAGTTTCTAACTATAGGATAAGTTACTTATAGTTATTAATCTAGGTATTAAATAATTCTAAATTAATAGGTTAGCGGAATAATTCTTATAGTAATATATTTAGTTATTAATAGACTAGTATAGTAAGGTACTCTTTTAAGTATAGCGCTACTTTTACTTTTTAATAGAGCTTTAATATCTATTTATAAAAATTAGCTTTATTTATAATATCTAAGGTAGTAAATCATTTTATTTATAAAGATCTTAAAGCTACTTTTAGCTAAATAGTAAAGCGTTTTTATAGTTTAGTATACTAAGCGGTAAATCCTTAGTTTAAGGTATAAAGTATAACTTAGTTAGATTCGTTAAGATCGCTAGAATACTATTTAATAGTAGTTTTATAAAGTAAGCTAGGGATTAATATCGCTAGCTTATTAGCGTATTCCGGTCTATAAATAGCTACCTACTTTAAGGAATTAATAAATTAATCGACGCTTTTATATATATATTTTTTTTTATTTTTTTTTAGGATATTAAGCGTTATATTAAAGGGGCTAATAAGGTTAAACTTCCTTATATCTTTTAGTCTAATATATACTAAGGGTACTTAAGGAGGGTTTATAGTATTATTATCCTTAGTTTCTCTTATTATAGCTTTTACTAATAGTTTTATAAGAGGTACTTTTATAATTAAGCTTACTAGCTAGTTTACTAAGATTATTATCGCGAACGTACTACTAAGGGTAGTATTATTTAAAGGTTCTTTTTTATTTTATTTATTATAGTTTAGCGAACTTCTAAGGCTTTATCCTTTTACTAAAAGTAGTTAAGGCAAGGTAAGGGAAGCTATACTATACCTATTTCTATATAGCTCTATTACTTATAGCTAATATTACCTTATTACTAAAACGTATTCTAGGTTATTAATTTATTTTTATAGGCTTTAATAATTAGCTAAGTAAGCTAGTAAGTTATATTATAGAAGTTCCGCTCTTAATTCCTTTAAGCGTTATTCTTATTACTAAGGTAAGCGATCTAGCTATCTTTTATTTCTATAGGAGCTTAATAGGAAATATCTTAGAAATAAGTATCTTTCTAACTATTAATAGAAGCTCTATATTACTTAAGCTTTAATACGTTAAAGTTCTACTTTTATCTAGAGTTCCCTAAGTATTTCTTTTATAAAAAGAGATTAAGAAGCTAGTATTCGTTAGTATAAAAGTAAGAGCTTTCTTTCTAAGAAGATATTAAGGTTTATAAGTTAAGGTTAACTTATCTATTTCCTTATTCTTTATCTTCCGTTCTACTAAATATAAACCTTAGGAGAATAAATAGTTAAAGGAATTAAAATTACTATTATTTATTATATACTAGTCCCTTAGTATAAGGCTAGTACTTTATCCTAGCCGTTTACTTAGATTTAGTATAGGTTTAATAAGTAACTAAATAAACTAGCTACTATATATAGTTAAATATATAATATAAACTAGCTACTATATATTATTATATATACTAAATATAGACTAGCTATTAGTCTTATAAGTTAAAGTAAGAGTAGTAATAACTATTTATATTCTTTTCTTTTTACCTAAGATTAAATAAGTTCTTTATATTTTATATATATTATAGCGAGTATAAGACCTTTCTTAGGGCTTTAACTAAGTAATATCTTAACCTTATAATTATATAATAGTAGTATAGTATATTAGCGGTATTTCTTAGTATTTTCCCTAGGTAAGTATAGGTATTTCTTTATAATTTCCTTACTATATTTTTATAGTAACTTTTAAAGGAAATATTAATATAATCCTTAAGGAGCTATTATTACTTAGGAAATTATAGTATATTCCCTATATAATATATCCCTAGGGGAAATCGCTATAAAATATCTATATAATCTACTCGGTTATTATTTCTAGGATTTCTAGGTAATTTCCTAGAGCTTACTTAGTAGCTTCTAAGTTCCTTCTTTTATAAGGAGCCTTAAGGAGTTAAAAGTAACTTCCTTAAAAAAGTAAATATTATTATCGGTACCTAGATTATCGACTATAAGGTATCCTATAATACTTAGTAAATAAAAGCTATTACTATAGCTTACTTAAGATAGTAAGCTAAGGACCTTTTACTTCTTTCTTAACTACTTAAATAGTAAAATACTATATTAATAAGAAATAGGGCCTTAATAGCTATAAGGAGATAGCTTAGTTCTTACTCTTTTATATACTACTAGAGCCTTAGATATAGTAAGTAGCGGGCTTTTAAGAGTAGGGCGGTTTTAAAGGAATAAAAGACCCCTAAGTATTCTTTAACTACTTAGTCTATACCTTTAGTAACGTATAAGAGTAAGAGAAGGTATAAGATAAGCTATAAACCCTTACTTAGTAAGAGGGGTAGTCTTTTAAGGAGTTCTTACTAAAATTTAAAGGGACCTTAATATCACGGAGTAGGTAGAGGCGTGCGCGTAGGTGCCGTCTATAGGATAATATTAACAAGCTATGCAGAGCTCTCCTATGCGCGGCTGACCCGTATATATACGTGCGGGATCCGGCCCTCCGCACGTAACTACACGGCTTAGGCCGTAGCCTAAGCCTATAACCTATAATAGTCAAAGACTCTTATATAATGCCCTCCCTCGAGCGCGGCGCGGCGTTGCCCTATTAACGGCTTCCGCACTATAGGGCCCGTGCCGCTAGCTCCACCCTGCCCTTTTCCGTTAATCGTGCTGGCCCTACTAGCCCTATTGTCCCCGCGCCTATTAGCCCGGGCAGCCGGAACTAGGCTCTATACTTATCGGCCGGCTAGCCGTTTAAATAGGGGCGCAACCTATTATATACGCCCCTAGGTGGCCGGCGGCCGGCCCGGACCTACGTAAGCCTTAGGTTGCCCGTCCCCTCGGCCTTAGGCAGCCTCCTCTACCTAGGGGTATATAAGGCGGCATCCCCCCCTTCCTCCTTCCTTTCCTTCTCCTCCTTCTTTAACCGTAGCAGCAGCAGCAATAGGTAAGTTCCGCTCTACCTAGGGCGTTAGTTCGTTCCTAGCTATACGGGCCGCTTTATTAACGTATGCTCGTAGTAATAGCCGCAGTAGCAATAATAGCCCTAATAATAATAACTTTAACTAGTAAGTTCTCCGCCCTATAGAGCGGGAGGCCGTAATTCGTAATGCTAACTTCCGCGATAGATATGTCTGCCTCCCCCTCCCCCGCTTCCTCCTTCTCGGAGCGTGCGGAGTCGTTCGTCGACGCCGTGCTAAGCACGGCCGACGACGGCTCCGCCGCTGCCGCTGCTCCTGCCCGCGCCCCCGCTCCCGCCCGCGCCCCCGCGACCGCGCCCACCGCCGCCGCCTCTGCCTCTGCTGCGCTGGCCGCCCTCACGTCGCCCTTCCGGGTAACGACGCCGTCCCCGCCGCCGGCCGTGACGCCCGGCCCCTCTGCCCCCGCCTCCGCCACTGCCACCCCCGTAAGTCCGCTGCCTAGCGAGCGTGGTGGCTATTTTCCGCTAACTTCTTAAAGCATAAACGCTAAGTGTAGGCCGGAGCCGCCCGCGCGGCCCCCTATATGCGGTGCGCGTCGCAGGAGCTCCCCTACGCCGACTAAGTCGGGCGCCGCCGTGGCGGCAGTTATTACTAGTGCGCGCGTGCCGGCCGCGCCTATAAGGCGGCGCCTCCCGTCCTGCTCGCTGCGGCGTCGGCTTAGAAGGCCGGCGCGCACGGGCAGGCACGGGGGGCTGCCAAGAAGCGCCTTACCGCCGCCGCCGCCGCCTACCGCAATCTCCGCGCCCTCGAGCGCTAGGGCCTCGTCCCTAAGTAGGTTCCTCTTATCTAGCTCTTCTGCTTCCGCTGCTGACTCTCCCGGCACTAGGGACACTGCCTCCGTCGCCCTGTCGGCGGTCCCCTTAGCCGTGCCCGCCGCCGCCCCCGCCGCTGCTGCTGGCCGGGCCCCCGCCGCCCCCGGAGCCCCCGGAGCCGCCGCTGCCGCCGACTAGCTCGCGGGCCTAGAGGGCCGCCTAAGCGCCCTAGAGAGCGCCGCCGCCGCTAATAAGGTAGAGGAGGACGACGAGGATAAGGATAAGGACGACGATAAGGACGAGGAGTAGGTCTAGGTAGTCTAGGGGCTCCGCCCCGAAATAAACGCTATTTTTATCTCCGCTTATATAATTACGCTCGCGTTATCGTAACTACCTACTCCGCTTTACCTAATTTATAGTCCTAGCCTAGGCTGCTGTCGGTAGTCCGCTAGTCCGTCGTTCTCGTCTACCGTTCCGAATAGGGCTTCGAACTTATCGAGGGCTATAGTTCCTATAAACTTACGTGCGGGTTCCTACGTAGGGTCGAGATACCCGCGCTACTTAACGAGGACCTCCCGGCGTTTCCCCTTGCCGACCTTTTTCTAGCGCGCGGCCTATATCTCTTTAACCCCGAACTCGTCCTCTCCCTCTACCTCGATTACGGGCGGTTAGGCGTCCGCTGCTTCTTATCCGGGCAGTAGGTTAGAGGAGGCTCTACGAAGGAGGTCTACGTTAATCTTATTATAGACCCCTATTAGGAGACTATCGAGCTCTATAACCTACGGGCTAATAACCCTCCGTACCGTAAACTTCGCGTATAGCTAGTTAAGCTTCTTCTTTAGTCGTGCCGACTTATAGTTACGGAGGTCTAGCTATACCTTATCTCCTACCGCGAACCTATCTACTAGGGCCCTAGTCTTATTAGCGTGCCGCTCCTAATCTTACGCCGCGGCGGCTATCGCAGATTAGCAATAATCCGTGGTCTCCTATAGCTTTCGTACGAACGTAGAGGCGCGGCCCTCCGGTAACGAATTACTATACTGCTCCGCTACTATATCTACGGCAAAGGGAACTAATAAGGGTAGTTCGAAGCTATACGTTATAAAGAAAGGGGCTATCTTAATAGAGGTATATAGTTTACTATTTAACGTAAGTTAGGCCGCGGGGAGCCACCGGTCCTAGTCTGCTTAGTTACGGGCCACGATAGCCTATAGGTAAGCCTACGCCTCCTAGTTAACCCTCTCGGGCCCTCCGTCGGTCTATAGGTAATATACCGTGCTAAGCAGCTACGTGATCTAAAGCAGCTAGTATAGGTGCTACTAAAAGCGGCTGGTCTAATTCGATCCCCTATCGCTTATAATAGAGGCTAGCTAGCTATATAAGCGGGCCTAGTACTATAGGAAGCGCTCTACGTAGGACTCCGTATCTATAGACAGTATCGGCTCTAATACTATAGACTTACTAAGTCGGTCCTTAATTACCTATATATAGCGGTTGCCGCCCTCTATAAGTAGGAGGTCTATTATAAAGTCTATCTATATATACGTATAGAACCGGTCGGGCACCGGAAGCTGCTTAAGCAGCCCCTTAAGCTACGCCCTCTAGATCTTCGTGCGGCCGTAGATATCGTAGTTACGGAGGAAGCGACGAACGTAGTACTATAGGAGGGGCTAGTAAAAGTCCCTCGCAAGGCCTGCTACTATGCCCTGTCTGCCTAGGTGACCCACGACGCTAGAGTTATAGATAAGTTAGACTAGCCTCCCTCGGAGCTCGTTCCGTTCGTCTAGCTCCGGCGGTCCCTCCTTCTCCTTAGCTTCCGTAGTATACGGTGCGCCCGGTACCTATAGTCTCCCCCGCTAGCGTAGATGCCCCCGTAGGTCGATATAGTAGTCGGCTACCTATACCTTTAGCTTTAGCTTCGGATCTAGGCGTCGAGCGCCGGACTTAACGGCGCGGCGCACGCCCTCGTAGGTGCGGTCTAGAGCCGCCATCCTATCCTATAAGCGTTAAAGGGCCTTATCTTAGAACACTCTCGCCGCGCGCGCCCTTAGGCCGGTCTATCCCTCCTCGCCGGACTAAGGTAAGGGCGCGGGGGGAAGCTTATTTGCTAGCACCGCGTCTTCCTCTACTAAGGAAGCTCCTATATAAGTCTATAGTACTTCTTATAGGATAAGCTATAGATCCCGGGCCTCGATATCCGCTCCCGTCGGCCGGTCTTAATCCCTCCGGGAAAGCGCGTCTAGGACCGCGGAGTCCCGCCTAGGGCGGTACTTAATCGAGAAGTTAAAGCATAAGAGATACTCCGCCTAGCGGGCTTACCGCTCCGAGAGGTGCTAGCGAGTTATAAAGTACTCGAGGTTCCTATAGTCTATAAGAACCTTAAAGCTCTTATAGCTCCGGAGCTCCGCTTACTATTACTCGAGGCAGCTAATAATCGCTAGTATCTCCTTATCGTAAATAGCGTAATTCCGCTCCGCTAAGGTTAGCTTACGGGAGTAGAACGCTACCGGTTGCTTCCGCCTATCTACCTCTTAGGAGAGCGTTCCTCCGAGTGCCTAGCCGCTATAGTCCGCTTTAACTAACGTAGACCGGTCGAAGTCCTACTAGAGTAGCACCGGGGCTTAAGAGAATAGGTCCTTAAGCGTGCGGAACGCTCCTTCCTATATAGGCCCCTAGCGAAAGGCGGTCTGCTTCCCGGTAATCTCGTTTAGGGGCATTATAATACGGGAGAAGCCCCTAATAAACATCCTATAATAGTTCGCGAACCTAAGGAAGCTCCGTACGCCTATTTACGTAGTTAGGGTAGCCTAGTCCCGAATCGCCTAGATCTTTACGGGGTCCGCCTATATACCTACGCCTACGTAGATAATAAAGCCTAGGTACTTAACCCTCTTAACCCCGAATTCGCACTTATCTAGGTCGAGGTAGAGCCTATAAAGTTAGAGGCGCTCTAGGACCCTCCGTACTTTCCGTATATAGTCCTCGTAGGAGCCGCTCGTATAGATAAGGATATTATCTACGTATACGGAGGCGAACTCGTCGAGGAAGTCCCGAAGCACGTTATTAATATAACGCTAGAAGGTGGCGGGCACTCTTAAGAGGCCGAAGGGCGTTATAAGCCACTCGAATAAGCCGTAGCGTATACGGAACGCCGTCTTCTACTCGTTACCCTCCGAGATCCGTACCTTATAGAACGCTTGTTTTATATCTAGCTTCGTAAACTACTTCGCCTTCGAAAGGTTACGGAGCGTATCCGAGATTAGGGGCAAGGGGTAGCGGTCCGGCCTCGTAATTGCGTTTAGGGCCCTATAGTCGTAATAGAACCGTATCCCGCCCCCTAGTTTACGCACGAATAGGACCGGCGCTCCTACTTTAGAGCTGCTTACTTAAATAAAACCCTTATCTAGGAGGTCCCTTAGCGTCTTCTTTAGCACTAGCAGCTCCGCGTATAATATACTATATAGCGGTCCGAACGGTGTAGGTAGTTCCTGCCCCTTCTTATCGGTACGGAGTACGATCCTATAGTCTACCCCTAGCTTATACGGGTTAAGCTTATCCGCTTCCTAGGACTCGAATAGCGGTAGGAGGTCGTAAAAGCGCTCCGGTATCTATTGCCGTAGCTTAGAGGGCGACTTCGGCTTCTTTATCCGGAGGGCCTTATCGATGTCCGCTAGGCTAACTACGTAGACCGCTACGTTAGCCGCTGCCCGGCCTTGCCCCCGCTCTACCCGTCGCACGGTTCCTATAAAGATAGAGGCAAGGACTTCTTATACCGAGTATAAAGCTCGCACGCTTAGTCCTACGCCTACGGAACCGTTATCGTAGCGGACCTACCGTTACGTAGGCCTAAACTATAGCTTCCTCTAGTACGGAACTAAGTATAACTCTATATATAATAACTAGGGTTTCCCGAGGATTAGGGGAAACTCTAGTTAGGGGATTATATAGGCTACGATAAGCTTATAGTAACCGTCGACCTCTATAGCTAGCCACGTAATACCCCTAATTACCGTACCCTCTATCGCGCCTAAGGCGCCCTTTACTCGCCTTAGGGCGATCTTTTCTACCGGCACTTATATCTCTCGCATAAGCGCCTCGTTAACTACGGCGTAGCACTAATAGCCCTCGTCTATAAAGGCGGCAACGGGCAAGGAGTTATTAATTATAACCTATATTAAAGTAGGCTCCTCTTCTATATAGGCGGATAATTCTTCCTTCTCCTTTGCTAGTGCTAGCAATTAGGGCTCCGGAGCCCGTCTTTGCTCCGGAGCTACTCTTTTTCCTCCGGGCCTAGGGGGGCGGAGTCCTCCTTATCGTCTAAGGCGAGGAGCGGTTCTATCTTTGCTACTTAAACCGCTACGGGCCGCTTAGCTAAAAGGAAGGGGCATTTTAATATAAAGTACGTAGATGCTCTGCAACGTAGGTAGCGGCCGTTAGCCTTCCTCTTCCCGATTTCCTCGCTCGTTACCTACTTCGCCCGCTGCTTAGAGTGCGGGGCGGTATAGGGGGTAGTCGACGGCGTCTTCTTACCGCGTCTAGCCCGGTCCGTACGGGTAGCCGATATTAAGGTATCCCCGTCCGTATCGATAGCCGGTTATTTATCTTACGGAGGGGCGGTGATCCCGTCGCCGCTATACGGCGTACGCTTACGGAGCTTCTAGAAACGCGGCGTCTACTCATAGCCCTAAGCTACCTTTATTAACCGGCTTACGTACTCGCCGTAGTTAGTAGGCATAATTACGGGGATAAGCAGCTCCCGTAGGGCCGGCGTAATCGAATTCCGTAGCTATATAAGCTTCGCGCTATCTTCCTATACCGTAGTCCCCGCTGCCCGTAAGAGCGTCTCTTCGAAATCGGGAAGGAATTCGCTAAAGGTTTATCCGTCTCTCTACTTAAGGGTCCGTAGCCTATCTTACGCCTTCTCCCGCTCCTATACGTTGCCGAACGTATATATAAGGTGTTAGAAGAAGTCTTATAGGTCGCGTCTGCCCCTAGGGCCGCCCTTATCCTAGAATCCGGAGATCCGCCGCATCTAGGGCTCCGGCAGCGTATAGAGGAGCGAATACCACGCTATATCGCGATAGCTATTTAGGCCCTATTTCTCGTCGGTTATAAACTTCGTCTATAGCCGGCTAAGGAAGAAGTAAAAGGACTCTAGCTTACCGTCCTAAGTCGGCTAAGGGAGCGGCTTCCTCGTCGGTAGTGTCGCCGCCGCAACCGGCGTTGCGGAGGCCGTAGGGGTCAAAGCCGGTCTCGTAGACGGCTCCCCTAGTGCAGCGAGAACCTCGTCCTTCTCGCTAGCCGTCGCGCTTCTAATCGCTTCTAGGATAGCTGCGATACTTCCTATCCGTCTAGGGAGGGGCGGAGTGCTTCCTTAAGGGGGAGGCGCCCTCTCCGGAGAGATATCTATTAGATCTATTAATTAATAGCTTATACTATCACGGAATAGGCAGAGGCGTGCGCGTAGGTGCCGTCCGTAGGATAATATTAATAAGCTATATAGAGCTCTCCTATGCGCGGCTGACCCGTATATATACGTACGGGATCCGGCCCTCCGTACGTAACTATACGGCTTAGGCTATAGCCTAAGCCTATAACCTATAATAGTTAAAGACTCTTATACTTAACCTAAGTAGCGGGTAATACCGCTTTAAAAGATAGCGCTAAGCTTACCTAGCTATAAAACTTAATCTCCTTAGCGCTTTAAGAGCTACTTATCTCTATTATAATACCCTTTACTTATAAGGGCTATTTAGCCCGCTTTATAAAGGTAGCTTAAGGATATAAGTAAACGCTATACTTTTAAAAGCTATATAAGCGCCTAGCCTTAAGCGGAACTAATAAGCTAGATAGTTCCTTCCTACTTAACCTACCTATACCTAGGCCCGTTCTTAAGTTAGTAGTGGATATAAATAGTAATATCTAGATAGCGGCTATATTCTTTAAAGGGCGCGGTAATAGTAAGACCCTAGCCGCTCCGCTAATAGTATAGCCTAATAAGATAGCTAAGTAGGTACCTTATAAGGAAATTAATAAATAAGGTAAAGAGGGCTAATATATATATTATAGTATAAGTATATATATAGTTAGGTTATACCCTTACCTCTTAGTAAGGAGGCTAGTTAAGATATAAGTTACTTACGCCCTATTAAAATCTAATAATAAAAGAGATAAAGGAACCTCCGCTATATATAAAGTAGAGGGAAAAGCTTAGCTTTAGTATAAAGGCGGGCCCTAGAGCCTAGTAAGCTATTAATAGCTAAGGAGGACCTAGTAAAGTATATTAAAGAAGAACTTACTTTAATATTAGTTATTATTAACTAAACTTACCTCCTCTCTACTATTATAAATAAGGGTTATTAGTATTACGCTATAATTAATAAAGTAAAAGCCCTTAAGCTATACTTACTAGTAAAAAAGATTCGCCTTAAGTATATAAAGGGCGCCTTAGCTATAATAAAGGGCGTAGTTATTAAAGGCGTCGCTTAAGTAGCTATAGAGGTTAATAAGCTCCTATAGCTATTAATAGTATATATAGTCTCTTAGCTTAAGTTCCCTTTAATTCTTAGGAAGCTATAGTATATATATATAAAGTTATATTTAGTACTATATAAGGGGAGGCTATAGTTTAGCCCTATATTATCCGAGGTTTAAGAAAAGAGTACTAAACGCCCTACCTAACTTATAAGACGCCTAGAAAGTCTTAGCCTTAGTATTTATAGGCATGTTATAGTAAATCTATAAGTAAAAGGGACTAGCTACTATTATAGTATTAATCTATATAGTTAGCTTAGTAGATATTAAGAAAGCGCTATAACTAAAGCGCCCTATATTAAAAGAGGAGCTATAGTAAGCTTTCTTACTATAGCTCTATAACCTACTACCGCTCTTTTAAAAGAGTAAGGCTAATAAGTTAAACCCTTATAAGCTAAGTATAAACTACTTAATACTACTCTATATAAGGGATAATAGTAAGGAGCTTCCCTTACTATTTAGGCCGCTATATAGTATATTATAAGAGGAACTATTAGTATTAAAGAAGACCCTTATAAAACTCCTTAATAAAGGATTTATTAAAGCTAGCTCTTTTAAGGTAGTAGCTCTAGTCTTATTTATATAAAAGCTAAGGGGGGGACTTTACTTTTATATAAACTACTAAGCGTTAAATATAGTTATATACTTAGACTAGTACCTCCTTTTACTTATAAGAGAGACCCTTTATAACTTAGTATAGGTAAAGTAGTTTATAAAGCTTAATATCGTTTATATGTTTTATAAGGTATAAATAGTATATAAGGAGGAGTAAAAAACAGCGTTCTATATAAGATATAGCTTATTTAAGTAAATAGTTACCCCTTTTAGCTTAGTAATTACCTTAGCTACGTTTTAATATTATATTAACTAGGTACTTAAGGGTTTCCTTAATAAGTTTATATCTATATATATAAGTAATATTCTTATTTATTTAAGTAGGAGCTATAAAGATTATATATAAAAGGTATAAAAGGTACTAAACCGCTTAGTAAAGTATAGCTTATACTTAAACTTAAATAAGTATAAATTAAGCGTTAAGTATATTAAATACCTTAGCTTTATTATTATTATAAGTATAAGTATATAAGTAGACCTAGCTAAGATCTAAGCTATCTATAACTAAGCAATATTAATATTATAATAAGGTATATAAAGCTTCCTTAGCTTTACTAACTACTACTAAGTCTTTATTAAAGAGTTCTCGCGGATTATACTATTACTTAACGAGCTAATAAAGGATAGGGCCCCTTTCTCTTAAGGACCTATATAGGTAGAGGCGTTTTAGGCCCTTAAGGACTTATTTTTATAGGCCTTAATACTACTATAGTAGGACTTTAATAATCCCTTAACTATAAAAGTAAACTATAATAGCTATATACTTAAGGGAACCCTATCTTAAGAAGTAGAAAGGTAAAGGAAGCTAGTAGCGTTCTACTTATATAAGCTTACCACGGTTTTTACTAGCTCCTTTTTAAGGCTAGCTTCTTATTTTCCTTCTTAAAAAGGACTAATAAGATAAACTAAGATAACTACCGCTATAGCTAAGGAAGGTATATAGCTAGGCACCTTATCCTAAGGTACCTAAATTATAAGAGGGAAAGAAAGGTCTTTTATTAAACATTTAAGAGATAGAAATAAGCCCTTAGCCTACTTATTCTCTATAGCTTTAAGAAAGAAAGGGAAGCCCTTTTAACCTTCTTAGCTAAAATAAAGATAGGGATAGCTAAGTAGCTTAAAAAGGAGTAACCTAAGGGCCCTAGGGCCTTTAAAAGGGAAATTTACTATATAAAAGGAACTAAACTAACCTTTCCTTTATTATTACCTTTATAGCTACCCTTTCCTTAATTAGTTATAAGATCCTAGGCTCTATAGCTAGCTAAGACTACTAATAAGGGCCTAGGCGCTTAATACCCTTACTATAGCCTTAGAGGCTATATATAAGTAATAATATAAAAAGAAAGCTTACTATAGTAAATAGGAACTACTTAATTTATAATAAAGAGATATTAGCGATTACCTTTATAGTATAATAGTTATATACCTAGGAAGCTTACTAGCTATAATACTAAAGTTAGTTTAAATCCGGCTAAAGGTATAATTAATTTTTAATTAGACTAGTAAACTACGCTAACCTACTTATTAATTAGCTAATTAGCGCTTCTAAAAGCGCTTATAAATATACTAGTAGTCTAGCCCCGCTATAAGTAGGCTGGCCCGGACCTTACCTACCTAAACCTAGCGACGAATTTATTAGGACCTTCCCTTAACCCTAGTCTAGGCCCCCCGACTAGAAAAATAAAAACCTAGGGCCGATACTAGTAACTCGATAAGTATAGCGCGAAGCTAGTACGATAACCTAACTACTAGCCCGGCTAAAAGCTAGTATTAATAAAAAATAGCCCGCTAAGCCTTATAGTAGAAAAATAAAGTAAAGCCTAAAAAGATATTATTATAAGATAAGGTTAGAGATAATTATATAATTAACTATTAACTATTAACTAAAAAATGCTTATACTACTAATTAACGCTATATACCCTATATATATAAAGGAGTTACTTTCTAAGGTTACTTTATAGTAGGGCTAATACGATTCCGACTAACTATTATAATACCTAAGATAGCTAGTATAAGATTCTTATATATTATAACCGCGACCTAGTATAAGGGTAGACTAGCTATAAAAGAAGGGAGGGTTTTCCTTTAAGTACTTTAGTTTTTCCCTTTTATTTAACGCTAAAGTTCTAGATACCTCTAGATAGGTTACTAGTATAATCTTAATAATAATATTAGCGATTATTAGCTACCTTAAGTAATAGTAAGCGGAGCTTTATAGCTATAAGAGCTTTAAGATCCTTATAAACTATAAGAACCTTAAATACTTTATAACTTAATAATATCTCTTAAAGTAGTAAGCGCGTTAAGCGGAGTATCTCTTATATTTTTTTCTATATTAAGTATAAACTAAGTAAGAAGGGTATAATATTAGATACCTTCTTATAGAAAAAGTAAGACTAGCTTACCTTTATAGACTTTAATATATAAGATATATAAATAATCTTAGATAAGGCGCTCTAGACTTACTTTAGCGCTACTTTATTAAAGGTAAAGGGCGACCCCTTAAGAGCGGCTAAGGTCCTAGCCCCTCTTAAGGGTACGCTTAACGTCCCTTAGCGTATCTTCTAAGATAAGGAGCTTTAACGCTTATAAGACTAGCTAGCGGTATAGGATAGTACGTATATAAGTATACGCTATACTATAAATATAAAGGCGCGCTCCCTTAACTATAGCCTTAAGTTAAAAGTCTAAGTAAGCGACTACTATATTAACTATTATAGCTACCTTTACTATAAAAGTAAGCTATAAGTCCTAAGTACGCTAGTAATAATAAAAGCTATAGCTAGGACGGCCCTTTTAAAAGTTAAGGAGTAAGATAGGTTAAGAGGGTAGATTATATAAATAATCTATAACTTAAGCGTAATTAGCTACCTTAGTTATAAGGGCACGCTAGTAGTAATTAGCTAGGACTTTTACTAGCTACTTATAGTACTATACGATCGCTATTTCTTTTATAACTATAATATCTATAGCTACTTAAAGATTTAGTAAGCGCTTAAGGAGAGACTTTTAAAGTTACTATTAGTCCTTAACTAGTTCTATATATATATATAAATAGACTTTATTATAGACCTCCCTTTTATAGTAAGCGGTAACTATAACTACTAAGTTATTAAAGACCGTTTAAGTATAAAGGTAGGACTAAAGCTAATACTATTTATAATAGTAAAGGCCTATATTAAATACTTCCTTTAATACTATACTTACTTTTATTAATAGGTAGCTTTAATTACTAGTAATAAGGGCACTACTTAAACTAGCTACTTTTAATAGTACCTTTATAAGCTACTTTAGGTTACTTAGTTACTATATATAGCCTACTACTTATAAACTAATAAAGGGCCTAAATGCTTTAACTAAAAAGTATAAGCTTACCTTTAAAAGGTAATAGCTTATAATTAAGTAAACTAAGATAAGTAGCTTCCTATAGCTTAGATAGCGCTTAATAGTAGGTCGAACTTATATATTCCCTTTCCTTATACTATATAGGTTTAAACTACTATTAGTATAGCTTATTATTATAAATATAGGTATAGAGCGCTACCTAGCTAGCTCCTTAAAAGGTAGGGCGTCCGCTTTTGTATAAAAGCTATAATAAGTTATAGAGTTCTATTAATCTTTAGTAGCGTTTACTACCTAAGATTAAGAATAGTAAGCTAATAGGTTATAGGATCTTATAAATAAGTTCGCGGTAACGGATAAGGTCTAGCTAAACTTTTATAACTATAAGTTAATAAGGCTAAAGAAAAAGCTTAACTAGCTATATACTAAGTATATAGTAAAGAGGGTATTAAGTTTATAGACTATAAAGCTAAAAGGGCTACCCTTTAGTATTTATAATATAATTAATATCGACCTCTTTTATTATACTACTATTAACTTTTTACTAAGCTAAGAGATAGTAGATCCTTAACTAGCTATTATCCTTATTAAAAAGGATAAGGAGTTCTTAGTAAAAGAGTTATAAGTAGCTTATTAAAAGAATATAGGCTATAGTAGGAAGTATAAAGTCTTTATTAAGTAGTATAGCTACTAGGACTTAATATAAGAGTTAGCTTTTAAGTTTAAGGGAGCGGTAGCTTTAAATAAGTTTAAGGCCTTTATAAGCTAGTAAAAGAAAACGACGGCTTAGTAAGAGAAGCTACCCCCTTAGTAGTAAAGTAGCTAGTACCTTAAAGTATAAGGGAGACTATACCCCGCCCTTAAAAAAGTAGTAAGGTACTAAGCCTATAATAGTTACTATACTAATATAAGCTATAGGTATATATTATAAATACCGCGACTATAAATAATAAGTATAATATACTTAAGTTAGTAGTAGTATAAATAAATTATATTAGCTTTTATAAGCGCGCTAAAAGGTATATAAACTAAGCTTAGTAGGACTTTTTCTTTAGTAAGGTCTTAACTATTAAATAGTTATTTTTATCCTCCTCCTCCTCCTCCTCCTCCTCCTTATCTTTCTTCTTAGTATAAAGCGCGGCCCTAGCTTTAAGAGTATAGATCTAGCCCTCTAAGCTACCTAGCTAAGTAGCGATAGCAGCGGCGTTAAGGATAGCAGCGGCGGTAGTAGCGGCGGCGGTAGTAGCGGCGGCAGTAGTAGCGGCGGCGGTAGTAGCGGCGGTACTAGTAGTAGTAGAGGCGGCGGCGGTAAAGGTAGCGGGGGTAGCTAAGGCGGCGGCGATAGTACCCCTAAGAGAGAGAGAGTTAGCGCTATAAGGAGTAAGGGAAAAGGAGATTATATACTTAGGTATAAGAGCGGCGCGCTTAAGGAACTATAAGTTATAGTAAGCGGCGGTAATAGTAGTTAAGGCGCGCTTAGCTTTATTTTAGTCTTTACTTAGCTTTATAGCGCTTTAAGCTATAGTAGTATAAGTAAGGATAGGTAGCGTAACTTTATAAGCGCGGCTAGCCTAAGTATATAAAAAGTAGCTGCTTTAAGGGTAGTTTAATAAGGACGAGGGTATATACCTAAAGTATATATAGTATATAGCTAAGGATTAATAGAGTAATTAACTATATAATTATCTAATTATTAGTCTTATATATAGCTTTAAGGGCCTTAGGTTATAAATATAAGTCTTAGAGATTTTCTTTACTCTATGCCTCTCTATCTTTACTAGAGTCGCGTAACTAGCGGCATCTACTTTAAAGGGGAAAAATAAAATTTAAATTAACTATAATTAAGGAAGATACTTAATAAGATAATTAAGGTCTTTATAACGCCTTTAAGTATACTTAGAAGTAAGTTAAAAGGGGAGTACTAGGGGTCTTATCCCTTTAATAAGCTAATATTTATAAGGGTACGATCTTACCTATTAAACTCCTCCTTAGCGACTTTCCGACCTAAGATACTAATAGAAAGGGCGTAATAATAATAGGTAAGGCTCTCTTCTTAAGTATATAAGTAAGTAAATAAACCGTTAATAGAACTTTTCTCCTTTACTATAATCTTTTCCCTTTACGTCTTTTATTCCTCCCTTTACCTATAAGCTACTCGTTTAGCTCTTTCTTATTTTTACTCGCGTACTACCTTTTTTAAATAATTATCTACTACTTCCTATATATGCTCCTAAGTATTTACGCTTATTATTCTAAGGGGCGTTAGGGAAATAAAGTAGTTAGTGTCTTTATTAGTTTATAGCTTTAGGTATAGCTAGATTAAATAAGCTATAGAGTCTTATAGGCTAATTATTATCGTATTATTAGTAGTCCTATATAAATATATAAAATTATAGTCGTTAATATCCTAGCGGTAGTTTTAATATATTCCTAGGTTTTTAACTCCTTTAACTTAAGAGGGTTTAAAACCTAGTATAAACCTTATAGGGACTATAGCTAAAGAGGCTATTACTATACTTTGTTTTTAGGGAGTAACGGGGCGTGCTATAAGCGTTACTAGAGTCTTTAGCCTTAGGGTAATTAACCGAGCGCCTAGTAATTTTAGAGTCCTAAGGCGAGTTAGTAGTCGGGCTATCTACCTTTCTTCCTTACTAGCTCCTTATTAGGTTATTAGTAGGGGTATAGTTATAAGTCTTTTATTCCTTTATACGTTTAAAGGAGTTATTAGTAGTAGGCAAGGAGTAGGCCTAATTAGCTATATATAAAAGGGGGAGAATAAAAGCATCGTTTTTATATAAATAAAGGGACTAATAAGGGCGCTTAGCTCTCTCCTTTATAGGCTTTAAGGTAAGGATCCTATCTTAAGGTTACTTAGGGAAAGGCTACTTAGTTTAAATAAGGAGCTCGATTCGGTTAACGCTTAAGGTAACGAAGGACTAGGTCTATTCTCGATTCCCGTCGGCGTAATTAAATAGTTAAGGGCCTTTTTAAGGAGGAGTTTTATAAAGAAACCGCGCGTAGCTTAAGCGATTAAGTTAGGTTACTCTATAAGGGCAGCTAGCGTAAATAGCTCCTTTCTTACTTTCCTTACTATATAAGCTAGTTCTATATATCTTTAAAGTAATAGTCTTTATTTAGTAGGCCTATTTAAGAAGTTAACTACCTTTAGGACTTCCTAGAGGTCTTATTCTTCCTAGTTTCCTAAAATAATATAGTTATATTAGTAAATCCGCTCGCTCCTAGGAATCCTTATAAGAAAGACTCCGCTAAAGGTTATTAAACCTTAATTAAATAGTATCCTTTATAGTTATCTAACCTTACTATTAAACTACTAGGAAACTCTACCGCCTTATAATATCGCTTATATATAATTAAGCTTATTTACCGCGATAGCTTAGATTCTATATATTAGCCTATCTATATAGCTTTTTATACTTATCCTCTTATTTAGCTTAAAGAAATACTAGTCTTAGTATAAGATCTTATCTATCTATAGGGCTTCTTACGTTACCCTATACCTTTACTTTAGAATTACTTTAACTTTTAAGTATTACTATTTAATTATCTTAAAGTATAGCCTAACTATACTTCTAACCTAGTATTAGATTATTATTAAGGCTAAGTAGCTATATTCCTACCCTTCTTACTAAGCGGTATAAGGGACTAGTATATAAGTAAAGTTATAAGGAACTTAGAGGATATAAAGAAACTACTATTATACTTATAAGAACGTATAGAGTCTAGTATATCGTCCCTCTTTCTAAGTATTAAAAACGACTAGGTTTCCTTCTTTATAGTCTTAAAAGAACGCCCCTTAGTAAAGTCCCCTTTTATTTATACCTACTAAAAAGTTAATAACTTTAGTTATATACCTTTATTTATATATAAAGCGACTAAAGTTAAAGGTAGGAGCAGTAAACTTAATTAAATACTCCTTATTATTTAGATATTTATAGTACTTCTTATATCTATCTTCTATATCTTCGATAGGTTCCCCTTAATAGTTAGTATAAATAATAGCGGGTAAGGTAAAGGGTATACTATATTCTCGATACCTCTTATTAAGATTTTAATTATTACGCTAAGGCTAAAGCTTATAGCCTATCGTTTATCGATAGCTTTATACAGAAAGTTATATATATCGATAATATACTCTTCTTAGTAAGCCTTATTCCTAGCAAATCCGTTTATCTTTTTAATACCCTTATATATTATCTAAGTGTCTTTAAGGGTAATATCCCGCCGCTTAATAGGGCCCGTTAGTATTAAGTATTAATAATCTCTATAAATATACTAAAGAGGTTACTTTTACCTAAACACGTCTTATTAGTCTTAGTCTATAAACCTTTCTTTATCTTTAGTATAGAAGCGCCCTTTACTATCTTTTACTTTAACTTTACTATAGTAAGTAGGTAAAATAAAGCTTTTACTCTTAAATAGTAATACGTTAAAAAAGATAGCGGTATTCTTAGGGAGGTCTATAGCCGGGCCTAGGATACTATCTAGGTTCGCCGCTATATCTTAGGAAAGGGTAGAGTAAGCGAAAGAGAGGGAGAAGCTAAGATTAAATAGTTAGGGTAAGTAGTTTTAAGTAATAACGCTAAAAGGCTAAGAGGGTATTATATATATATATAGGAGTTATATTAATAAAGGGGATCGTTATAAGTAAGGAAGCGTATAAAGTATATATATATATATAAAAAGAAGAAGAAGGAAGGAAGAAAGAGGGTATAGTAAAAGTATTATAACTACGGCTACTAGGCCGCTAACGGTCGACTACGTTAAGCACGTAACACGGTCTAACGGATAAATAGTCGGCATAACTATCTAATAGATATAGGATCGAGGGGATCGTAAAGATCTAAGTAATCTAAGATTAATAGGATTACTACGCTTTATACGATCTAACGTTAGGGATTATAGCTAGGCCTATAATCTAAGGATAGTCTTTATAGGTATATATAGCTACCTACTTTTACTCCTTTAGATAAATAGCTCGATAGCTTTTAATATAGATCTTTATTACGATTTTATCTTTAATTTTAATTACCTAGTTATAATCTACGGTCTATAACCTCCGACTTATTACTAACGTAATATACTTATTATTACTTAGACCACGCCCTATTATATCTACTAATATAAACCCCTCGATAGGTTTATCCCTTAGGAATAATACTAGTCGTTATACGTTAAAAGCTCTTATTTAATATAATACCGCGTTACTTTAAGTAATATCGTAACTATTAATATACCTATATAGTAAGCTAGATTAACTAACTCTAGAGCTACTATATCGCTTTAAGATATAATACGCGAAATTATCGCCCTTCGATATAAGGTATAGTTACTTAGGAACGGAGGAGGTAACGGATAAGTTAAGGACCTTAGAGAAGTAGTTAAACTAAAATAGCTAGGACTATTCGACGGTACTTATAGTACGCTTTAAGACTTTCTTACTTAACTTAAGGCCTACTACTAGTTTTACCTTACTAAACTCTTAGACTTAGTCGAAAAGGTACTCTACGTAGGAAATTATTTATCTAGAATAGTACTCGCTTAGTTTAGACCTATTATAAGGGATTTTCTAAATAACTAACTAGCGCGACGAGATAATAAGATAGATAAAGTCTTTACTAGTTTCTAAGGATTTAAAAAAGCTATTATAAAGGTATTTAGAATAACTAACGAGGAATAAGAAGCTAAATAGAAACTTTAAGAACTCTAATAAAGGATCTTAGTATTAGATTATACTATAAAGTTTTATTAAGTTACCTTAAAGCTTAATTAAGATAACGAACCTTTTATATTACGATTTTACGATAAGCTTAAAGAAGAAGTTAAGGACGAACTTTATAAGGAAAATCGACCTAATAACCTCTCGGACTATATTACTATAGTAGTACGAATCGACGATAGATAGTATATATAACGCTAAGAAAAGAAATAAGGAAGAGGAAACTAAAACCCTTCTTATAAGAATAACTTTAACCGACGCGCTAACTATAAAAAGAAGCGCGAAACTCTTATTACCTATACCTATATACTTAACCTAGGTAGGATAGATCTAAATATAATATAGAAAAGTAAAGGAAAGTATTTTAACTATAAGAAACTTAGATATTACTCTAAAAAATATAGATAACCTTATAAGGAGAAGAAAACCTACTAAGTACTAGCCCTAAAAAGTAAGAAATACTTAAACGCTACTAATAGATAGGAACTAAAGTATAAACTCCTTAGTTAGACTATATACTATAATAATAAATATATAGTATACCTAAGCAATAAGAACGGTACTAGATAGTTCTTAAAGCTACTAAAGAAAACTATTATAATAATATAATAAAGGGATCCTAAAATATAGAAATAAGTAAAATTTATAGAACTAAAATACCCTTATCTTAAAGGAGTCTTATAAGACTAGATTAAGAAGAACGGTAAACGATTTTAGGAAGATATATAAAGTAAAAATCGATAATAACGATAGGTGGTCTATAAATAATATAATAAAAAAGATATAGATATAGCCCTTATACTTACGAAACTTAGATAATAACCTAAGAAAGAATAACGAAGTATTAACGATATAAGCTCTAAAGAATAAGAAATACCTAGAGAAATAGAAGATAAGAACGAACTTATACTACTACCCTCGCTACTAAGGGAAAATACTATAATTAGAGAATACGCTTTATACTTTAAAGAATTTAAAGAAATACTTAAAATTAAAACCTAATAAACGCCTTAAATTCTTATAGAAAACTAATAAGCTATATTAATTCGATATTAACTAGTACTATATAAAGGAGACTATACTATAGCTATTACTATAGTCGATACCTTTATAGCTTTATAACGAGAATAGTAACTATAAGGAGAATTTAAAGACGATCTATAAATACTACTTACTTATAAGTACTATAAGTATATTTTATAGATATTATATATCTACTTAGATTATATAATATACTTTTAGATAAAAGCACGATATAACGGTTTCTTAGTTAGGTTTAAAGGATAAGTACTTTTAAAACCCTACTTAAGTATAGAACTAAACTACTAGAAAATCGATTAACGTTACCTAAATAACTAAGTTATATTATTAGAACCTAATTATAGCATAGTACTTAAATACTATAATAATTATGGTTTATTAATAAGATATCTTTTAAAGATATATAAAATCTATAAATACGCTAAAATAAAGGAATAGTATAATGCTACTCGCTTTAAGGTATCTAAACCCTTAATCTTTTAAAGACTTATATAATAAACTAAATATAATAAAGAAGATTATAATAAATATATATACCTAAACTATAGAGTTTATAAATATAAAAAAGTATAAGTATAGTATAAACGATATAACGGTTTACTAAAAGATTATTAGTAATATATATAAAGGCTATAGGCCGTATTTAACTAAGGGAGAATCGATATAAAAACACTATATATAAAAAAGAAAGATATAGAACGAAAGCTTAACCTTTAGTATAAAAACAAATAAAATTATAAAGTATAGTATATAATTAACTATAAAATAGTATAATATAAACTATATAGTATCGAGAAATAAGAAATCTTCGATTAGCTATAAGAAATTAGTCTCTTAAGCCCTAATATAATACTATACGACGAAAATATAAAGAAACGATATTAATAATAAATCGAAAAAGAATACTTAAATAAAACGAATAAGGACTAGGTAAAAAATAAGGTACGCTATCTATAAAAGGGCTATAGACTAGCACGATATAATAAGATCTAAGGACCTTATATATAGTAATAGTAAGCTATAGCGACTAAATAGTATTAGATATCTAAATTATAGGATATTATATATATATACTTTTAAACTATAGCGTAATAAGTAATTATATTTTACCTAGAGTTATTAATTATTATTAACTTATATAAAGATATAAGATAGATCTATATAAACTTATAAATATTAAAAGAGAGGCCTTTAACTATAATAATAAAATTATTAATATAGAGATTAATTACCTCGATATTAATATCTAGGGCTATAACGAATAAGTTAACTTTAATATTATAGATATTAAATAACACGACCTTATATTAGGGCTTTTATAGCTATAGGAGAGCAACCTACTAATTAACTAGAAAACTAGCTAGCTATATTAGAACGAAGATATAAGTTTCTAGGACTAATAGATTTAGAAGAAAGTAAAATTTTACGATAATTTAGCTACTAAATAGGATAAAAGGGATAACCGTTTAAGTAAATTATTACGGGCTTTAGTATTATAAACGAAAATAGTAACTAAACTAATAGATATATTAAAATTAACTAATAAGACCTACGTACTAATTAATATAGCTATATAACCTAGTATCCGATATAAATAGAATAATAAATATAATATAAAGATCTAAAGAGTTATTACTACTTTAAGGAAAGACCTTAAATAAATTAATAAAGAGCTTAAGTTAAGAGAAACTAGCTCTTAAAAGAAAGAATAAAGCTTATAAGATAAAATAAAGAATATCCCCTAAGAATACTAGAAATATAATAAACTCTTTAAGAAAGAACTTAAAATAGGGTTACCCGAATATAGCTAATAAGACTATAAAATTTATCTTAAGGATAAAATAACGCCGATATTCTATAAGATCTATAACTTAAACGAAAAGTAACTATAAACGCTATACGACTACCTTAATAAGAATCTATAAAAGGGATATATATAAACGTTAATATCTAAAGTAAGCTACCTAGTTATATTTATTTTAAAGAAAAACGGTAAGCTATAATTAGTTATTAACTATAAATACCTAAATAATATTATAATAAAGGACCGAATACTATTACCGCTTATATCGGAACTATAAGATCGACTATATAGTAAAAAATAGTTTATAGCCCTCGATCTTAAAGGCGCCTATAACTTAATACGTATAAAGAAAGGACGTAAATAGATAATAGCTTTTAGAATAAAATTTAAACTATTTAAATATCTAGTAATACTATTTAGACTTATAAATATACTAGCTACCTTTTAATAGATAATTAATAATATCCTACGTAAATACTTAGATATCTTTATAGTAGTATACCTAGATAATATCCTAATCTTCTTAGATACCTTAGAAGAATATAAGGAATATATCTATAAGGTACTCTGCGTACTTTAAAATATAAAGTTACTAGTTAAACTAAAGAAAAGTAAGTTCTATATATAGGAAGTAGACTTCCTTAGATATACGATCTTATTAAGAGAGATATAAATATAATAAGATAAAATTAACTTAGTTAAAGAATAGCTAACGCTAAAGAACGTTAAGGATATATAAAGTTTCCTAGGATTTATAAATTACTACTAACGATTTCTTAAAGATTTCGGAAAGATTATAGTACTACTATACGACCTAATAAAGAAAGAAAAAGAATTTATATAAGACAATAAAGCTAATAAAGCTTTCGAATATATTAAGACTATAATTATATAAGAACTAGTTTTAACTACCTTTAATCTAAAACGATAAATCGAACTCGAAACTAATATATTAGACTTTACTTTAAGAGTATAAATCGGATAAAAGGATAATAAAGAAAGACTACGACTAATTATATTCTACTCGAAAACGCTATATAGCGTAGAACTTAATTACCTTATCTATAATAAAGAATTCCTTATAATTATTTAAGCTTTTAAGGAATTTTAATATTACCTTCTTAAAAGTAAGTATAAAGTTAAGGTCTATATAGATTATAAGAATATCTTATACTTTATAATAATATAATAGTTAAATAGATAATAGATCCGATAGGCCGAATATTTATTAGAATTTAACTATAAAATAATCTATAGAAAAGGAATAGAAAACGGTCGAGCTAATACCCTTAGTCGACGAAGTAATTATAATATAGGAGTACCTATAGCGAAAGAATAGCTCCTAGAAATTAACGAAAACGAAAACTACTAGTAACGATAGCTAAATATAATATTTAAAGTATAACCCGACGACTTAATATACTAAAAGACCCTAAAATAGATAAAAGAATATAAAGTACTAAAGGGATATAATATAGAATATTCGGAAGTTTTAATATATAAGAATAAAATCTAGATACTACTAGCGTTATAAGATAAAGTTATATAAGGTATATATAAATATCTAATATATAGATACTAAGGAATCTAAAGAATAATAAAATAGATTAAATGATAATATAACTTCTTATAGCTTAAGGAAGTAGTATAATAAGTTATTAAAAAATATAAACTTTACGTATAAAGTAAAGTAGAATAATATAAACTATATAGAGAATTATAACCGCTATTAATACTAGAGAAACTATAGGATTTAATAGCTTTTAACTATATTATAAAGCTATTACTATTAAAAGAACTTATAACTAACGTTAAGTATAATAGTATATTTATTATTACTAATAGACTAACGAAGTATAGATACTTCTTACTATATAAAGAAGTAAGTAATATAAAAGAGCTAGTATATATATTCCTACGAATAATTATTAGTAATTATAGACTACTAAATAAAATTATCTTTAATAAAGGAAGTATATTTATAGCTAAGTTTTAATAAGCTCTTATAGTATAATTAGGGACGAAATATAAGCTTAGTATAGCTTATTACTTATAAATAGATAGATAAATAAAACGACTTAACTAAACGCTTAAATAATATTTATAATACTATATTAGCTACGAATAAAATAATTAAGTTAAATAGCTACTAATAGCGTAACTAGCTTATAATAGCTTAGTTATAGAAATAACTAAGCTCTTACTAATATATACTAATTATAGATATAACCTAGAAGTATTTAAGGTTACTTAATAAGGACTATAAGTAGAATAAGCGATACTATAAGTAAATTAGCTACGAAAATTATATAAAGAAATATAATAAGAACTTTAATTTATTAAAGAACGAATATCTACTTACTATAATCGGAAAAGATTATAGGGACTAATCTTTTAAGAAGGAGATATAGTCTACCTTATACGATAAAATATTAAAATAAAATAACTAAGTAATAAATTAGATTTTAAGAAACTTAGACCGTTTAAGGTTAAGAAAACTATTTTAAAAGTTAACTATAAACTTTCGCTACTAATAATAATATAGATATACCCGATATTTTATATCTTATTATTAAAACTAGCGCTACGAAACGTAAAACTATAAGGAAAAATTAAAGTCGATAATAATTAAGAATATAAAGTAAAATAAATACTAGATATAAGAAAATAAGGTTAGTAATAAAAGTACCTTATTAAGTAGAAGGGATATAGACTAAAGGAAAATACTTAGGAACTACTTAAGTACTTAACCTACTATAGCTCTCTACTTCGATAATTTTACTAGAAGGTTTAAGAGGGATTAAAGGACTAAGATCTATAAACTCCTTACTAATACTAAACGAGGACTAATTCGCCTTATTAGGAACGCCTAATAATTATAAGTTATTTACTACCTAATACTTATATATATCGAGCGTAGGTAAAACGCTATCCTCGGTATCTATTTCTTAGATACTACGATAAAATAACTTAGAACTCTTTTCCTTTATACGATTCCGAATCTTCTAAATATAAGCTAAATAATTAATAGCGATAGATATTTACGACTAAAGATTCGTAAGCTATACCTAAAGCTTTAATAAGGCTTCCCTAGCTTCCTTCTCTTTAGAATATAGCCTATACTACTCCGCTAATAATTTAGTTACTAGAAGAAATACGTTAGCTACTACGTATAGAAAAAATTAAAAGATACCTATAAGAAGAGGCTACTAAAACACTATTATAATAGGGACGACTACTAGTAATATAATTATTATAGCGTAAAGAATTTTCGGCTATCTAATAATTTATCTTCTTTGCCTTAAAGTATTAAGTATATAGTATATCGGTAGGATCTCTACTTAAATCGATATATTTAGTAAGAGTAGCGCGCTTAGAGGCTTTTCGGGAACGATTTTTTAGTATATAACTAGATATATTATTAGTAGTATATCCCGAAAAGATAAAGAAATAAGGAACGATATACTTACGTATAACGCGATAAGGATATATTTATATATAGCGGCTAAGGCAGCTATAGTAGGTCTTACGGATAAGACTAAAAGGAGAGGAGATATTATATTACGACTACGGCTACTAAGCCGCTTATAGTTAACCGCGTTAAGCACGTAATACGGTCTAACGGATAAATAGTTAGTATAACTATCTAATAAATATAGGATTAAGGGGATCGTAGAGATCTAAGTAATCTAAGATTAATAGGATTACTACGCTCTATACGATCTAACGTTAGGGATTATAGCTAGGCCTATAATCTAAGGATAGTCTCTATAAGTATATATAGCTACCTACTTTTACTCCTTTAGATAGATAGCTCGATAGCTTTTAATATAGATCTTTATTACGATTTTATCTTTAATTTTAATTACCTAGTTATAGTCTACGGTCTATAACCTCCGACTTATTACTAACGTAATATACTTATTATTGCTTAGACCACGCCCTATTATATCTACTAATATAAACCCCTCGATAGGTTTATCCCTTAAGAATAATACCGGTCGTTATAAAAAGGAATAAATAGTTATTAGAGCGCGTAGTTATTAGTTACTTTAGCCGGCCTCTATAGTAATAAGGTCTTAGGCGTATTTAGGGGTTATACCTAAATAGCTTCTTTTATTAGTTATTAATTAAGGAGCTATTTAATCTCTACTTTTTTCTTCTCCTCTTTACTCTTTTTATTCCTCCTCTTCCTCTTCTCTCTTTTATCTTCTTTATTTTTCTAGACCGCTACCTCTTATCTTCTCTTTTTATAACTACCTCTTCTTTTTTATTATATCTTATAAGACCGCTAAACTTAAAACTAAAGAGCTATTAAATATCGTTAACCTCTCTTTAACTACTCTTCTATAACCTTCCTTTATTACTACTACTCTTTTTACTTAGAATTATATACTAAGGTCTTTCCTCTTTATATAAAGTACTTTTAAGTAATAACTATCTAACTTATTTAATCTTACTTAGCTCGTTCTAACTATCTTTTTCTATAGATCTATAGTTACTTTAAGACCTAGGTCTATAGTAAAAATAATATTAGTTATTAAGGGTTTCTAATTTACGTAGAAATTACCTTTTAGTTATAGGTTCTATTAAAAGCTCCCGATATTATTAGGATTAAAGCGCGCGGTCGCTCTCCTCTCTCTTACTTTCTCGAGAGTATACTAGGTCGGTATAATTAAATTATCTTCTATACTCTTTATTATAGACGTCGGCTAGTAACCTATATCCTTATAGAAATCGCTTATTTACGCGGATACTTCTTTTCTTAGCTTAGTTTAAGGCGGTAAAAATACTCTTAAGTAGTCTTAATTACTTTATATAGAACTTATAATCCTTGCCTTTATTAAGGGTATATTCGAACTTATTAGATAACTATAACTTCCGCTTATAAGTATATTATATTTCCTTTTTATAAGTATATCTCTCTTTTAAGTACTATTAATAGCTCTTACGCTAACTATATCTAGGATTTAACTAAGGCGCTTATTTATAAATAGCGGTACTTCCTTAGATACTATAGGGCTACTTATAACCTTAATAGATTCGCTAACTATATATATAGTTATAATTTCTATACTAACCTTAAGATTAATAAATTTTATAATAAGTATATTAGTAATAAGACCGCCCTTTATCTTCTTTATAATATCCTTAATCCCTTTAATCTTACTAAGGATTTAGAGGAAGGGGAGGAAATTAACCTTATACCTATTTTACTTAAAAAGAAATTATATAAGTTTAATAAGCTCTCTCTTAAGTAATAATTAAATAGTCTTTAAGTTCGCTTTATAGTAGTCTATAGTAGGTTTACTAAGAGTAAGTAGTCTTACTTAGTCGCTATCTTTAGCGGTAAAAGTTTTTCTCTTAAGGTTATATATATTTAATTTAGTAAGTCGAAAATATATTAAAATTTATCTTATAAGTACGTTTATTTTCGCTATAGCGGGTCTCCCCCTTTATAATAAAGAATAAACGTCCCTATCTATAAAGTAAAAAATCCTATTCTTAAAGGAGGTAGGTAGTAAGAATATTCGTTTTCTTACTTTATTATTTAATTATATCTCTATTTGTCTTCTTTAAGGTAGTAAAGGGTAGGTTATTATTAAGGAAGGGTAGGAAATACTATTTTTATTTACTTAAGGAGCTTTAAGTAGAAAATTTAAAATAATAAGGTAGTTAGTAAGGCGCTCGTAAATATCTTAGCTATTATAGTTATCCTTTAATTAAATAGTTAGATAGTGCTTTAATTACTAGTTAGGTTCTAGCGTACTTCTTATAATAGTTATAGATTTTTATCTTTACTACTTTTTCCTCCTTAGCTCCTTTTTACCTCCTCCTTTTCTTATTAGATTAGCGTTTTTAAGGCTCTTATATAAAGGTCCTTTTTTACTTTACTAAGTTATAGTAGCTAAACCTCGATTATATACCTTAGGCCTTTCTTAGGTATTTATAGTCGCTCTTTTTCCTCTTCTTAGCTTTAATCCTTCTAAGGTTCGTTAAGGAGTTATTATAACTATAGTACTATTTAATCTAAGGCTTTTCTACTTAATAGGAGTAGTAAATTATTTACTTTATCTATTATTTCTTCCTTCCTCCTCTTATTAAGAGTAATCTTATCTTAAAGTAACTAGTCGTCCTTAGTAAAGTACTACTAACCTTCTTTATCTTTTTTAAACTTCTTTAAATACTCTCTTAAGATTATCTTATTAAGTATAATTCTATCTAAAGTCTTAATCCTATATGCCCTAGACTACTCTAAGCGCAATACTACTTAAAAGGGACTATTCTACCTTATTTAATACTTAGCTTACCTCCCTAGATTATTTAATCGTCTTACGTCGAATAGTAAGATAAGGTCTCTAGGTTATAAGCTTTCTTTCCTTATTATATACTTATTAGCTTTATCTATCCTTTCTATTAATTAATTCCGATATCTTATTACTCTTTTCTTAGCTTCTTTTATATCTTTCTCTTTCCTTTTTAAAACTTATACTTATACTTTAAATAATTCTTTTTTTATCTTTACTTCGTCTTAGTTAATTAGTCGCTAAGTTAAGTATTATACCTTAAGAGTTAGTACTAGTTCCTATTTATATAGTAGGTAGAAAGCTAATATTCTATAAGACTCTCTAACTATTATTTAGTTTATAAGGATTACTTAGTTATAGTATCTAATCTACTTACCCTTTTTCTCTATTATTTTTATAAGTACTATTATTAACCTTTAATACCCTTATTCTACTACCGCTTTCGCCTTTAAATTATATACTAAAGTTTAAATAACTTTAACGCCTATATCTTCTAGGATATACTTAAAGTCTTTCTTTATTTTAGGCCCTCTATCGATTATAGCGTATAGTATTACGCTATACCTATAAATAATAAAGAGTATAAATTTAATTATAGCTCCCGCGGTAATTTCTTTAACTAAGGTTACTTCTACTTATTTAGTAAGGTCGTCTTATACTTTTATAAGGTATAAATACCTATAATTAGATAGTATATACCAGCTATCGAAGTAAATCTTACTTATAAGGTAGCTAGGCGCGGTCGCGGTTATAACTTCCTAGGGTCTCTTAGTTAAAAAGTATTAGTATTCTTTATAAGAAGAGATTACGCTATAAATATCGTTTTAAAGGCTAGCCTACTAATATCTATTCTTTACGAACGTATATATAACTTATTATCCTTTATATCCTATTTATATATAGTACTTTACGATAATCCTTTTTTATTCTTTTAGGTTATCTACGACTAGTATAGGTCCCCTTTCTTCCTTCTTAAGGAGTTACTAAAGCTTTTAATCTTTAATATAGAAATTTAAACTTTTTAGATATAGCTTCCTATAGTCTTATTTAGAAAGGCCCTCCGGCCGTTTTAACGTTTAAAGGTATTATAGAGTAAGTAAAGGCATAAGCTTAGGTACGGTCTATTAAAAGAAGGTTAATAATCTATAAAGGGGAAAAGAAAGAAAAGTACGGGCCTAGCTTATATAGGCGCGGAGGCCGCTTATATATAGACTTAGCCTAGACCCTAGTCTAGGCTTATATAGGGCAAAAGCCCTTATATTATACCCCTACCTAGCTTTTAAAGAGGCGCGCCTTTAAATAATACTTAATACCGCGCTTAGGAGGACGGAACCCTTACGCGGACTATATACGCCTAGTCGCGGAAAAAACATTAGTAAATAACGTATAATACCCTCCTAAGTAAGCTTCTTAGATAGACTATATTATTAGTAGGGGCCGCGCCTTAAGAGTTAGGCTTTAGTACTTCTAGCTAAGGAGTAGAGGTATATAGAACGGCGCGTAGCTAGCTTTAGTAAGCTTATAGTATCCCGCCCCCCCTATATCGGTATATAGTAGTAGCTCCTAGTACTATAATATAGGGGATAGTACTCCGGTATATAAGGCTCCGCTCTCTCCTATATAGGGCTATATAGGCACTCCCTTTTACTATAGTTATATTATATTAGCGGCCTTCCTATATCTTAGCCGCCCTTTTAGTCGCTATAGGTATATATCTTATTTATATAGTAGCTACTACTATACGCGAGGGGACGCCGACGAAGCCTATAGAGGCGTTACTAAGATTACTTATTACTAGAGTCGCTATTATTAAACCTAACCTCCTTTTTATCTTAGCGCGTGCGCCCCTTTACTACTTAGAGTACGTTTACCCGCGCCTCTTAGCGCGGGCACTTTAAAAACTAATAGGATTTACTGCTATAGCCTATATAGCGACCCTCCTATCGCTACCTCTTTCTATCCTCGGTCCTTAAGGTAGAGATAGAGATATCTATAGTATTATTAGCGTTATCTTCTTCTTATACTATAAAAGAAGATAAAAAAAGAAACTTATTACTACTAAGCTCGCGAAAAAGGTAGACGAGATCGGTATATATATCTAGTAGTATAGACCTTTTGCTTAAATAGGTATACTAATCTAAATTTAAGCTTATAATAAGGCAATTATACTTTACCGCGTTAGGCTAGCTATAAACGTTTACTCGATAAAGCACCTCTTCGAACTATATAAGGTAGGCCGGAATAGCTTTACTCTACTTTTAATAGAGCGTTATAAGCTCCTAGCCTACTAACTTAGCTATATTAGGTTTACCGAAATTAGTATAGAGCTTCGCGAGGAGGTCGGCTAGTTTATTTATACTAGTACGCGTAAATAGTAAGAGATACCTTTATAGGTATAAGGATAAGCTTATATAAAGATAGTTAAATTAGGCGCGGATATCCCTTATTACGGCGCTATAAATATAGAGCTTCGCTTCTATATAAAGTAGCTATAGCTCGAGCTCTATAGAGGAGCCGTTAAGCTTACTAAGGTATAGTAGTACCGCTCTTAGTCGTACGGAGCCCTATTATTATAAGAGGCTCTTAATCGCCTAGGCGAACTAAGTATTACGTTTACTTTAATTTTATGACTATAGGAGTATAGATATTTCGCGTGCGTATATACTAGCGCGGGCGGTTTAACTAAACTAGGTAATTAAACGTTGGCTTTAAAGGCAGCTAAAAATAGCTATTCTATATATAGGGATATAGAGAGGGTAAAATAAAGGGTAGATTATACTATTATAGAGTAAGTAGAGGCATAAGCTTAAGTATAGTCCGTTAAAAGAAGGTTAATAATCTATAAAGGGGAAAAGGAAAAGAAGTATAGGCCTAGCCTATATAAGCGCGGAGGCCGCTTATATAGAAACTTAGCCTAGACCCTAGTCTAGGCCTATATAGGGCAAAAGCCCTTATAAAAGGAAGTCTATAATTATCCTCGATTCCTTTAAGTAGTCTCCTTATAGCTTAGTCCCTTATACTATATTTAAGTAAAAGTCTATAAATTCTTTAATATCGCTTTCTACTTCCCTATCTAATATATTAAAAGGTCCTTTAAGCTTTTTTAAGAGTCTATTAGCTACGCTATTCTTCTTACCTTTAACGTATTATACTATAAAGTTAAAGAGGAAAATATAGCTTATTTAGTAAGTTATTATAGCTCTAAGGATATCTTTAAGGGCACCTTTTAGTTAATCGACTAAGACCTATACGTTAGTTTCTAGGATAAAATATATACTATATAGGTATATTCTTAGTCTCCTAAGCGTACTTAATATAGCCTTATACTCCCTCTTTATCGTATTATATTTAGTTTCTACTAGTAAATACGTTTTACTTTCGAACCTTATAAGGCGCTTCTTTCTATCGACGATTTATATTAAGACTGCCCCCTAGCTAAGTAGACTAGCGTTATATATTAAAATAATATCTCCTTTTCCTAGGCTAACGTTAAGGGATACTAAAAAGACTAGATTAGTAATAGCTTCCTTAAGAGTAGCTATCGCTTTTACTTATTTATCTCCTTATTCTTAATAAACTTCTTTCTTTAGTAGGTTTATAAGGGGTTTTACTAAGATAGCGAACTATTTAATCTAAATTTAATAGTATCTTACGATACTAAGGAAAGCTTTAATATACGTTATATTAAAGTATCTTATCTATTCCTTAATTTTAATAACTTTAGCTTTTATAAGGCACCTTTTATTTATTCTATAAATATAACTAATAACTTCGGTTACTTACTAATAGAATTTTAATTTAGCCCTTATAATTATATAACTAAAGAGTTTAACGTTAACTAAGACTTTATTAAGGTTAATAAGGTATTTAAAGATAAATCTCCTTACTTTTAGCGCTACCTTTTTATTATTATACGTTATATTAGGCCCCTTAATACTTATATTATTAAGGAAATTCCTATAGATATTTAGTATAAGGTCTTATAGGATTCTTTATATTATCCTTATAAATTAGCTGACTAAGTTTATAGCTCCTTAAGGGAGTATATATATATATAAGAGGCTAATAAGTATCGCGAATATCGTTAAGTTATAGCTTTTAATATTAAGAGGGATCTAATTATAGCTTAAAAAAAGGTCTAGGAGGGAAAGGATCTTATATATTAAGAAGTAGTCGCTAAACTCGTCTATATTTAGCGGTAGGTTTATATCTCTTATTATAACGGTATTTATACGCGTAGCGGAATTAATTAAGCGTAGTCCTCTATCTTTCTTTACTACTAGGAAAAAAGGGTTCTTATAAGGCCTATACCCTTCTTTAAGGACTCTTATTTTTAGTTTAATTTTAAGGATATTAATAACTTTTTACTCTATCGCTTTTAAGATTAAGATTAAAGCTACTTACTATACCTTATATTCTATTATCTTAATAACCTATAATAAGGCTATAGCTAGGTCGACTTTACTTCTTTCTATAAAGTCCTAGGATAACGCTACTTCCTTATTAAATAGAATACTATCGAAGATCTAGATTTCTACTTTTATAAGAAAGCCCTTAAATTATTTATAAATTACTTTAAGTCTTTCTTATATTAGCCGCTTTCTTTTTTATATACTTAAGAATTTCCCTATTAAGTATTCTAGGTAAGGTCTAGGCTATATCTTATCTTTAATAGTATTCTATTTAGTCTTCTTTTAGTTAGGGTCCCCCTTTAGCGTCGAGCTATCTAATAAAGTATCGTTATTAAAGTTAATCTTATCTACTTTTCTTTTAAAGAGAGTATTAACTCTTAGATTATATAATCTAATAGGTCGTTTCCTTTTTATCTTAACTTTAACCTTCTAAATCTTTCTAAACTTCTTTCTAGCTCTAATAATATTTTTCTTAAATTCTCCTATAGCCTCTATAACTATAACTTTAATAATCTCTTTTACTATCTTAGATCTAATAGCTAGAATCGCTTTATCTTATTTATCTATAATTAATTACTATTATACTAATACTATTAAGAGCTTATTTACGCTAGTATAGGCTAGGTTAGGGACTTAGTTAGCACCCCCTTTATAACTAAGGATCTTACCTCCTAGTAAGAGAATCTCGGCTATTAAGGTATCTATAAGGGATTCTCTTTATAATTATTAGGTAGCTCCTAAGTTATCTTCTTTAACTTCTATTACTAAAGCCTAAAAATCTTTTCTTAGGAGCTAGGTAGCTATTTCTTATATAGCCTCCTTAAGCTTTAGTCTTTTATATATATCTTTATTAACTATTAAGGTCGTAGCCTAAAAGGATTTTACTATATCGACCTTATCTAAAAGCTCTTATTTAATAGCTCCTACTACTAGTATAACTACTTAGATAGTACCGATTTAATATTTAACCTATATATTGCTATTCCTTAAAGAATAATTAAATAATATATACGCGGCTCTAATAAATAGTATGCTTAGGATAAAGGGGACTAAGACTCTATCTAGCGTAATATAAAGACGGATTAGTATCTAGGCCGTGCCTAGATAGAGATTAGTTTTTACCTCCCTAACTATATTTATAGGGGACCTAGTATACGCTATTATTAATACTCTTATTAGTAGGATTTTAAGCCCGTATACGTTTATATATCTTTTAGTAATAAGGTTTCCTTTAAACTTAGTATCGATTAAGGCGCTTAGAACTTTAGCTATCTAGCTACTAAGCCGTACTTAAATATAGGGTAGGTCTTATATATACTTAAGCGAGCGGAAAGGTATAAGGACTATATTTATATATATTATAGGAATTACTATAAGGTCCTTTAGAGTCGTTTCTTAGTATCTTATCGAGAGTGCTACTTCCTATATAATAAATTCGTCTTTCTCTAGTCTTATTACCTTTAGAGTTTATTAATTAAATAGTCCTTAAGCTAGTTATATTATATTAATTATATTAGTTATAAACCTAACTTCCTTTAGTACTTATTAGACTTTAAGGTACTTATAATCCGATTCTTTATAAGTAAGGTAAGTAAGCTTAATCGGTTCGATCTAGTATTCTTTATCTTATTCTTTAACTTATACTAAAGCTACCGTGAGTTTTCCTTATAGATATTCGAGGAGGAGTAAACTACTCTTTATATTATCTTTAGCTACTTTTATAACTATTATTATAGCTATATAAGGTCTTATATTACTCTTTACTTTCTCTAAGGCCTAGAATTTAGTATTTTCTATACCTTAGGCTATATCTATATATCTTATACTAAGTCTCTCGCTTAGTTAAGGAATAAAGTTAATTAGGTAATTTAAAGGGATCGGGATTCTTTTATATATAATTTCTCTAACGATTTTATCTATAAGTCTATTAAACTTCTTATCTAAATCTACTCTATATCTATAGTATATAAGGATAATCTTTAAGCTAGTTTTTACTATTCTTATTATCTTAATTTCCTTTATACTCTCTTTAACTCTTTATCTTTTCCCTTTATAAGTATTAATCCCTATTATAGTTATATAGATTATTTAATTATATATATCGCTTTATTATATATTATCTATAATTATAATAACCGATATCCTTCCTACTTCTTTTCTTATATCGCTTACTTTTAGATTCCTTAGCTTCTACTTATACGAGCTTTTATATCTTAAAAACTAGTCTAGGAAACCAGATTCTCTTTTACTAGTACCGTAATTTAAGTAAGATAGTATAACTATAGCTTTAACCTATTTTATAAGTAGTAATATAAAAGAGTCTAGCTATATATCTACCTAGTATATAATAAGCCTTTAAATATAGATACCTATTTAAGAAAACCTATTAGTTAGTACTAAGGAAATTACGCTTCTATTATCTTTTCTTTTAAGGTAAAGAGTCCTATTTACTACTTTATATATTATAAATCTAATCTTATAGTCCTAAGAGTATACCTCGTACTTATTAAGGTAGTATCTTTCTTTACTATAATAAAAGTATCTCTTAGGCTAGTTAAAAGTATTAACCTAAAACTATATATATTAATTAGATAGGTAGTAAAATCTAATAGTATTTACGCTACCTCCTTATCTATAACTTAAAGAGTAGCTTCTACTACTAATATATCTTTATTCCTTATTAAGCTAGTTAAATATCTACTCTTACTAGCGAGTAAGGTTAATCTTTATATCTTTAAAGGCTTTTATTAGGTCTAAGATTTCTTTTACGGGCTATCTAGGTTTCTTATCTATTTTCTTTAATTCTTTAGGAAGTTTTTCTTTGCCCTTATTAGATTTAGCTTCCTTTATTACTTTATTAATTTCCCTAAAGAGCTAGTCTTTCTTTAGGTTCTTAAGCTTCTAATTATAGACTTTAGATACTATATCTTATTGCTTAACGTCTTAGTAAGGTACTAAGTAGTTATTAATTATATAGATAAGGCTTTTATATAGGGGTTTCGAGATAACTTTAGATATCTTCCTATTTCTCTTTATAATATTAATAATAAGCTCCTTTAGTATTATATAGTAGATAAAGTATAACTAGACTATAGATTCTTCCTAGCTATTAGGTTATGCCTTACGCTATAAGTATAAGTAAAAACTAAGCTATTCTATAACTTCTATAATAGTCTTAGGCCTTTTAGTATTATAATAGTCTAAGCGGTCGTTAGTAGTTTCTAGTTATTTAATATTATATATATAGTAGTATTAAAGGAGTCTCTTTTTTACTTCTTCTTAGGTAAGTCCGTCTATAAGAATTTTAATAATAAGGGCTTATATAAAGGAGATATAGACTTCGAGCTAGTTTATTTTATCCTTATCGTAGATATAGTTAACGTATATCTCCTATTCGAACTTCTTAAGGAATTTAGTTATATTTTTACTATTAAATTTACTAATAGGTAGGAGTTAAGGTTAGTAGAGTCTTCCTATAAGGTTATCTTAGCTTCTAGTAAGTATATCTCTAAGTTTATTAGCAATCTTATTAATATCTACCTTAGCTTTCTTTATATCGCTAGTAATAGGATTAGATAATCCCTCTTAACGGCTAGCGTTTCTAGATATAGTATACTTATAGATTACGAGGTTATAAAATTTAAAGTTAGAGTTTTTAGAGTTAAAGGATATCTTATTATAACTATCTTATTACTTACTTTCTTATCTATTAGCGGGAGGTAGGCGTTCTCTATAAGCTACTATATAAAGGAGAGCTAAGGTTAAGGTTATTAAGGTATCCCTCGTTAGTACTTATATTAGTAATATTAGTATATATATAAGTAAGAGGTCTTAGTAGGGTTCTAGAACGGTCTAGATTATACTATCGTTATTATTTATATCTTTTAAAGTATTATATAAAGATCGTGGTTTTTTAACTAAGTCGCTAGTATTAAAGGTCGTAGGGCCGATAATAGGAGCTTAGGGTTTTTTAGTATTAGCTTATTATTTTTCCTTTACTACTAGTAAAGGCATTATCTAATTATTTATTTCCCGGTAAGTCTATCGCCTTATTAGGTCCTTAACTCTATTTATTAAGGTAGTTACTACTTTAATTATTAAATCCCTAGATTTTATTTTTTTCTAAATAATACCGTCGTCCTCTAAATATTCTCGGCTTTATAAAGCTACTTATCGCTATATAAATAGAATAAAATAACGAGTTTACGCCCTAGAGACTAGTTTTAATAGGGACGAGGGTATATACTTAAAGTACGCGTAGTATATAGCTAAGGATTAGTAGAGCAACTAACTACGTAATTATCTAATTATCGGTCCTATATATAGCTCTAAGGGCCTTAGGTTATAAATATAAGTCTTAGAGATTTTCTTTACTCTATACCTCTTCGTCTTTACTAGAGTCGCGTAACTAGCGGTATCTACTTTAAAGGGGAAAAACAAAATTTAAATTAACTATAATTAAGGAAGATACTTAATTAGATAATCGAGGTCTTTATAACGCCTTTAAGTATACTTAGAAGTAAGTTAGAAGGGGAGTGCTAGGGGTCTTATCCCTTTAACGGGCTAATATTTATAGGGGTGCGATCTTACCTATTAAAGTAGCTAGCTTAGTTAGTATAAGGGAGGGACTATAAGGTATACTATATATAAAAGGAATCGTAGGTAGGGCCCTAAGCTATAGCGCGCTTATATTAATATAGGGAGTTAGTAACGCTTATAAGAATAAAGATAAAGGGGCTTATAAAGGAGAGTAGTAAGGACCCGCGCTTATTATTATTATTATTATTATTATTATCGCGGCGGCTAGTAGTAGAGAGTATAGTAAGGGCGGCGGCGGTATAGGTAGTAAAGTTAATAGCTAAGAAGCTAGGTAGTAGGTAGCGCGGAGCGGCGGCGGGCGCGACTAAAGCGGCGGGGGTAGTAGGTAGAATAGTAAGTAAGGTAAAGGTATAATTAATAAAGTTATCGATCTTAGTAAAGAAGTAAGATAAAGTAAGGGAGGATATATTAAATTATTTAAATAACTAGTAAAGGTAAAGGTTAACTTATATATAAGTAGTAATTTATAAGTAAGTATTAAGAGACTTATAGTTATAGTTATAGCTACTATTACTAATATTAATAATAATAGTATAGTTAAGAAGAGAGAGTAATAAGGGCGCGCTAGTAAGTTATTTACTTCTTAGCTATACGCTAAGGTATAAGATTAATATTATAAGGGACCGCTTATAAAAAGAAAGGTAGGGACCTTATATAAAGGTATTTATCTTTAGTATAGGTCTAAGTATTAGCTTAGACCTTAGCTAATAGCGTTATAAGGTAAGGTAAGTTATATATATAACTATATATTTAATAGTAGTAAGCGCGGTATATAGTTAGATTTTATATAGCTTATTATTATAATATAATAAAGGGTACTTATAATATAACCTTTTACTTACCTTATAATACTCTTACTTTATAAGGTAAGGAACTTATTAGTTAAAGTTATTATTATTATTAAAGCTATTATTACTATTATAGCTATTACTATTATAGCTATTACTATAAGTACTTATTAATAAGGTAGCTTATATAGCTAAGAATAAACTAAAGCCTTAAGTAAAGTAAAACTTACTTATTACTACTACTACTATAGTTAAAGAAGAAGGAAAAGAAAGGGAAGATAAAAGAGGTAGATATTTCTTTATATACCCCTTAGTAAAAAATACTACTTAAAGCTATAAAGATAGATAACCTAAGGCTTATATAAGTCTAGCTTAGCCGCTAGCCGGCTAATAGGTATAGAGCTAGGTTCTAGCTACTTAAGCTAATAAGCGCAGGGATAATAAAGTATATAAAGCTAGTATAATTAACGAAAAAAGGTAAGGGGGAGCTAGTAATATAAGGAGCTTAAGGCTTAATTATATAGAAGCTATTTATAAGGTAGCGCCGCGCTACGCTAAAAAGAGGGTATTATATAAAAGTCTTTAACTATTATAGGTTATAGGCTTAGGCTATAGCTTAAGCTATATAGTTATATATAAAGGGCCGGATCTTATATATATATATATAGGCTAGCTATATATAAAAGAGCTTTATATAGCTTATTAATATTATCTTATAAATAGTACTTATATATATACTTTAATAGGGGCATTAATACCCTAAGGAATATATAGCCCGCGTAGTAAAGTCTTTAGTAGGGTCCTTAGTAGGGTCCTTAGTAGGATCCTTAGTAAAGTCTCTAGCTAGCCCTCTTTTTAATTAGATAATCCCTTAGCCCCTATTTATCTAAGGAAGAAGGAGGGAAAATTCGGTCTATAAAAGAGGTTTTTTTTTCTCCTTAGCTAGTAAATAGTATCTTCTTCTTTTATTACCTTTATATTATTATCTTCTTTTATATCCTCTTTTACTAATATACCTTTTTAGCCCTCTTTGCCTTTACTTTACCTTACCTAGTACTTTCTCTTTTCCTTTATTCCCCTTAGACCCCCTTATCCTTTAGTATCTAGCTGCTACTATTACCGTTAGCGTAGGTATATCTTTAGGTATATACCGTAGCTACCGTTAAAATACCTTTACTTACTTTATAATACTTATATTTCCTATATAAGTACTTTATTAAATATAGTATACTATTAATAGCCCTTATTTATAAGGGTAGTAATAAGTAAGGAGTTATTAATTATAACTTATATTAAAGTAAGCTCCTTTTTTATATAAGTAGATAATTCTTTTTTCTTTTTTCTTAGTATTAGTAATTAAGGCTTTAAAGCTTATCTTTACTTTAAAGCTACTCTTTTCCTTTTAAGCTTAAAGGAGTAAAGTCCTTCTTATTATTTAAGGTAAAAAGTAGTTCTATCTTTACTACTTAAACTACTATAGGCTATATAGCTAAAAAGAAAAGGTACTTTAATATAAAGTATATAAATATACTATAATTATTATATATACTATATATATTAATTAATACTATCGCTAATATTTAATAAGCGGCTACTACTTTTTTTATAATAGTTATAAGCTTAGGTAAAAGGGTTACCCTTTTAAGAACGTCCTAGTAACTATATATATACTTTCTAGCTAGCTTAGCTCGTACTACTTATAAAGCCTAAGGTTTAAGTCTTACTAAAGTAATTACGCGGTATTAATATAAGGCCTACTTATATAAAAATTCCCTTTATAGTCTAGGATATCTAAGTATCCTAGGACGAATTAATATAGTATCTTTAATAGGGTATATTATATATACTATATATATTAATTAACGCTATCGCTTATATTTAATAGGCGGCTACTACCTTTTTTATAATAATAATATAAGTAGTTACTATTAGCTTTTCTTTTCTTAATTTCCTTACTTATTACTTAAAGTATAAGATAGTATAAAGGGGATTTAATAGTAACTTCCTACTATATTTAGCTTAGTTTATATAAGTAGCTAATATTAAAGTATCTTTATTAATATTAATAGTTAGCTATTCTTTTTATAAAAAAGTAGTAATCTTATTACTACTATATAATATATACTTATAAAGCTTTTAAAAATATAGCGTTTACTTATAGCCTTATACTATCTTTATTAACTAGCTTATATACTTATTATAGTTAGTAAGTATAATTATAAAGATTAATAGCTTTTATAAGGCTAGTATAATTAAGTTCTATAATTATATAAGCTTTATACTATCTTTTTATATTATAATTCCTACTACTTATAAAAGCGTTTCTTTAAAGTTATTAAGGAATTTACTAAAGGTCTACCTATCTCTTTACCTAAGGGTCTATAACTTATCCTATACCTTCTCCTACTTTTATATATTACTAAATATATATATAAGGTATTAAAAGAAGTCTTATAGGTTATATTTACTTTTTAAGCTATTTTTATCTTAGAATCTAAAGATCTACTATATCTAGGGCTTTAGTAGTATATAAAAAAGTAAATACTACGCTATATTATAATAGCTATTTAAGCCTTATTTCTTATTTATTATAAACTTTATTTATAGCTAGCTAAGGAAAAAGTAAAAGGACTTAAGCTTACTATCTTAAGTTAGCTAAAAAAGTAGCTTTTATATTAATAGTACTACTACTATAACTTATATTATAAAAGTTATAAGGGCTAACGCTAGTTTTATAAATAGCTCTCTTAGTATAGTAAGAACCCTATTCTTCTTACTAGCTATTATACTTTTAATTACTTTTAAAATAGCTATAATACTTCCGATCTACTTAAAGGGTAGCGAGGTACTCCTTTAAAGAAGTAGTACCTTTTTTAAAGAGATATCTATTAAATCTATTAGTTAATAGCTTATATTATTTTAAAGTAAGTAGTAGTATATATATAAGTACTATATATAAGCTAATATTAATAAGCTATATATTATAAAGTAAACCTAAGAGGGTATAAGCTATAGTTATACTACTACTACCCTTTATTATATATAATAGTATAATAAATTAACTAAGTTACCTAGCTTATTAATTAACTATACTTATTAAGTATACTATAGTTATTAATAGTCTAAGTAACGCTTAGACTCTTATATATAGTTTCTTCCTATACTCTCTCCCTTTAGTTAATAAGCTATTACCCTTAGGTACTATACTACCTATTAGCCTAGGTTAAGATCCCTTACTACCTACGCTATATATACGCCTCTAGGCTATAGCGCCTATATATATACGCGCTTATTTAGCCTTATATATAGGGACTTAAGCCTATAGCTAATAGGTAGCTTAGTTAATATATTATAAAGTAAACCTAAGAGGGTATAGGCTATAGTCGCGCTATTATAAGGGCTTTTACCTTATATAGGACTAGACTAAGGTCTAGGCTAAGTCTATATATAAGCGGCCTCTATGCCTATATAGGCTAGGCTTATACTTCTCTTCCTTTTCCCCCTTATAGATTATTAACCTTCTTTTAATAGACTATACTTAAGCCTATACCTCTACTTACTTTATAATAGTATAATCTACCTTTTATTTTACCCTCTCTATATCCCTATATATAAAATAGCTATTTTTAGCTGCCTTTAAAGCCGACGTTTAATTACCTAATCTAGTTAAACCGCCTACGCTAGTATATATATATACGAAATATCTATACTCTTATAGTTATAAAATTAAAGTAAATATAATACTTAGTTTACCTAAGTAATTAAGAGCCTCTTATAATAGTAGGGCTCTATATAACTAAGAGCGGTACTACTATACCTTAGTAAGTTCGATAGCTCCTTCGCGGAGCTTAATCTATAGCTACTTTATATAAAAGTAAAGCTCTATATAGATAGCGCTATAATAAGGGATATCCGCGCTTAATTTAACTATCTTTACGCGAGCCTATCTCTATACTTATAAAGGTATCTCTTACTATTTACGCGGACTAATATAAATAGACTAGCCGACCTCCTTATAAAGCTCTATACTAATTATAGCGAACTTAATATAGCTAAGTTAGTAGGCTAAGAGCTTATAACGCTCTATTAAAAGTAAAGTAAAGCTATTTTAGCTTACCTTATATAGTTTAAAGAGGTACTTTATCGAGTAAATATATATAGCTAGCTTAACTTAATAAAGTATAATTACCTTATTATAAGCTTAAATATAGATTAGTATACCTATTTAAGTAAAAGGTCTATACTACTAGATATATATACTAATCTTATTTACCTTCTTTATAAGCTTAGTAATAATAAGTTTCTTTTTTCGTCTTTTTTTATAATATAAGAAGAGGATAACGCTAATAATACTATAAATATTTCTATCTTTACCTTAAAGACTAAGGATAGAAAGAGGTAGCGATAGGAGGGTCGCTATATAGGCTATAGTAGTAAATCCTATTAGTTTTTAAAGTACCCGCGCTAAGAGGCGCGGGTAAACGTACTCTAAGTAGTAGAGGGGCGTATACGCTAAGATAGAAAGGAGGTTAGGTTCGACGATAGCGACTCTAGTAATAAGTAATCTTAGTAACGCCTTTATAAGCTTTATCGGCGTCCCCTCGCGTACGGTAGTAGCTACTATATAAACGGGATATATACCTATAGTAACCGAAAAGGCGGCTAAGATATAGGAAGGCCGCTAATATAATATAACTATAGCGAAAGGGAGTGCCCGTATAGCCCTATATAAGAAGGAGCGGAGCCTTATATACCGGAGTACCGTCCCTTATATTACGGTACTAAGAGCTACTACTATACGCCGATATAGGGGGGGCGGGATACTATAAGCTTACTAAAGCTAGCTACGCGCCGTTCTACGTACCTCTACTCCTTAGCTAGAAGTACTAAAGCCCGACTCCTAGGGCGCGGCCCCTACTAATAATATAGTCTATCTAAGAAGCTCGCTTAGGAGGGTATTATACGTTATTTACTAACGTTTTTTCCGCGACTAAGCGTGCGTAGTCCGCAGAGGTTCCGTCCCTTAGCGCGGTATTAGGTATTATTTAGAGCGCGCCTCTTTAAAAGCTAGGTAGGGGTATAATATAAGGGCTTTTGCCCTATATAGGCCTAGACTAGGGTCTAGGCTAAGTCTATATATAAGCGGCCTCCGCGCCTATATAGGCTAGGCCTATACTTCTCTTCCTTTTCCCCCTCGTAGATTATTGACCTTCTTCTAACGGACCGCACCTAAGCCCACGCCTCTGCCTACTCCGTGACAGCCACTACCCCCCTCTGCCACGTACGACGTGTTGCACGCACGCGATAAAAGGTATCGAATTAACTAAGCTGCCCGGCTTGTCAATTAATCACACTTATCAACCATACCACACTTATTAACAGTCTAGGCAACGCCTAGACTCTTATAATATAGAGCTCTTCTATATACGGCTGGCCCGCACATATACGTGCGGGATCCGGCCCTCCGCACGTGACTACACGGCTTAGGCCGCGGCCCAAGCCCACAACCCATAATAGTCAAAGACTCTTACAACTATACTAGGTCGCCACGGGCGCCTACTTTTAAAGTCTAATCAGCGCCCTTAAGGCCCGGGCATAATGCGGCAAGGCGTAACCTGCTTAAAGTATCCATGGTAGCATAAACTCTCGCATACTACCGACATCGGGGATCACACTCCTGTGCATGTGGCTGTCTGAAGTCTTGACTCATGGAAGTCATTGGCTCCAGCCATGTCGGGAGTTCATTGCCTCCCTCACGTGACCTGTCTCGTGGCCATCCCAGCCGCGTCTCTTTGGTGGGGCAGCGGAGCGGGGAGTCTCAGATAGCGGACCCTCATTCGCTTTCAGAGGGCGTCACGAGACCCTCGCCTCCTCCGTCGACTACCTAGCAGCCATCCATGATCGCTTCGACGCCCGCCATCATCCATCCTGCAACTCCTGCATCCCCTCCGTATCGATCCCCTCTCCGGCAAACAACACGCTAGTCCCTCGTCTGCTCTCACACCCACCCCCATCCGTCCACGATGCCTGCGTGTGCTGCATTCTAGAGGGTGGTTCCCCGTTGAGTCCCGCGACTTGGCCATGGCAACCACCCTCGACGAGCCCGCTCGTACACCGAGATCCATTGGACCTGCTCGACTCTTCTTGACCTGAATCCGTACCTGCGACCGATACTCAAACCCCGCCATCTACCATCTGGCGATTTCCGTCCCGCGACCAAGTTGCCATCCCGTTTGGTGCGCCCGCGGCCGGCGTGCCTGCCTGCCTCTCCCTCGAGAATTTGGAGCCCGCTCCCACAGCGCCCGACATGCCTCGAAGACCCATCAAGAGCGCCACTCTTCGCGTGGCGGTTGCTCCTCGGCGAGCTTCAGCTCATCCGTCCACGCACGCTTCCAAGGACGAAACCGATGACGAGGCCAAGGCGATCCCCATCGCCTCTCTTACCCTCAACACTCCTTTGACTCTGCTCAAGACGCCCAAAAGACGCGTGCCCTCCAAACCCTTCCCTTTTATACTTTTGCCTTCGGAATTGCGCATCAAAGTATACGAGCATTACTTTGGTCACGCCGACGACGTTCTCGACCTCGGACCGGACAACTACAAGTGTATCCACAAGCTCCTGGGCCTCATGCGCGTCTGCAAGCAGATACACGCCGAGGCCACTCATCTCTTCTACAGCACCAGATCCTTCCGCATCTTTCCCACTTACCCCGGGCGCTACTTCAAGACCAAGAAGCCCCTGCTGGCCCGGCTCAAGCCTCGCCAGCGCCAATGCCTCACCTCTTTGCAGCTGCGCCTCGGTCCTGGCTGGAACGCCCCCCCGCGAGGCTGGGTCGTCAACGACGCCCTCGGACTCCAAGACTGCGCCAATGTGCACAAGCTCAGTGTCTACGTCGAATGCGACCCGAGCGACGGCTTCTTTAAGGGCTTTCGGCACTCCGAGGGCTTCTACGAAGGCTTCAGTCGCAAGCTCCTGGCCAACATCATCGACGACTTGCCCTGCCTTCACGCCATTGAGTTCGATGCGCGATCCTGCGTCAAGAAATCGGGCGCCATGATGCACGGCCTGCTTGACGTTGCGGTGCAATCCCAGCGGCTGATTCGCTGGGGGCCGGAGCGCGGCTGGACTGACGCCGAGGAGGACCCCGTCGACCCAGACCCGGCCGCTCTGTTTGAAGGACTCACTCTCCAGGGCTATGTACCGAATGTCGTCGCTGCGGCGTAGCCGTTCCGGCAAACATGGACGATGCTGCGATTTCTGTGTTTCCTTTGCGATTTGGCCGAGACGGTGTGACGTTGGTCAGCCCAACTCTAAGTATGCCCAGCGCTGCGACCTCCCGACCTTTCAGACCGTCAGTCCGCCTAGCTATTAGACATCCAGTCTATGCGCGGAGAGAAGTTGGGGCATGTGAATACTCTGCCTCAGGTACTCGTCTCCCTTAAGCGGCGATGGATCGGCGGGTAGAAACTGACGCCGCAACACAAGCAAGGGCGTGGTTGGGGACAATCGCCGATCGAGCACTGGCAGGCTGCAGTGTTCCTGGCGGTCTATGGGGCCGGAGTGCCGGAGTGTTTGGACAAGGGACCGGAAACCGGTCAGGGGTGATCGCTTGGGAAGTGGATCTGATTTTGGATGTAGGCGCAATTTGGGCAACCTTGGCACATGGTACCTGTACGCTATGGCTATGACCTTTGAAAATCATCATTCCTCTCTTCCTGGCCGCACTTGTGCCCACGGCATCCTCACCGTCTCCTTTCGTCTGCGTACACACATTTCTCGCCCAGCTGGCTATCCGCGATGGGGTCAGCCTGATTGTGACACCGGTCCGCAAGGCATCATTGTGCCCCCAGCATGGCCAAGGCATCCTTCAGCTCCTTGACGGCCGTGGGCACGTCCTCAAAGTTCAAGGCCGAGATGGCCCACTTGGCATGCTTTTGTGCCTGGTTGATATCCCGATGATTCATCGCCGAGACCGCCGGGGTGAATGCCGCGGGGGCAGTCCCTAGAGCAGCAGGAGGGACAACCGGACTCCAAGATGGGGAGGTCCAGATTCCTGGGGCGAGAACCCCCGGAGAAGATGGCGCGAGTTGAGGAGGGGATTTGGTCGGGATTTGGTGAGGTGACTGGGCGTTGGCCTGAGGACCGGCAAATGGAGCCGGGTTTGCCAGCGGGGAGAAGGGAGGCGGTGCTCCGGGCGCTTCCGGGCGCGGGCTCGGGACAAAAGCGGTGAGATCAGGCGGCGCAGACGGGTCGGGCGGGAAGTATCCCTCCTGGGCCAGCGGCGGAGGGGCCACAGGCGGCTCAGGCCCGGCGTCGTTCGCATCTGGCATGTCCTCGACCGTCGACTGCAGCGGGCGCGGGCCGAGGAGATGCTGGACGGAGGGGTCGTCGAGGCTCAGCGCAGGCTCCAACTCTTGGGCCGGGGGCTGGGGGTTGGATTCGTTGGGGTCTTTGCCCCCGCGGATGGCCTTGAGGATGCGTGCGGCGTTCCACTTGGCAAACTTGATCTTTTGCAGGGTCTCGGGGTCGGGGGGGCCCCATTCGCGGGTGAGGTCGAAGAAGGTGGCAGCCGCGTCGAACGTATCGGCTGTTTGTCTGTTTACAAGAAGACAATGGTTAGTAGTCGTGCGGACTGCGAAAACAGCCCGAGTGAGGGGAGATGATGAAGAACACACCTCGTCACCTTGTTGGCGCGCAGGGTGCGCTCGGCGCGACCAAACGTCTCCTGGGCAAACTGCTCGACGTAGGCCTGGCCGGCGTCGTTGTCGACCACGGCATCGTCGTCGGCACGCTCCAGCTTTGTGGCCTCGAGGCGCTCGATGAGCGTCTTTGTAAAGTTGAAGCAGTCGTCGTCGGTCGTGTGGAGGCTCTTGCCGACGATCTGGTTGACGGCATGGTATTCGCCTGCGGGTGCTGTGAGTAAGAACCGACGTACAGCTGGGCTTAGAGAGGAGCCTCCTGAAAGGATACAGAAGAGGACGAGAAGGGAGAAACAGAAGAGGGAGGAACCAACACCAGTAGGCAATGGCGGGCTTGACTGTCCGCAGCTGGTTTGCGCGGTTGATGAACCGGCTCACCTCTGGGATCTTGAGGGCGGTGGGCAGCGGCTCCGTCATGGCGGGCGTGCTATGGTCATTCGGTGGGCATGGGTGGCAAGCGAGTCGGGAGACGGCCGTCGTGAGATTTAGCTGGCGTCGATGTTGTTTCTTGGGCTTCCAGCGCGGATGACGCAGCCTGTCCTACCGCTGGTGCAGTCGTTCCCGTGGGAGCTCGCGCCACAGTGGCTTATCATCAGAGGGGGGGAGGGGGTGAGTACAACCAGGTACCCAGAGAGGCATCTTAGTCCCTAGAAAATCAGCGACGCCAAGGGGCGGTGGCCCGTACTTCCAAGTAACCCCAGCTGGCGCATTAACTGGTCCAGGCCCTTCGTGAGGCTTCCACGGCCAGATTAAGAGAGGTTCGAGATTCGTCGTTACACCGTGGCCTCTTTTGCTCTGTCTCAAGGCCGCTACATCGCGCCCAGCCGCCGCCGTCTCTTTCTTGAAAGGGTCATGTGAGACTCCCTGTCCATGCACCTCTGTAGCTTCTCGCCCCCTCTTTCTCGACCGACTACTTCGTACCTCACACTGCTAACTTGCCTGCCTTGATCAACTTCCCCTTCTCTCGCAGTCGGCCTTGAGCAATGCACCAGTCCGCCGCCCTCGTAGCCGCCTTGACGGCCATCCTGGCTGCCCTGCCCGCCGCCCAGGCCGGCCTGTACACCAAGAACTCTGGCGTTCTTCAGCTCGATGCTCGCTCCTACAGCAGGCTGATTGCCAAGTCCAACTACACCTCGGTGAGTCCTCTCTATTTCACCGCCGTCTGCACCGAATGCTCATGGCCTCCCAGATAGTCGAATTCTACGCCCCCTGGTGCGGCCACTGCCAGAACCTCAAGCCTGCCTACGAGAAGGCCGCCAAGAACCTCGAAGGCCTGGCCAAGGTCGCCGCCGTTGACTGCGATGAGGAGGCCAACAAGCAGTTCTGCGGCTCCATGGGCGTCCAGGGCTTCCCCACGCTCAAGATTGTCCGCCCCAGCAAGAAGCCCGGCGCAAAGCCCGTCGTCGAGGACTACCAGGGCCCGCGCACTGCAAAGGCCATCGTCGAGACTGTCGCCGAGAAGATCAACAATCACGTCACCCGCTTGACCGACAAGGACTTGAATGCCTTCTTGGCAGCGGAGAAGCCCAAGTTTGTTCTCTTCACCGACAAGGGCACCACGAGCGCGCTACTGAGGAGCATCGCCATCGACTACCTGGACACCATTTCCGTGGGCCAGATCCGCAACAAGGAAAAGGCTGCTGTGGACAAGTTTGGCGTTGAAAAGTTTCCCACCTTGATGCTTTTCCCGGCCAAGGGCAAGAACGAGAAACCAATCACATACGAGGGAGAATTGAATAAGAAAAGCCTGCTCGAATTCCTCTCCCAAGTCGGGCCTCCTAATCCGGACCCTGCGCCGACCAACGCCAAACGCGACAAGACCGCCAAGACCGACAAGGCTACCAAGGCCGACAAGAAAAGGAGTGCGTCGACCAAAGCCCCTGGCAAACAGGGCTCTTGCCCCATGGGATCTGACAAAAAGACAGGCACCGAGCCGGAGCAGACGTCCGAGTCCTCCGCCGACACAACCTCGACCAAGGCGGCGGCCCATACCCCCGACATCATCCCCATCACCGCCATCACGACCAAGGACACGTTGGTGGAAAAATGTCTTCGGCCCAAGTCCTACACCTGTGTTCTGGCCCTCGTCCCCGCCGACGCATCTGAGCAGGGAACCAAGGTCATTGAATCCCTTTCCCAGCTCAACAGCAAGTACATCCATGGCAAGAGGCATCTTTTCCCGTTCTTCTCAGTTCCCAGCAACATGGAAGGAACGTCTTCGCTGCGACATGCCCTGAAGCTCGGGTCAGGCGTCGAACTCGTTGTCGTCAACGCTCGTCGCGGATGGTGGAAACACTACGAGGGCGACTTTGGCGTAGAGAGTGTCGAAGGATGGATCGATGCCATCCGTATGGGAGAGGGCAAAAAGGCCGAGCTGCCCAAGGGCGTGGTGGTTGAAGAAGCCGAGGCGCCGAAAGGGCAGAGCTCGACCGAGGCGGAAAAGGCATCCGAGGCGACACAGGCGACGGATCCCGAGACCGAAACCAAGACGTCCAGCCCAGAGACGGAAAAAGTTGTGCACGAGGAGCTTTGAGTATTTGTACCTGTATGTATGCGACGGTTAGGAAGGAGGAAACGAGCGTTGCCCGATCATGTGTCAGGGGTTGAAAACGAACCTGATAACCCACGCCCTTGGCTGTTGCACTGATAAAGCGCGGCCGTCCTGGTTGTCGGCTCAACCGTCCAAGTCCATAGTGATTGCATCGCTCTTCTGCGCAGCGCCCTCGCGAATCATCTTGACGCCCTTGTCCTTGACCGTCTTGTCGAGGAACTGCTTGACCTGCTTGCAGCCGTCGAGCCCGACGACGAGCATGCCCTCGAGGCGACTGACCTGGACGCGGCTCTCGCAGACGAGGACGGCAACGCGGTCTGAGTCGCCGAGGGTGGCGACGGTGAGAAAGGGCAGCTCCTGCTCCTCCTGGGCGTTAAGGTCGAGCAGCGGGTCGGCGGCGTCGTCGGCGGCGGCGTAGGTCGAGGTGGAGCCGGCGGTGCAGGCGGCGACGTAGTCGGTCATGGGGATGCCGGCGTCGATGACGGCGAGGGTGGCGGCGTTGAGGAGGGCGGCGAGAAGCGAGCCGTCCTGCGAGAGGACGTGGAGCGAGACGTTGATGGCCGAGTGGGGGAAGAGGTGCGTGTGGATGGTCGAGGCGAGCGTTTTGGCGATTGTGATTTCGATTTCTTGAATTCGTCTGCTCGGGAGTCGGTCAGTCTTGTCATGGCGACAGAGAGAGTCGTTGCATCAACCGCTGGCTCTTCAACAACTCACTTGTCATTGCGCCCGCGCTTCTTGCGGTCGACGCTCGAAAAGCCCGCGACGCTGACGCCGACGTTGATGGACGCGGCATCGCGCTGGCCCCCCTGGCCGCCGGTGCGCCTCTGCTGCTGGAGGAGCTGCTGCTGCTCCGAGGGCCCCGTTACGACGCACATGACCTTTGTGTGGCCCATCTCGAGGTACGAGGAGCCGTCGGCGGCGTCCTGGGTGCGGATCTGGGCGTGCAGGCGGCGCAGCTCGTTCCAGCGGCGGCCGTCAACGCGCAGCAGCGCGAGCGAGTAGGTGGACGTGTCGAGAGGCATTGGGCAGACGTGTGCGCGTGTGTGGTCTCAGCGTCGGAGCTCTTGTGGCTTGTCGCTGCGAGACGAGTTGGGGATGTGATTTTTTTTGCGCTGCTGAGTGGAGATGTTTTGGCGTTGCGGGCGGTGTGGCTGGTGGCGTGGCTGCGGCCGATGTGGCTTTTACATAAGGTGTTCCTCTCGGTCCAGATTTCCCGCCATCGACACGCCTCTTGTTCACGCCATGACGCTGAGCTTCGGTAGCTGGAATCTAATCCTTTAATTGATGCTCCGGGTCTGGTGCATATGCAACGGCCAATGCCCACGTTTTGAGGACTCAAACTCAAAGAATGGTGGGGCTTTAGGTGAGACGGAGGGAGAGAGAAAGCGCGCGGCCCGGAGCTTCAACCGCAAGTCACTATCTCCAGGCCGGCACATCAGTCCCCGGCTTTTACGAACAACACGCCCTGCTACATCTCCGATGCCCGCCTCGCCCTCGTGTCTCGCTCTAGCTCCTTCACCCCCTCGGTTCCATATTCCCTTCCCTGTCCAACGGCCGGGTCGGATCTCAGCGCCATATGTCCAAACGCCGCGCCAGCTCCGGGGCTAGCCGGCTGCCCACGCACTTGGCTATTTCCGTTCATGATGTCATGGCCGCCAGAGCCCGCGTGCGTGGCTTGAAGCCAGACGGTACGCTAAGCAAAAGGAAGCACCACCGGCCACGCCGGGCGTCGAGAGGGAGAGACGACAACTGCCGCGCTTTGCGACGCGGCTAGTGCCCCAGAGACGATGCCGTCCTGGTTGGGCATGTGTGTGGGTATATAAGAGCAATCCTGCTTCGACCAACTCGCGTGTGCCCCTGTGCCTAGCACAATCACAGTCTTCAACGTTGCCTTGCCCGACGAACCACCCCAAGCCTCCATCAAATCCACCATGGCTCCCTCTCTCCCCAAGACCTACAAGGCCGTCGTCCTGACCCAGGCCAATGCCCCCTTCAAGCTGCAAGACATCGAGCTCCAGCGTCCCGGCCCGGGCCATGTGCTTGTCAAGGTGCTGGCATGCGGCGTCTGCTTCTCCGACGTGGGCGTCGCCGGCGGCCACATGGGCAATGTCTTCCCCCGCGTCCCCGGCCACGAGATTATCGGCGACGTTGTCGATGTCGGTCCCGATGTCAAGGCCTGGTCTGTCGGCCAGCGCGTCGGTGGGCCCTGGCACGGTGGCCACGACGCCAGCTGCCGCCAGTGCCGCCGGGGCCAGTTCCAGATGTGCGACAACGAGCTCATCAACGGCGTCTCCCGCGACGGCGGTTTCGCAGAGTACGTCTTGCTCCGCGCAGAGGCTGTCGTCTGCGTGCCCAAGAACATGGATCCCGCGGAGGTGGCCCCCCTGCTCTGCGCCGGTGTCACCGTCTTCAACGGAATCCGAAAGCTGCACGTCGAGCAGGGCAACCTCGTCGCCGTCCAGGGGCTAGGCGGCCTCGGCCACCTGGCGGTGCAGTACGCCAACAAGATGGGCTACGAGGTCGCCGTGCTCTCGTCGGGCGACGACAAGGCCAGCTTTGCCAAGGAGCTCGGCGCCCATCACTACATCAACACAAAGACCTCAGATGCCGCGGCCGAGCTTAAAAAGCTCGGCGGCGCCGCCATCATTGTCCAGACGGCCCCCAACCCCGACGTCGTCGGCGCCCTGGTCCCCGGTCTGGCCCCCTGCGGCACGCTGCTCAGCCTGGCCCCTGTCGGGCCCGTCCAGGTCGACACCGCCACCCTCGTCTCCAAGGGCGCTAGTGTCCTGGGCTGGCCCAGCGGGCACGCACTCGACAGTGAGGAGGCGATCCGGTTTGCCATGAACCACGGCGTAAAGTGCATGGTGGAGAAGTACCCCCTGGCCAAGGTCCAAGACGCCGTCGACAGCTTAAAGGCAGGCAAGCCTCGGTTCAGGAATGTCTTGGTTATGGAATAGATGCGCCCAGACCACGGCCAGGTCATGTCACCTAGAAATTCAAAGTATATCCCTGACTTGCAGAGTCTCGTAAGCCATTGGTGTCGGCCTTGCGGCGGTTCAAAGCCCATCGCCAGCTGGCGCTGATGCGCAGCGGCGTGATTATTTGTATGTGCCTAGCCAGAAACAACTTCCCCCAGCACACGGAAAACGCCCACGCCCGCTAGATTGCGACAATCGAGACCTTGCCCTGTCGTCGTTTTCCTATAATATTATTTGCGGCCGGTCAAAGGGCGCCTGGTCCATGTACACAACCACGCGGCCCTTTTCGTCAAGACTGGCCCCGCGATCCGATATTGGTGTGTACTTCTTGGTGTGCGCAACTTCCTGCCGACTCACACGTGCCTCGTCTCGGGGGATCCACAGCGTGGGCTTCGGCGTCCACAGCTCTGGAGGCAGATAGTCGCGGTATTTGTGGTCTTCGGGGTATCCGATGATGGGGAGACTGTCGGGCGGGATCATCTTGCGCAGGGCGATGAAGTCTTCATACTCCTCTGGGTGCAGCCACCGGGCGAGGAAGCTCGGAGGCCCGTCGCCGTACTTGTCACCGGCCCAGAAGCGCAACTTTTCGAGCATTTCTGGCAGCCCGACGTTTTGTGCCTGTGCTTGCACCTTGGACTTGGTGCTCGACTTGAGCCACTCGGTCAGGGCAGACTTGACGCCGCTGGCCCCCTCGATGGCCCGGTCGTTTGTCACCGTTGCCTCGTCGTCTTCTGTCTCCACGTCCTCGTCATCGTCGCCCCGCGCATCGTTCTCGCCGAATGCCTGCTCCGGGTCAAAATAGCTGCTGGCGGCGCCTGGTTCCCCTCCTTGGTCGCCCGGCCTAGCCGTGGCTTGCTCTCGCGCTCTGTCGGCCGCCGCCTTTTCCTCTCGCTGTATCTCTTCCTCGATGGCCAGTGTCTGTGGCAGGTTTTGTAAAAGCGGTGCAATGGCGTCGCTAAGCGAAAAGTGTACTAAGCCGGTGAAGATGAAAAACATGACCATCAGGGCAAGCGGCCCAAACGACAAGTGAAGGGCAAAGAGCCCAATGAGACAAAGCTCGGCCAGGTAGAGGCCGATGGTAAGATGCAACAAGGCATGCGGGTAAAAAAGGCCCTTGCTGTCCATACCAGAGTCGTAGACGAAGATTAGGTTATATCTCCAGACCAGGCGCATGACTGCCATGCCCCCGGCCGCAAAGATGAGAATCAGGGGTGCTATGCACGCGTAACTCAAAGCTGGGCAAAGCACGTCAGTAACCAGGTCGACTGAAACTGTCCAGACCTTGACGTACCAATGACTCCCATGTTGGCGTAGATTGGAAAGAGTCCCCCCCATCGCGCCGGCTGCAGCTTGTGCCAAGTCCGGTACTGGGCACGCGGCAGATTCGAGAGCCTGGACAGGCCACAGTGGCGAATCAGGGAAAAAACATGCATCAAGTTGGTTCCGCTGCTCGCCAGGCACTGGATGAGGATGTAGGACAGATAGAAATTCGACGCCATGGGAAGGTTCCTTGCGAGGACATCTTTGGCTTTGATTGGGTTCTCGAGAATGTCGGTAAAGGCGGCCGAAGCAGCCGAGGTGAGGGTGGTTACGAGGAAGACCTGGACGACCTGAAACGCAAAGTACGCCTTTTGGACAAAGAGCTCGACCATGGTGGCCGAGGGGATGCCCGCCTGCGCGCCGCAGACTGCTCAGGGTCAGTGCCGGTAGGGAAGGGGGTTTGGGGATGACGACATACCTCGCAGCATGATGGGGATGGCCGCCATCCACAAGGACAAGGCGATGGAGGGCACGAAGCCTTGGAGGAAGCTGAGGACCACCGTGGGTAGGTGCTTGATCCAGGCGAGAAACACAATGTTTTTGGCCAAAAAGTCGATCTGGGAGATGAGGCCAATGAAGGCCGAAGGAATGGACCAGAATATGACGGCAGCCGTGACGAGGGACATGATGGCAAACCTGCGGATGATGCGCTCCCACCAGGACATCCTCAGAGATTTCCAGAGAACCTCGTCAGGGTGGATGCCGAGGATTCGAGACGACATTTGCAGCGGCCGGTGGTGGGCAACGACCTGATGTGCAGCCTGCGCACTCTCTTGCGTATCAAACTCGAGAAAGGCGGCCGGCAGGGTATTTCCGTCGCCTCGGCGGACCTGCCGGCGCATCTTGAAGATCTGCAGGTTGAGTTCGCGGAGCCGGTTCCTCGTCCATCGGATGGTGTCGACACGACGCCCAAAGTTGCCCAAGGGCCGGTGATAGGGCCGAGACTGGACGGGGATGTATTGAGCGGCAACGGAGCCTCGGACGTCTGGGAGGCTTGCTTCGAGTCCGTAAGGATGGACGTAGTCGGGATCTTCTTCTTTGACAGTCTCGCACTTTGAATCTTGTTTGGCTGCGGCAGTATCAAGGTCGCTGGCGCCGCCGGGCTTCTCGCTGGATCCGTCAGCTTGGAGATACGACCCGGGCAGCTCAAGCACGAGGTGGCCACCGCGTGGAGTGGGTTCGTTGCCGCTGCAGCTCGAGAGGGTGACGAGGTCTTGCCGAGACGTGACGGAGTCGGTTGCCGAAATGGGAGGTTCGGGCCTTCGAGATGACTTGGAGGACTTTTTGAGCTGCTTCTGCTTGGCCTTGTTTGCCTTTTGGATCAGCTCAATCTCTGCCCTTTCGAGCCTAGTGGCCGTCTGCTCCCGTTCCTTGATGAGGTTGGCCAGGGCCTTCGTGGTTCGAGGAATGTGAACGCGCCTAACAGAGTCCCCATAGAGCTTGCGGAGGCGCTGTTCGTCAAGATACTCTTTGGGGATGCCGGTCAGGAGCACGGTGCGGGAGGAGATGCGCTGCGAGTAGTAGGGGGAGGAGAGGTAGGCCTGCCGGAGGTTGACATAAAAGATGCATTCGCGCACAATCATGTATAAGACGAAGCCTAGACAGCGAGTCAGCGTGGCCCATGGTTTCAAAGGCATGAGATCCGTACCGAAAAAGACCCAGGCTATGAGTGCGTGCGCATAGAGCTTTTTCGGGTCCTGGACGTTGCCGATGGTCAATAGATCGAGTTGCGTGAGCCCTCCGCCGCCAGTGGCGTGGATTGGAAAGAGAACGGGCCATAGGATGATGCAGCCGCCGAGGCAGATATTCCTGACGACCTTGAGGAAACGCAGGAAGAAGAAGCCATCAAGAGAGCCATGGTTGAGGACAAAGGTATCGGGGATCTTGAAGAAGGGAACGACCCAGTTGAGCCAGCCGCCGGGCAACGGGGGAGTCGGGAACCTGCAAGGCGATGAGCACGTCGGCAGCGGCGTGAGGCGCGGGGGTCATACTCAGGGGCCCTGAGGCCGGGGATAGATCGGGGCGCGTAAACGCGACTGCATCGGCGGCGGAGGATGATGAAGATGACGACGCAGACGACGAGGTAGATGATGACGGGGATGAAGGTGGCGCCGAGTTTGCTGAGCGACGACGTCTTGCTGTTGGAGGCGGTGCTGAGAGTGCCTCCGCCCGACGAGTCTTGGCGGCCGGAGCCAACACGGGGGTCGCTGCCGTTGCCGTCTTTCTAGAAAATTGCGGGACCAGTCAGACGATTGGAACGGCGCGGCATGGATCAGAGGCGTACAAAGAGGTCGAGGAAGCCTCGAGCCTGGAGCCAACGGGGCGCGTTGGCCATGGAGGAGTCGTCGGGGGGGGGAGAGGGTTGGGCGTCAGGCGGCACGGGCATGGTGAGGCGCCTTCATCGCGTCATCCGGGGCGTCGGTGCCTGAAGGTGTCGAGAGTTTGCAGGCTGGACGCGGTACGGACAAGGGCGAGGAGGTGTGCGCGACGACGCAGAGAAGCCGTAGAGAGATGGGATGAGAAGAAGAGGATGGATGAGACATGGGCCGCCGGGCTGAGGAAAAATCCGAGCCGCCAGCCCCACTTCCACTGGCTCGCGCCTAAGCGCGGCCGCCGTTTGATATCATGGGCGCTCCAAGGGCGCTAAGAGGCAGCCTGGAAAGGCGATGCGGTACCCGTAAGAAACAAATCATCATAGGGCCGTTAACGGGATGGCCGTAGTGCGATGCTCGACATGCAACGGCGCTGCACGGCTCGACATTGAGTACAACATCGTGATGCCACCATGCCGGTGACGCTGCCAAGTGCAAGTTGGGTACTGAGCAAAAGGTCCTAAACTGATGAATGAAGTTACGGTACGGATAGTGGACATATAGGGGCACCGTGCAGTAGTGCCGCATAGACTGTGCTGATGCAAGACCTCTCCCTCCCTGATGCCCACCACCCACGCCAATCGGATGGTCCAACGTGGTCCGTCTAAGACGATCGGCATATATATACTTCGTATTCGTACTTGGTACAGCAAGAGGCTGCTCCCCAAACGCATGTATACCATACCTGCTGACTCTGGAGTCAAGACACATCCGTGCTAGAGCTCAAACTCGAGCACCGCCCATTGTTAAAACGTTTTCTGCCAGGCTTCGATATGGCAGGCAGGCACACCGACCGCAACCCTCGGCCTCTGCCCCTTGGGCGCCCTTCTGCTGCCGGCTGAGTTGAGGTCCGTCTTATGCCGCGCAAGACACTCTGATACCAAAGTGTGGCCACATGTCCAACCTCTACCAAGTACCAAGTCTAGGGCCGCGTGTAGTCGCCGTCTGTGCCGAGAACATGAAACTTCGGTGCATCCTTCCGCTCTCGCTCTCACCTAAGCCCTCCTAGTCTTCCACCATTCTTCACTAATGCATGTGCGTTGCAGAGGCGACGCTTTTCATCTCGTACGTGCTGACTTCGTCACTTGGTACAAAGGTAATAGAAAAGTCTAATTCCGGTTTGTGAGGCTTATCCTGCTCCGGGAAATCTTTCAGCCTCCTGTACTTTGTAGAGTAAACTGTCGTTATCATTGGAACCAGTGGTTGGACATCAAGTCAAGTGCAGGGCAATTATCGCTACACTATTTCCTTTCCACCTCCGCCCCGTCCAACAAAATATGCCGATGAGTTGTTCGTGTAACCTCACAATACACCAAGAGTGAGTGCGTGCTATCATCAGGAAACGCATCCAAGCAATCCGTAGAATAAGGCTACACTGGCAAATGGGTCGAGTATCCGAAATTCCTTAATTGTCACTCCGAGTTGAGCCAGCCAACGGTTGAGTTATGAATCCAGTTTCGGGGATAACTCAGCAGCCAAATTTCTTGTTCTTCGTGACAACAACACCGTGACTCTCTTTCCTGGGAAACGTAGCTTACAGTGGCTTGCCGTTCGCAAGGGTGCATCGGCGCAGAACTGGGCTTTGCGGATATCCGAAGGAGCAAGCTCAACAATACCGTCCTTCAACCACTTCAGTCCTATTCCAGACTGCTTCTCCCTCTGAGTAGTCACCGTCGGGTCAGTCAGCCTCAAAGCAAACACGTGGGTTCGATCACACATTCCCGCGGGTATACTTATGTGCTCCTGATTTAGACACGATAACTTGCCCAGCGAGCCAAAAGTCCAGGGTATTCGGTCCAGTTTTGACACGAGACAATTGAAATCGCATCAAACGACCTATACGTACGAGGTAATCCATTTTTTCGGCCAGGTCGTGTGTGCTTCAATGACAGATGACGGCAGTGTCTTGGAAAGCGACAGAACCGTGTGAGAGGCACACTGCTTGACCTCGCCAGGAGCAGCTGTTATTCGCCAAGAGGCGTATTTGTTCACCCCCCCCCCCCGGTTGACGGTAAGGCTTGCCGGGCTCCGACGGCCCAATGCGTATCTTCTTGTGGCTGTCTGGCTGGTGGCCTTGAAGATGATCAATCTTTGTTATCACAAACGATGAATCGGGCATAAAACATCAGACCTAACTCTGATTCAAGATGCCTTCACAATCTTTGGCGCCCCGCGATACCCAAGAAGCTTTGCCAACTGCGGAAACGAAGCATGACGTGTCAGTTATGCCAAGAAACTCGCGCACTGGCTTCCAGCTATAGAGAATTCGCTCATGCGCCTTTGAGCTGTGACGGTGCAATCAGCTCTAGGGGTGTTCTCCCTTTTCATGGCGGATCCCCGAACGATTGATGGTGCTCGCCGTTGGCACGCAGCTGAAGCAGGCCTATTGTGCGGAGTATGACGAGCACAGTAAACCCTGAACCTCATTTGCGAGCCGTGAGATGGTCTAGGCCTTTTCAATGACCGCGACCTGAGCTCGCAGACTCCCACGTGGGCGGAGTCTGAAGTGAGCTGGTCCCCTGGTGGCTTGGACCCATGCGGCTGAACCCTCGCTGTTGATCCCTTGCCATGGGTCCAATGAGATCGGCGCGTTAATGTTAAAAGGCGGTGGCGCCTCTAATATGCCCAGTAGTGCTACCTGGGCTGCTGGCAAGCGAGCTCATCAGTCTCTTGGTTAGCTACCGCGAATGTATTGTACGGCCTGCTGGGACATTTGCGAAGTGACGTGTAAAAACTGACAGCCTGCTGATCAAAGGAGGTCCGGGAGCAACTTCTAGAGCTCAGTCACCCCAGGTGTAGCATCCGCCTCTCCCTCTAGCTTGATCTTGTCCACGAAACCCAGCAGCCTCTAGCCCCTGCCTGCTCCGTACCCGTAATGCTTGCTCAAAGCCGGCTTCAAGTGCACCACGCCCAGCCGGCCAAGGGCCCAGTCCACTCGGTTAATCTTGTCTGGATCTCTATCGCCTCCTTGAGCTTGGCTTGGTCATACAGCACTACAGCTGCAACATATAGACGTGCGGGTGGAAGACCAGGTTGACCGAGAACACTGAGGTGGAAGAAGTCGCAAAGCCGCGCCCGGTGTGAGGATCGTAGTGAAGCGTCGCCGCACGTCAGATTGTATCCTACCGCCTTGGCGTTGGTGGCCGCGAGGCCGATGACGAGGTTCGAGTCAGGGTCGACGCCGGATGTAACACCGGGGAAGCTGTAGAGGATGGTAATGGGAGACACCATGGTAGTGGGAGACAACATGGCAACGTCACCTAAGAATTTGTAAACAACTGACTGCTGCATCGTGCCGACAAACTTTGGCGCAGTGTAGGCGTGCGCGTCAAAGCGTTATGAGAAAAAGTATCTATGCAAATAGAGAAAAGTGTCTGGAATACTAATGCTCAAGATATATTACGCCTTCTAAGTTGCCTCTATTATTTGCGAGAAAGTGTTCGTATATTGTCAGTGCAGTATACCTAAGTATATCTCGACCTGAGGTGGTGATCGTCTCTTGGCTTAAGCCGACAGTTGTGTTGGTGGCTGCGTGTCGTACACATTGTACGTACGTTCTCAAAGCCACAATGTTTCCGCGGTTTTTCATTCATCCCCCTTTCCCCACATACCGTTTCTCTCGCTGTCTCCGTCGAGCCGCAGTCGTCATATTCCTATTATGGGACTGCACCATGACGGGGTGCTTGAACGCCGCTGCCGTCGACATTGGGTCCACGTACTACTGTGCAACGCATATCGGGGCGGCTCGATGACGACCAATACAAGACAACCCTGGACGCAGACTTGATCGCCTTGAGAGAGAAGATTAACCACGAGGCATTCGTGCGACGCGCGAGAGAGCTTGCTGGGGGCGAGACACAGGGTCCAGATGACCGAGGTCCATTGGGACGCAGCCAAACGGGTCGTATGCTGCTCATCTTGAGCTGGTTTTGGAAGGCCTTCAACAGACCATTGAGATGCGAGACGAGGGAGAGCTATTTATAGGCGGCAACGGACGCCATAGGTGAGTCCTGATGACTTCCCTCTCTTATAAGCATCGCGAATTGAACTTCCCGACCTCTCAGGTTCTGCGTGCTAGTTACCAGAGTCTTTTTTTTATCATTACTCGCATGCAGCCTCTAGGGCCATGGAAAGGGTAGCTATAAAGGTAAAGATAAAGGAAAGGCTAGTTTAGTTCCCCCCGCGCGGTGTTTTCACCCCCTAAGGGCCCTAGGGCCCCTAGGTTACTCCTTTTCGAGCTACTTAGCTATCCCTATCTCTATTTTAGCTAGGAAGGTTAGAAGGGCTTCCCTTCTTTCCTTAGAGCTATAGAAAAGAGGTAGGCTAAGGGCCCCCTTCTATTTCTTAGAGGCCTAGTAAAGGACCTCTCTTTCCCTCCTATAGTTTAGGCACCTTAGGATATAGTATCTAGCCATATACCTTCCTTAGCTATAGCGGTAGTCGTTCCGGTCTACCTTATTAGTCCTTTTTAGGAAGGAAAATAGGAAGCCGGCCTTAAAAAGGAGCTAGTAAAAGGCCGAGTATTACGACCACGGTCTAGCGAACCGCGGGGGACCAGTATATATTACGAGGACACGTAACGTAGGGAGCAAGGAATATTAAACGGACCGACGGGCTAATTAAGTATCGAGCGACGGGTTACTTAAGCGCTCTAACGCTCTACGGCTAGGATCGTAGGATCGCTCTAACGCTCTAGCGCTCCTAGGCGACGGGATTACCTAGTGCTCCTAGCGATCTAGGGAAGCTCTTAAGATATATAAGGAAGGAATAAAATACTCCTTTAAATAAATAGCTTAAAAACTTTTAATATAATTACTATAATCTTTATTATAATCTTATCCTTAATTTTAATTACTTAATTACTTAGTTATAGTCTATAGTCTATAACCTTTAACTAATTATTAATATAATATACTTATTATTACTTAGACTATACCTTTCTATATTTATTAATATAAACCCTTTAATAGGTTTATCCTTTAAGAATAATATTAATTATTATATATTATTATTATTATTATTATTAAGATTATACTAAGGACCTAGCTAGAAGTATTTAAAACTTTAATATTAAATAAAAGGGAAAAACTAAAGTACTTAAAGGAAAACCCTCCCCTCTTTTAATATAGGTCCGCTTTAAACGAGGTTATAGTAGTAGTATATAGGAAATTTACGCTAGCTACTATAGGCTTCTCCTATATATTTATATTTTAGCGTAGGCCCTCTTAAGCTATAGCCGCTACTATCTTAAGCGGCCGCGGCCTAGGCTTACTAGCCTAGGCCTAGGGTTATAGGTAGTAGTTATAAGAGTCTTTAACTATTATAGGTAATAAGCTTAGGCTACGGCCTAAGCTATATAGTTATATATAAAGGGCCGGATCCTATATATATAGGGGCGGGCTAGCCGTATATAAAAGAGCTCTATATAGCTTATTAATATTATCTTATAGACGGTACCTACGTATATACTTTTACTTACTCTATAATAGTATAAGCTATTAACTAATAGATCTAATAGATATCTCCCTAGAAAGGGTGCCGCTTCCTTAAGGGAGCACCCCGCTACCCCCTAGGCGGATAGGAAGTATTATAGCTATCCTAAAAGCGATTAAAAGCGCGACGGCTAGCGAGAAGAACGAGGTTCTTACTATACTAAGGGAGCCGTCTACGAGACTAGCGTTAACCCCTACGACCTTAGTAATACTAGTTACGGCGGTAGTACTACCGATATAAAAGCCGCTTCCTTAGCTAACTTAGGACGGTAAGCCTAAGTCCTTTTACTTCTTTCTTAGCCGGCTATAGACGAAGTTTATAATAGATAAGAAATAGGGCTTAAATAGCTATTATAATATAGCGTAGTATTCGCTACTCTATATACTACTAAAGCCCTAAATATAGCGGATCTCTAGATTCTAAGATAAGGGCGGCCTTAGAGGTAAACGCGACTTATAGGACTTCTTTTAATACCTTATATATACGTTCGGTAATATATAGGAGCGGGAGAAGGCATAGGATAGGCTATAGACCCTTAAGTAAAGGGATAGGTAAACCTTTAGTAAACTCCTCCCTAACTTTAAAGAAACGCTCTTATAAGTAGCGGGAACTATAGTATAGGAAGATAGCGCGAAGCTTATATAGTTATAGAACTTAATTACGCTAGCCCTATAAGAGCTACTTATCCTTATAATTATACCTACTAACTACGGCGAGTATATAAGCCGGTTAATAAAGGTAGTATAGGGCTATAAGTAAACGCCGCGTTTTTAAAAGCTTTATAAGCGCACGCTATATAGCGGTAATAGGATTACTACCCCTCTATAAAAGGAATAGCTAACTATCGATACTAATAGAGATACCTTAATATTAGCTACCTATATAGACCGAGCTAAATATAGTAGGAAGTCGTTATCGAATATCCTTTATACTATCCCGCTATCTAAGTAGCGGGCGAAGTAAGTAATAAGTAAGGAAATTAGGAAAAAGAAAGCTAACGGCCGCTACCTACGTTATAGCGCGTTTATATACTTTATATTAAAATGCCCCTTCCTTTTAGCTAAGCGGCCTATAGTAGTTTAAGTAGCGAAGATAGAACCGCTCCTTACCTTAGACGATAAAGAGGACTCCGCTCTCTTAAGCCTAAAGGAAAAAGAGTAGCTTTAGAGTAAAAATAGGCTCTAGAGCCCTAATTACTAGTACTAGTAAAGGAAAAGGAGGAATTATCCGCTTATATAGAAAAGGAGCCTACTTTAATATAGGTTATAGTTAATAACTCCTTACCTATCGCTGCCCTTATAAATAAGGGCTACTAGTACTACGCTATAGTTAACGAGGCGCTTATATAAGAGATATAAGTATTAGTAGAAAAGATCGCCTTAAGGCGAGTAAAAAGCGCCTTAAGCGCGATAGAAGGTATAGTAATTAAGGGTATTATATAGCTAGCTATAGAGGTCGATAGTTACTATAAGCTTATTATAGCCTATATAATCCCTTAACTAGAGTTTTCCTTAATCCTTAGGAAACCCTAGTTATTATATATAGAGTTATACTCGGTTTTATACTAAAAGAAGCTATAGTTTAGGCCTATATAATAGTAGGTCCGCTATAACGATAGTTCTATAAGTATAGGACTAAGTATATAAGCTTTAAACTTAGTATAAGAAGTCCTTACCTTTATCTTTATAGAAACTATACGATAGTTAAAGTAAAAGGAAGGCTAGGTAGCGGCTAATATAGCGGTCTATATAGTTAGCTTAGCGGATATCGATAAGGCCCTTTAAGTAAAGAAGCTAAAGTTACCCTCTAAGCTATAGTAGTAGATACTAGAGCGCTTTTATAACCTCCTACCGCTATTTAAGTCCTAGGAAGTAAATAAGCTTAACTTATATAAGCTAGGGGTAAACTATAAGATTATACTCTATACTAATAAGAAGAGGTAGGAACTACTTATACCGTTTAAACCGCTATATAATATATTATACGCGGAGCTATTAATACTAAAGAAAACGCTAAGGGACCTCTTAAATAAGGGTTTTATTTAAGTAAGTAGCTCTAAAGTAAGAGCGCTAGTCCTATTTATATATAAACTAAGGAGCGGGATATAGTTCTATTATAACTATAGAGCTCTAAACGTAATTACGAGGCTAGACCGCTACCCCTTACCCTTAATCTTAAATACGCTCTATAACCTTTTAAAGGTAAAGTAGTTTATAAAGCTAGATATAAAATAGGCGTTTTATAAGGTATAGATCTTAGAGGGTAACGAGTAAAAGACAGCGTTCTATATACGCTATAGCTTATTTAAGTAGCTTATAACGCCTTTTAGCCTCTTAAGAGCGCCCGCTACCTTTTAGTATTATATTAATAATATACTTTAGGGCTTCCTTAATAAGTTCGCCTTTATATATATAGATAATATCCTTATCTATATAAGCGGCTCTTATAAGGACTATATATAGAAAGTATAAAAGGTCTTAGAGCGCCTCTAACTTTATAGGCTCTACCTCGACCTAGATAAGTATAAATTCGGGGTTAAGAGGGTTAAGTACCTAAGCTTTATTATTTATATAAGTATAAGTATATAGGCGGATCCTATAAAGATCTAAGCAATTTAGGACTAAGCTGCCCTAACTATATAGATAGGCGTATAGAGCTTCCTTAAGTTCGCGAACTATTATAAGATATTTATTAAGGGCTTTTCTTATATTATAATACCCTTAAACGAGATTACTAGGAAGTAGACTACCTTTTATTAAGGGCCTATATAAGAAGGAGCGTTCTATACGCTTAAGGACCTATTCTCTTAAGCCTTAGTATTACTTTAATAGGACTTTAACCGGTCTATATTAGTTAAAGTAAACTATAATAGCTAGGCACTTAAAGGAACGCTCTCTTAAGAGGTAAATAGGCAAAAGTAACTAATAGCATTCTACTCTTATAAGCTAACCTTAGTAGAGCGGAATTACGCTATTTATAATAAAGAGATACTAGTAATTATTAGCTACCTTAAGTAATAGTAAGCGGAGCTCTAGAGCTATAAGAGCTTCGAGGTTCTTATAGACTATAGGAACCTTAAGTACTTTATAACTCGCTAGTACCTCTTAGAGCGGTAAGCCTACTAAGCGGAGTATCTCTTACGCTTTAACTTCTTAATTAAGTACCGCTTTAAGCGGGACTCTATAGTCCTAGACGCGCTTTCCTAGAGGGATTAAGACCGGCTAATAGGAGCGGATATTAAGGCCTAGGATCTATAGCTTATCCTATAAGAAGTACTATAGACTTATATAAGAGCTTCCCTAGTAAAGGAAAACGCGGTGCTAGCGAATAAGCTTCCCCTTACGCCCTTACCTTAGTTTAGTAAGGAGGGATAGACCGGCCTAAGAGCGCGCGCGGCGAGAGTATTCTAAGATAAGGCCCTTTAACGCTTATAGGATAGGATAGCGGCTCTAGACTATACCTATAAGGGCGTGCGCCGTACTATTAAGTCTAGCGCTTAACGCTTAGATCTAAAGCTAAAGCTAAAGGTATAGGTAGCTAACTACTATATTAACCTATAAGGGTATCTACGCTAGCGGGGGAGACTATAGGTACTAAGTGCACCGTATATTATAGAAGCTAAGTAGAAGGAGGGACCGCTAGAGCTAGATAAATAGAACGAGCTTTAAGGGAGGCTAGTCTAACTTATCTATAACTCTAGCGTTATAGGTTACCTAGGTAGATAGGGTATAGTAGTAGGCCTTATTAAGGACTTTTACTAGCCCCTCTTATAATACTATATTTATCGCTTCCTCTATAACTATAATATCTATAGCTATATAAAGATCTAAAGGGCGTAGCTTAAGGGGCTATTAAAGTAGCTTTTAGTACTAAACTAGTTTTATATATATATATAAATAGACTTTATAATAGACCTCCCGCTTATAAAGGGCGGTAACCGCTATATATAGGTAATTAAGGACCGATTTAGTAAATTAGTAGTACTAAAGCTAATACTGTTTATAAATATAGAAGCTTATATAGAGCGCTTCCTTTAGTACTAAGCCTACTTATATAGCTAGCCGGCCTCTATTATAAGCGATAAAGGGTCGAACTAAACTAGCTACTTTTAGTAGTACTTATACTAGCTACTTTAGGTTATATAGCTACTTAGTATAGCTTATTACCTATAAACTAATAAGTAACCTAAGAGGGTTAACTAAAAAGTATAGGCGTACCTATAGGTAGTTATAGCCTATAACTAAGCGGACTAAGACCGCTAGCTCCCCGCTACCTAGCTCGCGCTAAATAGTAAACTATAAACCTTTATTAAGATAGCCCCCTTCTTCGCAATATATAGCTTTAAGCCGCCCTCCTCGACCTTATTTACCGCGGACGTATTAGCGGAGTAGTATAGTAGTACGTTATTAGAGAGCCGCGCTTTTACGTTTATACGGAAGCTATAAGAAACTATAGAATACTACTAATCCGCGATAGCCGCTATAGTATAGGATTAAGAGCGGCACGCTAATAAGACTAGGGCGCTAGCGGATAGGTTTATAGTAAGGGATAAAGTATAGCTCGACCTCTATAACTATAGGTTAGCGCGACTAAAGAAGAAGCTAAACTAGCTATATATAAAGTTTATAGTACGGAGGGTCGTTAGCCTATAGGTAGTTAAGCTTAATAGTCTCTTAACGGGGGTCTATAATAAGGTTAACGTTAACCTCTTTTGCCGAGCCTCCTTTAACCCGCTACTTAGATAAGAAGTAGCGGACGCTTAACCGCCTATATTTAAGGTAGAGGGAGATAATAAATTCGAGGTTAAAGAGATATAGGCTATATACTAAAAGAAGGTAGGCTAGGGGAAACGCTAGGAGGTTCTCGTTAAGTAATATAAGTACCTCGACCCTATATAGGAACCTATATATAAGTTTATAGGAGCTATAGCCCTTAATAAGTTCGAGGCTTTATATAAACTAATAAGTAAGAATAATAAACTAGTAAACTACTAATAGCGGCCTAGGCTAAGACTATAAAGTAGGTAAAGTAAAAGGGGTAGTTATAGTAATATAAGTAATATAAGTATAATAGTATAAGTAGAGATAAAAATAGCGTTTATTATAAGGCGGAGCCCTTAAACTACCTAAGCTTATTCCTTATTATCGTCGTTACCTTTATTATTATCTTTATTATCGTTATCCTTATTAGCCTCCTCCTTCTTATTAGCGGCGGCGGCGGTTTCTAGGGCGCTAAGGCAGCGGCTTTAAGGGTAAAGGGGCGGCGGCTAGCGGCGGCGGTAGGGGTAGCGGCGGTAGCGGAGGCGGGTATAGCTAAGGGGACCGCTAATAAGGCGATAGAGGCGGTATCCTTAGCGCCGGGTATATTAAAAGCGAAAGTAAGGGAGTAAAAGAGTAAGGACCTACTTAAGTATAGGGCCCTATTACTTAAGGGCGCGGAGGTTATAGTAGGCGGCGGCGGCGGCGGTAAGGCGCTTCTTAGTAGCCCCCCGCGCCTACTTATACGAGCTAGCCTTTTAAGCTAACGCCATAGTAAGTAGGACGGGAGGCGCCGCCTTATAGGCGCGGCCGGCGCGTGCGTACTAATAGTAGCTACTACTATAGTAGCGCCTAGCCTAGTTAGAGTAGTCGAGCTCTTATAACGTATAATATATATAAGGGGCCGAGTAGGCGGCGCTAGCCTATACTTAGCGCTTATACTATAGGAGGTTAGTAGATAACGTTTATTATACTTACTTAACTATAGACTTATAGGGGTAGTAAAGATAGAGGCGGGGGCTAAGGGGCCGGGCGTTATAGGTAGCGGCGGGGACGGCGTTATTACCTTAAGGGGCGATATAAGGGCGAATAGCGTAGTAGAGGCGGCGGCGGCGGCGGTAGGAGCGGTAGTAGCGGCGCGGGTAAGAGCGGCGGTAGTAGCGGAGTCGTCGTCGGCCGCGGCTAGTATAGCGTCGACGAACGACTTTATATACTCTAAGAAGGAAGAGGTAAAAGAGAGAGAGGTAGATATATTTATTGCGGAAGTTAGCTTAATAAAATATAGCCTCTTACTTAGTAGGGCGTAAAACTTACTAGTTAAAGTTATTATTATTATTAGGGCTATTATTACTACTATTACTATTACTATAAGTATATATTAATAGAGCGGCCTATATAGCTAAGAACGGACTAATACCTTAGGTAAAGTAGAACTTACTTATTAATACTACTACTATAGTTAAAGAAGGGAGAGAAAGAAAGGAAGAGGGAAAGGAGGGATATTACTTTATATACTTCTTAGTAGAGGATATTACCTAAGGTAGAGGGGACGGGCAACCTAAGGCTTATATAGGTTTAGACCGGCCGCTAGCTACTTAAGGGCGTATATAATAAGTTACGCCCTTATTTAAACGGCTAGCTAGCTAATAAGTATAAAGCTAGGTTCTAGCTACCTAGGCTAATAAGCGCGGGGATAATAGGGCTAGTAAGGCTAGCTTAATTAATAGGAAAGGGTAAGGAAGAGCTAGCGGTATAAGCTTAATTATATAGGAGCTATTAATAAGGTAGCCCTATACCGCGCTTAAGAGAGGGTATTATATAAGAGTTTTTAACTATTATAAGTAATAAGCTTAGGCTATAGCCTAAGCTATATAGTTATATATAAAGGGCCGGATCTTATATATATAAGGGCGGGCTAGCTATATATAAAAGAGCTCTATATAGCTTATTAATATTATCTTATAAACGGTACCTATATATATACCTCTACTTACTTTATAATAGTAGTCTCTTTTTAAAGGCCTAACTTATAGGCGCTTTTATTCTTTATAGCTCTTATATTACTATTATATAGCCGCGGCCGCGTTAGCCTATTAGTTTATTAGTTAGTAAGGTAAGTAATATCCGGTTACTAAGCTAGGCGCTAATATAGGTCGCTCTTAGGTAGGGCCGACTAATTAAAATTTAGTTAGCTAGCTCCGCTAATTAAAAATCGGTTCCTATCTAGCTACGCGACTTCTTAATTAAGGGCGCGGCGGCTTATATTTACTATTTATTATATAGTTATTAATTACGCGCGCTTAGCTTATATATATATATACTTACCCTCTCTCCTTTATTTTATTCTTACCTTCTCTTACCTCTCTATCTATTATCTCTTTTATAGGCCTTAGTTCCTTACCTATATTATTTTTATATTCTTAGTTCTCCTTAATACTATATTTAGTTCGTTCGCTATTATATTACTATATCTAACTAAGAAGCCGACTTAGGTAGTAGTAGCTTACTTCCTTTAAAACCCCTTTATTATAAAAAAGTCGCTACTATAGTAAGATCGGAGCGCTCTATCTTATATTTTATATATATCGGGCGCCTTACTAATAAGCTTACCTATAAGTCCTTTACTAGCTATTAAAACTAATCCTATAAGTATTAGTCTTAGTCTTATCTTAGGTTAATTTTACTTTTAGTACTTTTTACTAACTTTACTAGCTATAAAGGCTAAAGCGTATATTACTTATACTAACTTTAACTAATCTTATTATTAAGTAAGTAACTTTACCTTATTATAATATAGTCTAAGTTTAATACTAATTTATATTTTAGATTACCTTTAAAGGTAAAGAGGCTACTTATACCTTTTACTAAGCTTAGTCTAAGGTTAATAGCCCCTCCCTTATTAAGGGCTTAGTATAAGAGCGCCTTTACTATACTACTTTAGAAACTTATATTTACGCTAATTAAAAGGCCCTTACCGTTAAAGGTAAGGGCGCGTTAAGCGAGTCTACCCCTAGTCTAGCTATAGTAACTAAGAATATTAAGACGCTTACCTTAGCTTTTACTTATTTTATAGATAATACTTACTATATATATAAGTCCTTAAAGAAGTACCTAAGTAAGTTTAGTAATACTATTAAGACCTTAGCCTAAGTTAAGCTTAAGTTACTTTTAGTTACTTAAAAGACTCTTATAGTAGTTAATAATCTTACTAACTATTTCTATTTTATTACTAGTAATAACTATAATAGTAAGGATAATAGTTTTAACCTTACTAGGCCCGGTCTAGCCCTAGCCCCTTTTAATAAAAGGAAGGGTAAAGGTAAAGGTAAAGGTAAGGCGGCTATTAAGGCTCTATCTAAGGCTAAGGCTAAGGAGTCTACTACTATCCTTATACCTATAGTTATTTTAAAGATAGTATAGGATCTTACTATATTACCTTTTATTAACTTTAACGCTAAGCTATAGCTTAGTAGTTCTCTTACTACTAAGCTAGCCTTAAAGCGTCCTTATCTTATATTACTTAGTAACCTTACTACTACTCTTAATTTTATTTAATAGTATCTTTATACCTATCGCGGTTTAGTCCTAGCTAAGATTATTACTAGTCTTAACCTTAATTAGAACTAAGGTTATAGTATAAGCTATAGTAAATACCTCTACGCTACTATTAGTATAGGTCTTACCTTAGTATAGGCCTTAGTTATTATTATAGAGTAAGTAAAGGCGTATATATAAGTGCTATTTATAAGATAATATTAATAAGCTATATAGAGCTCTTTTATATATAGCTAGCCTATATATATATATATAAGATCCGGCCCTTTATATATAACTTATATAGCTTAGGCTATAGCTAAAGCTTATAACCTATAATAGTTAAAGACTCTTATATAATACCCCCCCTTAAGCGTAGTATCGCGCTGCCCTATTAATAGCTTTTATACTATTAAGCTTATACTACTAGCTCTACCTTACCCTTTTCCTATTAATTATACTAGCCCTACTAGCTTTATTATCCCTATACTTATTAGCTTAGGTAGCTATAACCTAGCTTTATACTTATTAGTCGGCTAGCTATTTAAATAAGGCTATAACCTATTATATACGCCCTTAAGTAGCTAGTGGCCGGCCTAGACCTATATAAGCCTTAGGTTACCCGTCCGCTTAGCCTTAAGTAGCCTTCCTTACTAAGGGGTATATAAAGTAGTATCCTTCTTTCTTCTTTCCCTTCCTTTTCTTCCTTCTTTAACTATAGTAATAGTAATAATAAGTAAGTTTTACTTTACTTAAGGCGTTAGTTTATTCTTAGCTATATAAGCCGCTCTATTAATATATACTTATAGTAATAGCTATAATAGTAATAATAGCCTTAATAATAATAATAACTTTAACTAATAAGTTCCTTACCCTATAGAGTAAGAGGCCGTAATCTATAATACTAACTTCCGCGCTAAATATATCTACCTCCCCCTCCCTTACCTCCTTTCTCTTAGAGTATATAGAGTCGTTTATTAACGCTATACTAAGTATAGCTAATAATAGCTCCGCCGCTACCGCTACTCCCGCCCGCGCCCTTACTACTACGCCTACCGCCGCCGCTACTACCTCCGCTACGCTAGCTACCCTTACGTTGCCCTTTAAGGTAACGACGCTATTCCCGCCGCTACCTATAACGCCCGGCCCTTTAGCCCTTACCTTTATCTCCGCTACCCCTATAGGTCTATAGTTAAGCACGCGTAATAAGTGTTTTCCGCTAACCTCCTATAATATAAGCGCTAAGTATAAGCTAGCGCTACCTACTTAGCCCCCTATATATATTATATATCGTAGGAGCTTAACTACTTTAACTAAGTCGGGCGCCGCTAAGTAATAGCTACTACTAGTATATACGCGCTAGCCGCGCTTATAAGGCGGCGCCTCCTATCTTACTCGCTATAGTATCGGCTTAAAAGGCCGGCTTATATAGGTAGGCGTAGGGGGCTACTAAGAAGCGCCTTACCGCCGCCGCTACTATATACTATAACCTTTATACCCTTAAGCGATAGGGCCTTATACTTAAGTAAGTCCTTACTCCTTTACTCCCTTACTTCTACCTTTAACGTACCTAGCGCTAGGGATACTACCTCCGTTGCTTTATTAGCGGTCCCCTTAGCTATGCCCGCCTCCGCTACCGCTACCGCCCTTACCGCCGCTACTAACGCTAGCCGCTACCCCTTTACTCTTAGAGCCGCCGCCTCTACTAACTAGCTTATAGGCTTAGAGGGCCGCCTTAGCGCCTTAAAGAGCGCTACTACCGCTAATAAGAAAAGAAAAAGCTAATAAAGATAAGGATAATAATAATAATAATAATAAAGGTAATAATAATAATAAGGAATAAGCTTAAGTAGTTTAAGGGCTCTACCTTATAATAAATATTATTTTTATCTCTACTTATACTATTATACTTATATTACTATAACTACCTCTTTTACTTTACTTACTTTATAGTCTTAGCTTATAAGAATATACCTATATATTCCTAATTTACTATTATAAAGAAATAATAGGTATAGGGAGGCCTTATAGAATAAGCTAGCAAAAAGAGGCTTTATAATATAGTCTAAGGGAATAACCCTTAAAGATAAAGACCTCTACTAGATATCTATACCTTCCTCTAGGAAAAGCGGGTTAAGATAAGCCTATCCTTATAAATATAAATATATATAAAATGCATAAGTTAATTATAAGTAGAACGGATACCCTACTACCTATTTTAGCCTAGCGGTTCCGAAGATATCCGCGATACGAGAATAGGTAGGGCATAGAATATTCTAGTTAAATCTACTACTTATACTAGAACCTATAGTCTTACGTTAACTATTACGCTATAATTAAACTATCTACTAAGTTAGGAAGATATACTATAGATAGAGCTTTTTAAGTACTATAAAATATACTAGAAAGCTAACTAATTAGTCTACTAGTAGGCGAGCAATAGTCTATAAGAGGCAAAGGATTTCCTTAGGAGTAGTAGATAGAATAAGTAAGTTTATAAGTATCCTTTATAACGCTATTCTTTTAATATATTATTTAGCCCCTTATATACTCGTTATAAATTCCGGATAAAATCCTACCCTATACTCCTTTAACCGATCTCTCTACTTATATTATTAATTACCCGATTCTATACTTATTACTTATACCTTCTTATATAGCTTAAGCTACTACTAGTAGTTTATTAGTTTATTATTCTTATTTATTAGTCTATATAGGGCCTTAAACTTATTAAGAGCTATAGCTCTTATAAACTTATATATAGGTTCTTATATTAAGTCGAGGTACCTACGCTACTTTATAAGAACCTTTTAGCGTTTTCCTTAGCTAACCTTCTTTTAGCGTATAGCCTATATCTCTTTAACCTTAAATTTATTATCTTCTTTTACCTTAATAGTAGGCGGTTAAGCGTTTACTACTTCTTATCTAAGTAGTAGGTTAAAGGAAGCTTAGTAAAGGAGGTTAATATTAATCTTATTATAGATACCTATTAAAAGATTATTAAGCTCTACTACCTATAGGCTAATAACCCTTTATACTATAAACTTTATATATAGCTAATCTAGCTTTTTCTTTAGCCGCGCTAACTTATAGTTATAGAGATTAAGCTATACCTTATCTCTTACTATAAACCTATCTATTAAGGCCTTAGTCTTATTAGCGTACCGCTCTTAATCTTATACTAAGGCGGCTATCGCGGATTAGTAGTATTCTATAGTTTCCTATAGCTTCTATATAAATATAGAGGCGCGGCTCTTTAAGGATAAACTATTATATTACTTTACTACTATATTTATAGTAAATAAGTTTAAGGAGGGCGGCTTAAAGCTATATATAGTAAAGAAGGGAGCTATCTTAATAAAGGCCTATAGTTTATTATTTAACGCGAGCTAGGCTATAAGGAGCTAGCGGTCTTAGTTTACTTAGTTATAGGCTACTACTACCTATAAATACGCCTATACTACTTAGTTAACCCTCTTAAGTCCCTTATCGGTCTATAGGTAATAGGCTATACTAAGTAACTATATAATTTAATATAGCTAGTATAAGTACTACTAAAAGCAGCTAGTTTAGTTTAATCTTTTATTACTTATAATAAAAGTTAGCTAGCTATATAAGTAGGCTTAGTACTATAGGAAGCGCTCTATATAAGCTTTTATATCTATAAATAGTATTAGCTTTAATACTACTAATTTACTAAGCTAGTCTTTAATTACCTATATATAGTAGTTACTGCCTTTTATAAGTAAAAGGTCTATTATAAAGTCTATCTATATATATATATAGAACTAGTTAAGTATTAGAAGATACTTAAGTAGCCCTTTAAGCTATACCCTTTAAATCTTAGTATAGTTATAGATATTATAGTTATAAAGAAAGTAGCGAATATAGTACTATAAGAGGGGCTAGAAAAAATCCCTTATAAGGCCTACTACTATACCCTACTAACTTAGGTAGCCTATAATACTAAAGTTATAGACGAGCTAAACTACCTTCCCTTAAAGCTCGTTTTATTTATCTAGCTTTAACGGTCTATCTTTCTCCTTAGCTTTTATAGTATATAGCGCGCTTAGTACCTATAGTCTCCCCTATTAATATAAATGCCCTTATAGGTTAATATAATAGTTAGCTACTTATACCTTTAGCTTTAGCTTTAAATCGAGGCGTCGAGCGCTAGATTTAACGGCGCGGCGTATACTCTTATAGGTATAGTTTAAAAATAACATCCTATCCTATAAGCGTTAAAGGACCTTATCTTAAAATACCCGCGCTATACGCGCCCCTAGGCCGGTCTATCCTTCCTTACTAAGCTAAGGTAAAGGTATAAAGGAAAGTATATTTATTAATACCGCGCCTTCTTTTACTAAGGAAGCTCTTATATAAGTCTATAGCGCCTTTTATAAGATAAGCTATAGATCCTAGGCCTTAATATCCGCTCTTATTAGCTAGTCTTAATCCTTTTAAGAAAGTATATTTAGGACTATAAAGTCCTACCCTAGCTAGTACTAAATTAAGAAGTTAAAGTATAAGAGATACTTTACTTAGTAGGCTTACTACTTTAAGAGGTACTAATAGGTTATAAAGTACTTAAGGTTCTTATAGTCTATAAGAATATTAAAGCTCTTATAGCTCTAGAGCTCCGCTTACTATTATTTAAGGTAGCTAATAATCGCTAGTATCTCCTTATTATAAATAGCGTAATTCCGCTTTACTAAGGTTAGCTTATAAGAGTAGAACGCTATTAGTTACTTCTACCTATTTACCTCTTAAGAGAGCGTTCCTTTAAGTACCTAGCCGCTATAGTCTACTTTAACTAATATAGACTAGTCGAAGTCTTACTAAAGTAGTACTAAGGCCCATAAGAATAGGTCCTTAAGCGTATAGAACGCTCCTTCTTATATAGGCCCTTAATAAAAGGCGGTTTATTTCCTAGTAATCTTATTTAAAGGACTTATAATATAAGAGAAGCCCTTAATAAATATCTTATAATAGTTCGCGAACCTAAGGAAGCTCTATATACCTATTTATATAGTTAGGGCCGCTTAGTCTTAGATCGCTTAGATCTTTATAAGATCCGCCTATATACCTACGCTTATATAAATAATAAAGCCTAGGTACTTAACCCTCTTAACCTTAAATTTATACTTATCTAGGTTAAGGTAGAGCCTATAAAGTTAAAGGCGCTCTAGGACCTTTTATACTTTCTATATATAGTCCTTATAAGAGCCGCTTATATAGATAAGGATATTATTTATATATATAGAGGCGAACTTATTAAGGAAGTCTTAAAGTATATTATTAATATAATACTAAAAGGTAGCGGGCGCTCTTAAGAGGCTAAAGGGCGTTATAAGCTACTTAAATAAGCTATAGCGTATATAGAATACTGTCTTTTACTTATTACCCTCTAAGATTTATACCTTATAAAACGCCTATTTTATATTTAGCTTTATAAACTACTTTACCTTTAAAAGGTTATAAAGTATATCTAAGATTAAGGGTAAAGGGTAGCGGTCTAGCCTTATAATTATATTTAGAGCCCTATAATTATAATAGAACTATATCCCGCCCTTTAGTTTACGTATAAATAAAACCGGCGCTCTTACTTTAGAGCTACTTACTTAAATAAAACCCTTATCTAAGAGGTCCCTTAGTATCTTCTTTAATACTAATAGCTTTATATATAATATACTATATTATAGTCTAAATAGTATAAGTAGTTCCTACCCCTTTTTATTAGTATAGAGTACGATCTTATAGTTTACCTCTAGCTTATATAGGTTAAGCTTATCTGCTTCCTAGGACTTAAATAGCGGTAAGAGGTTATAAAAGCGCTTTAGTATCTATTACTATAGCTTAAAAGGCGACTTTAGCTTGTTTATTTAAAGGGCCTTATTAATATCTATTAAGCTAACTATATAGACCGCTATATTAGCCGCTACCTAGCCTTACCCCCGCTTTACCTATTATATAGTTCTTATAAAAATAAAAGTAAGGACTTCTTATACTAAGTATAAAGCTTATACCCTTAGTCTTATACTTATAGAACTATTATTATAGTAAACCTATTATTATATAGGCCTAAACTATAGCTTCTTTTAATATAAAACTAAGTATAACTTTATATATAATAACTAAGGTTTCCTAAGGATTAAGGGAAACTTTAGTTAAGGGATTATCTAAGCTATAATAAGCTTATAGTAACCGTTAACCTTTATAGCTAGCTATATAATACCCTTAATTACTATACCCTCTATCGCGCTTAAGGCGCCCTTTACTTACCTTAGGGCGATCTTTTCTACTAGTACTTATATCTTTTATATAAGCGCCTTATTAACTATAGTATAGTATTAATAGCCCTTATCTATAAGGGTAGTAATAAGTAAGGAGTTATTAATTATAACCTATATTAAAGTAAGCTCCTCTTTTATATAAGTAGATAATTCCTCTTTCTCCTTTACTAGTATTAGTAATTAAGGCTCTAAAGCCTATCTTTACTCTAGAGCTACTTTATTTCCTTTAGGCCTAGGGGGGCGGAGTCCTCCTTATTATCTAAGATAAGGAGCGGTTTTATCATCGCTACTTAAACCGCTATAGGCCGCTTAGCTAAAAAGAAGGGGCATTTTAATATAAAGTATATAGATACTCTATAATATAGGTAGCGGCCGTTAGCCTTTTTCTTTTTAATTTCCTTACTTATTACCTACTTCGCTTACTACTTAGAGTATAAGGCGGTATAGGGGGTAGTTAATAGCGTCTTCCTACCGTATTTAGCCCGGTCTATATAAGTAGCCGATATTAAGGTATCCCTATCTATATTAATAGCTAGTTATTTATCTTATAAAGGGGCGGTAATCCTATCGCTACTATATAGCGTATACTTATAAAGCTTTAAGAAATATAGCGTTTACTTATAGCCCTAAGCTACCTTTATTAACTAGCTTATATTCTTACTATAGTTAGTAGGTATAAGTATAAGGATAAGTAGCTCTTATAAGGCCGGCGTAATTAAATTCTATAGCTATATAAGCTTTACGCTATCTTCCTATACTTTAGTCCCCGCTACTTATAAGAGCGTCTCTTTAAAATTAAGAAGGAATTTACTAAAGGTTTATTTATCTCTTTACTTAAGGGTCTATAGCCTATCTTACGCCTTCTCTTACTTTTATACGTTGCTAAACGTATATATAAGGTATTAGAAGAAGTCTTATAGGTCGCGTCTACCTTTAGGGCCGCCCTTATCTTAGAATCTAAAGATCCGCTATATCTAAGGCTCCGGTAGCGTATAAAGGAGTAAATACTATACTATATCGCGATAGCTATTTAGGCCCTATTTCTTATTAGTTATAAACTTTATCTATAGCCGGCTAAGAAAGAAGTAAAAGGACTTTAGCTTACTATCCTAAGTCGGCTAAAGGAGCGGCTTCCGCGTTAGTAGTATTACTACTATAACCGGTATTATAAAGGTCGTAGGGGTTAAAGCTAGTCTTATAGATAGCTCCCTTAGTATAGCGAGAACCTTATCTTTCTTATTAGCCGTCGCGCTTTTAATTGCTTTTAGGATAGCTATAATACTTCCTATCCGTTTAAGGAGGGGTAGAGTACTTTCTTAAAAGCGGGGCGCCCTCTTTAAAGAGATATCTATTAGATCTATTAGTTAATAGCTTATACTATTATAAAGTAAGTAGAGGCGTATATATAGGTACTATCTATAAGATAATATTAATAAGCTATATAGAGCTCTTATATATATAGCTAGCCTATATATATATATATAGGATCTAGCCCTCTATATATAATTATATAGCTTAAGCTATAGCCTAAGCTTATAACTTATAATAGTTAAAGACTCTTATAGATATCGATATATTATAGCTAGGTTAATAGCCTACTATTTTCTATAAGAATTTATATAGTCTATGTATTATTATATTCTATAGTTAATAAGGTTAGAATTTATAGTTATAAAGATATAAGTAGCTAGCTAAGGAAAATCGCTTCTTTTAATACTTTTAAAAAAAGCTAGTAGCTTTACTTTTATACTTAAAGTTAAAATAGTAGCTTACTTTAAAGCTCTTTAAGTAATAGTTCCTCTAAAAAGGGATATAATATACCCTTATAAGCTCTTCCTATTTAAGGAATTATCTATAAAGGACGAATCGCTTAAATAAAGAAAGATTTCTATAGCTAGTTTCCTTCCTTACCCTCCTAGGCATAGACCGTATAATCTCTTTAAATAGAGATAAAGGATAGCTCTATCTACTACTTCTTAATACTTAGGGCTAGGATTCTAGTTATACTTAGCTAGCTAAGAGACTATAAAAAAGATATCCGGTCTAGTAGAAATAGCTAAAAAATAGTAAGGAGCTTACCTTTTATTAATATTAGTATTTCTCTTACTCCTTAGCTTAAAAGGACGGATTAAGTAAAAGCTCTTTATTTAATATAAGCGTAAAGGGAAGCTTCTTATTAAGGGAATTAAGAAGGAATTTATAAGCGACCTTATCGATATAAGCGTCCTAGGTAAGCTAGATAGTCTATTAGGACTTATTCTAAAGGATTTATATCCCTAGGAACTACTTTAGCTCCCTTAGCCTAGTTATCTTATACCTTTATTATAGGCCTTATATAGCCTTCTTAGTAGTAGCTTCTTCCTCTTTTAAGTAGGCCTAGATAATATTATTAATATAGAAGAAGACTATAATTTTACCCTTTTATATTATATATAGTTCCTAAGGGACTTTCTTAAAGCCTAGGGCTTTAAGGGAACCTATTAAATACTATTACTAAAGAAAGGGTAATCTATATAGTCTATATAGAGCTTACCTAAGCTATAGAACCTTTCCTAGCTTTTAGAAGCTTAGTAAAAAGTATATATAAATAACTTCTTTTTCCTTAAGTAAGTAGTTAATAAAGGCATTAACTATATCTATCTAATTAAGCTTAAGGTCGAATTTTATTACTATAGCTATAAGGGTCTAAAAAGACATCCTTACTAAGGTAGTTACCTTAGTAGGTAAATCCCCCTTTTCCTATTAATTCCTATAGATAACTAGCTAGGCTTTATACTTTTAAAGGAAGCTATATTTATTAGTCTTATAGATAAAGACCTACTTATAGCTAAGGACCTATTTTCCTCTTACCTTTTCCTTAAGGACCTCTTTAAAAGACCCTATCTCTTTATATAAAGCTAAGTAGTCTTTCTAGGCCTAGAAAAACTAGTTTTTAAAGGGGTGTTTTTCTAGCTGCTTTTAGTTTACTAGTAGGTCTAGGAGGTCTCTTTTATATACCTTCCTTACTAATAGTAGCTTAAAAAGCCGGCCTACTATAAACGCTTTATAAGAACCGTCTTTTATTAGCGTTAGGTAGAAGTCGGAAAAACTATCGAAATAAGAAAGAGGTTAGTCTTCTTTAGTAACTATATCGGGCCCTATACCTTCCTTTACTTCTTAAAGTAGGGATAAAAAGGCAGCTAGGTAATCCTTTAAGAGAGGTGCCTTTCCTACCCCTTTAAGGGTTAAGACGGGAAGACTAACTAAAAAAGCTGCTTTTAAATCTTCTTTTTATATAGGAGGAGGCGTAGGTAGTTTAATAAGGATAAGGGTATATACTTAAAGCACGCGTAGCACGTAGCTAAGGATTAGTAAAGCAATTAACTACGTAATTATTTAATTACCGGTCCTATATATAGCTCTAAGGGCCTTAGGTTATAAATATAAGTCTTAGAGATTTCTTTACTTTATACCGCTTTATCTCTACTAAAGTCGCGTAACTAGCGGCCTTTACTTTAAAGGGGAAAAATAAAAATTTAAATTAACTATAATTAAAAAGGTACTTAATTAAATAATTAAGGTCTTTATAACGCCTTTAAGTATACTTAGAAGTAAGTTAAAAGGGGAGTACTAAGGGTCTTATCCCTTTAATAAGCTAATATCTATAAGGGTACGATCTTACTTATTAAACTCCTTCCTAGTAACTTTTTAACCTAAGATACTAATAGAAAGGGCGCGATAATAATAAGTAAGGCTTTCTTCCTAAGTATATAAGTAAGTAAATAAACCGTTAATAGAACTTTTCTCTTTTATTATAATCCTTTCCCTTTATATTATTTATTCCTCCTTTTACTTATAAGCTACTTATTTAGCTCTTTCCTATCTTTACTTATATACTTCCTTCTTTAAATAATTATCTACTACCCCTTATATACGCTCCTAAGTATTTACGCTTATTATTCTTAGGGGTATTAAGGAAATAAAGTAGTTAATATCTTTACTAGTCTATAGCTTTAAGTATAGCTAGATTAAATAAGCTATAAAGTCTTATAAACTAGTTATTATTACGTTACTAGTAGTCCTATATAAATATATAGAATTATAGTTATTAATATCCTAGTAGTAGTTTTAATATATTCCTAGGTTTTTAACTCCTTTAACCTAAGAGGGTTTAAAGCCTAGTATAAACCTTATAAGGACTATAGCTAAAGAGGCTATTACTATACTTTATTTCTAAGGAGTAATAGGGCGCGCTATAAGCGTTATTAAAGTCTTTAGCCTTAAGGTAATTAACTAAGCGCTTAGTAATTTTAGAGTCTTAGGGCGAGTTAGTAGCCGCGCTATCTACCTTTCTTCCTTACTAGCTTCTTATTAAGCTATTAGTAAGGGTATAGTTATAAGTCTTTTGCTCCTCTATATATTTAAAGGGGTCGTTAGTAGTAGGTAAGGAGTAAGCTTAATTAGCTATATATCTAAGAGGGAAAATAAAAGCGTTATTTCTATATAGATAAAGGGACTAGTAAGGGCGCTTAGCTCTCTCCTTTATAGATTCTAAGGTAAGGATCCTATCTTAAGGTTACTTAGGGAAAAGCTACTTAGTTTAAATAAAGAGCTTAATTTAGTTAACGCTTAAGGTAATAAAGGTCTAGGGTTATTCTCGATTCTTATTAGCGCGATTAAATAGTTAAGGGTCTTTTTAAGGAGGAGTTTTATAAAGAAACCGCGTATAGCTTAAGTAATTAAGTTAAGTTACTCTATAAAGGTAGCTAGTATAGTTAGCTCTTTTCTCGCTCTCCTTACTATATAAGCTAGTTCTATATCTCTTTAAAGTAATAGTTTTTTTCCGCTAAGCTTATCTTTAAGGTTAACTACCTCTAGGACTTCTTAGAGGTCTTATTTTTCTTAATCTCTTAGAATAATATAGTTATATTAGTAAATCCGTTTATACTTAGGAATCCTTATAAGAAAGACTCTACTAAAAATTATTAAACCTTAATTAAATAGTATCCTTTATACTCGTTTAACCCTGCTATTAAACTACTAGGAAACTCCGCTACCTTATAATATCGCTTATATATAATTAAGTTCGTTTACTATAATAGCTTAGATTCTATATATTAGCTTATTAATATAGCCTTTTATACTTATCTTCTTATTTAGCTTAAAGAAATACTAGTCTTAGTATAAGATTTTATTTATTTATAGGGCTTCTTATATTACCTTATACCTTAACTTTAAAATTACTTTAACCTTTAAGTATCGCTACTTAATTATCTTAAAGTATAGCCTAACTATACTTTTAACTTAGTATTAGATTATTATTAAAGCTAAGTAGCTATATTCCTACCTTTCTTACTAAGCGGTATAAGGGACTAGCGTATAAGTAAAGTTATAAGGAACTTAGAGGATATAAAGAAACTACCGCTATACTTATAAGAATATATAGAGTTTAGTATACTATCCTTCTTTCTAAGTATTAAAAATAACTAAGTTTCCTTCCTTATAGTCTTAAAGGAACGCTCCTTAGTAAAGTCCCCTTTTATTTAGTCCTATTAAAAAGTTAATAACTTTAGTTATATACCTTTATTTATATATAAAGCGACTAAGGTTAAAGGTAAGAGTAGTAAACTTAATTAAATACTATAAGAAGGTATAAGCAATAAGCGTAGAATCGGGTAATCGATAACGTAAGCGGAAGGATCGGTCGAAGGAGTATAGGGTAGGATTTTATCCGGAATTTATAACGAGTATATAAGGGGCTAAATAATATATTAAAAGAATAGCGTTATAAAAGATATATACGAACTTACTTATTCTATCTACTACTCCTAGGGAAATCCTTTGTCTTTTATAGACTATTACTTGCCTACTAGTAGACTAATTAGTTAGCTTTCTAGTATATTCTATAGTGCTTAAAAAGCACTATCTATAGTATATCTTCCGAACTTAGTAGGTGGTCTAATTATAGCGTAATAGTTAACGTAAGACTATAGGTTCTAGTATAAGTAGTAGATTTAACTAGAATGTTCTATGCCCTACCTATTCTCGTATCGCGGATATCTTCGGAATCGCTAGGCTAAAATAGGCAATAGGGTATCCGTTCTACTTATAATTAACTTATATATTTTATATATATTTTTGTTTATAAGGATAGGCTTATCCTAACCCGCTTTTCCTAGAGGAAGGTATAGATATCTAGTAGAGGTCTTTGTCTTTTAAGCGTTATTCCCTTAGACTATATTATAGAGCCTCTTTTTACTAGTATATTCTATAAAGCCTCTTAATACCTATTATTGCTTTATAATAGTAAAATAGGAATATAAGGGTATATTCTTATAAATACTCCTTATCGTTTAAGTATTTATAGTACTTTATATATCTATCTTTTATATCTTTAATAGGTTCCCTTTAGTAGTTAGTATAAACTAATAGTAAGTAAGGTAAAGGGTATACTATATTCTTAATACCTCTTATTAAGATCTTAATTATTACGCTAAGGCTAAAGCTTATAGCTTATTATTTATTAATAGCTTTATAAAGAAAGTTATATACGTCGATAATATACTCTTCTTAGTAGGCCTTATTCTTAGTAAATCCGTTTATCTTTTTAACGCCTTTATATATTATCTAAGTATCTTTAAGGGTAATATCCTACTATTTAATAGGGCCGATTAATATTAAGTACTAACGATCTCTATAAATATACTAAGGAGGTTGCTTTTACTTATAAACGTTTTATTAGTCTTAGTCTATAAACCTTTCCTTATCTTTAGTATAAAAGCGCCCTTTGCCGCCTTTTACTTTAACTTTACTATAGTAAGTAAGTAAAATAAAGCTCCTACTATTAAATAGTAATATATATAAGAGTCTTTAACTATTATAGGTTATAGGCTTAGGCTATAGCCTAAGCCGTATAGTTACGTATAGAGGGCCGGATCCTATACGTATATATACGGGCTAGCCGCGTATAGGAGAGCTCTATATAGCTTATTAATATTATTCTATAAACGGCACTTACGCGTACGCCTCTGCCTACTCTATAATAGTATAAGCTATTAACTAATAGATCTAATAGATATCTCTCTAGAGAGGGCGCCTCCCCTTCGAGGAAGCACTCTACCCCTCCCTAGATAAATAGGAAGTATCGTAGCTATCCTAGAAGCGATTAGAAGCGCGACGGCTAGCGAGAAGGACGAGGTTCTCGCTATACTAAGGGAGCCGTCTATAAGACCGGCTTTAACCCCTACGGCCTCTATAACGCTAGTTACGGCAGCGATACTACCGATAAGGAAGCTGCTCCTTTAGCCGACTTAGGACGGTAAGCCGGAGTCCTTTTACTTCTTCCTTAGCCGGCTATAGACGAAGTTTATAACTAACGAGAAATAGGGCCTAAATAGCTATCGCGATATAGCGTAGTATTTGCTCCTCTATACGCTACCGGAGCCCTAGATATAGCGGATCTCTAGATTCTAGGATAAGGGCGGCTTTAAGGGCAGACGCGACCTATAAGACTTCTTCTAATACCTTATATATATATTCGGCAATATATAGGAGCGGGAGAAGGCGTAAGATAGGCTATAGACCCTTAAGTAGAGAGACGGATAAACCTTTAGCGAATTCCTTCCCGATTTTAAAGAGACGCTCTTATAAGTAGCGGGGACTATAGTATAGGAAGATAGCGCGAAGCTTATATAGCTACGGAATTTAATTACGCCGGCCCTATAGGAGCTACTTATCCCTATAATTATACCTACTAACTACGGCGAGTATATAAGCCGGTTAATAAAGGTAGCTTAGGGCTATAAGTAGACGCCGCGTTTTTAGAAGCTCTATAAGCGTACGCCGTATAGCGGCGACGGGATTACCGCCCCTCCGTAAGATAAATAACCGGCTATTAATATAGACAGGGATACCCTAATATCGGCTACCCGTATAGACCGGGCTAGACGCGGTAAGAAGACGCCGTCGACTACCCCCTATACCGCCCTATACTCTAAGTAGCGGGCGAAGTAGGTAACGAGCGAGGAAATCGGGAAGAAGAAGGCTAACGGCCGCTACTTACGTTACGGAGTATCTACGTACTTTATATTAAATTACCCCTTCCTTTTAGCTAAGCGGCCTATAGCGGTTTAAGTAGTAAAGATAGAACCGCTCCTTACCTTAGATAATAAGGAGGATTCCGCCCCCTTAGGCCTAGAGGAAAAAGAGTAGCTCTAAAGCAAAGATAGGCTCTAAAGCCTTAATTACTAGTACTAGTAAAGGAGAAGGAAGAATTATCCGCTTATATAAAAGAAGAGCCTACTTTAATATAAGTTATAATTAATAACTCCTTGCCTATTGCCGCCCTTATAGACGAGGGCTACTAGTACTATACTATAGTTAACGAGGCGCTTATACGAGAGATATAAGTGCTAGTAGAAAAGATCGCCCTAAGGCGAGTAAAGGGCGCCTTAAGCGCGATAGAGGGTATAGTAATTAGGGGCATTATATAGCTAGCTATAGAGGTTAACGGTTACTATAAGCTTATTATAGCCTATATAATCCCCTAACTAAAGTTTCCCTTAATCCTCGGGAAACCCTAGTTATTATACTTAGTTTTATACTAAAGGAAGCTATAGTTTAGGCCTACGTAACGGTAGGTCTACTATAATAACGGTTTTATAAGTATAGGACTAGGCGTGCGAGCTTTATACTTAGTATAAGAAGTCCTTGTCTCTATCTTCGTAGGAACTATACGATAGGTAGAGCGGGGGCAAGGCTAGGCAGCGGCTAACGTAGCGGTCTATATAGTTAGCCTAGCGGATATCGATAAGGCCCTCTAGACGAAGAAGCTAAAGTCGCCCTCTAAGCTATAGTAATAGATACCGGAGCGGTTTTACGACCTCCTACCGCTATTCGAGGCCTAGGAAGCGGATAAGCTTAACCTATATAAGCTAGGGGTAGACTATAGGATCGTACTCCGTTCTAATAAGAAGGGGTAGGAACTACCTATATTATTTAGACCGCTATATAGTATATTATACGCGGAGCTACTAGTACTAAAGAAGACGCTAAGGGACCTCTTAGATAAGGGTTTTATTTAAGTAAGTAGCTTTAAAGTAAGAGCGCTGGTCTTATTTATACGTAAACTAAGGGGCGGGATATAGTTCTATTACGACTATAGGGCTCTAAACGTAATTATAAGGCTAGACCGCTACCCCTTACCTTTAATCTTAGATACGCTTTATAACCTTTTAAAGGCGAAGTAGTTTATAAAGCTAGATATAAAATAAGCATTCTATAAAGTACGGATCTTAGAGGGTAACGAGTAGAAGACGGCGTTCTATATACGCTATAGCTTATTTTAGTAGCTTATAACGCCCTTAGGCCTCTTAAGAGCGCCCGCTACCTTCTAGCATTATATTAATAATATACTTCGGGACTTCCTTAATAAGTTCGCCTCTATATATATAGATAATATCCTTATTTATATAAGCGGCTCTTACGAGGACTATATATAGAAAGTATAGAGGGTCCTAAAGCGCCTCTAACTTTATAGGCTCTACCTCGACCTAGATAAGTATAAATTCGGGGTTAAGAGGGTTAAGTACCTAGGCTTTATTATCTATATAAGCGTAGGCATATAAGCGGACCCCGTAAAGATCTAGGCGATTCGGGACTAGGCTGCCCTAACTACGTAAATAGGCGTATAAAGCTTCCTTAGGTTCGCGAACTATTATAGGATATTTATTAAGGGCTTCTCCTATATTATAATGCCCTTAAACGAGATTACCGGGAAGTAGACCGCCTTTTACTAGGGGCCCGTATAGGAAGGAGCGTTCCGCACGCTTAAGGACCTATTCTCTTAAGCCCCGGTGCTACTTTAGTAAGACTTCGACCGGTCTACGTTAGTTAAAGCAGACTATAGCGGCTAAGTACTTAGAGGAACGCTCTCCTAGGAGGTAGACGGGCGGAAGTAACCGGTAGCGTTCTACTCTTATAAGCTAACCCTAGCGGAGCGGAATTACGCTATTTATAATAAGGAGATACTAGCGATTATTAGCTACCTTAAGTAATAGTCTAAAGGTATATAAGTAAAAGCGGAATTTTAGGAAATTAAGGAATTACGTAAGACTATATAATAGAGGGGAAGAAGGAGTATAAGGTAGGATTTTCAACGGAATTTATTAGTAGTATATTAGTATATAGAAGAGATGTTAAAGTTAATAATTCTTAATCTATCTACTAGCGGACATGCTGTCTTATATAGACAATTATAGCTAAACGGAAGAACCTTTTGGGACTAGATTTAGGCTGCTATATAGCCCTAAGACTAGGGAATTCCGTGATATCTCGAGTAAATCTAGAAGTGTCTTAGTTCTACTAATATTCGTGTTTAGAGGAGGTTAGTCGTGCCGGTATTCTTAAGAGGTCTTAGCTAGCATTCTAAGCTAGCTCTATTCCTTCGATTCCCGATTATATAATAACCGGCAATCTATTTAATATATAATAATATATAAAATAACGAGCGATTCTTACTCTATAGGATGAGAATTTGTCTATAATTAATATACTACTTATTAGCTTATATAATCGGGAGAGTATATTATAGCTGCTTTATTTATAGTAGGAACACCGTTCCTTATAGCCTCCCTTAAAGAGTAGATTTATATACTCTTTACTAATTTATTTATAGTAGTATATATATAGGTAAAACCTAATATAGGAAATCCATTCTTATACCTTAATAGGATATATAAAAACCTATTCTTTCTTAGGAAATAATCCTTAGGTATATACTAATAGAAAAACCTATAGTAGGAAAAATCTATAGTTATAATAATTATTTATAGGATAACCTTATATAAGGTAAAACCTATTATTACTAGGAAAATCTTAATAGATAAAAACCTAGTAAATATTTCTCTAGGAAACCTAAAAAGGGAAAAACCTAGTAAGGGAAAGATATAGAAAGTATAAGAAATATCTAAAAACCCCTTTTAATTGCTTAGGAACTTATATTAAGGATAGACCGTTTCTAAATTTATAGAGTAATCTAGGTCTTAATTCCTTCGTAAAAATATTAGCTATATTATCTTCTAATTTAATATAAAAAACTCTAATTTCCCCTTCTCTTATACTAGTTCTAGTATAGTAATAGGCTAATCTTATATACTTAGACCTTTTATAAAATTCCGGATTTTCTACTAATTTAATAGCAGCAGTATTATCCGTTAAAATAGGAGGTATAGTATTAGGAATCTTAATAGATAGATCCTTAGTAATATTTTTAAAAAGCATGTTTAAATAAACAGCTTCTTTATTTGCCTCCCTAAGGCTAATATACTCTGCTTTATAGGTAGAAAGGGCAACGGCTTTCTACTTAGAGCAAGCCTAGCTTATTATATTATTATATATATAAAAATAGTAACCGGAAAAGGATTTTCCGTCCGTTAAATCCGACGCCTAGCTAGAGTCGGATCTTTAGGCTAGGGAATTTATTTAAATATTTCTAAATTATATTTAAAGCCTTAAAATACGTCTGGTCGGGCTTAGCCGCGAATCTAGCGCAGGAAATTATAGAATATAAGATATCTGGCCTAGTAAATAAGGCTAAGTATAATAGAGATCCTATTTCTTTCTAAAATTGCAATATATCTTCCTTAGAAGGTAATTCCTTTGCTTTTATAAGCTTAAAGCCTACTATAGCGGGTAAATTTAAAGTTCCTAAACCTTCTTTATTAAATTCCTTTAATTTATTTAAGGTATAATTTTCTTAGGATATATATAGCTCTTTATATTCTCGGTTTATTATAATATTTAAACGTAAGAAGTCTTTTATATCTCCTAAGATAGTAAAATCTAGGAATTTAGATAATTCTTTAAATAATCTTTCTTTTATTATAGATTTAGAGGGCCCTACTATAAGAAAGTCGTCGACGTAAATTGCTAAGGCTATACTATAGTCCTTATTTATAAATACTCCTTTATCTATTAAAAGAGGAAGAAATTAGAGATTATTTAGTATAATTTTTAAATGATTATACTAGAGCTTAGGACTTTGTTTTAGGCTATATAATGCTTTCTTTAGCTTTGTTTTAATTTAACCGGTTTTATATAGGTCTAGGAATTTAGTTAATTTAATTCCTTTAGCTCTATAAGCTAATCTATATTTTAAATAATATTCTTTAAGAGCGTATTCTTCGTAGCCTATAGGAAGATCGATATATACTTCGCTATCTATATCGGTATATATAAAGGCATTTATTATATCTATTTGCAAAGCTTCGAATTTATAGATAATAGCTAAAATAAGTAGAATTCTAATAGATTTAGGTCTAGCTATAGTCGAGAAGGTATCTAGGAAATCTAAGCTATAGATCTGCTTAAATCCCTATATTACGAAACGGGCTTTATATTTTATTATATTATTTTAACTATCCTTCTTAATAGTATAGACCTAGCGGCTCCTATAGCCTCCCTATCCCTAGGAGGTAGGAAAATTCTAAGTTTTATATTTAATTAGCTAGATAATTTCCTTAATTATAGTATCTTTCTAAAATGCTATTTTAGGGCTATTTATTGCCTATTTATAGGTCTTTAGAATTTTTAGATCCTAATTTTCTATACTAGCTAGAATTAACTCTATAAAATCGTAGTTTAGAAATAAATTAACGTTAGGGTATTTAATATAGTTAGAATCGAACCCTTCTAGCTTCTTAGGTAATTCTACTACTATTTTACTAGTAGTAGGAATAGGATCGTTATATAGAGACTCTTCTTCTATAGAGGGCGAGGGACTTTTATCTCTAGGTTCTTTAGTAGCTTCCTCTATAGGGATATAGCTTTCTAGCTTATCTTTATTTAGAATAAAATTAAAATCAAAGGTATTATTACTACTAGAGATTTCTAGATTTTTTATAAATTTAATTTCTAGTATAGTAATATCTCTAGAGATAGTAGTCTTTCTCTTGGAAAAATCCTAGATTTTATATGCATTTTCTAAATAGCCTACTATTATTCCCTTAAAAGCTCTATTATCTAGCTTATCTTTAGGGTCTTTATTCTTATAATATATAAGGCTTCTAAAGGTCTTAATCTTATTTAAGGTCTCGAAGGGTAGTATTATATTATCCTCTTTCTATAGGACTTTTAAATCCTATCGTAGAATACGGTGATCTATTATATAAATAGGTAGCTATTAAAACAGCTTCTCCCTATAGATATTTAGGAAGCCTAGCAGTAAATAAAAGAGCTCGTACTTTTTCTAATATAGTACGATTTATTCTTTCTATTCTACCGTTAGATTCCGGCGTCCTAGGAGGACTAGAATTAAAGGTAATCGCTTCTTTTTCGCAATAAAGCTTTATTTTATATATAAATTCTTTAGCATTATTAGAAAATGCTTCTCTAATCCTAGTATTTTTAGGGTTATTTTCTACCCTATTTTTAAATTCTAGGAACCTATCTAGAGCTTTTCCCTTTTTTCGAAGAAGGTATATTTCTAGATATTAGGTTCCTATATCTAGGAAAGAAATATAATAGTAATATTTATTATAAGTAGGCACTTTAATTAGCCCATAAATATCTAATACTATTTTTTCTAAATAAGAATAAGACTTATACGAAGGTTGTTTATTAACCTTATTCGTTGCTTTAGCTCTAATATATATTTCGTATTGCTTTATTTTATTTTCCTCTTCTAAAGGCATTTTTATATCCTTATTATATCTTTTTAATATTTCTAAAATAGCCCTACTATTTATATGCCCTAAGCGTAAGTGCTAAGTATAAAAATCTATATCCTTTACTTTTAAAGACGTAATAAGGATTAATTAGCTTTCTAATAAAGGTTCTATAGGAATATAATATAATTTATTTCTAAGAAATCCTTTAGTAAGGACCTTAGCCTTATTATCTAATAAAAGGACTTTATTTCCTCCTATTAAGGCATAGGTATTATTAAAATAAGATTAGGATAGTATATTTACCCTTAATTCGGGTATATAAAAGCAGTCTCGAAGGATATACCTTTTCTACTATATAGAACTTAAATACTAAGTCCCCTTTCCTTTTACTAATATAAAGGAAGCTTTTCCTAGTAAACTTTAGACTTAATTTCTTTATAGTTAATAAGGAAATTCTTATTAGATACTATATACCTAGTAGCTCCGGTATTATATATAAAATTAAAGATCTTTTATTCTTATAACTAGGAAATCCTCCTTCTCTTACCTTTAAGACTAATTCCTTTATTCTAGGAATCGAGGCTTTTAGAGGTCCTAAAAGAGAGTCTTTATTAGCTTCTACTATAGGGGTATTTATAGAGGTTAAAATTACCTCTAAATCCTTAGACGTTTATATAGGGGTCGGAGCCCTAGAAAGGTCTATAAGGTCGATATCTAGGTCTATATTTTCTTATAAAGCTATATTTAAGACCTTATTACTATCTTCTAAATCGGACTCTAGCTTAGTAATTCGAGCCTTCCTTCTTTTATTAGTAGTAGAAATACTATTAGAAGGGGATTTCTTCCTAGAAGAAGAAGAAAAAGAAGATTTTCTCTTCTTAGAAATTCGAGTCCTATTATCCCTTTTTCTTTTATTTAATACCTAATAAGCGGGAGCCTTATTCGGGTATAATTTATAGTAATTTGCTATAGAATGCCCTAGTTTTTTATATTCCTTATAATAAGGAGTATCTATAGAATTTCTATGGGATTTCTAAGGCTTCCTTTATATTAAGAAGGTTTTCTCCGAAGATTTGTTTATATCCTCTATTCTTCTAGCTTCGTCTAAAAGACTAGCTATAAGGGTTTCGAGGGTAAACGCTATAGAATTATACCTAAGGCTCTACGTAATATTTATAATATAGCTTCTAAATTCCTTACTAAGGCAATTAAGAATCTATGCTATAAGAATAACTTCTAGAATTTCTATATTATAGGATTTTAAATCCTCGTAGATTTCCTTTACCTTATAAAGGTATTTCTCTAAATTAAAGTCCGAGGGACTAAGATTAAAGAGCTGCTTAATAAGCAGATAATTCGACGAAAAGTTCAACGGATTATATAGCTTTTTAAGCTTATCCTACGCTTCTTTAGCATTTTTTAGATACCGAATTTATATAAAGGGACTATCTTCGACTCGAAGGAATATTATAGATAAAGCCTCTATAGTCTATATATAATTTACTTGCTCTAGAGCAGCAATAAGCTTTTCTTTTATAAGGATAGCTTCTATCCTCGTAGTCTATAAGGTATAATTTAAATTTCCCTTAAGTTTAGTAAATTCGTATTCTTTCTATCTACTTATTTTATATAAATTCGGTATTATTTCGTTCGTAGGGATCGAGAAGTCTAGACGGGAGTTTAAGAGCGTAGGAAGGTAAAAGAAGTTAGGGGGAATTTCGAAAGGAATTTTAATTGAATATTTCGACGAGGAATTTTAAAGGTATAAGTAGTTAATTTGCTTAAAAGGAGTAAGCCGGGCTTATAACCTCTAAAGGTATATAAGCAAAAGGAATTTAGAAATTAAGGAATTACGTAAGACTACGTAATAGAGGGGAAGAAGGAGTATAAGGTAGGATTTTCAACGGAATTTATTAGTAGTATATTAGTATATAGAAGAGATATTAAAGTTAATAATTCTTAATCTATCTACTAGCGGACATACTGTCTTATATAGATAATTATAGCTAAACGGAAGAACCTTTTAGGACTAGATTTAGGCTGCCGTATAGCCCTAAGACTAGGGAATTCCGTGATATCTCGAGTAAATCTAGAAGTGTCTTAGTTCTACTAATATTCGTGTTTAGAGGAGGTTGGTCGTGCCGGTGTTCTTAAGAGGTCTTAGCTAGTATTCTAAGCTAGCTCTATTCCTTCGATTCCCGATTATACGATAACTAGCAACTCGTTTAATATATAATAATATATAAAATAACGAGCGATTCTTACTCTATAGGATAAGATTTTATCTATAATTAATATACTACTTATTAGCTTATATAATCGGGAGAGTATATTATAGCTACTTTATTTATAGTAGGAACACCGTTCCTTATAAATAGTAAGCGGAGCTCTAGAGCTATAAGAGCTTCGAGGTCCTTATAGACTATAGGAACCTTAAGTACTTTATAACTTGCTAGCACCTCTTAGAGCGGTAAGCCCGCTAAGCGGAGTATCTCTTACGCTTTAACTTCTTAATTAAGTACCGCCCTAGGCAGGACTCCGCGGTCCTAAACGCGCTTTCCTAGAGGGATTAGGACCGGCCGACGGGAGCGGATATTAAGGCCTAGGATCTATAGCTTATCCCGTAGGAAGCACTACGGACTTATATAAGAGCTTCCCTAGTAGAGGAAGACGCGGTGCTTGTAAATAAGCTTCCCCCCGCGCCCTTACCTTAGTCCGGCGAGGAGGGATAGACCGGCCTAGGGGCGCGCGCGGCGAGAGTATTCTAAGATAAGGCCCTTTAACGCTTATAGGATAGGATAGCGGCTCTAGACCGTACTTATAAGGGCGTGCGCCGCGCCGTTAAGTCCGGCGCTCGACGCTTAGATCTAAAGCTAAAGCTAAAGGTATAGGTAGCCGACTACTATATCGACCTATAAGGGCATCTATACTAGTAGGGGAGACTATAGGTACCGGGCGCACCGTATACTATAAAAGCTAAGGAGAAGGAGGGACCGCTAGAGCTAGATAAACGGAACGAGCTCTATAGGAGGCTAGTCTAACTTATCTATAACTTTAGCGTCGTAGGTTACCTAGGTAGATAAGGTATAGTAGTAGGCCTTATAAGGGACTTTTACTAGCCCCTCTTATAGTACTACGTTCGTTGCTTCCTCTATAACTACGATATCTATAGCTATACGAAGATCTAGAGGGCGTAGCTTAAAGGGCTACTTAAGTAGCTTCTAGTACCTAACCGGTTCTATACGTATATATAAATAGACTTTATAACGGACCTCCTACTTATAAAGGGCGGCAACCGCTATATATAGGTAATTAAGGACTGACTTAGTAAGTCTATAATATTAAAGCCGATACTATCTATAAATATAGAGTCTTATATAGAGCGCTTCTTATAATACTAGGCCTACTTATATAGCTAGCTAGCTTTTATTATAAGTAATAGGGGATCGAATTAAACTAGCCGCTTTTAGTAGTACCTATACTAGCTACTTTAGATTATATAGCTACTTAGTATAGTATATTACTTATAGACTAATAGAGGGCCTAAGAGGGTTAACTAAGAGGCGTAGGCTTACGTATAGGCTATTATAGCCCGTAACTAAGTAGACTAAGACTAGTAGCTCCCCGCGGCTTAACTTACGTTAAATAGTAGACTATATACCTTTATTAAGATAGCCCCTTTCTTTATAACGTATAGCTTTAAACTTCCCTTACTAGTTCCCTTTACTATAAATATAGTAGCGGAGTAGTATAGTAATTTATTACTAGAGGGCCGCGCTTCTACGTTTATACGAAAGCTATAGGAGACTATAGATTATTACTAATCCGCGATAGCCGCCGCGGCGTAAGATTAAGAGCGGCACGCTAATAAGACTAGGGCCCTAGTAGATAGGTTCGCGGTAGGAGATAAGGTATAGCTAGACCTCCGTAACTATAGGTCGGTATAACTAAAGAAGAAGCTTAACTAGCTATATATAAAGTTTACGATATAAAGGGTTATTAGCCTATAGGTTATAAAGCTTAATAGTCTCTTAATAGGGGTCTATAATAAGATTAACGTAGACCTCCTTTATAGAGCCTCCTTTAACCCGCTACTTAGATAAGAAGTAGCGGACGCTTAACCGCTTATAATTAAGGTAAAGGAAGAAGATAAGTTCGAGGTTAAAGAGATATAGGCCGCGCGCTAGAAAAAGGTTAGTAAGGGGAAACGCTAGGAGGTCCTCGTTAAGTAGCGCGGGTATCTCGACCTTATATAGGAACCTATATATAAGTTTACGGGAACTATAGCCCTCGATAAGTTTAAAGCCTTATTTAAAACGGTAAACGAGAACGATAGACTAGCGGACTACTAATAGTAGCCTAAGCTAGGACTACGAAGTAGGTAAAGTAAAGTAAGTAGTTATAATAACGCGAGCGTAATTATATAAGTAGAGATAAAAATAGCGTTTATTTTAAGGTAGAGCCCCTAGACTACCTAGACCTACTCCTTATCCTTATCGTTATCCTTATCCTTATCCTTATTATCCTCCTTTACCTTATTAGCGGCGGCGGCGCTCTTTAAGGCGCTTAGGCGGCCCTTTAGGCCCGCGAGCTAGTTAGCGGTAGCGGCGGCTCCGGGGGCTCCGGGGGCGGGGGGGGCCTAGCTAATAGTAGTAGCGGGGGCGGCGGCGGGCATAGCTAAGGGGACCGCCGATAGGGCGACGGAGGTAGTATCCCTAGTACTAGGAGAGTTAGTAGCGGAAGTAGAAGAGCTAGATAAGAGGAACTTACTTAGGGACGAGGCCCTAGCGCTTAAGGGCGCGGAGATTATAGTAAGCGGCGGCGGCGGCGGTAAGGCGCTTCTTAGTAGCCCCCTATACCTACCTATACGCGCCGGCCTTTTAAGCCGACGCTATAGCGAGTAAGATAGAAGGCGCCGCCTTATAGGGGCGGCCGGTACGCGCGTACTAGTAATAACTACCGCTATAGCGGCGCCCGACTTAGTCGGCGTAGGGGAGCTCCTACGACGCGCACTATATATAGGGGGCCGCGCGGGCGGCTCTAGCCTATACTTAGCGTTTATACTTTAAGAAGTTAGCGGAAAATAGCTACTACGCTCGCTAGGTAGTAGGCTTATAGGGGTAGTAATAGCGGAGGCGGGGGTAGAGGGGCCGGGCGTTATAGCCGGCGGCGGGGATAGCGTCGTTACTTAGAAGGGCGACGTAAGGGCGGCTAGCGTAGTAAAGGTAGAGGCGGCGGCGGTAGGCGCGGTCGCGGGGGCGCGGGTAGGAGCAGCGGCAGCGGCGGAGCCGTCGTTAGCTATACCTAGCACGGCGTCGACGAACGACTCCGTATGCTCTAAGAAGGAGGAAGCGGGGGAGGGGGAGGTAGATATATTTATTATAGAAGTTAGTATTACGGATTACGGCCTCCCGCTTAATAGGGCGGAGAACTTACTAGTTAAAGTTATTATTATTAGGGCTATTATTACTACTATAGCTATTACTACGAGTATATATTAATAAGGCGGCCCGTATAGCTAAGAACGAACTAATGCCTTAGGTAGAGTAGAACTTACCTATTACTACTACTACTACGGTTAAAGAAGGAGGAGAAGGAAAGGAAGGAAGAAGGGGGGGATGCCGCCTTATATACCCTTAGGTAGAGGAGGCTGCCTAAGGCCGAGGGGACGGGCAACCTAAGGCTTACGTAGGTCTAGGCCGGCCGCTAGCTACCTAGGGGTATATATAATAGGTTGCGCCTCTATTTAAACGGCTAGCCGGCCGATAAGTATAGAGCTTAGTTCCGGCTACTTAGGCTAATAGGCGCGGGGATAATAGGGCTAGTAGGGCTAGCACGATTAACGGAAAAGGGTAGGGTAGAGCTAGCGGTATAGGCCCTATAGTATAGAAGCCGTTAATAGGGCAACGCCGCGCCGCGCTTAAGGGAGGGCATTATATAAGAGTCTTTAACTATTATAGGTTATAGGCTTAGGCTATAGCCTAAGCCGTATAGTTATATATAGAGGGCCGGATCCTATATATATATATATAGGCTAGCTATATATAGGAGAGCTTTATATAGCTTATTAATATTATTCTATAGACGGTACCTATACGTACGCCTCTACTTACTCCGTAATAATATACTAAAGAAGATAGCGGTATTTTTAGAGAGGTCTATAGCTAGGCCTAAAATACTATTTAGGTTCGCTACTATATTTTAGGAAAGGGTAGAGTAAGTAAAAGAAAGGGTAAAAATAAGATTAGATAGTTAAGGTAAGTAGTTTTAAGTTATAACGCTAAGAGGCTAAGAAGGTATTATATATATATATAAGAGTTATATTAGTAAAGGGGATCGTTATAAGTAGGGTATAACGACCGGTGTTATTCCTAAGGGATAAACCTATCGAGGGGTTTACATTAGTAGATATAATAGGGCGTGGTCTAAGCAATAATAAGTATATTACGTTAGTAATAAGTCGGAGGTCGTAAACCGTAGACTATAACTAGGTAATTAAGTAATCGGAATTAGAGATAAGATCGTAATAGAGATCGTAATAATTATATTAAAAGCTATCGAGCTATCTATCTAAAGGAGTATTCCGTTCCTTCCTTATATATCTCGAGAGCTTCCCTAGATCGCCGAGAGTACTAGGTGATCCCGTCGCCTAGGAGCGCTAGGGCGCTAGGGCGATCCTGCGATCCTAGCCGTGGAGCGTTAGAGCGCTAGAGTGACCCGTCGCTCTAAACTTAATTAGCCCGTCGGTCCGTCTAATGTTCCTTGCTCCCTACGTTACGTGTCCTCGTGATATATGCTAGTCCCGCGGTTCGCTAGACCGTAGTCGTAATAGGATGCCTCCCCTCCTTTTAGTCTTGCCCTTAAGACCTACTGCCTTAGCCGCCGTGTATAAATATACCCTTATCGCGTCGTGCGTAAGTGTGCCGTTCCTTGTTCCTTTATCTTTTCGGGATATGCTGCTAATAGTATGTCTAGTCGTATTTAAAAATCCCGTTCTCGTAATTCCGATAAATCGCGTTAACGATCGGAGCTAGCATCCTAGACCGAGATCTATAGTATTGAAATTATACCTTACTCCCGTTGTTTTTGGTTAGGCCTAACTTATAAGGTCGGCGAGCGTTCTAATCGGTGTTCCGAATATACCTCTATAGGCCGTTCTTATAATAGGTGCAATATAGCGTCCGCCCGTTCGTTTTATCCCTTTCCTTCCCTATTATTCCTTTTCGCTAATATTCCTTCTTTTTCTAGTTCGTCGTATTATAAATCAATAGCAAAAGATTAATTCGGATAAACGGAAAGCAGAAGAAGCGTTAGAGGAAGCGATAGCTCGCCTAGCTCGGATTAGGAAATAGAAGCGTTTCCTAAAGGACCGAGGTAGTAAGTTGTTTTAGCGGGGTATGCAAGCTATTAATAAAGAAGATAGTATAACGCGTTCTTCTCGAGACGAATCGGTTCGTTTATTAAATAAGGAAACTATTGCTATTAGCAAGGTTTAATCGTTTAGTGCCTTAGACGTATTAGACTAGGATGCTATTCTTAGTAACCCTATATTTCCGAGTAAGGGTTCGCCTAGTAGAACTATCGGAGTAGAGAACCGCAGTAGGTTAAGTGCTTAAGTAGTTCCTAGGTATTTTCCTCTAGTCCGTATCCCTTCTACTTAATAAGGTATTCTTATTGCTAACCTTGTTTTCTTATATCTAGTATTTATTCTACTTTATATTCTTAATCGTCGTCGACTTCGATTTTTTCCTATAGTTTAGCGTTTTATAGTGCTAGTTCTAATAATAAGATATAAAATATCGGGTATATCCGTATTATTATTAGTAGCGAAAGTTCGTAGTTAACTTTTAAAATGGTTTTCTTAACCTTAAACGGTCTAAGTTTCTTAAAATCTAATTTATTGCTTAGTCGTTTTATTTTAATGTTTCGTCGTACGAGGTAGACTATATCTCCCTCTCGAAAGATTAGTCCCTATAATCTTTTCCGATTATAGTAAGTAGATATTCGTTCTCTAACGAATTAAAGTTCTTATTGCATTTCTTTATATAATTTTCGTAGCTAATCTGCTTATAGTATCGCTCGTTCCGCTTATAGTCCTTATCGAGTAACCTTAAATACTTCTAGGTTATATCTATAATTAGCGTATGCTAGTAAGAGCTTAGTTGTTTCTATAACTAAGCTATTATAAGCTAGTTGCGCTATTAGTAGCTATTTAACCTAATCGTTTTATTCGTAGCTAATATAGCATCGTAAATATTATTTAAGCGTTTAGTTAAGTCGTTCTATTTATCTATCTATTTATAGGTAGTAAGCTATACTAAGCTTATGTTTCGTCCCTAATTATGCTATAAGAGCTTGCTAAAACTTAGCTATAAATATGCTTCCTCTATTAGAGACAATCTCGTTCGGTAGTCCGTAATTGCTAATAATTGTTCGTAGGAATATATATGCTAGCTCTTCTATATTACTTGCTTCTTTATAGAGTAAGAAGTATCCGTACTTCGTTAATCTATCGGTAATAACGAATATGCTATCGTACTTAACGTTAGTTATAGGTTCTTTTAACGGTAGTAGCTTTATAATATAGTCGAAAGCTATTAAATCCCATGGTTTCTCTAGTACTAGTAGCGGTTGCAATTCTCCGTATAGTTTATATCGTTTAGCTTTGCTTCGTGCGCAAAGTTTATATTCTTTAATAACTTATCGTACTGCTTCTTTAAGCTATAGGAAGTTATATTATCGTCTAATCCGTTCTATTATTCTTCGGATTCCTTAGTGTCTATATATTAGATATTCGTATATATCTTATATAACTTTATCTCGTAATTCTAGTAGTATCTAGATTTTATTCTTATATATTAGAACTTCCGAATATTCTATATCGCATCCCTTTAGTACTTCGTGTTCTTTTATCTATTTTAGGATCTTCTAGTATATTAAGTCGTCGGGTTATACTTTAAATATTATATTTAGCTGTCGTTGCTAGTAACTCCCGTTTTCGTTGATTTCTAGGAGCTGTCCTTTCGCTATAGGTGCTCCTATATCGTAGTCACTTCGTCGACTAAGGGCATTAGCTCGACCGTTTTCTATTCCTTTTCTATAGATTATTTCGTAGTTAAATTCTAATAAATATTCGGCCTATCGGATCTATCGTCCGTTTAACTATTGCGTCGTTGTAAAATATAAGATATTCTTATAATCTATATTGACCTTAACTTTATATTTGCTTCTAAGAAGGTAGTATCGAAATTCCTTAAAAGCTTAAATAATTGCGAGGAATTCTTTGTCGTAGATAGGGTAATTAAGTTCTACGCTATATAGCTTTTTCGAGTAGAATGTAATTAGTCGTAGTCTTCCTTTATCGTTTTTCTATCCGATTTATGCTCCTAGAGCAAAGTCTAATATATCGGTTTCGAGTTCGATTTATCGTTCTAGATCGAAGGTAGTTAAGACTAGTTCTTACGTAATCGTAGTCTTAATATATTCGAAAGCTTCGTTAGCTTTATCGTCCTATATAAATTCTTTTTCCTTCTTCGTTAAGTCGTATAGTAGTACTATAATCTTTTTAAAATCTTTAATAAATCGTCGGTAGTAATTTATAAATCCTAGGAAACTTTATACGTCCTTAACGTTCTTTAGCGTTAGCTATTCTTTAACTAAGTTAATTTTATCTTATTATATTCGTATCTCTCCTAGTAAGATCGTATGTCTAAGGAAGTCTACTTCCTATATATAGAACTTACTTTTCTCTAGTTTAACTAGTAACTTCGTATTCTAAAGTACGCGGAGTACCTTATAGACGTATTCCTTATATTCTTCTAGGGTATCCGAGAAGATTAGGATATTATCTAGGTATACTACTACAAAGATATCTAAGTGTTCGCGTAGGACATTATTAATCATCCGTTAGAAGGTAGCTAGTGCATTTATAAGTCTAAATAGCATTACTAGATATTCGAATAGTCCGAATTTCGTTCTAAAGGCTATTATCTATTCGTGTCCCTTCTTTATACGTATTAAGTTATAGGCGCCTTTAAGATCGAGGGCTATAAACTATTTTTTGCCATGCAATCGATCTCGTAGTTCCGATATAAGCGGTAATAGTATTCGGTCCTTTATTATAATATCGTTTAAGCGTCTATAGTCGATAACTAGTCGTAGCTTGCCGTTTTTCTTTAGAACAAATATAACTAGATAGCCTACTTCGGATATTAATATTCGTATATATCCCTTTCGTAGATTCTCGTCGAGGTAGTTGCGTAGCGTTTATAGTTGCTTTTCGTTTAGGTTATAGATTTTATAGAACGTCGGCGTTGTTCTATCCTTAAGACAAATTTCGTGGTCCTATTAACTATATTCGGGTAACCCTATCTCGAGTTCTTCCTTAAAGAGTTTATCGTATTTCCGGTATTCCTAGGGGATATTCTTTATTCTATCTTATAGGCTTTATTCTTTCTTTTAAGAGCTAGTTTCTCTTAACTTAAGCTCTTTATTAATTTATTTAAGGTCTTTCCTTAGAGTAGCAATAACTCTTCGGATCTTTATATTATATCCTTTATTCTATTTATATTGGATGCTAGGTTATATAGCCGTGTTAGTTAGTACGTAGGTCTTATTAGTCGATTTTATTATATCCGCCGGTTCGGTTGCTGTCTTCGTTCGTATCGCTAAAGCCTGTAATGATTTGCTTAAACGGTTATCCCTTTTGTCCTATTTAGTGGCTAAATCATCGCAAAATTTTGCTTTCTTCTAAATCTACTAGTCCTAGAAACTTACGTCTTCGTTCTAACGCAGCTGGCCAGTTTTCTAGTTAATTAGTAGGTTGCTCTCCTATAGCTATAGAAGCCCTAATATAAGGTCGTATTCTCTAATATCTATAATATTAAAGTTAACTCGTTTATCGTGGCCCTAGATATTAATATCGAGGTAATTAATCTCTATATTAATAATTCCGTTATTATAGTTAAAGGCCTCTCCTTCGATGTTCGTAAGTTTATATAGATCTATCTTATATCTCTATATAAGTCGGTAACGATTAACGACTCTAGGTAAAACGTAATTGCCTATCGCGCCGTAGTCTAAAAGTATACGTACGTGATATCCCGCGATTTAGATATCTAATACTATTTAGTCGCTATAGCTTACCGTTGCTATATATAGGGTCCTTAGATCTTATCGTATCGTGCTAGTCTATAGCCCTTTTATAGATAGCGTACCTCGTTTTTTGCCTAGTCCTTATTCGTTTTATTTAGGTATTCTTCTTCGATTTATTATTAATATCGTTTCTTTATATTTTCATCGCGTGGTGTCGTGTCGGGGCTTAAGAGACTAATTTCTTATAGCTAATCGAAGATTTCTTATTTCTTAACGCTATATCGTTTATATTATACTACTTTATAGTTAATTGCGTACTATGCTTCGCAATTCTATTCGTTTTCGTACTAAAGGTCGAGTTTTCGTTTAGCGTCTTTCTGTTTTTCGCGTAGCGTTTTCGTGTCGATTTTTCCTTAGTCGAATACGGCTTATAGCCTTCGTACGTATCGCTAATAATCTTTTAGTGCACCGTTATATCGTTTATACTATACTCGTGCTTTTTCGTGTTTATAGATTCTATAGTTTAGGTATACGCATTCGTTATAATCTTCTTCGTCGCATTTAATTCGTTACGTAAGTCTTTAGAAGATTAATAGTTCGGATGCCTTAGAGCGAGTAGCGTTATACTATTCCTCTATTTTAGCGTGTTTATAGATTTTATATATCTCCGAAAGATATCTCGTTAATAAACCGTAATTATCGCGGTATTCGAGTAGCGTGCCGTAATCGGGTTCTAATAATATAACTTAGTCGTCCGGGTAGCGTTAATCGATTTTCTAGTAGTCTAGTTCTATGCTTAGGTAGGGTTTCGAAAGTACTTATCCTTCGAACCTAACCGGGAAGGCGTTATATCGTGCCTTTATCTAGAAGTATATTATGCAGTCTAAGTAGACGTATAAGATCTATGAAATATACTTATGCTCTTCGTAACTAAGCACTATTCTTAGGTTATCTAAAAATTCTCCTCGTAGTTACTATTCTCGTTATAGAGCTATAAAGGTATTAACTACGGCGATAGCTATAGCGTAGTCTCCTCCGCGTAGTGCCGGTTAATATCGAATTAATATAGCTTATTAGTTTTCCGTGAGAATTTAAGGTATTTATTAGGTTCTAATTTTAAGCATTTCTTCGAATTCTTCGAAGTATAGAGCGTGTTCTCTAATCGTAGCATTTTCCCTTAGTAGCGAGGGTAGTAGTACGAGTTCGTTCTCGTCTTCCGTTTCTCCGGGTATTTCTTATTCTTTAGAGCTAATGTCGTCGACACTTCGTTATTCCTCCTCGGGTTATTATCCGAGTTTCGTAAGCATAAGGGCTACGTTTATATCTTCTTTATTATATTATTTATAGACTGCCCGTCGTTGTTATCGATTTTTATTTCGTATGTCTTCCTAGAATCGTTTACCGTTCTTCCTAATCTAGTCTTAGGAGACTCCTTTAAGATAGGGGTATTCTAGTTCTACGAATTTGACTTATCTCTATATTTTAGGATCCCTTCGTTATATTATTATAAGGGTTTTCTTTAGTTGCTTTAAGAACTATCCGGTACCGTTTTTATCGCTTAAGTATACCGTGCATTCGTCGTCGTAGTATATAGTCTAACTAAGGAGTTTATACTTCAGTTCCTATCTATTAGTAGCGTTTAGGTGTTTCTTACCTTCTAGGGCTAGTGCCTAGTAGGTTTTCTTCTCCTTACGAGGTTATTTATATTCTTTAGAGTAATATCTAAGTTTCCAGCAATTAAAACACTTTCCTTTGTTTTTCTATATTATATCTAGATCTATCCTGCCTAGGTTAGTTATATAGGCGTAGGCAATAGGAGTTTCGCGCTTCTTCTTATAGTTAGCGCGTTAGCTAAAGTTATTTCCGTAGGAAGGGTTCTAGTTTCCTCTTCTTTATTTCTTTTCTTAGCATTGCGTATACTATCTATCGTCGATTCGTACTACTATAGCAATATAGTCCGAGAGGTTATTAGGTCGATTTTCCTTATAGAGCTCGTCCTTAACTTCTTTTTTAAGCCCGTCGTAGAATCGTGATATAAGAGGTTCGTCGTCCTAATTAAGCTTTAAGGTAACTTAACGGAACTTCGTAGTATAATCCGATGCTAAGATCCTTTATCGGAGTTCTCGAAGTTTTTGTTCGGCTTCTCGTTCCTCGTCGGTTGTTCCGAATACCTTCGTAATAGCTTCTTCGAATCCTTAGAAACTAGCAAAGACTTCGTCTATCTTATTGTCTCGTCGCGCTAGTTAGTTATCGAGAAAATCCCTTATAATAGGTCTAAACTAGGCGAGTGCCGTTCTAGATAAATAATTTCCTACGTAGAGTACCTTTTCGACTAGGTCCGAGAGTTTAGTAGGGTAAAACCGGTAGTAGGCCTTAAGTTAGGTAAGAAAGTCTTAAAGCGTGCTATAAGTACCGTCGAATAGTCCTAGCTATTTTAGTTTAACTACTTCTCTAAGGTCCCTAACTTATCCGTTGCCTCCTCCGTTCCTAAGTAACTATACCTTATATCGAAGGGTAATAATCTCGCGTATTATATCCTAAGGCGATATAGTAGCTCTAGAGTTAGTTAATCCGGCTTACTATATAGGCATATTAATAGTTGCGATATTGCTTAGAGTAACGCGGTATTGCACTAAATAAGAGCTTTTAACGTATAACGACCGGTGTTATTCCTAAGGGATAAACCTATCGAGGGGTTTATATTAGTAGATATAATAGGGCGTGGTCTAAGCAATAATAAATATATCACGTTAGTAATAAGTCGGAGGTCGTAAACCATAGACTATAACTAGGTAATTAAGTAATCGGAATTAAAGATAAGATCGTAATAGAGATCGTAATAATTATATTAAAAGCTATCGAGCTATCTATCTAAAGGAGTATTCCGTTCTTTCCTTATATATCTCGAGAGCTTCCCTAGATCGCCGAGAGTACTAGGTGATCCCGTCGCCTAGGAGCGCTAGGGCGCTAGGGCGATCCTGCGATCCTAGCCGTAGAGCGTTGGAGCGCTAGAGTGACCCGTCGCTCTAAACTTGATTGGCCCGTCGGTCCGTCTAATGTTCCTTGCTCCCCACGTCACGTGTCCTCGTGACATGTGCTGGTCCCGCGGTTCGCTGGACCGTGGTCGTAATATAGGGAAGTATATAAAGTATATATATATATATATATATATAAGGAAGAAGAAGGAAGGAAGAAGGAGGGTATAATAAGAGGAATAAATAGTTATTAAAGCGCGCGGTTATTAGTTCCTTGAGCTAGCCTTTATAATAGTAAGGTCTTAAGCGTATTTAAGGGTTATACTTAAATAGCTTCTTTTACTAGTTATCGAATAAGGCGCTATTTAATCTCTACCCTTTTCTTCCTTTTTTTACTCTTTTTATTTCTCTTTTTCCTCTTTTCTCCTCTATCTTCTTTATTTCTTTAGACCGCTACCTCTTATCTTCTCCTTTTATAACTACCTCTTCTTCTTTATTATATCTTATAAGACTACTAAACTTAAAACTAAAGAGCTATTAAATATCGTTAACCTTTCTTTAACTACTCTTTTATAACCTTCCTTTATTACTACTACTCTTCTTACTTAGAATTATTATATTAAGGTCTTTCCTCTTTATATAAAGTACTTTTAAGTAATAACTATCTAACTTATTTAATCTCGCTTAGCTTATTTTAACCGTCTTCTTTTATAGATCTATAGTTACTTTAAGACCTAGGTTTATAATAGAAATAATATCGGCTACTAAGGGTTTATAATTTATATAGAAATTGCCTTTTAGTTATAGGTTCCGTTAAAAGCTCTTAATATTATTAGGATTAAAGCGCGCGGTTACTCTCTTCTCTCTTACTTTCTTAAGAGCACGCTAGGTCGGTATAATTAAATCGTCTTTTATACCCTTTATTATAAACGTTAGCTAGTAACCTATATCTTTATAGAAATCGCTTATTTACGCGGATACTTCTTTTCTTAGCTTAGTTTAAAGCGGTAAGAATACTCTTAAGTAGTCTTAATTACTTTATATAGAACTTATAATCCTTACTTTTATTAAGGGTATATTTAAACTTATTAAATAACTATAACTTCTGCTTATAAGTATATTATATTTCCTTTTTATAAGTATATCTCTCTTTTAAGTACTACTAGTAGCTCTTATATTAACTATATCTAGGATTTAACTAAGGCGCTTATTTATAAATAGCGGTACTTCCTTAGATACTATAAGGCTACTTATAACCTTAATAGATTCGCTAACTATATATATAGTTATAATTTCTATACTAACCTTAAGAATAATAAATTTTATAATAAGTATATTAGTAATAAGACTGCCTTTTATCTTCTTTTTAATATCCTTAATCCCTTTAGTCCTACTAAGGATTTAAAGGAAGGGGAGGAAATTAACCTTATACTTATTTTACTTAAAAGGAAATTATATAGGTTTAATAAGCTCTCTCTTAAGTAATAATTAAATAGTCTTTAAGTTCGCCTTATAGTAGTCTATAATAGGTTTACTAAGAGTAGGTAGCTTTATTTAGTCGCTATCTTTAATAGTAAAAGTTTTTCTCTTAAGGTTATATACGTTTAATTTAGTAAGTTAATAATATATTAAAATTTATCTTATAAGCGTATTTATTTCTACTATAGTAGGTCTTCCTTTTTATAATAAAAAATAAACGTCCCTATCTATAAAGTAAAAAATCCTATTCTTAAAGGAGGTAGGTAGTAAGAATATTTATTTTCTTACTTTATTATTTAATTATATCTCTATTTATCTTCTTTAAGGTAGTAAAAGGTAGGTTATTATTAAGGAAGGGTAGGAAATATTATCTTTATTTACTTAAGGAGCTTTAAGTAGAAAATTTAAAATAATAAGGTAGTAAGTAAAGCGCTTATAAATATCTTAGCTACTATAGTTATCCTTTAATTAAATAGTTAGACGGTGCCTTAGTTACTAGTTAGGTTTTAGCGTACTTCTTATAATAGTTATATATTTTTACCTTTACTACCTTTTCCTCCCTAGCTCCTTTTTACCTCCTTCTTTTCTTATTAAATTAGTATCTTTAAGGCTCTTATATAGAAATCCTTTTTTACTTTACTAGGTTATAGTAGCTAAACCTTAATTATATACCTTAAGCCTATCTTAGGTATTTATAGTCGCTCTTCTTCCTCTTTTTAGCTTTAATCCTTCTAAGGTTTATTAAGGAGCTATTATAACTATAGTACTATTTAATCTAAGGCTTTACTACTTAGTAAGAGTAGTAAATTATCTACTTTATTTATTATTTCTTCCTTCTTTCTCTTATCGAAAGTAATCTTATTTTAAAGTAATTAGTTATCCTTAGTAAAGTACTATTAACCTTCCTTATCTTTTTTAAACTTCTTTAAATACTCTCCTAGGATTATCTTATTAAGTATAATTCTATCTAAAGTTTTAATCCTATACGCCTTAAACTACTTTAAGTATAATACTACTTAAAAAAGACTATTTTACTTTATTTAATACTTAGCTTACTTCCTTAGATTATTTAATCGTCTTATATTAAATAGTAAGATAAGGTCTTTAAGTTATAAGCTTTCTTTCCTTATTATATACTTATTAGCTTTATCTCTCCTCTCTATTAATCGATTTTAATATCTTATTATTCTTTTCTTAGCTTCTTTTATATCTTTATCTTTCTTTTCTAAAACTTATACTTATACTTTAAATAATTCTTCTTTTATCTTTACTTTATCTTAGTTAATTAGTCGCTAAGTTAAGTATTTTACCTTAAAAGGTAGTACTAGTTCTTATTTATATAGTAGGTAGAAAGCTAATATTCTATAAGACTCTTTAACTATTATTTAGTCTATAAAGATTACTTAGTTAAGGTATTTAATCTACTTACCCTTTTCCTTTACTATTTTTATAAGTACTATTATTAACCTTTAATACTTTTTTTTTACTACTACGTTTACCTTTAAATTATATACCGAAGTTTAAATAACTTTAACACCTATATCCTTTAGGATATACTTAAAATCTTTCTTTATTTCGGGCCCTCTATCGATTATAGTATATAGTATTACGCTATACTTATAAATAATAAAGAGTATAAATTTAATTATAGCTCCTATAGTAACTTCTTTAACTAGGGTTACTTCTACTTATTTAATAAGGTTATCTTATACTTTTATAGGGTATAAATACTTATAATTAGATAGTATATACTAGCTATTAAAGTAAATCTTACTTATAGGGTAGCTAGGTATAGTCGCGGTTATAACTTCCTAAGGTCTCTTAGTTATAAAGTATTAGTATTCTTTATAGGAAGAGATTATACTATAAATATCGTTTTAAAAGCTAGCCTACTAATACCTATTCTTTATAAATATATATATATAAGAGTCTTTAACTATTATAGGTTATAAGCTTAGGCTATAGCTTAAGCTATATAGTTACGTATAGAGGGCTAGATCCTATACGTATATATATAGGCTAGCTATATATAAGAGAGCTCTATATAGCTTATTAATACTATCTTATAGATAGTACCTATGCCTATACCTTTATCTACTTATTACGACTATAGCTACTAGGCCGCTAACGGTCGACCGCGTTAAGTATATAATACGGTCTAACGGATAAATAGTTAGTACGACTATCTAATAAATATAGGATCGAGGGGATTATAGAGATCTAAGAAATCTAAGATTAACGAGATTACTACGCTTTATACGATCTAACGTTAAGGATTATAGCTATGCCTATAATCTAAGGATAGTCTCTATAGGTATATATAGCTACCTACTTTTACTCCTTTAAATAGATAGCTCTCTAGCTTTTAATATAGATCTTTATTACGATTCTATCTTTAATTCTAATTACTTAGTTATAGTCTATAGTCTACGACCTCTAACTTATTATTAACGTAATATACTTATTATTACTTAGACCACGCCCTATTATATCTACTAATATAAACCCCTCGATAGGTTTATCCCTTAAGAATAATACTAGTCGTTATACGTTAAAAGCTCTTATTTAGTATAATACCGCGTTACTCTAAGTAATATCGTAACTATTAATATACCTATATAGTAAGCTAGATTAACTAACTCTAGAGCTACTATATCGCCTTAGGATATGATACGCGAAATTATCGCCCTTTAATATAAGGTATAGTTACTTAAGAATAAAGGAGGTAATAGATAAGTTAAGGACCTTAGAGAAGTAGTTAAACTAAAATAGCTAGGACTATTCGATAGTACTTATAGTATACTTTAAGACTTTCTTACCTAACTTAAGGCCTACTACTAGTTTTACCCTATTAAACTCCTAGAGCTAGTTAAAAAGGTACTTTACGTAGGAAATTATTTATTTAGAACGGTACTCGCTTAATTTAAACTTATTATAAGGGATTTTCTCGATAACTAACTAGCGCGACGAGATAATAAGATAGATAAAGTCTTTATAAGTTTCTAAGGATTTAAAGAAGCTATTATAGGTATTTAGAATAACTAACTAGGAATAAGAAGCTAAATAAAAACTTTAAGAACTTTAATAAAGGATCTTAGTATTGGATTATACTATAAAGTTCTATTAAGTTACCTTAAAGCTTAATTAAGATAATAAACCTCTTATATTACGATTCTATAATAGGCTTAAAGAAGAAGTTAAGGACGAGCTCTATAAGGAAAATTAACCTAATAACCTCTTAGACTATATTACTATAGTAGTACGAATTAATAATAAATAGTACGCGCGATGCTAAGAAAAGAAATAAGAAAGAGGAAATTAAAACCCTTCTTATAAGAATAACTTTAATTAATATACTAACTATAAAAAAAAGCGCGAAACTCTTATTACCTACGCTTATATAATTAACCTAGGTAGAATAGATCTAGATATAATATAGAAAAGTAAAGGAAAGTATTTTAACTATATGAAACTTAGATATTACTTTAAAGAATATAAATAACCTTATAAAGAGAATAGAACCTACTAAGTACTAGCCTTAAAAGGTAAGAAATACTTAAACGCTACTAATAAATAAAAACTAAAGTATAAACTCCTTAGTTAAACTATATATTATAACGACGAATATATAGTATACTTAAGCTATAAGAATAGTACTAAATAGTTCTTAAAGCTACTAAAGAAGATACTTATAATAATATAATAAAGGGATCTTAAAATATAATAATAAGTTAAATTTATAGAACTAGAATACCCTTATCTTAAAGGAGTCTCTTAAGACTAGATTAAGAAGAATAGTAAACGATTCTAGGAAAATATATAAAATAAAAATCGATAATAACGATAGGCAGTCTATAAGTAATATAATAAAGAAGATATAGATATAGCCTTAATACTTACGAAACTTAGATAATAACCTAAAAAGGAATAACGAAGTATCGACGATATAAGCTTTAAAAAATAAGAAATACCTAGAGAAATAGAAGATAAGAATAAACTTATATTACTACCCTTACTATTAAGGGAAAATACTACGATTAAAGAATACGCTCTATACTTCGAAGAATTTAAAGAAATACTTAAAATTAGAACCTAATAAATACCTTAAATTCTTATAGAAAACTAATAAGCTATATTAATTTAATATTAACCGGTACTACGTAGAGGAGACTACGCTATAGCTATCGCTATAGTCTATACCTTTATAGCTTTATAATAAGAATAGTAACTATAAGGAGAATTTAAAGATAATCTATAAATACTACTTACTTATAAGTACTATAAGTATATTTTATAGATATTATACGTCTACCTAGATTATATAATATACTTTTAAATAAAGGTATAATATAATGCTTTCTTAGTTAAGTTTAAGGGATAAGTACTTTCGAAACCCTACCTAAGTATAGAACTAAACTACTAGAAAATCGATTAACGCTACCTAAGCGACTAAGTTATATTATTAGAACCCGATTATAGTATACTACCTAAATACCGTAATAATTACGGTTTATTAATAAGATATCCTTTAAAGATATATAAAATCTATAAACTTACTAAAATAGAAGAATAGTATAACGCTACTTATTTTAAGGTATCTAAACCCTTAATCTTTTAAAGACTTATATAATAAGTTAAATATAACGAAGAAGATTATAATAAATATATATACCTAAACTATAGAGTTTATAAATATAAAAAGGTATAAGTATAGTATAAATAATATAACGGTATACTAAAAGATTATTAGTTATATATATAAAGGCTATAAGTAATATTTAACTAAGGAAGAATCGATAAGGAAATACTATATAAAAAATAAAAAGACGCTAAACGAAAACTTAACCTTTAGTATAAAAATAAATAGAATTATAAAGTATAGTACGTAATTAACTATAAAATAGTATAATATAAATAATATAGCGTTAAGAAATAAGAAATATTTAATTAGCTATAAGAAATTAGTCTCTTAAGCCCTAATATAATACTACGCGACGAAAATATAAAGAAACGATATTAATAATAAATTAAAGAAGAATACCTAAATAAAATAAATAAAGACTAAGTAAAAAATAAGGCATGCTATCTATAAAAGGGCTATAAACTAGCACGATATAATAAGATCTAAGGACCCTATATATAGTAACGGTAAGCTATAGTAACTAAATAGTATTAGATATCTAAATCGCGGGATATTACGCGCGTATACTTTTAGATTATAGTATAATAGGTAATTACGTTTTACTTAGAGTCGTTAATCGTTACCGACTTATATAGAGATATAAGATAGATTTATATATACTTATAAATATTAAAGGAGAGGCCTTTAACTATAATAATAGAATTATTAATATAGAGATTATATAACGACTAGTATTATTCCTAAGGGATAAACCTATCGAGGGGTTTATATTAGTAGATATAATAGGGCGTAGTCTAAGTAATAATAAGTATATTACGTTAGTAATAAGTCGGAGGTTATAGACCGTAGACTATAACTAAGTAATTAGAATTAGAAATAGAATCGTAATAAAGATCTATATTAAAAGCTAGAGAGCTATCTATTTAAAGGAGTAAAAGTAGGTAGCTATATATACCTATAGAGACTATCCTTAGATTATAGTCTTAGCCGTAATCCCCTTCGTAGCTTACTATAGCTTACTTATAAGCTATACTCCTAAGTAGTAATCTATCTATATATCTTAAGGTATATAAGTAAAAGCGCAATTTTAGGAAATTAAGGAATTACGTAAGACTACGTAATAGAAGGGAAGAAGGAGTATAAGGTAGGATTTTCAACGGAATTTATTAGTAGTATATTAGTATATAGAAGAGGTGTTAAAGTTAATAATTCTATCTCTATCTACTAGCGGACATGCTATCTTATATAGACAATTATAGCTGAACGGAAGAACCTTTCGGGACCAGGTTTAGGCTGCCGTATAGCCCTAAGACTAGGGAACTCCGTGATACCTCGAGTAAATCTAGAAGTGTCTTGGTTCCTCCAATATTCGTGTTTAAAGGAGGTTGGTCGTGCCGGTATTCTTAAGAGGTCTTAGCTAGCATTCTAAGCTAGCTCTATTCCTTCGATTCCCGATTATACGATAACCGGCAACCCGTTTAATGCATAATAATATGCAAAATAACGAGCGATTCTTACTCTATAGGATAAGGTTTTATCTATAATTAATATACTACTTATTAGCTTATATAATCGGGAGAGTATATTATAGCTGCTTTATTTATAGTAGGAACACCGTTCCTTATAATATAAGGCTTACTTAGCTTATATACGCTCTAGGTAAGCTAAGCTTAAGTAACTTCTCGTCCTAACTATTATTCCGAGCCGCCTTCTTACGTAAACGTAGCCGGCTCTCCTATAACCTATTAACCGTGGTCGTAATATAATATCTCCCCTTCTTTTAGTCTTATCTATAAGACCTACTACTACCTTAGCCGCCGTATATAAATATACCCTTATCGCGCGTATATATATTCCCTATTTCGTCCTTTCTATCCCTTAGGATATACTACTAATAGTATATCTAGTCGTATATCGAAGGATCGTTCTCGTAAGACCCTTAAGCGTATTTATTTAGCTAAGTCTATTAATCGTCTTAGTTTCGACGTTATACTATATTCTTTCTATTCGTCGCGCGGCTTCTACTATAAAATGCTAGAGAAATCTTCTAAGTATACTAAATATATATAGCGGGGTCGTTCCTACGATACGTTAGGCGTAGCGATTAGCTCCTATAGGTAACTTCGTTATCCAGCCTATTATTTATAGCTAACGTGTTTCTTAGTATCCTAAATAAATCTAGAGTTTAATCGATTAGATAAAGAAGAAGAAATTGCTAAGGAGCGAATATTAAAAGCTTAAGCTAACCTAAACGAAGCCTTAGCTCGTTTAGCGCGGCTTCGCCGTTAAAAGCGCTAGCTAAAGATAAAGGGTATTAAGATAGTCCGTTAGGGCCTTCGTTCCTTAAATAACCTTAACGAGGCTAAGCGCTAAGAATCTAAAGCGGTAGTCGATGTTTAGTCTATAGGTAGATTTAATATAATTAATTAGAATGCTATTAGTTCGTTAGGTAATTTTACGATACCTAAGGTAGATTTTACTAGTAAAACTATTAAAGTAAAGAACCGTAGTAGGTTAAGTACTTAAGTAGTTCCTAGGTATTTTCTTTTAGTTTATATCCCTTCTACTTAATAAGGTATTCTTATTACTAACCTTATTTCCTTATATCTAGTATTTATTCTACTTTATATTCTTAATTATTATTAACTTTAATTTTTTCCTATAGTTTAGCGTTTCGTAGTACTAGTTCTAATAATAAGATATAAAATATCGGGTATATCTATATTATCGTTAATAGCGAAAGTTCGTAGTTAACTTTTAAAATAGCTTTCTTAACCTTAAATAGTCTAAGTTTCTTAAAATCTAATTTATTGCTTAGTTATTTTATTTTAATGTTTTATTATACGAGGTTATAAGAATATACCCTTATATTCCTATTTTACTATTATAAAGAAATAATAGGCATAGGGAGGCTTTATAGAATAAGCTAGTAAAAAGAGGCTCTATAATATAGTCTAAGGGAATAACCCTTAAAAGACAAAGACCTCTACTAGATATCTATACCTTCCTCTAGGAAAAGCGGGTTAGGATAAGCCTATCCTTATAAATAAAAATATACATAAATTGCATAAGTTAATTACGAGTAGAACGAATACCCTATTGCCTATTTTAGCGTAGCGGTTCCGAAGATATCCGCGATACGAGAATAGGTAGGGCATAGAATATTCTAGTTAAATCCACTACTTATACTAGAACCTATAGTCTTACGTTAACCATCACGCTATAATTAGACCACCTACTAAGTTAGGAAGATATACTATAGATAGAGCTTTTTAAGCACTATAGAATATACTAGAAAGCTAACTAAATAGTCTACTAGTAAGCGAGCAATAGTCTATAAAAGACGAAAGATTTCCCTAGGAGTAGTAGATAGAATAAGTAAGTTCGTATATATCTTTTTTAACGCTATTCTTTTAATATATTATTTAGCCCTTTATATGCTCGTTATAAATTCCGGATGAAATCCTACCCTATACTCCTTTAACCGATCTTTCCGCTTACGTTATCGATTACCCGATTCTACGCTTATTACTTATACCTTCTTATAGAGGTAGACTATGTCTCCCTCTTAAAAGATTAGTCCTTATAATCTTTTCCGATTATAGTAAGTAGATATTCGTTCTCTAATAAATTAAAGTTCTTATTATATTTCTTTATATAATTTTCGTAGCTAATCTACTTATAGTATCGCTCGTTCTACTTATAGTCCTTTTCGAGTAACCTTAAATACTTCTAGGTTATATCTATAATTAGTATATACTAGTAAGAGCTTAGTTATTTCCGTAACTAAGCTATTATAAGCTAGTTACGCTATTAGTAGCTATTTAACTTAATCGTTTTATTTATAACTAATATAGTATCGTAAATATTATTTAAGCGTTTAGTTAAGTCGTTCCGTTTATCTATCTATTTATAGGTAATAAGCTATACTAAGCTTATATTTTATCCTTAATTATACTATAAGACCTTACTAAAATTTAGCTATAAACGTGCTTTCTTTATTAAAGATAATCTCGTTTAATAGTCCGTAATTACTAATAATAGTTTATAGGAATATATATACTAGCTCTTCTATATTACTTACTTTTTTATATAGTAAGAAGTATCTATACTTTATTAATCTATTAGTAATAACGAATATACTATCGTACCTAAGGTTAGTTATAGGTTCTTTTAATAGTAATAGCTTTATAATATAGTTAAAAGCTATTAAATCCTATAGTTTCTTTAGCATTAATAGCGGTTATAATTCTCTATATAGTTTATATCGTTCGGCTTTACTTTATACGTAAAGTTTATATTTTTTAATAACTTATCGTACTACTTCTTTATATCGCGAAGCGTGGCCTAATTTCGTAGTTCTCGAAGATATCCCTTAGTAAGAGGGACCAAGGAAGCTAAAAACACCCGGTATAGAAGAAGGAGCTAAGAAGAGGTGTAGAAAGGAGGGTAGGGGCATAAGGGAAAGCATAAAGTAGCGAGAGATAAGATAGATATGCCGGAAACGGCTATAAAAGAAGGAAAAAACCAGTAAAAAGCTCGGTAGTTAAAAGGATATTAGTAGCTTCTTTAAGCAGGATCTTCTTTATTAATTAAGATGCTAGACGGGTATAAATAGGGGCGTTAGATAGAGGAAAGAAGGATAATAAAGGCAATATAACAATCACTCCCCTACTATAATTACTACCCCTATAAGATTTAAATATCTCTGCCCTACCTATCCGACCCCTTACTTCTACTTTTACCTTCGTGCATTTTATATATACTTCTTATATCTCTCTTCGCGAGAGTTATAAGCCCGGGAGGAATAGTATTCCTATACCTTCCGGCTACTATAAAAGGCACCCTTCTTATATCCCTCGTAGCTCCCTTTTACCCCTCTTACTAGAAAAGCCGATTTTTACCTGACTTTTCTACCTTTCCCCGCAATAATAACGAAAATCGACTCCTCTGCCGTCCCTATAGCCCGTAGGACGATTCTTATAGAGCCCTAAGATTAGGATAAGTAGGTAAAGGAGCTACGGGCTCGGGTAGACAGAACTATCTATAATTTAGTCTTCACTAATAAGCAGGACCCTCTCGAGCCCCCTCTTCGTCCTAGGGCAACGGACTTTATAGAGGGAGCTTCCCTCTTCTCTTAGCTAACCTCTATATAATAGAGAGCTTTTTCTGCTACCTTAGGCGACTACGAGAGTCACCGAAAGGAATACCTCTACGAAACGAAGCTATTAACGGCTGCTTATACGGCGATAACGGAATCCGTTAGTGCCGTAAAGCTAATCTCTCTTCGAGAGGAAGAGACTCCTAGGCAGTGGCTTTTAAAGCTCGAGACCTTAATAGCTCCCTCGAGAGGTTATATAACTAACCGTATTAGGAAGACCTATACGGCCTACCTAGGAGCTTTTTCTACTAGGAACCTACTAGCTTCTTCGTGGCTAGCTAAGTAGGAAGAAATCCTCGAGGAAGCTAACTAATACTTCCTAATAAAAGCTCTTTCCGGCTAGTAGCTACGGGATATATCTCTGCTAATAAAGCCTATTAGTAACGGTTACTCGACTATCTTTCGAGAGGCTAGCCGGGAACTAGACGAAGAGGCTGCTAGAGTACAACAGTAAGTAGTCTTATTCCTTCGTGGCCAGCACTCGATATAGATAGCACGACCTACAGCTGCTGCAGCCCCTGTTGCTGCGGCCCCCGCTGCTGCTGCTGCGGCTGTTGCTCCTTCGGCTCCTCCTCCCTCGAGAGCCTTAACCCCGTCTTTAACAGCTGCCCTAGTCCCGGCCCCGGCCGCTTTTGCACCGGGCCCGGTCCCGTCTATCAGACCGGCCCGACTAGTCCCCTAATAGACCTTTTAGTCCGTTAGTCGAAAAATCAGGGAACTAGTCGAAATCGAACCTCTTCGTTAATATTAGCAATAAGGGGTAAAAAGGGGGGGTTTTTAAGCAGACCTTCTAGACCGGGACGAGGATTCCTCGAAGAAACGAACGAGGAGGAATCGACCTACCTACTAAGTATATAAAAAGCCCTATCGGCTAGAGGACTACTAGCAGGTCTTCGAGGAAAACCGACCTAAAGGAGTTAACCCTTTAAAGAGGCTATAAGAAATAGTACAATAGTCTCTTAAGGAGGACCCCTCGTTATAGAAGAAGATAGACGAGATTCGGGTTACTAAGAAATAGCAACTAACGCCGCTACCGTAAATTCGAGGAAAAATCGTTAGTATAGCAAATCCGGCATTCGTCTTCCCTACGGATTAGTAAGACCACCCGTTAGGACCCTCCGACTATCCCCTACGAAAGTCAGCTATCCTCGACTCCGGTGCTTCCCTCGATATCTATAATATACTCTTACGATTCCGGTCCTTTAAGAAGGCACGGAGGGAATATCTTATTACCGGGGAATTAACCGTACGGATAGAGGGATACGGAAGGGTAAATTTCACGATACAATTACCTAATAGGTCTATACGAATTCTTCGACGAAAAAGGGTAGCTTTTTGCCCTCGATTTTTAACGAGCCTGATTTCCTTCCGCCTTCTTTAAGAGGAAGGAATCTTCTAGGATATAACGTCTAAGCCTACGAGGCTAGTCTAGAAGAATTAGACTATCGGGCTTATCGAGGAAAAATTCGGTTAATTTATTCTCGAATTCCGACCTATCCTTAGGAAGGAACCTCCCGAGAAGTTAGCTTTCCCTACTAGGAGGAATAGGTCTACTATAAAGGACCCTCTTCCGGTAGCCTAAGGAGACGGTCTTCTTTAGTACGCACGACTTAGTTACCTGGGCCCCCTAGCTTTATATAAGCTAGGCCTATAAACGGCGTACGAATAAGGGGCCTAAAGACCGTCGAATACGAACACTATAGCTAAGGAAAGACTAGGAGACGAATTTCTAGACGGACCCTAATACGGCCGGACCAGCCGTATAAGGAAATTTAGGTCGATTAGACCGACGTCTTAAGGGACTAGGAAAGCTTCGTTAGGGTAATGTTTTTTATAGACGCCTTTTTAGGGATGGTTTTCCCCTATTTCTTACGGACCTACCTAAGTAAGCATAACTAGTTTGCCCTTAGGGACTTCGTTAACTAGATAAAATCCTACTTTAGCTACGAGGTAAAGAAGATACGGTCTAACGGAGAGCTATTTATAAAGGATATCTTAAATTAGCTTCGAAAAAGGGGCATTTTACCCCTCCTATTAGCACTAAATACCTAGGCCTAGAACGGAGGGGCAGAAAGATTAGGGGGTGCTATAATAGAAAGGGCCCGTACGATAAGACTTACTATAAAGCTTCTATACGACCTTTAGAGGGAAGTCGTTAAGACCGCCTATTACCTTCGGAACCGGACCCTAAGGGACCCTAGGGGACTAAGGGACTATAGGGACTAAGAGACCCTTTTTAAGACCTAAGGAATAGACTAGAAATCCCCCCTCGAGCTCTTTACGAAGAAGAGGGCCTCGCTAGCCTACCTTTATACCTATAGCTATAAGGCATACGCAATAACTACCGATATATAGCTAAAAAGGAAGAAGAAAAGAAAGCTTAATCCTAGAGCCTTTATTAGTTACCTTGTTAGGTATAATTCTACGAATATCTTCTAGATCTAGATTCCTCTTCTACGGAAGGTTATTTCGACTAGGGATATAATTTTCGACGAATCTAGCTTCTTCGACGGAAAGAAGGATTAATAACCCCTCTTACTTATATAACGTTAGCTAATTTAGAAGATCTAAATCCCCCCTTCCTAATAGTCTTAAGAAGAGGTCCTAGACGAGGAAACGGAAGAAGAAACCGATATCGAAGTAGTCGAGGATAACGCCGACTTCGAAGAAGAGGAAGCTACTAGATTAGATAATCTAGACGAAGAAGGAGACTATAGGAAAGTAGTAGAGCTAGAATTCGCCTACCTCCCTACGCCTCCTCTTACGGAATAAGAAGAAGATCTAGAAGCAGCTTTTTTAGTTAGTCTTCCCGTCTCGACCCCTAAGGGGGTAGGAAAGGCACCTCTCTTAAAGGATTACCCGGCTGCCTTTTTATCCTTACTTCGAGAAGCAAAGGAAGGTATAGGGCCCGATACGAAAGAAGACTAGTTTCTCCCCTATTTCGATTATTTTTCCGACTTCTATCTAATGCCTATAGAAGACGGTTCCTACGGAGCATTTATAGCAGGCCGGCTTTTTAAGCCTCTATTAGCAAGGAAGGTATATAAAAGAGACCTCCCGGACCTACTAGCAAACTAGAAGCAGCTAGAAAGACACCCTTTTAGAGACTAGTTTTTCTAGGCCTAGAAAGACCACCTAGCCTTATACGAAGAGATAGGGTCTTTCAAAGAAGTCCTTAAGGAAAAGGCAAGAGGAAAACAGGTCCTTAGCTATAAGTAGGTCTTTATCTATAAGACTAATAAACACGGCTTCCTTTAAAAGTATAAAGCCTAGCTAGTTATATACGGGAACTAGCAGGAAAAAGGGGATCTTCCTACTAAGGCAACTACCTTAGTAGGGATATCTTTTCGGACCCTTATAGCTATAGTAGTAGAATTCGACCTCGAACTCGATTAGATAGATACAGTCAACGCCTTTATTAACTGCTTACTTAAGGAAGAAGAAGTTATTTATATACGTACTCTACTAGGCTTCTAATAGCTAGGAAAGGTTCTATAGCTTAGGAAAGCTCTATACGGACTACGAAGATTACCCCTTCTTTAGTAATAGCATTTAATAGGTTCCCTCGAAGCCCTAGGCTTTAAGAAAGTCCCTTAGGAACTATATATAATATAGAAGGGTAAAATCACGGTCTTCTTCTACGTCGATAATATTATCTAGGCCTACCTAAAAGAGGAAGAAGCTACTGCTAGGGAGGCTATATAAGGCCTATAATAAAGGTATAAGATAACTAGGCTAGGGGAGCTAAAGTAGTTCCTAAGGATACGAATCCTTTAGAATAGGTCCTAACGGACTATCTAGCTTACCTAGGACGCCTATATCGATAAGGTCGCTTATAAATTCCTCCCTAATTCCCTCGATAAGAAGCTTCCCTCTACGCCTATATTAGACGAAGAGCTTTTACCTAATCCGTCCTTTTAAGCTAGGGAGTAAGAGAAACACTAATATTAATAGATGGTAGGCTCCCTGCTTTTTTTAGCTATTTCTACTAGACCGGATATCTCTTTTACGGTCTCCTAGCTAGCTAGGCATAACTAGAATCCTAGCCCTAGGCATTAAGAAGCAGTAGATAGAGCTATCCTTTATCTCTATTTAACGAGATTATATAGTCTATGCCTAGGAGGGTAGGAAAGGAAGAAATTAGCTACCGAAATCTTCCTCTATTCGAGCGATTCGTCCTTTATAGATAATTCCTTAGATAGAAAGAGCTTATAGGGGTATATTATATCCCTTTTTAGAGGAACTATTACTTAGAGAGCTTCGAAGCAGGCTACCGTTATAACTTCTAGTACGGAGGTAGAGCTACTAGCTCTTTTAGAAGCGTTAAAAGAAGCGATTTTCCTTAGCCGGCTATTAATATCTCTACGACTATAAATTCCGACCCTATTAGCTATAGAATGCGATAATATATAGACTATACGAATTCTTATAGAAAATAGTAAGTTATCGACCCGGCTATAGTATATCGATATCTACTAGTATTAGTTACGCTAAGAGGTCTAAAGGGGACTTATTTCCGTCCGTTAGGTTCTAACGGCATTAATAAAAGCCAACGGTCTTACGAAGCCCCTACTAAAGTAGAAGCTAGCTATCTTCTTATAGTAAATTAGGCTAGAAGACGTTTAAGAGAAGCTGTCCTTAGAGGCCCGCCTTAAGAGTCTACGAGAGGAGCTAATAGCCCGTACGAGAAGGTAACGTCTATAGCTAAAGAAAAGGAAGAGGTTTTTCCCTTTAAAGGGCCCCCTATTTTAATTGGGTTTTTCCATTCTAAGAAGGCCCCCTTTCTTATAGGACTTTCCCCTCTTTAGGCCCCTTTTCCTTAAGTAGGTCTAAAAGAGCCTAGGGACCCGAAAGGGCCCTTGCTTTCCTCGAGTAAAGGGAGAAGTATAGAGCTAAGAACCTCCTCTATACGCTTACTAGCCCGAAGCCGTATTAGCTATGCCCTTACTATAAGGGCAGGCTATAGCTAAGGGGGTATGTCGCGAAGCGTGGCCTAATTTCGTAGTTCTCGAAGATATCCCTTAGTAAGAGGGACTAAGGAAGCTAAAAACACCCGGTATAGAAGAAGGAGCCGAGAAGAGGTATAGAAAGGAGGGTAGGGGCATAAGGGAAAGTATAAAGTAGCGAGAGATAAGACGGATATACCGGAAACGGCTATAAAAGAAGGAAAAAACCGGTAAAAAGCTCGGTAGTTAAAAGGATATTAGTAGCTTCTTTAAGTAGGATCTTCTTTATTAATTAAGATGCTAGACGGGTATAAATAGGGGCGTTAGATAGAGGGAAGAAGGATAATAAAGGCAATATAATAATTACTCCCCTACTATAATTACTGCCCCTATAAGATTTAAATATCTCTGCCCTACCTATCCGACCCCTTACTTCTACTTTTACCTTTATATATTTTATATATACTTCTCGTATCTCTCTTCGCGAGACTTTAAGCTATAGGAAGTTATATTATTATTTAATCCGTTTTATTATTCTTTAGATTCCTTAGTATCTATATATTAAATATTTATATATATCTTATATAACTTTATCTTATAACGCTAGTAGTATTTAGATTTTATTCTTATATATTAGAACTTCCGAATATTCTATATTATATCCCTTTAGTACTTTATATTCTTTTATCTATTTTAAGATCTTTTAGTAAGTTAAGTTATTAGGTTATACTTTAAATATTATATTTAGATATCGTTGCTAGTAGTTCCCGTTTTCTTTAATATTTAGGAGCTATCCTTTTACTATAGGTGCCCTTATATTATAGTTATTTTATCGACTAAGGGTATTAGCTCGACCGTTTTCTATTCCTTTTCTATAGATTATTTCGTAGTTAAATTCTAATAAGTATTTAGCCTATCGGATCTATTATTTATTTAACTATTACGTCGTTATAAAATATAAGATATTCTTATAATCTATATAAACCTTAACTTTATACTTACTTTTAAGAAGGTAGTATTAAATTTCCTTAAAAGCTTAAATAATTATAAGGAGTTCTTTATCGTAAATAAAGTAATTAAGTTCTATACTATATAGCTTCTTTTAGTAGAATATAATTAGTTATAGTCTTCCTTTATTATCTTTTTATCCGATTTATACTCTTAAAGTAAAGTCTAATATATTAGTTTTAAGTTCGATTTATCGTTTTAGATTAAAGGTAGTTAAGACTAGTTCTTATATAATTATAGTCTTAATATATTTAAAAGCTTTATTAGCTTTATTGTCTTATATAAATCCTTTTTCCTTCTTTATTAAGTTATATAGTAATACTATAATCTTTCCGAAATCTTTAATAAATCGTTAGTAGTAATTTATAAATCCTAGGAAACTTTATATATCCTTAATATTCTTTAGCGTTAGCTATTCTTTAACTAAGTTAATCTTATCTTATTATATTTATATCTCTCTTAGTAAGATTATATATCTAAGGAAGTCTACTTTTTATATATAAAACTTACTTTTTTCTAGTTTAACTAGTAACTTTATATTCTAAAGTATATAGAGTACCTTATAAACGTATTCCTTATATTCTTCTAAGGTATCCGAGAAAATTAATATATTATCTTAGTATACTACTATAAAGATATCTAAGTATTTATATAGGATATTATTAATTATCTATTAGAAAGTAGCTAGTATATTTATAAGTCTAAATAGTATTACTAAATATTTAAATAGTTTAAATTTCGTTCTAAAGGCTATTATTTATTTATATCCCTTTTTTATATATATTAAGTTATAAGCGCTTTTAAGGTTAAGGGCTATAAACTATTTTTTACTATATAGTCGATCTTATAGTTCTAATATAAGTAGTAATAGTATTCGGTCTTTTATTATAATATCGTTTAGTTATTTATAGTTAATAACTAATCGTAGCTTACTATTTTTCTTTAAAATAAATATAACTAGATAGCTTACTTTAGATATTAACGTTTATATATATCCCTTTTATAGATTCTTATTAAGGTAGTTATATAGCGTTTATAGTTGCTTTTTATTTAAGTTATAAATCTTATAAAACGTCGGCGTTATTCTATCCTTAAGATAAATTTCGTGGTCTTATTAGCTATATTTAAGTAACCCTATCTTAAGTTCTTCCTTAAAGAGTTTATTATATTTCCGGTATTCTTAGGGGATATTCTTTATTCTATCTTATAGGCTTTATTCTTTCTTTTAAGAGCTAGTTTCTCTTAACTTAAGCTCTTTATTAATTTATTTAAGGTCTTTCCTTAAAGTAGTAATAACTCTTTAGATCTTTATATTACGTCCTTTATTTTATTTATATCGGATGCTAGGTTATATAGCCGTATTAGTTAGTATATAGGTCTTATTAGTCGATTTTATTATATCTATTAATTTAGTTACTATTTTCGTTTATATCGCTAAAGCCTATAATAATTTACTTAAATAGTTATCCTTTTTATCTTATTTAATAGCTAAATTATCGTAAAATTTTACTTTCTCTTAAATCTACTAGTCTTAAAAACTTATATCTTCGTCCTAACGTAGCTAGCTAGTTTTCTAGTTAATTAGTAGGTTGCTCTCCTATAGCTATAGAAGCCCTAATATAAGGTTATATTCTTTAATATCTATAATATTAAAGTTAACTTATTTATCGTAGCCCTAGATATTAATATCGAGGTAATTAATCTCTATATTAATAATTCTATTATTATAGTTAAAGGCCTCTCCTTTAATATTTATAAGTTTATATAGATCTATCTTATATCTCTATATAAGTCGGTAATAATTAACGACTCTAGGTAAAACGTAATTACCTATTACGCTATAGTCTAAAAGTATATATATATAATATCCCGCGATTTATATATCTAATACTATTTAGTCGCTATATCTTACTATTACTATATATAAGGTCCTTAGATCTTATTATATTATACTAGTCTATAGCCCTTTTATAGATAGTATACCTTATTTTTTACTTAGTCTTTATTTATTTTATTTAGGTATTCTTCTTCGATTTATTATTAATATTATTTCTTTATATTTTCGTTATATAGTATTATATTAGGGCTTAAGAGACTAATTTCTTATAGCTAATTAAAGACTTCTTATTTCTTAACGCTATATCGTTTATATTATACTACTTTATAGTTAATTATATACTATGCTTTATAATTTTATTCGTTTTTATACTAAAGGTTAAGTTTTATTTTATATCTTTTTATTTTTCGCGTAGTATTTCTATATTAATTTTTCCTTAGTTAAATACGGCTTATAGCCTTTATACGTATTACTAATAATCTTTTAGTATACCGTTATATCGTTTATACTATACTTATACCTTTTTATATTTATAAACTCTATAGTTTAAGTATATATATTTATTATAATCTTCTTTATTATATTTAATTTATTATATAAGTCTTTAAAAGATTAATAGTTTAAATACCTTAAAGTAAGTAGCGTTATACTATTCCTTTATTTTAGCGTATTTATAGATTTTATATATCTCTAAAAGATATCTTATTAATAAACTATAATTATCGCGGTATTTAAGTAGTATACTATAATTAGGTTTTAATAATATAACTTAGTCGTTTAAGTAGCGTTAATTAATTTTCTAGTAGTTTAGTTTTATACTTAGGTAGGGTTTCGAAAGTACTTATCCTTTAAACCTAACTAGGAAGGCGTTATATCGTGCCTTTATCTAGAAGTATATTATATAGTTTAGGTAGATATATAATATCTATAAAATATACTTATAGTACTTATAAGTAAGTAGTATTTATAGATTATCTTTAAATTCTCCTTATAGTTACTATTCTCGTTATAAAGCTATAAAGGTATAGACTATAGCGATAGCTATAGTATAGTCTCCTTTATATAGTGCTAGTTAATATCGAATTAATATAGCTTATTAGTTTTCCGTAAGAATTTAAGGTATTTATTAGGTTTTAATTTTAAGTATTTCTTTAAATTCTTTAAAGTATAAAGCGTATTCTTTAATTATAGTATTTTCCCTTAGTAGTAAGGGTAATAGTATAAGTTCGTTCTTATCTTCTATTTCTCTAGGTATTTCTTATTCTTTAAAGCTTATATCGTTAATACTTTATTATTCCTCCTTAGGTTATTACCTAAGTTTTATAAGTATAAGGGCTATATTTATATCTTCTTTATTATATTATTTATAGACTACCTATTATTATTATTAATTTTTATTTTATATATCTTCCTAGAATCGTTTACCGTTCTTCTTAATTTAGTCCTAAGAGACTCTTTTAAAATAGGGGTATTTTAGTTCTATAAATTTAACTTATTTCTATATTTTAAGACCCCTTCGTTATATTATTATAAGGGTCTTCTTTAATAGCTTTAAGAACTATCTAATACTATTCTTATCGCTTAGGTATACTATATATTTATCGTTATAGTATATAGTCTAACTAAGGAGTTTATACTTTAGTTCCTATCTATTAGTAGCGTTTAGGTATTTCTTACCTTTTAGGGCTAGTATCTAGTAGGTTTTCTTCTCCTTATAAGGTTATCTATATTCCTTAAAGTAATATCTAAGTTTCTTATAGTTAAAACACTTTCCTTTACTTTTTTATATTACGTTTAGGTCTATCTTACCTAGGTTAGTTATATAAGTATAGGTAATAAGAGTTTCGCGCTTCTTTTTATAGTTAGCGCGTTAGTTAAAGTTATTCTTATAAGAAGGGTTCTAGTTTCCTTTTCCTTATTTCTTTTCTTAGTATCGCGTATACTATCTATCGTTAATTCGTACTACTATAGTAATATAGTCTAAGAGGTTATTAAGTTAATTTTCCTTATAGAGCTTATCCTTAACTTCTTCTTTAAGCCTATTATAGAATCGTAATATAAGAGGTTTATTATCCTAATTAAGCTTTAAAGTAACTTAACGGAACTTTATAGTATAATCTAATACTTAGATCCTTTATTAAAGTTCTTAAAGTTTTTATTTAGCTTCTTATTCCTTATTAGTTATTTTAAATACCTTTATAATTATTATAGAGTAGACCTAAGAGGGTAAAGGCTATAGTCGCGCTACTACCCCCCTTTACTATATACGGCGTATTATACGTACGCGATAAAAGGTAACGAATTAACTAAGCTGCCTAGCTTATTAATTAACTATACTTATTAACTATCTAAGCAACGCCTAGACTCTTATAATAATAGCTTCTTTAAATCCTTAGAAACTAGTAAAGACTTCGTCTATCTCGTTATCTTATTATACTAGTTAGTTATTAAGAAAGTCCCTTATAATAGGTCTAAACTAAGCGAGTACCGTTTTAAATAAATAATTTCTTATATAGAGTACCTTTTCGACTAGGTCTAAGAGTTTAGTAGGGTAAAACTAGTAGTAGGCCTTAAGTTAGGTAAGAAAGTCTCGAAGCGTGCTATAAGTACTATCGAATAGTCCTAGCTATTTTAGTTTAACTACTTTTCTAAGGTCCCTAACTTATCCGTTACCTCCTCCGTTCTTAAGTAACTATACCTTATATCGAAGGGTAATAATCTCGCGTATTATATCCTAAGGCGATATAGTAGCTCTAAAGTTAGTTAATCTAGCTTACTATATAGGTATATTAATAGTTACGATATTACTTAGAGTAACGCGGTATTATATTAAATAAGAGCTTTTAACGTATAACGACTAGTATTATTTTTAAAGGATAAACCTATTAAGGGGTTTATATTAGTAGATATAATAGGGCGTGGTCTAAGTAATAATAAGTATATTACGCTAGTAATAAGTCGGAGGTTATAGACCGTAGACTATAATTAAGTAATTAGAATTAAAGATAGAATTATAATAAAGATCTATATTAAAAGCTAGAGAGCTATCTATCTAAAGGAGTAAAAGTAGGTAGCTATATATACTTATAGAGACTATCCTTAGATTATAGTCTTAGCCGTAATCCCCTTTATAGCTTACTATAGCTTACTCGTAAGCTATACTCTTAAGTAGTAATCTATCTATATAAGGCTTACTTATCTTACGTACGCTTTAGGTAAGCTAAGCCTAAGTAACTTCTCGTCCCGACTATTATTCTAAGCCGCCTTATTATATAAATATAGCCGGCTCTCCTACGACCTACTAACTATAGTTATAATAGATTAATTACCTCGATATTAATATCTAGGGCTACGACGAATAAGTTAACTTCGATATTATAGATATTAAAGAATATAACTATATATTAGGACTTTTATAGCTATAAGAGAGCAACCTACTAATTAACTATAAAACTAGCTAGCTATATTAAAATAAAGATATAAGTTTCTAAGACTAGTAAGTTTAAGAGAAAGTAAAATTTTATAATAATTTAGCTATTAAATAAGATAAAAGGGATAACTATTTAAGTAAATTATTATAGGCTTTAGCGATATAAATAAAAATAGTAACTAAACCGGCAAATATAATAAAATCGACTAATAAGACCTATATACTAACCGATATAGCTATATAACCTAGTATCTAATATAAATAAAATAAAGGATATAATATAAAGATCTAAAGAGTTATTACTACTCTAAGGAAAGACCTTAAATAAATTAATAAAGAGCCTAAGTTAAGAGAAACTAGCTCTTAAAGGAAAGAATAAAGCCTATAAGATAGAATAAAGAATATCTTATAAGAATACCGAAAATATAATAAACTCTTTAAAGAAGAACTTAAGATAGGGTTACCTAAATATAGCTAATAGGACTATAAAATTTATCTTAAGGATAAAATAACGCTAATATTCTATAAGAACTATACCTTAAACGAAAAGTAACTATAAACGCTATATAACTACCTTAACGAGAATCTATAAAAAGGATATATATAAACGTTAATATCTAAAGTAAGCTACCTAGTTATATTTATTCTAAAGAGAAATAGTAAGCTATAACTAGTTATCGACTATAAACGCTTAAATAATATTATAATAAAGGACCGAATACTATTACCGCTTATATTAAAACTATAAGATTAACTATATAGTAAAAAATAGTTTATAGCCCTTAACCTTAAAGGCGCCTATAACTTAATATATATAAAAAAGGGATATAAATAGATAATAGCCTTTAAAACGAAATTTAGACTATTTAAATATCTAGTAATACTATTTAGACTTATAAATATACTAGCTACCTTTTAATAGATAATTAATAATATCTTATATAAATACTTAGATATCTTTATAGTAGTATACTTAGATAATATCCTAATCTTCTTAGATACCCTAAAAGAATATAAGGAATACGTCTATAAGGTACTCCGCGTACTTTAAAATATAAAGTTACTAGTTAAACTAAAGAAAAGTAAGTTCTATATATAAGAAGTAAACTTCCTTAGATATATAATCTTACTAAGAGAGATATAAATATAATAAGATAAAATTAACTTAGTTAAAGAATAGCTAACGCTAAAGAACGTTAAGGATATATAAAGTTTCCTAGGATTTATAAATTACTACTAACGATTTATTAAAGATTTCGGAAAGGTTATAGTACTACTATATAACTTAACGAAAAAGGAAAAAGAATTTATATAGGACGATAAAGCTAATAAAGCTTTCGAATATATTAAAACTATAATTATATAAGAACTAGTCTTAACTACCTTTACTTTAAAATAATAAATCGAACTTAAAACTAATATATTAGACTTTACTTTAAGAGTATAAATTAGATAAAAAGATAATAAAGGAAGACTATAACTAATTATATTCTACTTAAAGAAGCTATATAGTATAGAACTTAATTACCTTACTTATAATAAAGAATTCCTTATAATTATTTAAGCTTTTAAGGAATTTCGATATTACTTTCTTAAAAGTAAAGATAAAGTTTAGGTCTATATAGACTATAAGAATATCTTATATTTTATAATAATATAATAGTTAAATAGACGATAGATCTAATACGCTAAATACTTATTAGAATTTAACTATAAAATAATCTATAGAAAAGGAATAGAAAACGGTCGAGCTAATACCCTTAGTCGATAAAGCGACTATAATATAAGGGCACCTATAGCGAAAGGATAGCTCCTAGAATTTAATAAAAACGGGAACTACTAGAAACGATAGCTAAATATAATATTTAAAGTATAACCTAACGACTTAACTTACTAGAAGATCTTAAAATAGATAAAAGAATATAAAGTACTAAACGGATACGATATAGGATATTTAGAAGTTCTAATATATAAAAATAAAATCTAGATACTACTAGAATTACGAGATAAAGTTATATAAGATATATATAAATATCTAATATATAGATACTAAGGAATCTAAAGAATAATAAAACGGATTAAATAATAATATAACTTCCTATAGCTTAAAGAAGTAGTATAATAAGTTATTAAAGAATATAAACTTTATATATAAAGTAAAGCTAAATAATATAAACTATATAGAGAATTATAACCGCTACTAATACTAAAGAAACTATAGGATTTAATAGCTTTTAACTATATTATAAAGCTACTACTATTAAAAGAACCTATAACTAATATTAAGTATAATAGTATATTTATTATTACTCATAGATTAACGAAGTATAGATACTTTTTACTATATAAAGAAGTAAGTAATATAAATGAGCTAGTATATATATTCCTATAAATAATTATTAGTAATTATAGACTACTAAATAAGATTATCTTTAATAAAGGAAGTATATTTATAGCTAAGTTTTAATAAGCTCTTATAGTATAATTAAGGACGAAATATAAGCTTAGTATAGCTTATTACCTATAAATAGATAGATAAATAGAACGACTTAACTAAACGCTTAAATAATATTTACGATACTATATTAGCTATAAATAAAACGATTAAGTTAAATAGCTATTAATAGCGTAACTAGCTTATAATAGCTTAGTTATAGAAATAACTAAGCTCTTACTAGTATACGCTAATTATAAATATAACTTAGAAGTATTTAAGGTTACTCGATAAGGACTATAAGCGGAATAAGCGATACTATAAGTAGATTTATCGCGAAGCGTAGCCTAATTTCGTAGTTCTCGGAGATATCCCTTAGCACGAGGGACTAAGGAAGCTAAAAACACCCGGTATAGAAGAAGGAAGAAGGAGCTAAAAAGAGGTATAGAAAGGAGGGTAGGGGTATAAGGGGAAGTAGAAGTAGCGATAGCTTCCTATAGAGGTAGCGAAAGATAAGACGGATATGCCGGCAACGGCTAGAAAAGAGGGGAAAAACCAAAGAAGATACGGTCTAATAGAGAGCTATTTACGAAGGATATCTTAAATTAGCTTCGAAAAAGGGGCATTTTACCCCTCCTATAAGCACTAAATACCTAGGCCTAGAACGGAGGGGCAGAAAGATTAGGGGGTGCTATAATAGAAAGGGCCTATATAATAAGACTTACTATAAGGCTTCTATATAACCTTTAGAAGGAAGTTATTAAGACCGCTTATTACCTTCGGAACCGGACCCCGAGGGACCTTAAGGACCCTAGGGGACTAAACTAAGGAATAGACTAGAAATCCCCCCTCGAGCTCTTTACAAAGAAGAGGGCCTCGCTAGCCTACCTTCGTACCTACGGCTATAAGGCATACGTAATAACTGCCGATGCATAGCTAAAAAGGAAGAAGAAAAGAAAGCTTAATCCTAGAGCCTTTATTAGTTACCTTGTTAGTTATAATTCTACGAATATCTGCCGGATCTAGATTCCTCTTCTATAGAAGGTTATTTCGACTAGGGATATAATTTTCGACGAATCTAGCTTCTTCGACGGAAAGAGGGATTAATAGCCCCTCTTACTCTCTTAACGTTAGCTAATTTAGAAGATTTAAATCCCCCCTTCCTAACAGTCTTAAGAAGAGGTCTTAGATAAGGAAACGGAAGAAGAAACCGACGTTAAAGTAGTTAAGGATAACGCTGACTTCGAAGAAGAAGAAGAGGAAGCTACTAGATTAGATAATCTAAACGAAGAAGAAGACTATAGGAAAGCGGTAGAGCTAGAATACGCCTACCTCCCTACGCCTCCTCTTACGGAATAAGAAGAAGATCTAGAAGTAGCTTTTTTAGTTAGTCTTCCCGTCACGGCCCCTAAGGGGGTAGGAAAGGCACCTCTTAAAGGATTACCCGGATGCCTTTTTATCCTTGCTTTAAAAAGCAAAGGAAGGTATAGGGCCCGATACGGATACTAAAGAAGACTAACTTCTCCCCTATTTCGATCGTTTTTCCGACTTCTACCTAACGCTAATAGAAGACGGTTCCTATAGAGCGTTTATAGCAGGCCGGCCTTTTAAGCTACTATTAGCAAGGAAGGTATATAAAAGAGACCTCCCGGACCTACTAGTAAACTAGAAGCAGCTAGAAAAACACCCCTTTAAAGACTAGTTTTTCTAGGCCTAGAAAGACCACCTAGCCTTATACGAAGAGATAGGGTCTTTTAAAGAGGTCCTTAAGGAAAAAGTAAGAGGAAAATAGGTCCTTAGCGATAAATAGGTCTTTATCTATAAGACTAATAAACACAGCTTCCTTTAAAAGTATAAAGCCCGGCTAGTTATCTATAGGAATTAATAGGAAAAAGGGGATTTACCTACTAGGGCAACCACCCTAGCTAGGATGTCTTTTCGGACCCTTATAGCTATAGCAGTAGAATTCGACCTCGAGCTCGATTAGATAGATACAGTTAATGCCTTTATTAACTGCCTACTCGAGGAAGAAGAAGTTATCTATATACGACTTCCTCTTAGTTTCTAATAACTAGGAAAGGTTCTATAGCTTAGGAAAGCTCTATATAGACTACGAAGATTACCCCTTCTTTAGCAATAGTATTTAATAGGTTCCTTCGAAGCCCTAGGCTTTACGAAAGTCCCTTAGGAACCGTATATAATATAGAAGGGTAAAATCACGGTCTTCTTCTACGTCGACGATATTATCTAGGCGTACCTAAAAGAGGAAGAAGCTGCTATAAGGGAGGCTATACGAGGCCTATAATAAAGGTATAAGATAACTAAGCTAGGGGAGCTAAAGTAGTTCCTAGGGATACGAATCCTTAGGAATAGGTCTTAAAGGACTATCTAGCTTACCTAAGACGCCTATATCGATAAGGTCGCTTATAAATTCCTCCCTAATTCCCTCGATAAGAAGCTTCCCTCTACGCCTATATTAGACGAAGAGCTTTTACCTAATCCGTCCTTTTAAGCTAGGGAGCAAGAGAAACACTAATATTAATAGAAGGTAGGCTCCTTGCTTTTTTTAGCTATTTCTACTAGACCAGATATCTCTTTTACGGTCTCCCGGTTAGCTAGGCATAACTAGAATCCTAGCCCTAGGTATTAAGAAGTAGCAGACAGAGCTATCCTTTATCTCTATTTAACGAGATTATATAGTCTACGCCTAAGAGGGCTAGAAGGAAGAAATAAGCTACCGAAATCTTCCTCTATTCGAGCGATTCGTCCTTTATAGATAATTCCTTAGATAGAAAGAGCTTATAGGGGTATATTATATCCCTTTTTAGAGGAACTATTGCTTAGAGAGCTTCGAAGTAGGCTACCGTTATAACTTTAAGTACGGAGGCAGAGCTACTAGCTCTTTTAGAAGCGTTAAAAGAAGCGATTTTCCTTAGCCGGCTACTAATATCGTTACGACTATAAATTCCAACCCTATTAGCTATAGAATGCGATAATACGTAGACTATACGAATTCTTACGGAAAATAGTAAGTTATCGACCTAGCTATAGTATATTAATATCTACTAGTATTAGTTACGCTAAGAGGTCTAAAGGGGACTTATTTCCGTCTATTAGGTTCTAACGGTATTAATAAAAGCTAACGGTCTTACGAAGCCCCTACCGAAGTAGAAGCTAGCTATCTTTTTATAGCAAATTAGGCTAGAAGACGTTCGAGAGAAGCTATCCTTAGAAGCCCGCCTTAAGAGTCTACGAGAGGAGCTAATAGCACGTACGAGAAGGTAACGTCTATAGCCGAAGAAAAGGAAGAGGTTTTTCCCTTTAGAGGGCCCCTTATTTAATTAGGTTTTTCCCTTCTAAGAAGGCCCCCTTTCTTATAGGACTTTCCCCTCTTTAGGCCCCTTTTCCTTAAGTAGGTCTAAAAGAGCCTAGGGACCCGAAAGGGCCCTTACTTTCCTCGAGTAAAGGGAGAAGTATAGAGCTAAGAACCTCCTCTATACGCTTACTAGCCCGAAGCCGTATTAGCTATGCCCTTAAGGGGCAGGCTATAGCTAAGGGGGTATATCGCGAAGCGTAGCCTAATTTCGTAGTTCTCGGAGATATCCCTTAGCATAAGGGACTAAGGAAGCTAACAACACCCGGTATAGAAGAAGGAAGAAGGAGCTAAAAAGAGGTATAAAAAGGAGGGTAGGGGTATAAGGGGAAGTAGAAGTAGCGATAGCTTCTTATAGAGGTAGCGAAAGATAAGACGGATATGCTAGCAACGGCTAGAAAAGAGGGGAAAAACCGGTAAAAAGCTCGGTAGTTAAAAGGATATTAGTAGCTTCTTTAAGTAGGATCTTCTTTATTAATTAAGATGCTAGATAGGTATAAAGAGGGGCGTTAGATAGAGGAAAGAAGGAGAATTAAGGCAATATAATAATTACTCCCCTACCTTTATTGCTGCTCCCGTAAGAATTATATCTCTTTACCCTACCTATCCGACCCCTTACTTTTAATTTTACCTTCGTATATTTTTTATATACTTCTTATATCTCTCTTCGCGAGAAGATTAGCTACGAAAATTATATAAAGAAATATAATAAGAACTTTAATTTATTAGGGAACGAATATCTACTTACTATAATCGGAAAAGATTATAGGGACTAATCTTTTAAGAGGGAGATATAGTCTACCTTATATAACGAAATATTAAAATAAAATAACTAAGTAATAAATTAGATTTTAAGAAACTTAGACCGTTTAAGGTTAAGAAAACTATTTTAAAAGTTAACTATAAACTTTCGCTACTAATAATAATATAGATATACCTAATATTTTATATCTTATTATTAAAACTAGCGCTATAAAACGCTAAACTATAGGAAAAAATTCAAGTTAATAACGATTAAGAATATAAAGTAGAATAAATACTAAATATAAGAAAATAAGGTTAGTAATAAAAGTACCTTATTAAGTAGAAGGGATATAGACTAGAGGAAAATACTTAAGAACTACTTAAGTACTTAACTTACTATAGCTTTCTACTTCGATAATTTTACTAGAAGTTTTAAAAGGGATTAAAGGACTAAGATCTATAAACTCCTCGCTAATATTAAATAAGGACTAATTCGCCTCGTTAAGAACGCCTAACGATTATAAGTTATTTACTACCTAATACTTATACGTATTAAGCGTAGGTAAAACGCTATCCTTAGTATCTACTTCTTAGATACTACGACGAAATAACTTAGAACTCTTTTCCTTTATATAATTCCGAATCTTTTAGATATAAGCTAAACGATTAATAGTAATAGATATTTACGACTAAAGGTTAGTAAGCTATGCCTAAAGCTTTAATAAGGCTTCCCTAGCTTCCTCTTCTTTAGAATATAGCCTATACTACCTCGCTAATAATTTAGTTACTAAAAGAAATATATTAGCTACTATATATAGAAAGAATTAAAAGATAGCTATAAAAAGAGGCTACTAAAATACGATTATAATAAGGACGACTACTAGTAATATAATTATTATAGCGCGAAGAATTTTTAGCTATCCGATAATTTTCTTCTTTACTTTAAAGTATCGAGTATATAGTATATTAGTAGGATCTCCGCTTAAGTTAATATATTCGGTAAGAGTAGCGCGCTCGGAGGCTTTTCGGGAACGACTTTTTTAGTATACGACTAGATATACTATTAGTAATATATCCTAAAAAGATAAAGAAATAAGGAACGATATACTTACGCACGACGCGATAAGGGTATATTTATATACGGCGGCTAAGGCAGCTATAGTTATCGCGAAGCGTGGCCTGATTTCGTAGTTCTCGGAGATATCCCTTAGTACGAGGGACTAAGGAAGCTAAAAACACCCGGTATAGAAGAAGGAAGAAGGAGCTAAAAAGAGGTATAGAAAGGAGGGTAGGGGCATAAGGGGAAATAGAAGTAGCGATAGCTTCTTATAGAGGTAGCGAAAGATAAGACGGATGTGCCGGCAACGGCTAGAAAAGAGGGGAAAAACCAGCAAAAAGCTCGGTAGTCGAAAGGATATTAGTAGCTTCTTTAAGCAGGATCTTCTTTATTAATTAAGATGCTAGTTAGGTATAAAGAGGGGCGTTAGATAGAGGAAAGAAGGATAATTAAGGCAATATAACAATTACTCCCCTACCGTAATTGCTGCTCCTATAAGAATTAATAAGACGGATGTGCCGGCAACGGCTAGAAAAGAGGGGAAAACCCAGCAAAAAGCTCGGTAGTCGAAAGGATATTAGTAGCTTCTTTAAGCAGGATCTTCTTTATTAATTAAGATGCTAGTTAGGTATAAAGAGGGGCGTTAGATAGAGGAAAGAAGGATAATTAAGGCAATATAACAATTACTCCCCTACCGTAATTGCTGCTCCTATAAGAATTATATCTCTCTGCCCTGCCTATCCGACCCCTTACTTTTAATTTCACCTTCGTGCATTTTTATATACTTCTCGCACCTCTCTTCGCGAGAGTTATAAGCCCGGGAGGATATTCCTATACCTTCCGGCTACTATAAAAGGCACCTTTCTTATATCCCTCGTAGCTTCCTTTTACCCCTCTTACTAGAAAAGCCGATTTTTAACCGACTTTTCTACCTTTCCCCGTAATAATAACGAAAATCGACTCCTCTACCGTCCCTACGGTCTATAGGATGATTCTTATGGAGCCCTAAGATTAGGATAAGTAGGTAAAGGAGCTATAGGCTCGGGTAGATAGAACTATCTATAATTTAGTCTTCTCTAATAAGTAGGACCCTCTTAAGCCCCCTCTTTATCCTAAGGCAACGGACTTTATAGAGGGAGCTACCCTCTTAGTCTAAGCTAACCTCTATATAATAGAGAGCCTTTTCTACTACCTTAGGCGACTACGAGAGTTACCGAAAGGAATACCTCTACGAAACGAAGCTATTAACGGCTGCTCGTATAGCGATAACGGAATCCGTTAATGCCGTAAAGCTAATCTCTCTTCGAGAAGAAGAGACTCCTAGGCAGTAGCTTTTAAAGCTTAAGACCTCGACAGCTCCCTCGAGAGGTTATATAACTAACCGTATTAAGAAGACCTATACGGCCTACCTAGGAGCTTTTTCTACTAAGAACCTACTAGCTTCTTCGTAGCTAGCTAAGTAGGAAGAAATCCTCGAGGAAGCTAACTAATACTTCCTTATAGAAGCTCTTTCCGGCTAGTAGCTACGGGATATATCTCTACTAATAAAGCCTATTAGTAACGGTTACTCGACTATCTTTCGAGAGGCTAGCCGGGAACTAGACGAAGAGGCTGCTAGAGTATAATAGTAAGCAGTCTTATTCCTTCGTGGCTAGCAGTCGACCTAGATAGCTCGACCTATAGCTGCTATAGCCCCTATTGCTGCGGCCCCCGCTGCTGCTGCTGCGGCTGTTGCTCCTTCGGCTCCTCCTCCCTCGAGAGCCTTAACCCCGTCTTTAACGGCTGCCCTAGCCCCGGCCCCGGCTCCGCCTTTTGCTCCGGGCCCCGGTCCCGTCTATTAGACCGGCCCGACTAGTCCCCTAATAGACCTTTTAGTCCGTTAGTAGAAAGATTAGGGAACTAGTTAAAATCGAACCTCGTTATTATTAGCAATAATGGGTAAAAAGGGGGGGTTTTTAAGTAGACCTTCTAGACTAGGACGAGTATTCCTCGAAGAAACGAACGAGGAGGAATCGACCTACCTACTAAGTATATAAAAAGCCCTATCGGCTAGAAGACTGCTAGCAGGTCTTCGAGGAAAACCGACCTAAAGGAATTAACCCTTTAAAGAGGCTGCGAGAAATAATATAATAGTCTCTTAAGGAGGACCCCTCGTTATAGAAGAAGATAGACGAGATTTAGGTTACTAAGAAATAGCAACTAATAACGCCGCTGCCCTTATTCGAGCCGTAAATTCGAGGAAAAATCGTTAGTATAGTAAATCCGGCCTTTGTCTTCCCTATAGATTAATAAGGCTAAGACTAACCGTTAGAGCCCTCCGATTATCCCCTACGAAAATCAGCTATCCTTAACTCTAGTGCTGCCCTCGATATCTATAATATACTCTTACGATTCCGGTCCTTTAAGAAGGCACGAAGGGAATATCTTATTACTAGGGAATTAACGGTACGGATAAAGGGATACGGAAGGGTAAATTTTACAATAAAATTACCTAACGGATCTATATAAATTCTTCGAAGAAAAAGGGTAGCTTTTTGCCCTCGATTTTTAACGAGCTTAATTTCCTTCTGCCTTCTTCGAGAGGAAGGAATCTTCTAGGATACGACGTCTAAGCCTACGAGGCTAGTCTAGAAGAATTAGACTATTAAGCTTATCGAGGAGAAATTCGGTTAATTCGTTCTCGAACTCTAACCTATTTATAGTAAGGAAATACTTAAGAAGTTAGCTTTCCCTACTAGGAGGAATAGGTCTACTATAAAAGACCCTCTTCTAGCAGCCTAAGGAAATAGTATTCTTTAGCACGCACGACTTAGTTACCCGGGCCCCCTAGCTTTATATAAGCTAGGCCAATAATAGGGCGTATAAATAAGGGGCCTAAAGACCGTCGAATGCGAATACTACGGCTAAGGAAAGACTAAGAGACGAATTTCTAGACGGACCCTAATACGGCCGGACCAGCTATATAAGGAAATTTAGGTCGACTAGACCAACGTCTTTAGGGATTAAGAAAGCTTCGTTAGAGTAATGTTTTTTATAGACGCTTTTTTAGGGATAGTTTTCCCCTATTTCTTACGGACCTACCTAAGTAAGTATAACTAGTCTACCATCTAGGACTTCGTTAACTAGATAAAATCCTACTTTAGCTATAAGGTAGAGAAGATACGGTCTAACGGAGAGCTATTTACGAAGGATATCTTAAATTAGCTTCGAAAAAGGGGCATTTTACCCCTTCCGTTAGCACCGAATACCTAGGCTTAGAACAGAGGGGTAGAAAGATTAGGGGGTGCTATAATAGAAAGGGCCCGTACGATAAGACTTACTATAAGGCTTCTATACGACCTTTAGAGGGAAGTTATTAAGACCGCTTATTACCTTCGGAACCGGACCCCGAGGGACCTTAAGGACCCTAGGGGACTAAACTAAGGAATAGACTAGAAATCCCCCCTCGAGCTCTTTACGAAGAAGAGGGCCTCGCTAGCCTACCTTCGTGCCTATAGCTATAAGGCATACGCAATAACTGCCGATATATAGCTAAAAAGGAAGATGAAAAGAAAGCTTAATCCTAGAGCCTTTATTAGTTACCTTATTAGGTATAATTCTACGAATATCTTCTAGATCTAGATTCCTCTTCTATAGAAGGTTATTTCGACTAAGGATATAATTTTCGATGAATCTAGCTTCTTCGATAGAAAGAAGGATTAATAGCCCCTCTTACTTATATAACGTTAGCTAATTTAGAAGATCTAAATCCCCCTTTCCTAATAGTCTTAAGAAGAGGTCCTAGACGAGGAAACGGAAGAAGAAACTAACGTCGAAGTAGTCGAGGATAACGCCGACTTCGAAGAAGAAGAGGAAGCTGCTAGACTAGATAATCTAGACGAAGAAGGAGACTATAGGAAAGCGGTAGAGCTAGAATACGCCTACCTCCCTACGCCTCCTCTTACGGAATAAGAAGAAGATCTAGAAGCAGCTTTTTTAGTTAGTCTTCCTATCTCGGCCCCTAAGGGGGTAGGAAAGGCACCTCTCTTAAAGGATTACCTAGCTGCCTTTTTATCCCTGCTTCGAGAAGCAAAGGAAGGCCGGCTATTTAAGCCGATATTAGTAAGGAAGGTATATAAAAGAGACCTCCCGGACCTACTAGCAAAATAAAAGCAGCTAGAAAGACACCCCTTTAGAGACTAGTTTTTCTAGGCTTAGAAAGACTACCTAGCCTTATATAAAGAGATAGGGTCTTTCGAAGAGGTCCTTAAGGAAAAGGTAAGAGGAAAACAGGTCCTTAGCTATAAGTAGGTCTTTATCTATAAGACTAATAAACACAGCTTCCTTTAAAAGTATAAAGCCCGGCTAGTTATCTATAAGAATTAATAGGAAAAAGGGGATCTACCTACTAGGGCAACCACCTTAGTAGGGATATCTTTTCGGAACTTTATAGCTATAGTAGCAGAATTCGACCTCGAGCTCGAATAGATAGATATAGTTAACGCCTTTATTAACTATCTACTTAAGGAAGAAGAAGAAGTTATCTATATACGCCTTCTATTAGGCTTCTAATAGCTAGGAAAGGTTCTATAGCTTAGGAAAGCTCTATACGGACTACGAAGATTACCCCTTCTTTAGCAATAGCATTTAATAGGTTCCCTCGAAGCCCTAGGCTTTAAGAAAGTCCCTTAGGAACCATATATAATATAGAAGGGAAAAATTACGGTCTTCTTCTACGTCGATAATATTATCTAGGCCTACCTAAAAGAGGAAGAAGCTGCTGCTAGGGAGGCTATACGAGGCCTATAATAAAGGTATAAGATAACTAAGCTAGGGGAACTAAAGTGGTTCCTAGGGATACGAATCCTTCGGAATAGGTCCTAACGGACTATCTAGCTTACCTAGGACGCCTATATCGATAAGGTCGCTTATAAATTCCTCCCTAATTCCCTCGATAAGAAGCTTCCCTCTACGCCTATATTAGACGAAGAGCTTTTACCTAATCCGTCCTTTTAAGCTAGGGAGTAAGAGAAACACTAATATTAATAGAAGGTAGGCTCCTTGCTTTTTTTAGCTATTTCTACTAGACCGGATATCTCTTTTACGGTCTCCCGGCTAGCTAGGTATAATAAGAATCCTAGCCCTAGGCATTAAGAAGTAGTAGATAGAGCTATCCTTTATCTCTATTTAACGAGATTATATAGTCTGCGCCTAGGAGGGTAGGGAAGGAAATAAGCTGCCGAAATCTTCCTTTATTTAAGCGATTCGTCCTTTACGGACAATTCCTTAGATAGAAAGAGCTTATAAGGGTATATTATATCCCTTTTTAGAGGAACTATTACTTACAGAGCTTCGAAGTAGGCTACCGTTATAACTTTTAGTATAGAGGTAGAGCTACTAGCTCTTTTAGAAGCGTTAAAAGAAGCGATTTTCCTTAGCCGGCTACTAATATCGTTATAACTATAAATTCCGACCCTATTAGCTATAGAATATAATAATACGCAGACTATAAGAATTCTAACGGAAAATAGTAAGTTATCGACCCGGCTATAGTATATCGATATCTACTAGTATTAGTTACGCTAAGAGGTCTAAAGGGGACTTATTTCCGTCTATTAGGTTCTAACGGTATTAATAAAAGCCAACGGTCTTACGAAGCCCTTACCGAAGTAGAAGCTAGCTATCTTTATATAGTAAATTAGGCTAAAAGACGTTCGAGAAAAGCTATCCTTAAAAGCCCGCCTTAAGAGTTTACGAGAGGAGCTAATAGCCCGTACGAGAAGGTCACGTCTATAGCTAAAGAAAAGGAAGAGGTTTTTCCCTTTAGAGGGCCCCCTATTTAATTAGGTTTTTCCCTTCTAAGAAGGCCCCCTTTCTTATAGGACTTTCCCCTCTTTAGGCCCCTTTTCCTTAAGTAGGTCTAAAAGAGCCTAGGGACCTAAAAGGGCCCCTACTTTCCTTAAGTAAAGGGAGAAGTATAGAGCTAAGAACCTCCTCTATACGCTTACTCGCCTAAAGCTATATTAGCTATACCCTAAAGGGGCAGGCTATAGCTAAGGGGGTATATCGCGAAGCGTAGCTTAATTTCGTAGTTCTTAGAGATATCCCTTAGCACGAGGGACTAAGGAAGCTAAAAACACCCGGTATAGAAGAAGGAAGAAGGAGCTAAAAAGAGGTATAAAAAGGAGGGTAGGGGTATAAGGGGAAGCAGAAGTAGCGATAGCTTCCTATAGAGGTAGCGAAAGATAAGACGGATATACCGGCAACGGCTAGAAAAGAGGGGAAAAACTAGTAAAAAGCTCGGTAGTCGAAAGGATATTAGTAGCTTCTTTAAGCAGGATCTTCTTTATTAATTAAGATGCTAGTTAGGTATAAAGAGGGGCGTTAGATAGAGGAAAGAAGGATAGTAAGAAGAAGGAAGAAGGAGCTAAAAAGAGGTATAAAAAGGAGGGTAGGGGTATAAGGGGAAGCAGAAGTAGCGATAGCTTCCTATAGAGGTAGCGAGAGATAAGACGGATATGCCGGCAACGGCTAGAAAGGAGGAGAAAAACCGGCAAAAAGCTCGGTAGTTAAAGGGACATTAGTAGCTTCTTTAAGTAGGATCTTCTTTATTAATTAAGATGCTAGAAGGGTATAAAGAGGGGCGTTAGATAGAGGAAAGAAGGATAATTAAGGCAATATAACAATTACTCCCCTACCGCAATTGCTGCTCCTATAAGAATTAAATCTCTCTGCCCTGCCTATCCGACCCCTTACTTCTAATTTCACCTTCATGCATTTTTATATACTTCTCGTATCTCTCTTCGCAAGAATAAAAACTTTAAGAACTCTAATAAAGGATCTTAGTATCGGATTATACTACGAAGTTCCGTTAAGTTACCTTAAAGCTTAATTAGGACGACGAACCCCTTATATTACGATTCTACGACGGGCTTAAAGAAGAAGTTAAGGACGAGCTCTATAAGGAAAATCGACCTAATAACCTCTCGGACTATATTACTATAGTAGTATAAATCGATAATAGATAGTATACGCGACGCTAAGAAAAGAAATAAGGAAGAGGAAACTAGAACCCTTCTTATAGAAATAACTTTAGCTAACGCGCTAACTATAAGAAGAAGCGCGAAACTCCTATTACCTATGCCTATATAACTAACCTAGGTAGGATAGATCTAGATATAATATAGAAAAGTAAAGGAAAGTATTTTAACTATAGGAAACTTAGATATTACTTTAAAGAATATAGATAACCTTATAAGGAGAAGAAAACCTACTAGGTACTAGCCCTAGAAGGTAAGAAATACCTAAACGCTATTAATAGATAGGAACTAAAGTATAAACTCCTTAGTTAGACTATATACTACGACGACGAATATATAGTATACTTAAGTAATAAAAATAATACTAGATAGTTCCTAAAGCTACTAAAGAAGACCCTTATAATAATATAACGAAGGGATCCTAAAATATAGAGATAGGTTAAATTTATAGAACTAGGATACCCCTATCTTAAAGGAGTCTCCTAAGACTAGATTAAGAAGAACGGTAAATAATTCTAAGAAGATATACGAAATAAAAATCAATAATAATAATAGGTAGTCTATAAATAATATAATAAAGAAGATATAGATATAGCCCTTATACTTACGAAACTCGGATAATAACCTAAGGAGGAATAATAAAGTATCGACGATATAAGCTCTAAAGAATAAGAAATACTTAAAGAAATAGAAGACGAGAACGAACTTATACTACTACCCTTACTATTAAGGGAAAATACTACGATTAGAGAATACGCTTTATACTTTAAAGAATTTAAAGAAATACTTAAAATTAAAACCTAATAAATACCTTAAATTCTTATAGAAAACTAATAAGCTATATTAATTCGATATTAACTAGTACTATATAGAGGAGACTATACTATAGCTATTACTATAGTTAATACCTTTATAGCTCTATAATAAGAATAGTAACTATAAGGAGAATTTAAAGACGATCTATAAATACTACTTACTTATAAGTACTATAAGTATATTTTATAGATATTATACGTCTACTTAGATTATATAATATACTTCTAGATAAAGGTATAATATAACGCCTTCCTAGTTAGGTTTAAAGGATAAGTACTTTTAAAACCCTACCTAAGTATAGAACTAAACTACTAGAAAATCGATTAATGCTACCTAAATAACTAAGTTATATTATTAGAACCCGATTATAGTACGCTACTTAAATACCGCGATAATTACGGTTTATTAACGAGATATCTTTTAGAGATATATAAAATCTATAGACACGCTAAAATAGAGGAATAGTATAACGCTACTCGCTCTAAGATATCTAAACCCTTAATCTTTTAAAGACTTATATAATAAGTTAAATATAATAAAGAAAATTATAACGAATACGTATACCTAAACTATAGAATTTATAAATATAAAAAAGCATAAGTATAGTATAAACGATATAACGGTATACTAAAAGATTATTAGTAATATATATAAAGGCTATAAGCTATATTCGACTAAGGAAGAATCGATATAGAAATACTACGTAAAAAATAGAAAGACGCTAAACGAAAACTTAACCTTTAGTATAAAAACGAATAAAATTACGAAGTATAGTACGTAATTAACTACGAAGTAGTATAATATAAACGATATAGCGTTAAGAAATAAGAACTCTTCGATTAGCTATAAGAAATTAGTCTTTTAAGCCCTAATATAATACTACGCGATAAAAATATAAAGAAATAATACTAATAATAAATCGAAGAAGAATACCTAAATAAAACGAATAAGGACTAGGTAAAAAACAAGGTACGCTATCTATAAAAGGGCTATAGACTATTATAATATAATAAGATCTAAGGACCTTATATATAGCAACGGTAAGCTATAGTAACTAAATAGTATTAGATATTTAAATTATAGGATATTATATATATATACTTTTAGACTATAGCGCGATAGGTAACTACGTTTTACTTAGAGTCGTTAATCGTTACTAACTTATATAAAGATATAAGATAGATCTATATAAACTTATAAATATCGAAAGAGAGGCCTTTAACTATAATAATAGAATTATTAATATAGAGATTAATTACCTCGATATTAATATCTAGGGCTACGACGAATAAGTTAACTTTAATATTATAGATATTAAAGAATATAACCTTATATTAAGGCTTCTATAGCTATAGGAGAGCAACCTACTAATTAACTAGAAAACTAGCTAGCTACGTTAGGACGAAGATATAAGTTTTTAAGACTAATAGATTTAGGAGAAAGTAAAATTTTACGATAATTTAGCTACTAAATAAGATAAAAAGTATAACCGTTTAAGTAAATTATTATAGGCTTTAGCGATATAGACGAAAATAGTAACTAAACCGGCGGATATAATAAAATCGACTAATAAGACCTACGTACTAACTAACACGGCTATATAACCTAGTATCCGATATAAATAGAATAAAGGATATAATATAAAGACCTAAAGAGTTATTACTACTTTAAGGAAAGACCTTAAATAAATTAATAAAGAGCTTAAGTTAAGAGAAACTAGCTCTTAAGAGAAAGAATAAAGCCTATAAGATAGAATAAAGAATATCCCTTAAAAATACCGGAAATATAATAAACTCTTTAAAGAAGAACTTAAGATAAGGTTACCTAAATATAGCTAATAGGACTACGAAATTTATCTTAAGGATAGAATAACGCTAACGTTCTATAAAATCTATAACTTAAACGAAAAGTAACTATAAACGCTATACGACTACCTCGACGAGAATCTACGAAAAGGATATATATAAATATTAATATCTAAAGTAGGCTATCTAATTATATTTATTTTAAAGAAAAACGGTATACTATAACTAGTTATCGACTATAGACGCTTAAACGATATTATAATAAAGGATTAAATACTATTACCGCTTATATTAGAACTATAAGATCGATTATATAGTAAAAAATAGTTTATAGCCCTCGACCTTAAAGGCGCCTATAACTTAATATAATAAAAAAAGGGATATAAATAGATAATAGCCTTTAGAATAAAATTTAGACTATTTAAATATCTAGTAATACTATTTAGACTTATAAATATACTAGCTACCTTTTAACGGATAATTAATAATATCCTACGTAAATACTTAGATATCTTTATAGTAGTATATCTAGATAATATCCTAATCTTCTTAGATACCCTAGAAGAATATAAAGAATACGTCTATAAGGTACTCCGCGTACTTTAGAATATAAAGTTACTAATTAAACTAAAGAAAAGTAAGTTTTATATATAGGAAGTAGACTTCCTTAGATATATAATCTTACTAAGAGAGATATATATATAATAAGATAAGATTAACTTAGTTAAAGAATAGCTAACGCTAAAGAACGTTAAGGATATATAAAGTTTCCTAGGATTTATAAATTACTACTAACGATTTATTAAAGATTTCGGAAAGATTATAGTATTACTATATAACTTAATAAAGAAGGAAAAAGGATTTATATAAGACAATAAAGCTAATAAAGCTTTTAAATATATTAAGACTATAATTATATAAGAACTAGTCTTAACTACCTTCGATCTAAAATAATAAATTAAACTTAAAACTAATATATTAGACTTTACTCTAAGAGTATAAATCGGATAAAAAGATAATAAAGAAAGACTACGACTAATTATATTTTACTTAAAAAAGCTATATAGCGTAGAACTTAATTACCCTATCTACGATAAAGAATTCCTTATAATTATTTAAGCTTTTAAGGAATTTCGATACTACTTTCTTAGAAGTAAATATAAAGTTAAGGTCTATATAGATTATAAGAATATCTTATATTTTATAACAACGTAATAGTTAAACGGACGATAGATCTAATAGGCCGAATATTTATTAGAATTCGACTATAAAATAATCTATAGAAAAGGAATAAAAAACGGTCGAGCTAATACCCTTAGTCGACGAAGTAACTATAATATAGGGGCACCTATAGCGAAAGGATAGCTCCTAGAAATTAACGAAAACGGGAACTACTAATACTAATAGCTAAATATAATATTTAAAGTATAACCTAATAACTTAATATACTAAAAGATCCTAAAATAGATAAAAGAATATAAAGTACTAAACGGATATAATATAGAATATTTAGAAGTTCTAATATATAAAAATAAAATCTAGATACTACTAGAATTACGAGATAAAGTTATATAAGATATATATAAATATCTAATATATAGATACTAAGGAATCTAAAGAATAATAGAACGGATTAAACGATAATATAACTTCCTATAGCTTAAGGAAGTAGTATAATAAGTTATTAAAGAATATAAACTTTATATATAAAGTAAAGCTAAATAATATAAACTATACGGAGAATTATAACCGCTACTAGTACTAGAGAAACTATAGGATTCGATAGCTTTCGACTATATTATAAAGCTATTACTATCGAAAGAACCTATAATTAATATTAAGTACGATAGTATATTTATTATTACCGATAGACTAACGAAGTATAGGTATTTTTTACTATATAAAGAAGTAAGTAATATAGAAGAGCTAGTATATATATTCCTACGAATAATTATTAGTAATTATAGACTACCGAATAAGATTATCTTTAATAGAGGAAGTATATTTATAGCTAAGTTTTAGTAAGCTCTTATAGTATAATTAAGGAAAAAATATAAGCTTAGTATAGCTTATTACCTATAAATAGATAGATAAATAGAACGACTTAACTAAACGCTTAAATAATATTTACGATACTATATTAGCTATAAATAAAACAATTAAGTTAAATAGCTATTAATAGCGTAACTAGCTTATAATAGCTTAGTTATAGAAATAACTAAGCTCTTACTAGTATACGCTAATTATAGATATAACCTAGAAGTATTTAAGGTTACTTAATAAGGACTATAAGTAAAATAAGCGATATTATAAGTAGATTAGCTATAAAGATTATATAAAGAAATATAATAAGAACTTTAATTTATTAGACAATAAATATTTACTTACTATAATCGGAAAAGATTATAAGGACTAATCTTTTAAGAGGGAGATATAGTCTACCTTATACAACGAAATATTAAAATAAAACGACTAAGTAATAAATTAGATTTTAAGAAACTTAGACCGTTTAAGGTTAAGGAAACTATTTTAAAAGTTAACTATAAACTTTCGCTACTAATAATAATATAGATATACCTAATATTTTATATCTTATTATTAGAACTAGCGCTATAAAACGCTAAACTATAGGAAAAAATCGAAGTCGATAATAATTAAGAATATAAAGTAAAATAAATACTAGATATAAGAAAATAAGGTTAGTAATAAGAATACCTTATTAAGTAAAAGGGATATAGACTAAAGGAAAATACCTAGGAACTACTTAAGCACTTAACCTACTATAGCTCTCTACTTCGATAATTTTACTAAAAGGTTTAAGAGGGATTAAAGGACTAAGATCTATAAACTCCTTACTAATACCGAACGAGGACTAATTTACCTTATTAAGAACGCCTAACGATTATAAGTTATTTACTACCTAATACCTATGCGTATCGAGTATAGGTAAAACGCTATCCTCGGTATCTACTTCTTAGATACTATAACGAAATAACTTAGAACTCTTTTCCTTTATATAATTCTAAATCTTTTAGATATAAGCTAAACGATTAATAGCGATAGATATTTACGACTAAAGATTCGTAAGCTATGCCTTAAGCTCTAATAAGGCTTCCTTAGCTTCCTCCTCTTTAGAATATAGCCTATGCTACTCCGCTAATAATTTAGTTACTAAAAGAAATACGTTAGCTACTACGCATAGAAAGAATTAAAAGACACCTATAAGAAAAGGCTACTAAAATACTATTATAATAGGAACGACTACTAGTAATATAATTATTATAGCGCGAAGAATTTTCGGCTATCTAATAATTCGTCTTCTTCGCCTTAAAGTATTAAGTGCACGGTATATCGGTAGGATCTCTACTTAAGTCGATATATTCAGTAAGAGTAGCGCGCTTAAAGGCTTTTCGGGAACGATTTTTTAGTATATAACTAAATATACTATTAGTAGTATATCCTAAAAAGATAAAAGAGATAAAGAACGATATACTTATATATAACGCGATAAGGGTATATTTATATACGGCGGCTAAGGCAGCTATAGTAGGTCTTACGGGTAAGACTAAAAGGAGGGGAGATATCGTATTACGACTACGGCTACTAGGCCGCTAACGGTCGACCGCGTTAAGCACGTAATACGGTCTAACGGATAAATAGTCGGTATAACTATTTAATAGATATAGGATTAAGGGGATCGTAGAGATCTAAGTAATCTAGGATTAACGAGATTACTACGCTCTATACGATCTAACGTTAGGGATTATAGCTAGGCCTATAATCTAAGGATAGTCTCTATAGGTATATATAGCTACCTACTTTTACTTCTTTAGATAGATAGCTCTCTAGCTTTTAATATAGATCTTTATTACGATTTATCTTTAATTCTAATTACCTAGTTATAGTCTACGGTCTATAACCTCCGACTTATTACTAACGTAATATACTTATTATTACTTAGACCACGCCCTATTATATCTACTAATATAAACCCCTCGATAGGTTTATCCCTTAGGAATAACACTGGTCGTTATATATTATTACTACTATAGCTACTACTATAAGTATACGTTAATAAAGTAGCTTATATAGCTAAGAACGAACTAACGCCTTAAGTAAAAGGGAACTTACTTATTACTATTACTACTATAGTTAAAGAAAGAAGAAAAGGAAAGGAAGGAGGAAGGAAAGGATACCGATTTATATACCCTTAGGTAGAGGAGGCTGCTTAAGGCTAAGGGAACAGGTAACCTAAAGCTTATATAGGTCTAGGCTAGCCGCCGGCTACCTAGGGGTATATATAATAGGTCGCGCCCTTATTTAAATAGCTAGCTAGCCGATAAATATAGAGCCTAGTTCTAGCTACCTAAGCTAACGGGCGTAGGGATAATAAGGCTAGTAAGGCTAGTATAATTAATAGGAAAGGGTAGGGTAGAGCTAGTAGTATAGGCCTAATAGTATAGAAGCTATTAATTAAGTAACGCTATACCGCGCTTAAGGGAGGGTATTATATAAGAGTCTTTAACTATTATAAGTTATAAGCTTAGGCTATAGCCTAAGCTATATAGTTATATATAGAGGGCTAGATTCTATATATATATATATAGGCTAGCCGCGTATAAGAGAGCTCTATATAGCTTATTAATATTATTCTATAAATAGTACCTATACTTACGCTTTTACTTACTCTATAATAATATATAACTTATTATCCTTTATATCTTATTTATATATAGTACTTTATAATAATCCTTTTCTATTCTTTTAGGTTATCTATAACTAATATAAGTCCTTAAATAAGGGTATCTATACCCTAAGGAATATATAGCCTTTATAGTAAAGTCTTTAATAAGGTCCTTAGTAGGATCTTATAAGAGTCTTTAACTATTATAGGTAATAGGCTTAGGCCGCGGCCTAAGCTATATAGTTATATATAAAGGGCCGGATCCTATAAGTATAAGGGCGGGCTAGCTACGTATAGAAGAGCTCTATATAGCTTATTAATATTATCCTATAGACGGTACCTATATATACGCCTCTACTTACTCCGTAATAGTATAAGCTATTAACTAATAGATCTAATAGATATCTCCTTAGAAAGGGTACCGCTTCCTTAAGGGAGTACCCCGCTACCCCTTAGGCGGATAGGAAGTATTATAGCTATCCTAGAAGTAATTAAAAGCGCGACGGCTAGTAAGAAGAACGAGGTTCTCGCTATACTAAGGGAGCCGTCTATAAGACTAGCGTTAACCCCTACGACCTTAGTAATACCGGTTACGGCAGCGGTACTACCGATATAGAAGCCGCTTCCTTAGCCGACTTAAGACGGTAAGCTTAAGTCCTTTTACTTCTTCCTTAGCCGGCTATAGACGAAATTTATAATAGACGAGAAATAGGGCCTAAACGGCTATCGTAATATAGCGTGGTATTCGCTCCTTTATACGCTACTAGAGCCCTAGATATAGTAGATCTCCGGATTCTAAGATAAGGGCGGCCTTAAAGGCAAACGCGACCTATAGGACTTCTTCTAATACCTTATATATACGTTCGGCAACGTATAGGAGCGGGAGAAGGCATAGGATAGGCTATAGACCCTTAAGTAAAGGGATAGGTAAACCTTTAGCGAATTCCTCCCCGACTTTAAAGAGACGCTCTTATAAGTAGCGGGAACTATAGTATAGGAAGATAGCGCGAAGCTTATATAGTTATAAAACTTAATTACGCTAGCCTTATAGGAGCTACTTATCCCTATAATTATACCTACTAACTATAGCGAGTACGTAAGCCGGTTAATAAAGGTAGTATAGGGCTATAAGTAGACGCTATATTTTTAGAAGCTTTATAAGCGTATACTATATAGCGGCGATAGGATTACTACCCCTCTATAAAAGGAATAGCTAACTATCGATATTAACGGAGATACCTTAATATCGGCTACCTATATAGACCGAGCTAAACGCGGTAGGAAGTCGTCTTCGAATATCTATTATACTATCCCGCTCTCTAAGTAGCGGGCGAAGTAGGTAACGAGCGAGGAAATTAGGAAAAAGAAGGCTAACGGCCGCTGCCTACGTTATAGCGCGTTTATATACTTTATATTAAAATGCCCCTTCCTTTTAGCTAAGCGGCCTATAGTAGTTTAAGTAGCGAAGATAGAACTACTCCTTACCTTAGATAATAAAGAGGACTCCGCTCTCTTAAGCCTAAAGGAAAAAGAGTAGCTCTAGAGTAAAGACGGACTCTAGAGCCCTAATTACTAGTACTAGTAAAGGAGGAGGAGGAATTATCCGCCCGTATAAAAGAGGAGCCTACTTTAATATTAGTTATAGTTAATAACTCCTTACCCGTCGCTGCCCTTATAGACGAGGGCTATTAGTGCTACGCCGTAGTTAACGAGGCGCTTATATAAGAGATATAAGTACTAGTAGAAAAGATCGCCTTAAGGCGAGTAAAGGGCGCCTTAAGCGCGATAGAAGGTATAGTAATTAAGGGCATTATATAGCTAGCTATAAAGGTCGATAGTTACTATAAGCTTATCGTAGCTTATATAATCCCTTAACTAGAGTTTCCCTTAATCCTTAGGAAACCCTAGTTATTATATATAGAGTTATACTTAGTTCTATACTAAAAGAAGCTATAGTTTAGGCCTATATAATAGTAGGTCTACTATAATAATAGTTCTATAGGCGTAGGACTAAGTATACGAGCTTTATACTTAGTATAAGAAGTCCTTGCCTCTATCTTTATAGGAACTATACGATAGTTAAAGCGGGAGGAAGGCTAGGTAGTAGCTAACGTAGCGGTCTATATAGTTAGCTTAGCGGATATCGAAAAGGCCCTCTAAGCAAAGAAGCTAAAGTCGCCTTCTAAGCTATAGTAGTAAATACTAGAGCGCTTTTACGACCTCCTACTACTATTTAAGTCCTAGGAAGCAGATAAGCTTAACCTATATAAGCTAGGCGTAGACTATAAGATTATACTCCGTACCGATAAGAAGGGGTAGGAACTGCCTATACTATTTAGACCGCTATATAGTATATTATACGCGGAGCTACTAGTACTAAAGAAGACGCTAAGGGACCTCTTAGATAAGGGTTTTATTTAAGTAAGTAGCTTTAAAGTAAGAGCGCCGGTCCTATTTATATATAAACTAAAGGGCGGGATATAGTTCTATTACGACTATAGGGCTCTAAATGTAATTACGAGGCCGGACTACTACCCCTTACCCTTAATCTTAGATACGCTCTATAACCTTTTAAAGGTAAAGTAGTTTATAAAGCTAGATATAAAATAGGCGTTCTATAAGGTATAGATCTTAGAAGGTAATAAGTAGAAGACGGCGTTCTATATATACTATAGCTTATTCGAGTAGCTTATAACGCTATTTAGCCTCTTAAGAGCGCCCGCTACCTTCTAGCGTTATATTAATAACGTGCTTTAGGACTTCCTTAATAAGTTCGCCTCTATATATATAGATAATATCCTTATCTATATAAGCGGCTCCTATAAGGACTATATATAGAAAGTATAGAGGGTCCTAGAGCGCCTTTAACTTTATAGGCTCTACCTTAACCTAGATAAGTGCGAATTTAAGGTTAAGAGGGTTAAGTACCTAGGCTTTATTATCTATACCGGTATAGGTATATAGGCGGATCTTATAAAGATCTAAGCGATTTAGGACTAGGCTGCCCTAACTATATAGATAGGTATATAGAGCTTCCTTAGGTTCGCGAACTATTATAGGATATTTATTAAGGGCTTCTCTTATATTATAATGCCTTTAAACGAGATTACTAGGAAGCGGACCGCCTTTTACTAAGGGCCTATATAGGAAGGAGCGTTCTATACGCTTAAGGACCTATTATCTTAAGCCTTAGTACTACCTTAGTAGGACTTTAACCGGTCTATATTAGTTAAAGCGGACTATAGCGGCTAGGCACTTAAAGGAACGCTCTCTTAGGAAGTAAATAGGCAGAAGTAACTAGTAGCGTTCTACTCCTATAAGCTAACCTTAGTAGAGCGGAATTACGCTATTTATAATAAGGAGATACTAGCGATTATTAGCTACCTTAAGTAATAGTAAGCGGAGCTCTAGAGCTATAAGAGCTTTAAGGTTCTTATAGACTATAGGAACCTCGAGTACTTTATAACTCGCTAGTACCTCTTAGAGCGGTAAGCCCGCTAGGCGGAGTATCTCTTACGCTTTAACTTTTCGATTAAGTACCGGCTAAGGCGGGACTTTATAGTCCTAGATACGCTTTCTTAAAGGGATTAAAACCGGCTAATAGGAGCGGATATCGAGGCCTAGGATCTATAGCTTATCTTATAAGAAGCGCTATAGACTTATATAGGAGCTTCCTTAGTAAAGGAAGGCGCGGCGCTAATAAATAAGCCTTCCCTTATACCTTTACCTCGGCCTAGTAAGGAGGGATAGACCGGCTTAGGGGCGCGTACGGCGCGGGTATTCTAAGATAAGGTCTTATAGCGCTTATAGGATAGGATATTATCTCTAGACCGTACCTATAAGAGCGTGCGCTACGCCGTTAAGTCCGGCGCTCGACGCCTCGATCTAAAGCTAAAGCTAAAGGTATAAGTAGCCGACTATTATATCGACCTATAGGGGCACCTACGTTAGCGGGGAAGACTATAGGTACCGGGCGCGCTATATACTATAGAAGCTAGGGAGAAGGATAGACCGCCGGAGCTAGATAAACGGAATAAGCTCTAAAGGAAGCTAGTCTAGCTTATTTATAACTCTAGTATTATAGGCTACCTAGGTAGGCAGGGCATAGTAGTAGGCCTTGCGAGGGATTTCTACTAGCCCCTCCTATAGTACTACGTTCGCTACTTCCTTTATAACTACGATATCTATAGCCGTACTAAGATTTAGAGGGCGTAGCTTAAGGGGCCACTTAAGTAGCTTTTAGTACCCGACCGGTTCTATATATATATATAGATAGACTTTATAACGGACCTCCTACTTATAGAGGGCGGCAACCGCTATATATAGGTAATTAAGGACCGACTTAGTAAGTCTATAGTATTAGAGCTAATACCGTTTATAAATATAGAGTCTTATATAGAGCGCTTCTTATAGTACTAGGCCCGCTTATATAGCTAGCTAGCCTTTATTATAAGCGATAAAGGATCGAATTAAACTAGCCGCTTTTAGTAGTACCTATACTAGCTACTTTAGATTATATAGCTACTTAGTACGGTATATTACCTATAAACTAACGGAGGGCCTAAGAGGGTTAACTAAGAGGCGTAAGCTTACCTATAGGCCGTCGTAGCCTATAACTAAGTAGACTAAGACTATTAGCTCCCCGCGGCCTAACTTACGTTAAATAGTAAATTATATACCTTTATTAAGATAGCCCCTTTCTTTATAATATATAGCTTTAAACTACCCTTACTAGTCCCCTTTATTATAGATATAGTAGTAAAGTAGTATAGTAATTTATTATTAAAGGGCCGCGCCTTTATATTTATACGAAAGCTATAGGAGACTATAGATTATTACTAATCCGCGATAGCCGCCGCGGTATAAGATTAAGAGCGGCACGCTAATAAGACTAGGGCCCTAGTAAATAGGTTTATAGTAAGAGATAAGGTATAGCTAAACCTCTATAACTATAGGTTAGTATAGCTAAAAAAGAAGCTTAACTAGCTATACGTGAAGTTTATAGTATAGAGGGTTATTAGCCTATAGGTTATAGAGCTTAATAGTCTCCTAATAGGGGTCTATAATAAGATTAACGTAAACCTTCTTTATAGAGCCTCCTTTAACCCGCTGCCCGGATAAGAAGTAGTAGACGCTTAACCGCTTATAATTAAGGTAAAGGGAGAGGATAAGTTTAAGGTTAAAGAGATATAGGCCGCGCGCTAGAAAAAGGTTAGTAGGGGGAAACGCTAGGAGGTCCTCGTTAAGTAGCGCAGGTATCTCGACCTTATATAGGAACCTATATATAAGGTTATAGGAACTATAGCCCTTAATAAGTTCGAAGCCTTATTTAAAACGGTAAACGAAAACGATAGACTAACGGACTACTAATAGTAGCTTAGGCTAGGACTATAAAGTAAGTATAGCGGAGGAGGTAGTTATAGTAATATAGGTAATATAAGCGTAATAGTATAAGTAGAGATAAAAATAGCGTTTATTATAAGGTAGAGCCCTTAGACTACCTAGGCCTATTCCTTATTATTATTATTATTATTATCCTTATTATCGTTATTCTTATTAGCCTCCTCCTTCTTATTAGCGGCGGCGGCGGTCTCTAAGGCGCTAAGGCGGCCCTCTAAGCCTATAAGCTAGTCGGCGGCGGCGGCGGCTCTAGGGGTAAAAGGGCGGCGGCTAGCGGCGGTAGTAGGGGTAGCAGCGGTAGCGGAAGTAGGCACGGCTAAGGGGACCGCCGATAGGGCAACGGAGGTAGTATCCTTAGCGCTAGGTGCGTTAAAGGCAGAAATAAAGGAGTAAAAGAGTAAGACCTACTTAGGTATAAGGCCCTATCGCTTAAGGGCGCGGAGGTTATAGTAGGCGGCGGCGGCGGTAGTAAGGCGCTTCTTAGTAGCCCCCCGCGCCTACCTATATAAGCCGGCTTTCTAAGCCGACGCCGTAGCGAGTAGGATAGGAGGCGCCGCCTTATAAGCGCGGCCGGCTCGCGCGTACTAGTAGTAGCTACCGCTATAGCGGCGCCTAGCCTAGTCGGAGTAGTCGAGCTCCTATAACGTATAACGTATATAGGGGGCTAAGCGGGCGGCGCCGGCCTATACTTAGCGCTTATACTATAGGAGGTTAGCGGATAATATTTATTACGCTTACCTAACTATAGACTTATAAGGGTAGCGGAGATAAAGGCGGGGGCCGAGGGGCCGGGCATTATAGGTAGCGGTAGGGATAGCGTCGTTACCTTAAGGGGCGACGTAAGAGCGAATAGCGTAGTAGAGGCGGCGGCGGCGGCGGTAGGAGCGGTAGCAGCGGCGCGGGTAGGAGCGGCGGCAGCGGCGGAGTTATCGTCGGCCGCGGCTAGCATAGCGTTAATAAACGAGTCTATACGCTCTAAGAAGGAAGAGGTAGGAGAGGGAGAGGCGGATATACCTATCGCGGAAGTTAGTACGATAGAATATAGCCTCCCGCTTTATAAGGCGCGGAACCTATTAGTTAGAGTTATTATTATTATTAGGGCTATTATTACTACTACTACTACTACTATAAGTATATATTAATAGAGCGGCCTATATAGCTAGGAATAGACTAATACCTTAAGTAAAGCGGAACTTACTTATTAATACTACTACTATAGTTAAAGAAGGGAGAGAAGGAAGGGAAGGGGGAAAGGAGGGATGCCGCCTTATATACCCCTTAGTAGAGGATACTACCTAAGGTAAAAGGGACGGGCAGCCTAAAGCTTACGTAGGTCCGGACTAGCCGCCGGCTACCTAGGGGCGTATATAATAGGTTATACCCTTATTTAAACGGCTAGCCGGCTAATAAGTATAGAGCTAGGTCCCGGCTACCTAGGCTAATAGGCGCGGGGATAATAGGGCTAGTAGGGCCGGCCCTATTAACGGAAAGGGTAGGGAAGAGCCCGTAGTATAGGCTTAATTATATAGGAGCCGTTAATAGGGCAGCGCTACGCTACGCTTAAGGGAGGGCATTATATAAGAGTCTTTAACTATTATAGGTAATAGGCTTAGGCCGCGGCCTAAGCCGTATAGTTATATATAGAGGGCTAGATCCTATAAGTATAAGGGCGGGCTAGCTATATATAGAAGAGCTCTATATAGCTTATTAATATTATCTTATAAACGGCACTTATATATACGCCTCTACCTACTTTATAATAGATCCTTAGTAAAGTCTTTACTTAGCTCTCTTCTTAATTAAATAATCCCTTAGCCCTTATTTATTTAAGGAAGAAAGAGGGAAAATTTAGTTTATAAAAGAGGTCTCTTTTCCTTCTTAGCTAGTAAATAGTATTAGTATTATTATCTTCTTCTTTTATTATTAGTATTATTATATTCTTCTTTTATTACCTTTATATTATTATCTTCTTTTATATCCTTTTTTATTAATATACCTTTTTAGCCCTCTTTACCTTTACCTTACCTTACTTAGTACTTTCTTATTTCCTTTACTCCCCTTAGACCCCCTTATCCTTTAGTATCTAGCTGCTACTATTACTATTAGTATAGGTATATCTTTAGGTATATACTATAGCTACTATTAAAGTCCCCTTTCTTCTTTCTTAGGGAGTCGCTAAAGCTTTTAATCTTTAATATAGAAATTTAAACTCTTTAAATATAGCTTCTTATAGTCTTATTTAAAAAGGCCCTCTAGCTGTTTTTATCGCGTATACTATATACGTTAATTAACGCTATCGCTTATATTTAATAGGCGGCTATATCTTTTTTATAATAGTTATAAGCCCGGGAGGAATAGAATTGCTATACCTTCTAGCTACTATAAAAGGCACCTTTCTTATATCCCTTATAGCTTCCTTTTACCCCTCTTACTAAAAAAGCCGATTTTTACCTAACTTTTTTACCCTTCCCTATAATAATAACGAAATCCGACTCTACTATCCTTATAGTCTATAGGACGATTCTAGTAGAGCCCTAAGATTAAGATAAGTAGGTAAAGGATCTATAGGCTCGTATAGATAGAACTATCTATAATCTAGTCTTTACTAATAAGTAGGACCCTCTTAAGCCCCCTCTTCGTCCTAGGGCAACGGACTTTATAAAGGGAGCTACCCTCTTCTCTAAGCTAACCTCTATATAGTAAAGAGCTTTTTCTACTACCTTAGGTAACTACGAAAGTTATCGAAAGGAATACCTTTATAAGACGAATCTATTAACTACTACTTATATAGCGATAACGGAATCCGTTAGTGCTATAAAGCTAATCTCTCTTTAAGAGGAAGAGACTCCTAAGTAGTAGCTTTTAAAGCTCGAGACCTTAATAGCTCCCTTAAGGGGCTATATAACTAACCGTATTAGGAAGACCTATATAGTATACCTTAGAGCCTTTTCTACTAGGAACCTACTAGCTTCTTTATAGCTAGCTAAGTAAGAAGAAATCCTCGAGGAAGCTAACTAATACTTCCTAATAGAAGCTCTTTCCGGCTAGTAGCTATAGGATATATCTTTACTAATAAAGCCTATTAGTAACGGTTACTCGACTATCTTTTAAGAGGCTAGCTAGGAACTAAACGAAGAGGCTGCTAGAGTATAATAGTAAGTAGTCTTATTCCTTCGTTGCTAGCACTCGACCTAGATAGCTCGACCTATAGCTGCTATAGCCCTTATTGCTACGGCCCCCGCTGCTACTGCTGCGGCTATTGCTCCTTTAGCTCCTCCTCCCTCGAGAGCCTTAACCCTGTCTTTAACGGCTGCCCTAGTCCCGGCCCCGGCTCTGCCTTTTACTCCGGGCCCGGTCCTATTAGTTAGACCGGCCTAACTAGTCCCCTAATAGACCTTTTAGTCCGTTAGTCGAAAAATTAAGGAACTAGTTAAAATCGAACCTCTTTATTAAAATTAGCAATAAGGGGTAAAAAGGGGGGTTTTTTAAGTAGACCTTCCGGACTAAGATAAGGATTCCTCGAAGAGACAACGTATAAGGAGGAATCGACCTACCTACTAAGTATATAAAAAGTCCTATCGGCTAGAAGACTGCTAGTAGGTCTTCGAGGAAAACCGACTTAAAGGAGTTAACCCTTTAAAGAGGCTATAAGAAATAGTATAATAGTCTCTTAAGGAGGACCCCTCGTTATAGAAGAAAATATAAGAGATTCGGGTTACTAAGAAATAGTAACTAATACCGCTGCCCTTATTTAAGCCGTACATTTAAGGGAAAATCGTTAGTATAGTAAATCTAGTATTCGTCTTCCCTATAGATTAGTAAGACCACCCGTTAGAGCCCTCCGATTATCCCCTATAAAAATCAGCTATCCTCGACTCTAGTACTTCCCTTAATATCTATAATATACTCTTACGATTCTAGTCCTTTAAGAAGGTATAAAGGGAATATCTTATTGCCGGGGAATTAACTATATAGATAGAGGGATACGGAAGGGTGAATTTTACGATGAAATTACCTAACGGGTCTATACGAATTCTATAGCGAAAAAGGGTAGCATTTTACCCTCGATTTTTAACGAGCCTAATTTCCTTCCGCTTTCTTTAAGAGGAAGGAATCTTTTAGGATATAACGTCTAAGCCTATAAGGCTAGTCTAGAAGAATTAGACGATTAGGCTTATTAAGGAAAAATTCGCTTAATTTATTCTCGAATTCCGACCTATTCTTAGGAAGGAACCTCTTAAGAAGTTAGCTTTCCCTACTAGGAGGAATAGGTCTACTATAAAGGACCCTCTTCCGGCAGCCTAAGGAGACGGCCTTCTTTAGTACGCACGACTTAGTTACCTAGGCCCCCTAGCTTTATATAAGCTAGGCCTATAATAAGGCGTACGAATAAGGGGCCTAAAGACCGTCGAATATAAATACTATAGCTAAGGAAAGACTAGGAGACGAATTTCTAGACGAACCCCTTTACGGCCGGACTAGCTATATAAGGAAATTTAGGTCGACTAGACCGACGTCTCTAGGGATTAAGAAAGCTTTATTAGGGTAATGTTTTTTATAGACGCCTTTTTAGGGATGGTTTTCCCTTATTTCTTACGGACCTACTTAAGTAAGTATAACTAGTTTGCCCTCTAGGACTTCGTTAACTAAATAAAATCCTACTTTAGCTATAAGGTAAAGAAGATACGGTCTAATAGAGAGCTATTTATAAAAGATATCTTAAAGTAGCTTTAAAAAAAGGGCATTTTACCCCTCCTATTAGCACTAAATACCTAGGCCTAGAACGGAGGGGTAGAAAGATTAAGGGGTGCTATAATAGAAAGGGCCTATATAATAAGACTTACTATAAAGCTTCCCTACGACCTTTAAAGGGAAGTTATTAAGACCGCCTATTACCTTTAGAACCGGACCCTAAGGACTAAAGGAATAGACTAAAAATCCCCCCTTAAGCTCTTTACGAAGAAGAGGGCCTCGCTAGCCTACCTTCGTGCCTATAGCTATAAGGCATACGCAATAACTACCGATATATAGCTAAAAAGGAAGAAGAAAAGAAAGCAATCCGAGGCCTTTATTAGTTACCTCGTTAGTTATAATTCTATAAATATCTTCTAGATCTAGATTCCTTTTTTATAGAAGGTTATTTTAACTAGGGATATAATTTTCGACGAATCTAGCTTTTTCGACGGAAAGAGGGATTAATAGCCCCTCTTACTCTTTTAACGTTAGCTAATTTAGAAGATCTAAATCCCCCCTTCTTAATAGTCTTAAGAAGAAGTCCTAGACGAGGAAATAAAAAAAGAAACCGACGTTAAAGTAGTCGAGGATAACGCCGACTTTAAAGAAGAGGAAGCTACTAGATTAGATAATCTAGATAAAGAAGGAGACTATAGGAAAGTAGTAGAGCTAGAATACGCCTACCTACCTACGCTTCCTCTTATAGAATAAGAAGAAGATCTAAAAGTAGCTTTTTTAGTTAGTCTTCCTATCTCGACCCCTAAGGGGGTAGGAAAGGCACCTCTCTCGAAGGATTATATAGCTGCCTTTTTATCCTTACTTTAAGAAGTAAAGGAAGGTATAGGGCCCGATATAAAAGAAGACTAACCTCTCCCTTATTTCGATCGTTTTTCCGACTTTTACTTAACGCTAATAAAAGACGGTTCCTATAGAGCGTTTATAGTAGGCCGGCTTTTTAAGCTACTATTAGTAAGGAAGGTATATAAAAGAGACCTCCTAGACCTACTAGTAAACTAGAAGCAGCTAGAGAGATATCCTTTTAAAGACTAGTTTTTCTAGGCCTAGAAAGACTACCTAGCCTTATATAAAGAGATAGGGTCTTTTAAAGAGGTCCTTAAGAAAAAGGTAAGAGGAAAATAGGTCCTTAGCTATAAGTAGGTCTTTATCTATAAGACTAATAAACATAGCTTCCTTTAAAAGTATAAAGCCCGGCTAGTTATCTATAGGAATTAATAGGGAAAAGGGGATCTACCTACTAAGGCAACCACCTTAGTAGGGATGTCTTTTCGGACCCTTATAGCTATAGTAGTAGAATTCGACCTCGAGCTCGAATAGATAGATATAGTTAACGCCTTTATTAACTGCCTACTTAAGAAAGAAGAAAAGGTTATCTATATACGCCTTTAACTAAGCTTCTAATAGCTAGGAAAGGTTCTATAGCTTAGGAAAGCTCTATATAGGCTACGAAGATTACCCCTTCTTTAGTAATAGTATTTAATAGGTTCTATCGAAGCCCTAGGCTTTAAGAAAGTCCCTTAGGAACCGTGTATAATATAGAAGGGTAAAATCACGGTCTTCTTTTATATTAACGATATTATCTAGGCCTACTTAAAAGAGGAAGAAGCTACTACTAAGGAGGCTATATAAGGCCTATAATAAAGGTATAAGATAACTAAGCTAAGGGAGCTAAAGTAGTTCTTAGGGATATAAATCCTTAGGAATAGGTCCTAATAGACTATCTAGCTTACCTAGGACGCCTATATCGATAAGGTCGCTTATAAATTCCTCCTTAATTCCCTCGATAAGAAGCTTCCCTCTATACTTATATTAGATAAAGAGCTTTTACCTAATCCGTCCTTTTAAGCTAGGGAGTAAGTAAAACACTAATATTAATAGAAGGTAGGCTCCTTGCTTTTTTTAGCTATTTTTACTAAACTAGATATCTCTTTTATAGTCTCTTAGCTAGCTAGGCATAACTAGAATCCTAGCCCTAGGTATTAAAAAGTAGTAGATAAAGCTATCCTTTATCTCTATTTAACGAGATTATATAGTCTATGCCTAAGAGGGTAGGGAAGGAAATAAGCTATTAAAATCTTCCTTTATTTAAGCGATTCGTCCTTTATAGATAATTTATTAGATAGAAAAAGCTTATAGGGGTATATTATATCCCTTTTTAGAGGATCTATTACTTAGAGAGCTTCGAAGTAAGCTACCGTTACGACTTCTAGTATAGAGGCAGAGCTACTAGCTCTTTTAAAAGCGTTAAAGGAAGCGATTTTCCTTATCCGGCTACCTATTTCTCTATAACTATAAATTCTAACCCTATTAGCTATAGAATACGATAATATATAGACTATACGAATTCTTATAGAGGAAAATAGGAAGCTATTAATATAGCTATAGTATATTAATATCTATTAGTATTAGTTACGCTAAGAGGTCTAAAGGGGACTTATTTCTATCCGTTAAGTTCTAATAGTATTAATAAAAGCTAACGGTCTTATAAAGCCCTTACTAAAGTAGAAGCTAGCTGTCTTTATATAGTAAATTAGGCTAAAAGACGTTTAAGAATAGCTGTCTTTAAAGGCCTGCCTTAAGAGTCTACGAGAGGAGCTAATAGTACGTATAAGAAGGTAACGTCTATAGCCGAAGAAAAGGAAGAGGTTTTTCCCTTTAAAGGGCCCCCTATTTTAATTAGGTTTTTCCCTTTAAAAGAAGGCCCCCTTTCTTATAAGACTTTCCCTTCTTTAGGCCCCTTTTCCTTAAGTAGGTCTAAAAGAGCCTAGGGACCTAAAAGGGCCCTTGCTTTCCTTAAGTAAAGAGAGAAGTATAAAGCTAAGGACCTCCTCTATACGCTTACTAGCCCGAAGCTATATTAGCTATGCCTTTAAGGGGCAGGCTATAGCTAAGGGGGTATATCGCGAAGCGTGGCCTAGTTTTATAGTTCTTAGAGATATCTCTTAGTACGAGGGACCTAGGAAGCTAAAAAACAGGTTTTAAAGAAAAAGCTAAAAAGAGGTATAGAGAGGAGGGTAGGGGTATAAGGGGAAGCAGAAGAAGCAATAGCTTCCTATAGAGGTAGCGAGAGATAAGATAGATATACCGGCAACGGCTAGAAAGGAAGGGAAAAAACCGGTAAAAAGCTCGGTAGTTAAAAGGATATTAGTAGCTTCTTTAAGTAGGATCTTCTTTATTAATTAAGATACTAGACGGGTATAAAGAGGGGCGTTAGATAGAGGAAAGAAGAAAATTAAGGTAATATAATAATTACTCCCTTACCTTTATTACTGCCCTAGTAAGAATTAAATCTCTCTGCCCTACCTATCCGACCCCTTACTTTTAATTTTACCTTTATATATTTTTATATACTTCTCGTATCTCCCTACGCGAGAGTTATAAGCCCGGGCGGAGGGGTTACCCCTCTAGGAACTTCCTAGTAACTACGTACGTACTTTTAGCTAGCCTAGCGCGTATTACTTAAAGGCCCGTAGTTTAAGTCCCGCTAGCGTAATTAAGCGCGGTTTTAGTATAGGGCCTGCCTATATAAAAATTCCCGCTATAGTCTAGGATATCTAGGTATCCTAGGACGAATTAACCTAATATCCCTAAAGGGGTATATCGCGTATACTATATACGTTAATTAACGCTATCGCTTATATCTAATAGGCGGCTATATCTTTTTTATAATAGTTTTAACGTTTAAAGGAAGTCTATAATTATCCTCGATTCCTTTAAGTAGTCCCTTTATAGCTTAGTCCCTTTTACTACGTTTAAGTAAAAGTCTATAAATCCTTTAATATTGCCTTTTATTTCCCTATCTAATATATTAAAAGGTCCTTTAAGCTTTCTTAAGAGTTTATTAGCTATACTATTTTTCTTACTTTTAACGTATTATATAGTAAAGTTAAAGAGGAAAATATAGTTTATCTAGCGAGTTACTATAGCTTTAAGGATATCTTTAAGGGCACCTTTTAATTAATTAACTAAGACCTATACGTTAGTTTCTAAGATAGAATATTCGCTATATAAGTATATTCTTAGTCTCCTAAGTATACTTAATATAGCCCTATACTCCCTCTTTATTATATTATATTTAGCTTCTACTAATAACTATATTTTACTTTCGAGCCTTATAGGGTGCCTCTTTCTATTAACGATTTATATTAAGACTACCCCCTAGCTAAGCAAACTATTATTATATATTAAAATAATATCTCCTCTTCCTAAGCTAACGTTAAGGGATACTAAAAAGACTAGATTAGTAATAGCTTCCTTAAGAGTAGCTATCGCTTTTACTTATTTACCTCCTTATTCTTAATAGACTTCTTTCTTTAATAAGTCTATAAAGGGTTTTACTAAGATAGCGAACTATTTAATCTAGATTTAATAATATCCTATAATACTAAGGAAAGCTTTAATATACGTTATATTAAGGTATATTATTTATTCCTTAACTTTAGTAACTTTAGCTTTTATAGGGTACCTTTTATTTATTTTATAGATATAACTAATAACTTTTATTACTTACTAGTAGAATTTCGATTTAGCCCTTATAATTATATACCTAAAGAGTTTAATATTAACTAAGACTTTATTAAGGTTAATAAGGTATTTAAAGATAAATCTCCTTACTCTTAGCGCTACCTCTTTATTATTATATATTATATTAGGCCCCTTAATACCTATATTATTAAGGAAACTCCTATAGATATTTAGTATAAGGTCTTATAGGAATCTTTATATTATCCTTATAAATTAGCCGACTAAGTTTATAGCCCCTTAAGGGAGTATATATATATATAATAGGCTAATAAGTATCGTAAATATTATTAAGTTATAGCTTTTAATATTAAGAGGGATCTAATTATAGCTTAAAAAAGGTCTAGGAAGGAAAGGATCTTATATATTTAGAAGTAGTCGCTAAACCTATTTATATTTAGTAGTAGGTTTATATCTCTTATTATTATAGTATTTATATATATAGTAGAATTAATTAAGTTTAGTCCTTTATCTTTCTTTACTACTAGGAAAAAGGGGTTCTTATAAGGCCTATACCCTTTTTTAAGGACTCTTATTTCTAGTTTAATTTTAAGGATATTAATAACTTTCTACTCTATTACTTTTAGGATTAGGATTAAAGCTACTTACTATACCTTATATTCTATTATCGTAATAACCTATAAGGGGGCTATAGCTAGGTCGACTTTACCTCTTTTTATAAATTCCTAGGATAACGCTACTTCCTTATTAAATAAAATACTATTAAAGATCTAGATTTCTACCTTTATAAGAAAGCCCTTAAAAGCCGCTTTCTATTTTATATACTTAAGAACTTTCCTATTAAGTATTCTAAAGTAGGGTCTAGGCTATATCTTATCTTTAATAGTATTTTATTTAGTCCTTTTTAGTTAAGGTCCCCTTTTAATATTAAGCCGTTTAATAAAGTATTATTAATTAGGTTAATCTTATTTACTTTTCTTTTAAAGATAGTATTAACTCTTAGATTATATAATTTAATAGGTCGTTTCCTCCCTATCTTAACTTTAACCTTTTAGATCTTTTTAAACTTCTTTCTAGCTTAAATAATATTTTTCTTAAATTCTCTTATAGCCTTTATAACTATAACTTTAATAATCTCTTTTACTATTTTAGATCTAATAACTAGAATCGCCTTATCTCCTTTATCTATAATTAATTACTATTATACTAGTACTATTAAGAGCTCGTTTACGCTAGCGTAAGCTAGGTTAAGGACTTAGTTAGCGCCCCTTTTATAACTAAGGATCTTACCTCTTAGTAAGAGAATCTCGGCTATTAAGGTATCTATAAGGGGTTTTCTCTATAATTACTAGGTAGCTCTTAAGTTATTTTCTTTAACTTTTATTACTAAAGCTTAAAAAAGATTTCTTAGGAGCTAGGTAGCTATTTCTTATATAGTCTCCTTAAGCTTTAGTCTTTTATATATATATTTATTAATAATTAAGGTCGTAGTTTAAAAGGATTTTATTATATCGACCTTATTTAGAATCTCCTATTTAATAGCTCCTACTACTAGTATAACTACCTAGATAGTACCGATTTAATATTTAACCTATATATCGCTATTCCTTAAAGAATAATTAAATAATATATAAGCGGCTTTAATAAATAGTATACCTAAGATAAAAGGGACTAAGACTTTATTTAGCGTAATATAAAGATAGTTTAGTATCTAGGCTATACCTAGATAAAGATTAGTCTCTACCTCCCTAACTATATTTATAAGGGACCTAGTATATACCGTTATTAATACTCTTATTAATAGAATTTTAAGCTTATATATATTTATATATCTTTTAATAATAAGGTTTCCTTTAAACTTAGTATTAACTAGGGCGCTTAGAACTTTAGCTTTCTAGCTACTAAGCTATACTTAAATATAAGGTAGGTCTTATATATACTTAAGTAAGTAGAAAGGTATAAGGAATATATTTATATATATTATAGGAATCGCTATAAGGTCTTCTAGAGTTATCTTTTAGTATCTTATTAAGAGTGCTACTTCTTATATAATAAATTCGTCTTTCCTTAGTCTTATTACCTTTAGAGTTTATTAATTAAATAGTCCTTAGGCTAGTTATATTACGCTAATTATATTAGTTATAAACCTAACTTCCTTTAATACTTATTAGACTTTAAGCCGCTTATAATCCGATTCTTTATAAGTAAGGTAAGTAAGCTTAATTAGTTTAACTTAGTATTCTTTATCTTATTCTTTAACTTATATTAAAGCTACTATAGGCTTTCCTTATAGATATTTAAGGAGGAGTAAACTACTCTTTATATTATCTTTAGCTACTTTTATAACCGTTATCATAGCTTTATAAGGTCTTATATTACTTTTTACTTTCTCTAAGGTCTAGAATTTAGTATTTTCTATACCTTTAGCTATATCTATATATCTTATATTAAGTCTCTTACTTAGTTAAGGAATAAAGTTAATTAGGTAATTTAAAGGGATCGGGGTTCTTTTATATATAATTTCTTTAACGATTTTATTTATAAGTTTATTAAACTTCTTATCTAGATCTACTTTATATCTATAATATATAGGGATAATCTTTAAGCTAGTTTTTACTATTCTTATTATCTCGATTTCCTTTATATCCTCTTTAACGTTTTATCTTTTCCCTTTATAAGCATTAATCTTTATTATAGTTATATAGATTATTTAATTATATATATTACTTTATTATATATTATCTATAATTATAATAACTAATATCCTTCTTACTTCTTTTCTTATATCGCTTACTTTTAGATTCCTTAGCTTCTACTTATATAAGCTTCTATATTTCTAAAACTAGTTTAAGAAACTAGATTATCTTTTACTAATAGCTTAATTTAAGTAAGATAGTATAACTATAGCTTTAACTTATTTTATAAGTAGTAATATAAAGGAGCCTAGCTATATATCTACCTAGTATATAATAAGCCTTTAAATATATATACTTATTTAAGAAAACCTATTAGTAAGTACTAAGGGAATTACGCTTTTATTATCTTTTCTTTTAAGGTAAAGAGTCCTATTTACTACTTTATATATTATAAATCCGATCTTATAGTCTTAAAAGTATACCTTATACTTATTAAGGTAGTATCTTTCTTTACTATAATAAAAGTATCTCTTAAGCTAGTTAAAAGTATTAACTTAAAACTATATATATTAATTAAATAGGTTATAAAATCTAATAATATTTATACTACCTCCTTATCTATAACTTAAAAAGTAGCCTTTACTACTAATACGTTTTTATTCCTTATTAAGCTAGTTAAATATCTACTCTTACTAGTAAGTAAGGTTAATCTTTATATCTTTAAAGGCTTTTATTAAGTCTAAGATCTCTTTTATAGGCTATCTAGGTTTCTTCTCTATTTTCTTTAACTCTTTAAGAAGTTTTTCTTTACCTTTATTAAATTTAGCTTCCTTTATTACTTTATTAATTTCCCTAAAAAGCTAGTCTTTTTTTAGGTTCTTAAGCTTTTAATTATAGACTTTAGATACTATATCTTATCGTTTAATATCTTAGTAAGGTACTAAGTAGTTATTAATTATATAGATAAGGCTTTTATATAAGAGTTTTAAGATAACTTTAAATATCTTTTTATTTCTCTTTATAATATTAATAATAAGCTCTTTTAGTATTATATAGTAAATAAAGTATAACTAAACTATAGATTCTTCCTAGCTATTAGGTTATACCTTACGCTATAGGTATAAGTAAAGACTAAGCTATTTTATAACTTTTATAATAGTCTTAAGCTTTTTAGTATTATAATAGTTTAAGCGGTCGTTACTAGTTTCTAGTTATTTAATATTATATATATAGTAATATTAAAGGAGTCTCTTTTTTACTTTTTCTTAAGTAAGTCTATTTATAAGAGTTTTAATAGTAAGGGCTTATATAAAGGAGATATAGACTTTAAGCTAGTTTATTTTAACTTTATTATAGATATAGTTAATATATATCTCTTATTTAAACTTCTTAAGGAATTTAGTTATATTTTTACTATTAAATTTACTAATAAGTAAGAGTTATAGTTAGTAGAGTCTTCTTATAAGGTTATCTTAGCTTTTAGTAAGTATATCTTTAAGTCTATTAGTAATCTTATTAATATCTACCTTAATTTTCTTTATATCGCTAGTAGTAGGATTATATAATCCCTTTTAACGGCTAGCGTTTCTAGATATAATATACTTATAGATTATAAGGTTATAAAATTTAAAGTTAGAGTTTTCGGAGTTAAAGGATATCTTATTATAACTATCTTATTACTTACTTTCTTATTTATTAACGGGAGGTAAGCGTTCTTTATAAGCTACTATATAGAGGAGAGCTAAGGTTAAGGTTATTAAGGTATCCCTTATTAGTACCTATATTAATATTATTAGTATATATATAAGTAAGAGGTCTTAGTAGGGTTTTAGAACGGTCTAGATTATACTATCGTTATTATTTATATTTTTTAAAGTATTATATAAGGATTATAGTTTCTTAACGAAGTCGCTAGTATTAAGGGTTATAGGGCCGATAATAAGAGTTTAGGGTTTTCTAGTATTAGCTTATTACTTTTCCTTTACTACTAGTAAAGGTATTATCTAATTATTTATTTCCTAGTAAGTCTATTACCTTATTAGGTCCCTAACTCTAGCTATTAAAGTAGTTACTACTTTAATTATTAAATCCCTATATTTTATTTTCTAAATAATACTATTATCCTCTAAGTATTCTTAGCTTTATAAAGCTACTTATCGCTATATAAATAAAACAGAATAATAAGTTTACGCCTTAAACACTAGTTTTAATAAAGATAAGGGTATATACCTAAAGTACGCGTAGTATATAGCTAAGGATTAGTAGAGTAATTAACTATATAATTATCTAATTATCGGTCTTATATATAGCTTTAAGGGCCTTAGGTTATAAATATAAGTCTTAGAGATTTCTTTACTCTATACCTCTTTATCTTTACTAAAGTCGCGTAACTAGCGGCCTTTACGTTAAAGGGGAAAAATAAAAATTTAAATTAACTATAATTAAGGAAGGTGCTTAATTAAATAATTAAGGTCTTTATAACGCCTTTAAGTATACTTAGAAGTAAGTTAGAAGGGGAGTATTAGGGGTCTTATCCCTTTAACGGGCTAATATCTATAAGGGTACGATCTTACCTATTAAAGTAGGTAGGTATATTCTAGCTCTACCGCTTTCTTATAGTCTCTTTCTTTATCTAGATTATTTAATTTAGTAGCTTCTTCTTTTTTTTCTTCCTTAAAGTTAGCGCTATCCTTAACTACTTTAACGTTAATTTCTTCTTTTATTTCCTTATCTAGGACCTCTTCTTAAGACTATTAAGAAGGGGGGGTTTAAATCTTTTAAATTAGCTAACGTTATAATAGTAAGAGGGGCTATTAATCCCTCTTTCTATTAAAGAAGCTAGATTCGTTAAAAATTATATCCCTAGTTATAATAACCTTTTATAAAAGAGGAATCTAGATCTAGAAGATATTTATAGAATTATAACTAATAAGGTAACTAATAAAGGCTCTAAGATTAAGCTTTCTTTTCTTCTTCCTTTTTAGCTATATATTAGTAGTTATAGCGTATACCTTATAGCTATAAGTATAAAGATAGGCTAGTAAGGCCCTCTTCTTTATAGAGTGCTTAAGGGGTAATTTTTAGTTTATTCCTTAGGTCTTAATAAGGGTCTCTAGGTCCCTATAGTCCCTTAGGCCCTTAGGGACCCTTAGGGTCCGGTTTTAAAGGTAATAGGCGGTCTTAATAACTTCCCTTTAAAGGTTATATAGAAGCCCTATAGTAAGTCTTATTATATAGGCCCTTTCTATTATAGCACCCCCTAATCTTTCTACCCCTTTATTCTAGGCCTAGGTATTCGGTGCTAATAGGAGGGGTAAAATGCCTCTTTTTTAAAGCTAATTTAAGATATCCATTATAAATAGCTCTCTATTAGCCTATATATTCTTTACCTTATAGCTAAAGTAGGATTCTATTTAGTTAATAAAGTCTTAGAGAGTAGACTAGTTATACTTACTTAGGTTAGTTCGTAAGAAATAAGGGAAAACTATCCTTAAAAAGACGTCTATAAAAAATATTACCCTAACGAAGCTTTCTTAGTTCGTAGAGACGTCGGTCTAATCGACCTAAATTTCCTTATACGGCTAGTCTAGCCGTATAAGGGTCCGTCTAGAAATTTATTTCTTAGTCTTTCCTTAGCTATAGTATTCGTATTCTATAGTCTTTAGGCCCCTTATTTATACGCCCTATTATAGGCCTGGCTTATATAAAGCTAGGGGGCCTTAGTAACTAAGTTATACGTGCTAAAGAAGACCGTCTCCTTAAGCTACTAAAAGAGGGTCCTTTATAATAGACCTATTCCTCTTAGTAAGGAAAGCTAACTTCTTAAGAAGTTCCTTCCTATAAATAGGTTAGAATTCGAGAATAAATTAACCGAACTTTTCCTTAATAAGCTTAATAGTCTAACTCTTTTAGACTAGCCTTATAGGCTTAGACGTTATATCCTAGAAGATTCCTTCCTTTTAAAGAAAGTAAAAGGAAATTAAGCTTATTAAAATTAAAGGTAAAAAGCTACCCTTTTTCGTCGAAGAATTTATATAGTCTTATTAGGTAATTTTATCGTACGATTTACCCTTCTATATCTTTCTATCTATATAGTTAATTCCCCGGTAATAAGGTATTCCCTTTATACCTTCTTAAAGGACCGGAATTAAGAGAGTATATTATAGATATCGAGGGAAGCACCGGAGTTAAGGATAGCTAATTTTCGTAGGGGGTAATCGGAGGGCTCTAACGGTTAGTTTTAGCCTTATTAATCTATAGGAAAGATAAAGGCCGGATTTACTATACTAACGATTTTTCCTTAAATTTATCGCTTAAATAAAAGCAGCGGCGTTAGTTACTATTTCTTAGTAACCTAAATCTTATCTATCTTCTTCTATAATAAGGGGTCCTCCTTAAGAGACTATTATATCGTTTCTTATAGCCTCTTTAAAAGGTTAAATCCTTTAAGTCGTTTTTCCTTAAAGACCTATTAGTATTATAATAATCGATAGCCTAGGGATTTATAGGCTAGGCAGCCGTTTCGTTTAGTCTTTTATTTCTTTAAGGAATCCTTATCCCGATCTAAAAGGTCCGCTTAAAAACCCTCCCCTTTTACCCCTTATTACTAATTTAATAAAGAGGTTCGATTTCGACTAGTTCCTTAATATTTCGACTAACGGACTAAAAGGTCTATTAGGGGACTAGTTAGGCTGGTCTAACTAACGGGGCCGGGGCCGGGCCCGGAGTATAAGGCGGAGCTAGGGCCGGGCCTAGGGCAGCCGTTAAAGACAGTATTAATACTCTTAAGGGAGGTAGAGCTAAAGGAGCAATAGCTATAGTAGTAGTAGTAGTAGTAGGGGCTATAGTAATAAGGGCTATAGGTTAAACCGTTTAAGTTAAGTGCTAGCTATAAAGGAATAAGACTACTTACTATTATACTTTAGTAGCCTCTTTATCTAGTTCCTAGCTAGCCTCTTAAAAGATAGTTAAGTAACCGTTACTAATAAGCTTTATTAGTATAGATATATCCTATAGCTATTAGCCGGAAAGAGCTTTTATAAGAAAGTATTAGTTAGCTTCCTTAAAGATTTCTTCTTACTTAGCTAGCTATATATAGCTAGTAAGTTCCTAGTAGAAAAGGCTCCTAGGTATACTATATAGGTCTTCTTAATACGGTTAGTTATATAGCCCTTTAAGGGAGCTATCGAGGTCTCGAGCTTTAAAAACCACTGCCTAGAAGTCTCTTTCTCTTAAAGAAAGATTAGCTTTATAGTATTAACGGATTCTATTATCGCTATATATATAGTAGTTAGTAGCTTTATCTTATAGAGGTACTCCTTACGGTAACTCTTATAGTTACCTAAGGTAGTAGAAAAAGCTCTTTATTATATAGATATTAGCTTAGAGAAGAGGGAAGCTCCCTCTATAAATTCTATTACCCTAGGATAAAGAGGGGGCTTAAGAGGGTCCTACTTATTAAAGAAGACTAAATTATAAATAGTTCTATCTATAGGAGCCTATAGCTCCTTTACCTACTTATCTTAATCTTAGGGCTCTATAAGAATCGTCTTATAAACTATAGGGGCGGTAGAGGAGTCCCTTTTTTAATATTATTATAGAGAGAGGGGGTAGAAAGGTTAGTTAAAAATCAGCTTTTTTAGTAAGAAGGGTAAAAGGAAGCTATAAGGGATATAAGAAAGGTGCCTTTTATAGTAGCTAGAAGGTATAGGAGTTCTATTCCTCCTAAGCTTATAACTCTTATATAGAGAGATATAAGAAGTATATAAAAATATATAAAGGTAAAATTAAAAGTAAGGGGTTAGATAGGTAAGGTAAAGAGATTTAATTCTCATAGGAGTAGTAATAAGGGTAGGGGAGTAATTATTATATTGCCTTAATTATCCTTCTTTCCTTTATTTAACGCCTCTCTTTATACTTATCTAGTATCTTAATTAATAAAAAAAAGATCCTACTTAAAGAAGCTACTAATATCCTTTTAACTACTAAGCCTTTTACTAGTTTTTCCTTTCTTTTCTAGCCGTTGCTAGTATATCTATCTTATCTCTCGCTACCTTTATAAGAGGCTATCGCTACTTCTACTTCCCTTTATACCCCTACCCTCCTTTCTATACTTATTTTTAGCTCCTTCTTTCTTCTTTTATACCGGGTGTTTTTAGCTTCCTTAGTCTCTTATACTAAGGGATATCTATAAAAACTACGAAATTAAGCTATACTTCGCGATAAGTTAAGGTATTTAATCTACTTACCCTTTTTCTCTACTATTTTTATAAGTACTATTATTAACCTTTAGTACCCTTATTCTACTACTATGTTCGCTTTTAGATTATATACTAAAGTTTAAATAACTTTAACGCTTATATCCTCTAGGATATACTTAAAGTCTTTTTTTATTTTAGGCCCTCTATTAATTATAGCGTATAGTATTACGCTATACCTATAAATAATTAAGAGTATAAATTAAGTTATAGCTCCTATAGTAATTTCTTTAACTAAGGTTACTTCTACCTATTTAATAAGGTTATCTTATACTTTTATTAGGTATAAATACCTATAATTAGACAATATATACTAGCTATTAAAGTAAATCTTATATATAAGGTAGCTAAGCGTAGTCGCGGGTATAACTTCCTACGGTCTCTTAGTTATAAAGTATTAGTATTCTTTATAAAAAGAGATTATACTATAAATATCGTTTTAAAGGCTAGCCTACTAATACTTATTCTTTATAAATATATATATAACTTATCGGCCCTTATATCCTATTTAGGTATAGTACTTTATAATAATTCTTTTCTATTTTTTTAGGTTATTTTTAACTAGTATAGGTCCCCTTCCTTCCTTCTTAGGAAGTCGCTAAAGCTTTTAATCTTTAACTTAGAAATTTAAACTCTTTAGATATAGCTTCCTATAGTCTTATTAAGAAAGGCCCTCTAGCCGTTTTAACGTTTAAAGGAAGTATATAATTATCCTCGATTCCTTTAAGTAGTCCCCTTATAGCTTAGTCCCTTATACTATATTTAAGTAAAAGTTTATAAATTCTTTAATATCGCTTTTTCTTTCCTTATTTAATATATTAAAATATCCTTTAAGCTTTCTTAAGAGTCTATTAGCTACGTTATTTTTCTTACCTTTAACGTATTAGCTACGTTATTTTTCTTACCTTCGACGTATTATATAGTAAAGTTAAAGAGGAAAATATAGCTTATCTAATAAGTTACTATAGTTCTAAGAACGCCTTTAAGGGCACCTTTTAGTTAATTAACTAAGACTTATACGTTAGTTTCTAAGATAAAATATATACTATATAGGTATATTCTTAGTCTCTTAAGCGTACTTAATATATCCTTATACTCCCTCTTTATTATATTATACTTAGTTTCTACTAATAACTACGTTTTACTTTCGAACCTTATAGGGCGCTTTTTTTATTAACGATTTATATTAAGACTACCTCCTAGCTAAGTAGACTAGTATTATATATTAAAATAATATCTCTTCTTTCTAAGCTAATATTAAGGGATATTAAAAAGACTAGATTAATAATAGCTTCCTTAAAGGCAGCTATTACTTTTTCTTATTTATCTCCTTATTCTTAATAGACTTCTTTTTTTAATAGGTCTATAAAGGGTTTTACTAAGATAGTAAACTATTTAATCTAGATTTAATAGTATCGTATAATACTAAGGAAAACTCTAATATATATTATATTAAGGTATCTTATTTATTCCTTAATTTTAATAACTTTAGCTTTTATATAGTACCTTTTATTTATTTTATAGATATAACTAATAACTTTAGTTACTTACTAGTAGAATTTTAATTTAGCCCTTATAATTATATAACTAAAGTATTATATACTAGTCCCTTAGTATAGGGCTAGTATATTAACGTTACCGTTTACCTAGATCCGGTATAGGTCTAATAGGTAATTAAATAGACTAGCTACTATATATAATTAAACGTATTATATAGACTAGCTACTATATATTATTATATATATTAAATATAGACTAGCTACTAGTCTTATAAGTTAAAGTAAGAGTAGTAATAACTATCTATATTCTTCTCTACCTACCTAAGATCTAGTAGGTTCTCTATCTTCTATACATACTATAGCGAGCGTAGGACCTTACTTAGGGCTTTAACTAAGTAATATCTTAACCTTATAATCGTACGACGGTAGTACGGCGTATTAGCGGTATTTCTTAATATTTTCCTTAAGTAAGTATAGGTATTTCTTTATAATTTCCCCGCTATATCCCTATAGCAACTTCTTAAGGAAATATTAATATAATCCTTAAGGAACTAGTATTACTTAGGAAATCGTAGTATATTTCCTATATAATATATCCCTAGGGGAAATCTCTATAGAATATCTATATAATCTACTTAGTTATTATTTCTAGGATTTCTAGGTAATTTCCTAGAGTTTACCTAGTAGCTTCTATAGTCCTTCTTTTACGAGGAGCCTTAAGGAGGGAAGCCGATATTATTATAGGTACCTAGATTATCGACTATAGGGTATCCTATAATAAATACCTAGGGCGAAAAAATTAACTAATATCTTTATTAGTCTCCTATAGTATTTAAGTAAGAGTCGCGTTAATAGGAAATCGTAGTAAAGTTATATAGATTTCTAAGGTTAGTATAAAGAATAACTTATCTTTTATCTAGAACGTAACCTAGTATAACTAATACTAAGGGCGCGAGGCGGCTAAGCTAAGAGTAAAATACTACTAAGACTAGGGACGCTAAGTAGCAAAACTAAGGTAATAAATAAGTAGGGCTAGGGGCGTAGTATAGCTAAGCTAAGGAAAACTAATTATAACTAAGGGCGCTCTATAGCTAAGCTAGTAATAAAATAAATAGGGCTAGGAATACTATAAGGCTAACCTAGTAACCGACCGTCTTACGCTATAGGGGTAAGGGTAGGGCGGGGGATTTCCTCCTTAGCCTCCTCCTTTATTAGTTCCTTAGGGCCTACCGGTACGTTAGCCGGGGCATCCTATATATCGGAGGCTTTATAGATAGGCACGCTATAAGCGTTATTTAGAGCCGGTTCTACTAAGAGTATTATAGCTAGTCTATCGCGAGAGGCTAGAATTTAGTTATAGATTACTACTACTAATACCTATATAGTTAGGCCTAGGTTCTAGAATCCGCCTAAGTACGCGTTAGTAAACTTTTAGTCTAATAAGTTAAAATAGGCTATTATATTAGCTATATAAGGGCGGGCCACGACTAGCGTATATAGGGGGCTAACGCGGGCGGCTCTTTAGTAAGCTATAGTAAGCTTAGGCGAGTCGTCTAAGAGGTAAGCGGCGAACGCGAACCGATAAATAAAGCTAGTAGGTACTCCGGCGAGGGCAGCGTACTAGCTAAGCGAGAGGTCGGCGTTAGCCTCCTTATAGATAGTAGCGAATAGATTTACCTAGATTACGGCCGCGTTTAGGGCTCTATAGACTAGCGCTTCTAACCTAGAGTAAATAATACCTATATAGCCGTCGGTATCGCCTAGGTTATTATAGTATACTATAAAAGGTATAATAGGGAATAGTCTAGGCTTTCCGCGGCTTAGAACCTAGAAGGGGTTAAGCTTTTATTAAACCGGTATTAGGGCCTATTCCTTAGCGAATAAGTTAGCCCGCTTAAAGGGAGTAAAGGGTAGGGCCGCGGCGGCGGCGGGTAGGCGTTTAGTAAATAGGTTCCTTAATAGCTCGTTAAATATAAGGTCTACTATATTAGATCCTCCGGTCTTAGCTAGGGTACGCTTAAGGGTCTCTCTAAACTTATAAGTTCTTAGTATACTAGAGGCCTCGCGCTCCTCTATAGTAGCGGCCTTAAATATCTTTAAATAGGTAAGGAGGTACTTTATACTAGTAATAATAGCGACGATCTCGAGTATCTTAGCGTTTATAGAAGACGGTTCCTATAAAGCGTTTATAGTAGGCCGGCTATTAAGCTAATATTAGTAAGGAAGGTATATAAAAGAGACCTCCCGGACCTACTAGTAAACTAGAAGCAGCTAGAAAGACACCCCTTTAGAGACTAGTTTTTCTAGGCCTAGAAAGACTACCTAGCCTTATATAAAGAGATAGGGTCTTTTAAAGAGGTCCTTAAGGAAAGGTAAGAGGAAAATAGGTCCTTAGCTATAAGTAGGTCTTTATCTATAAGACTAATAAATATAGCTTCCTTTAAAAGTATAAAGCCCGGCTAGTTATCTATAGGAATTAATAGGAAAAAGGGGATCTACCTACTAGGGCAACTACCTTAGTAGGGATATCTTTTCGGACCCTTATAGCTATAGTAGCAGAATTCGACCTCGAGCTCGAATAGATAGATATAGTTAACGCCTTTATTAACTACCCTCTTAAGGAAGAAGAAGTTATCTATATACGCCTTCTACTAGGCTTTTAATAGCTAGGAAAGGTTCTATGGCTTAGGAAAGCTCTATACGGACTACGAAGATTACCCCTTCTTTAGTAATAGCATTTAATAGGTTCCCTTAAAGCCCTAGGCTTTAAGAAAGTCCCTTAGGAACCGTATATAATATAGAAGGGTAAAATCACGGTCTTCTTCTACGTCGACGATATTATCTAGGCTTACCTAAAAGAGGAAGAAGCTACTACTAGGGAGGCTATATAAGGCCTATAATAAAGGTATAAGATAACTAAGCTAGGGGAGCTAAAGTAGTTCCTAGGGATACGAATCCTTAGGAATAGGTCCTAATAGATAATCTAGCTTACCTAAGACGCCTATATCGATAAGGTCGCTTATAAATTCCTCCCTAAATCCCTCGATAAGAAGCTTCCCTCTACGCCTATATTAGACGAAGAGCTTTTACCTAATCCGTCCTTTTAAGCTAGGGAGTAAGAGAAACACTAATATTAATAAAAGGTAGGCTCCTTGATTTTTTTAGCTATTTTTACTAGACCGGATATCTCTTTTATAGTCTCCCGGCTAGCTAGGCATAACTAGAATCCTAGCCCTAGGCATTAAGAAGTAGTAGATAGAGCTATCCTTTATCTCTATTTAACGAGATTATATAGTCTACGCCTAAGAGGGCTAGAAAGGAAGAAACAAGCTATAGAAATCTTCCTTTATTCGAGCGATTCGTCCTTTATAGATAATTCCTTAGATAGAAAGAGCTTATAGGGGTATATTATATCCCTTTTTAAAGGAACTATTACTTAGAGAGCTTCGAAATAAGCTACTATTATAACTTCGAGTATAGAGGCAGAGCTACTAGCTCTTTTAAAAGCGTTAAAAGAAGCGATTTTCCTTAGCCGGCTACTAATATCGTTACGACTATAAATTACGTCCCCGTTAGCTATAGAATATAATAATACATAGACTATACGGATTCTTATAGAGGAAAATAGCAAGCTATCGACCTAGCTATAGTATATCGATATTTACTAGTATTAGTTACGCTAAGAGGTCTAAAGGGGACTTATTTCCGTCCGTTAGGTTCTAACGGTATTAATAAAAGCCAACGGTCTTATAAAGCCCTTACCGAAGTAGAAGCTAGCTGTCTTTTTATAGTAAATAGGGCTAGAAGACGTTCGAGAGAAGCTATCCTTAGAGGCCCGCCTTAAGAGTCTATAAGAGGAGCTAATAGCACGTACGAGAAGGTAACGTCTATAGCCGAAGAAAAGGAAGAGGCTTTTCCCTTTAGAGGGCCCCTTATTTTAATTAGGTTTTTCCCCCTTTTCTTATAGGACTTTCCCCTCTTTAGGCCCCTTTTCCTTAAGTAGATCTAAAAGAGCCTAGGGACCCGAAAGGGCCCTTGCTTTCCTCGAGTAAAGGGAGAAGTATAGAGCTAAGAACCTCCTCTATACGCTTACTAGCCCGAAGCCGTATTAGCTATGCCCTTAAGGGGCAGGCTATAGCTAAGGGGGTATGTCGCGAAGCGTGGCCTAATTTCGTAGTTCTCGGAGATATCCCTTAGCATAAGGGACCTAGGAAGCTAAAAAACAGGTTTTAAGGAAGGAGCTAAAAGGAGGTATAGAGAGGAGGGTAGGGGTAAGAGGGGAAGTAGAAGTAGCGATAGCTTCTTATAGAGGTAGCGAGAGATAAGACGGATATGCCGGCAACGGCTAGAAAGGAGGGGAAAAAACCGGTAAAAAGCTCGGTAGTTAAAAGGATATTAGTAGCTTCTTTAAGCAGGATCTTCTTTATTAATTAAGATAGTAGATAGGTATAAAGAGGGGCGTTAGATAGAGGAAAGAAGGATAATTAAGGCAATATAATAATTACTCCCCTACCGCAATTGCTGCTCCCGTAAGAATTAAATCTCTCTACCTTGCCTATCCGACCCCTTACTTTTAATTTTACCTTCGTGCATTTTTATATACTTCTTATATCTCTCTTTGCGAGAATAAGGGGGCTATAACTAGGTCGACTTTACCTCTTTTTATAAAGTCCTAGGATAACGCTACTTCCTTATTAAATAAAATACTATCGAAGATCTAGATTTCTACCTTTATAAGAAAGCCCTTAAAAGCCGCTTTCCTTTTTATATACTTAAGAACTTTCCTATTAAGTATTTTAAAGTAGGGTCTAGGCTATATCTTATCTTTAATAGTATTTTATTTAGTCCTTTTTTAGTTAAGGTCCCCTTTTAATATTAAGCCGTTTAATAAAGTATTATTAATTAGGTTAATCTTATTTACTTTTCTTTTAAAGATAGTATTAACTCTTAGATTATATAATTTAATAGGTCGTTTCCTCCCTATCTTAACTTTAACCTTTTAGATCTTTTTAAACTTCTTTCTAGCTCTAATAATATTTTTCTTAAATTCTCTTATAGCCTTTATAACTATAACTTTAATAATCTCTTTTACTATTTTAGATCTAATAACTAGAATCGCTTTATCTCCTTTATCTATAATTAATTACTATTATACTAGTACTATTAAGGGCTTATTTATATTAGTATAGGCTAGGTTAAGGACTTAGTTAGCGCCCCCTCTATAACTAAGGATCTTACTTCTTAGTAAGAGAGTCTCGGCTATTAAGGTATCTATAAGGGATTCTCTTTATAATTATTAGGTAGCTCCTAGGTTATCTTCTTTAACTTCTATTACTAAAGCCTAAAAAGAATTCTTAGGAGCTAGGTAGCTATTTCGTATATAGTTTCCTTAAGCTTTAGTCTTTTATATATATCTTTATTAACTATTAAGGTTATAGTATAAAAAGATTTTACTATATCGACCTTATCTAAAAGCTTTTATTTAATAGCTCCTACCGCTAATATAACTACTTAGATAGTACCGATTTAATATTTAACCTATATATCGCTATTCCTTAATTAATAATTAAATAATATACGTACGGCTCTAATAAATAGTATACCTAAGATAAAAGGGACTAAGACTCTATTTAGCGTAATATAAAAATAGATTAATATCTAGGCTATACTTAGATAGAGATTAGTCTCTACCTCCCTAACTATATCTATAAGGGACCTAGTATACGCCGTTATTAATACTCTTATTAATAGGATTTTAAGCCTATATATAGTTATATATCTTTTAATAATAAGGTTTCCTTTAAACCTAGTATTAATTAAAGTACTTAGAACTTTAGCTTTCTAGCTACTAAGCTATACTTAAATATAGGGTAGGTCTTATATATACTTAAGTGAGCGGAAGGGTATAAGGACTATATTTATATATATTATAAGAATCGCTATAAGGTCCTTTAAAGTTATCTCTTAGTTTCTTATTAAGAGTACTACTTCCTATATAATAAATTCGTTTTTCCTTAGTCTTATTACCTTTAGAGTTTATTAATTAAATAGTCCTTAGGCTAGTTACGTTACGCTAATTATATTAGTTATAAACCTAACTTCCTTTAATACTTATTAGACTTTAAAGCACTTATAATTTAATTCTTTATAAGTAAGGTAAGTAAGCTTAATAGGTTCGACCTAGTATTCTTTATTTTATTCTTTAACTTATACTAAAGCTACTATAAGTTTTCCTTATAGATATTTAAGAAGGAGTAAACTACTCTTTATATTATCTTTAGCTACTTTTATAACTATTATCGTAGCTTTATAAGGTCTTATATTACTCTTTACGTTCTTTAAGGTCTAGAATTTAGTATTTTCTATACCTTAGGCTATATATATACATCTTATACTAAGTTTCTTACTTAGTTAGGGAATAAAGTTAATTAAGTAATTTAAAGGGATTAAGATTCTTTTATATATAATTTCTTCGACGATTTTATCTATAAGTCTATTAAACTACTTATCTAGATCTACTTTATATCTATAGTATATAAGGATAATCTTTAAGCTAGTTTTTACTATTTTTATTATCTCGATTTCTTTTATATCCTCTTTAACTCTTTATCTTTTTCCTTTATAAGTATTAATCCTTATTATAATTATATAGATTATCTAATTATATATATTGCTTTATTATATATTATCTATAATTATAATAACTAATATCCTTCCTACTTCTTTTCTTATATTACTTACGTTTAGATTCCTTAGCTTTTACTTATATAGGCTTTTATATCTCTAAAATTAGTCTAGGAAACTAAATTCTCTTTTACTAATAGCTTAATTTAAGTAAGATAGTATAATTATAGCTTTAACTCTTATAAAGAGAGATGCGAGAAGTGTATAAAAATGCACGAAGGTGAAATTAGAAGTAAGGGGTCGGATAGGCAGGGCAGAGAGATTTAATTCTTACGGGAGCAGCAATTGCGGCAAGGGAGTAATTGTTATATTGCCTTAATTATCCTTCTTTCCTCTATCTAACGCCCCTCTTTATACCCTTCTAGCATCTTAATTAACAAAGAAGATCCTGCTTAAAGAAGCTACTAATGTACCTTTAACTACCGAGCTTTTTGCCGGTTTTTCTCCTCCTTTCTAGCCGTTGCCGGCATATCCGTCTTATCTCTCGCTACCTCTATAGGAAGCTATCGGTACTTCTGCTTCCCCTTATGCCCCTACCCTCCTCTCTGCACCTCCTTTTAGCTCCTTCCTTAAAACCTGTTTTTTAGCTTCCTAGGTCCCTCGTACTAAGGGATATCTCCGAGAACTACGAAATTAGGCCACGCTTCGCGACACACCCCCTTAGCTATAGCCTGCCCCTTAAGGGCATAGCTAATACGGCTTCGGGCTAGTAAGCGTATAGAGGAGGTTCTTAGCTCTATACTTCTCCCTTTACTCGAGGAAAGTAGGGGCCCTTTCGGGTCCCTAGGCTCTTTTAGACCTACTTAAGGAAAAGGGGCCTAAAGAGGGGAAAGTCCTATAAGAAAGGGGGGAAAACCCAATTAAAATAGGGGGCCCTCTAAAGGGAAAAACCTCTTCCTTTTCTTCGGCTATAGACGTCACCTTCTCGTACGGGCCATTAGCTCCTCTCGTAGACTCTTAAGGCGGGCCTCTAAGGATAGCTTCTCTCGAACGTCTTCTAGCTTAATTTGCTATAAGAAGATAGCTAGCTTCTGCTTCGGCAGGGGCTTCGTAAGACCGTCGGCTTTCATCGATGCCGTTAGAACCTAACGGACGGAAATAAGTCCCCTTTAGACCTCTTAGCGTAACTAATGCTAGTAGATATCGATATGCTATAGCCGGGTCGATAACTTACTGTTTTCCGTAAGAATTCGTATAGTCTACGTATTATCGCATTCTATAGCTAATAGGGTCGGAATTTGCAGTTATAACGCTATTAGCAGCCGGCTAAGGAAAATCGCTTCTTTTAACGCTTCTAAAAGAGCTAGTAGCTCTGCCTCTATACTAGAAGTCGTAACGGTAGCCTGCTTCGAAGCTCTCTAAGCAATAGTTCCTCTAAAAAGGGACATAATATACCCTTATAAGCTCTTTCTGTCTAAGGAATTGTCCGTAAAGGACGAATCGCTCGAATAAAGGAAGATTTCGGTAGCTTGTTTCCTTCCCTGCCCTCCTAGGCGTAGACTATATAATCTCGTTAAATAGAGATAAAGGATAGCTCTGTCTGCTGCTTCTTAATGCCTAGGGCTAGGATTCTAGTTATGCCTAGCTAGCCGGGAGACCGTAAAAGAGATATCCGGTCTAGTAGAAATAGCTGAAAAAAGCAGGGAGCCTACCTTCTATTAATATTAGTATTTCTCTTACTCCCTAGCTTAAAAGGACGGATTAGGCAAAAGCTCTTCGTCTAATATAGGCGTAGAGGGAAGCTTCTTATCGAGGGATTTAGGGAGGAATTTATAAGCGACCTTATCGATATAGGCGTCCTAGGTAAGCTAGATAGTCCGTTAGGACCTATTCCGAAGGATTCGTATCCCTAGGAACCACTTTAGCTCCCCTAGCCTTATTATCTTATACCTTTATTATAGGCCTCGTATAGCCTCCTTAGCAGCAGCTTCTTCCTCTTTTAGGTACGCTTAGATAATATCGTCGACGTAGAAGAAGACCGTGATTTTACCCTTCTATATTATACACGGTTCCTAAGGGACTTTCGTAAAGCCTAGGGCTTCGAGGGAACCTATTAAATGCTATTGCTAAAGAAGTAGTGATCTTCGTAGTCCGTATAGAGCTTTCCTAAGCCGTAGAACCTTTCCTAGCTATTAGAAGCCTAGTAGAAGGCGTATATAGATAACTTCTTCTTCCTCGAGTAGGCAGTTAATAAAGGCGTTAACTATATCTATCTAATCGAGCTCGAGGTCGAATTCTGCTACTATAGCTATAAGGGTCCGAAAAGATATCCCTACTAGGGTAGTTGCCCTAGTAGGAAGATCCCCTTTTTCCTATTAATTCCTATAGACAACTAGCCGGGCTTTATACTTTTAAAGGAAGCCGTGTTTATTAGTCTTATAGATAAAGACCTACTTATAGCTAAGGACCTGTTTTCCTCTTGCCTTTTCCTTAAGGACCTCTTTAAAAGACCCTATCTCTTCGTATAAGGCTAGGTAGTCTTTCTAGGCCTAGAAAAACTAGTCTCTAAAGGGGTGTTTTTCTAGCTGCTTCTAGTTTGCTAGTAGGTCCGTGAGGTCTCTTTTATATACCTTCCTTGCTAATAGCTATAGCTTAAAGAGCCGGCCTGCTATAAACGCTCCGTGGGAACCGTCTTCTATTAGCGTTAGGTAGAAGTCGGAAAAACGATCGAAATAGGGGAGAAACTAGTCTTCTTTCGTATCGGGCCCTATACCTTCCTTTGCTTCTCGAAGCAGGGATAAAAAGGCAGCCGGGTAATCCTTCGAGAGAGGTGCCTTTCCACCCCTTAGGGTTCGAGACGGAAGACTAACTAAAAAAGCTGCTTCTAGATCTTCTTCTTATTCCGTAAGAGGAGGCGTAGGGAGGTAGGCGTATTCTAGCTCTACTGCTTTCCTATAGTCTCCTTCTTCGTCTAGATTATTTAATCTAGCAGCTTCCTCTTTAAAGTCGGCGTTATCCTCGACTGCTTCGACGTCGGTTTCTTCTTCCGTTTCCTTATCTAGGACCTCTTCTTAAGACTGTTAGGAAGGGGGGATTTAAATCTTCTAAATTAGCTAACGTTAAGAGAGTAAGAGGGGCTATTAATCCCTCTTTCCGTCGAAGAAGCTAGATTCGTCGAAAATCATATCCCTAGTCGAAATAACCTTCCGTAAAAGAGGAATCTAGATCCGGAAGATATTTATAGAATTATAACTAACGAGGTAACTAATAAAGGCTCTAAGATTAAGCTTTCTTTTCTTCTTCCTTTTTAGCTATACATCGGTAGTTATAGCGTATGCCTTATAGCTATAGGCACGAAGGTAGGCTAGCGAGGCCCTCTTCTTTGTAAAGAGCTTAAGGGGGGATTTCTAGTCTATTCCTTAGGTCCTTAGGGTCCGGTTCCGAAGGTAATAAGCGGTCTCAACGACTTCCCTCTAAAGGTCGTAGGGAAGCCTCGTAGTAAGTCTTATTATACGGGCCCTTTCTATTATAGCACCCCCTAATCTTTCTGCCCCTCCGTTCTAGGCCTAGGTATTCGGTGCTAACGGGAGGGGTAAAATGCCCCTTTTTCGAAGCTAATTTAAGATATCCTTTATAAATAGCTCTCCGTTAGACCGTATCTTCTTTACCTCGTAGCCGAAGTAGGATTTTATCTAGTTAACGAAGTCCCTAAGGGCAGACTAGTTATACTTACTTAGGTAGGTCCGTAAGAAATAGGGGAAAACCATCCCTAAAAAGGCGTCTATAAAAAACATTACCCTAACGAAGCTTTCCTAATCCCTAGAGACGTCGGTCTAGTCGACCTAAATTTCCTTATACGGCTGGTCCGGCCGTATTAGGGTCCGTCTAGAAATTCGTCTCTTAGTCTTCCCTTAGCCGTAGTATTCGCATTTAACGGTCTTTAGTCCCCTTATTCGTACGCCCTATTATTGTCCTAGCTTATATAAAGCTAAGGGGCCTAGGTAACCTAGTCGTGCGTGCTAAAGAATACCGTCTCCTTAGGCTGCTAGAAGAGGGTCCTTTATAGTAGACCTATTCCTCCTAGTAGGGAAAGCTAACTTCTTAAGAGGTTCCTTCCTAGAGATAGGTCGGAATTCGAGAATAAATTAACCGAATTTTTCCTCGATAAGCCCGATAGTCTAATTCTTCTAGACTAGCCTCGTAGGCTTAGACGTCGTATCCTAGAAGATTCCTTCCTCTCGAAGAAGGCAGAAGGAAATTAGGCTCGTTGAAAATCGAGGGCAAAAAGCTACCCTTTTTCTTCGAAGAATTCGTATAGATCCGTTAGGTAATTTTATCGTGAAATTCACCCTTCCGTATCCCTCTATCCGTACGGTTAATTCCCCGGCAATAAGATATTCCCTTCGTGCCTTCTTAAAGGACCGGAATCGTAAGAGTATATTATATATATCGAGGGAAGCACTAGAGTTAAGGATAGCTGATTTTCGTAGGGGATAGTCGGAGGGTTCTAACGGTTAGTCTTAGCCTTATTAATCCGTAGGGAAGACGAAGGCCGGATTTACTATACCAACGATTTTTCCTCGAATTTATAGTAGCGGCGTTATTAGTTGCTATTTCTTAGCAACCCGAATCTCGTCTATCTTCTTCTATAACGAGGGGTCCTCCTTAAGAGACTATTATACTGTTTCTCGTAGCCTCTTTAAAGGGTTAATTCCTTTAGGTCGGTTTTCCTCGAAGACCTGCTAGCAGTCCTCTAGCCGATAGGGCTTTTTGCACGCTTAGTAGGTAGGTCGATTCCTCCTTATACGTTGTTTCTTCGAGGAATCCTCGTCTTAGTCCGGAAGGTCTGCTTAAAAACCCCCCCTTTTTACCCCTTATTGCTGATTTTAACGAGGTTCGATTTCGACTAGTTCCCTGATTTTTCGACTAACGGACTAAAAGGTCTATTAGGGGACTAGTCTGGCCGGTCTAACTAACGGGACCGGGGCCGGGCCCGGAGCAAGATACGTAGCCGGGGCCGGGGCCGCAGCTGCAGTTGACGACGGCGTTGAGGCTCTCAAGGGAGGAGGAGGCGAAGGAGCAACAGCCGCAGCAGCAGCAGCGGGAGCCATAGCAATAGGGGCTATAGCAGCTATAGGGGCAGTAGGTCGAGCCGTCTAGGTCGAGTGCTAGCCACGAAGGAATAAGACTGCTTACTATTATACTCTAGCAGCTTCTTCGTCTAGTTCCTAGCTAGCCTCTCGAAAGATAGTTAAGTAACCGTTACTAATAGGCTTTATTAGTAGAGATATATCCCGTAGCCACTAGCCGGAAAGAGCTTCTATAAGAAAGTATTAGTTAGCTTCCTCGAGGATTTCTTCCTACTTAACTAGCTACGAAGAAGCTAGCAGGTTCCTAGCAGAAAAGGCTCCTAGGTGTGCCGTATAGGTCTTCCTAATACGGTTAGTTATATACCCTCTCGAGGGAGCTATTAAGGTCTCGAGCTTTAAAAGCCACTGCCTAGGAGTCTCTTCTTCTCGAAGAGAGATTAGCTTTACGGCACTAACGGATTCCGTTATCGCCGTACGAGCAGCCGTTAGTAGCTTCGTTTTATAGAGGTATTCCTTCCGGTGACTCTCGTAGTCGCCTAAGGTAGCAGAAAAAGCTCTCTGTTATATAGAGGTTAGCTCGGAGAAGAGGGTAGCTCCCTCTATAAAGTCCGTCGCCCTAGGACGAAGAGGGGGCTTAAGAGGGTCCTGCTTATTAGAGAAGACCAAATTATAGATAGTTCTATCTATACGAGCCCGTAGCTCTTTTACCTACTTATCCTAATCTTAGGGCTCTATAAGAATCGTCTTACGGACCGTCGGGACGGCAGAGGAGTCGATTTTCGTTATTATTACGAAAGAAGAGGGGGGGTAGAAAAGTCGGTTAAAAATCGGCTTTTCTAGTAAGAGGGGTAAAATAAAGCTACGAGGGATATAAGAAAGGTGCCTTTTATAGTAGCCGGAAGGTATAGGAATACTATTCCTCCCGGGCTTATAACTCTCGCGAAGAGAGATACGAGAAGTGCATAAAAATGCACGAAGGTAAAATTAGAAGTAAGGGGTCGGATAGGCAGGGCAGAGAGATTTAATTCTTGCGGGAGTAGCAATTGCGGTAGGGGAGTGATTGTTATATTGCCTTAATTATCCTTCTTTCCTCTATCCAACGCCCCTCTTTATACCCTTCTAGCATCTTAATTAACAAAGAAGATCCTGCTTAAAGAAGCCACTAATGTCCCTTTAACTACCGAGCTTTTTGCCGGTTTTTCTCCTCCTTTCTAGCCGTTGCCGGCATATCCATCTTATCTCTCGCTACCTCTATAGGAAGCTATCGCCACTTCTGCTTCCCCTTATGCCCCCACCCTCCTCTCTACCCCTCCTTTCAGCTCCTTCCTTAAAACCTGTTTTTTAGCTTCCTAGGTCCCTCGTGCTAAGGGATATCTCCGAGAACTGCGAAATCAGGCCACGCTTCGCGACAAGGGGGTGTGTCGCGTATACTATATGCGTCAATTAACGCTGTCGCTTATATCTAACAGGCGGCCATATCTTTTTCGTGACAGTTATAAGCCCGGGCGGAGGGGTTACCCCTCCGGGAACTTCCCGGTGACTGCGCACGCACTTCTTCTGGCTAGCCTGGCGCGCACTACCCGAAAGGCCCGTGGTTCGAGTCCCGCCAGCGCAATTGAGCGCGGTTTCAGCATGGGGCCTGCCTATATAAAAATTCCCGCTATAGTCTAGGATATCCAGGTATCCCGGGACGAATTAACCCGATATCCCTAAGGGGGTGTGTCGCGTATACTATATGCGTTAATTGACGCTGTCGCTTATATCTAATAGGCGGCTATATCTTTTTCGTGATATTAACTTATTTTATAAGTAGTAATATAAAGGAGTCTAGCTATATATCTACCTAGTATATAATAAGCCTTTAAATATATATACCTATTTAAGAAAACTTATTAGTAAGTACTAAGGGAATTACGCTTTTATTATCTTTTCTTTTAAAGTAAAGAGTCCTATTTACTACTTTATATATTATAAATCTAATCTTATAGTCTTAAGAGTATACCTTATATTTATAAAGGTAGTATTATTCTTTACTATAATAAAAGTATCTCCTAAGCTAGTTAAAAGTATTAACCTAAAGCTATATATATTAATTAGATAGGTAGTAAAATCCGATAGTATTTACGCTACCTTTTTATTTATAACTTAAAAAGTAGCCTTTACTACTAATATATCTTTATTCCCTATTAAGCTAGTTAAATATCTACTCTTACTAGTAAGTAAGGTTAATCTTTATATCTTTAAAGGCTTTTATTAAGTTTAAGATCTCCTTTATAAGCTATTTAAGTTTCTTATTTATTTTCTTTAACTCTTTAAGAAGTTTTTCTTTACCCTTATTAGATTTAGCTTCTTTTATTACTTTATTAATTTCCCTAAAAAGCTAGTCTTTCTTTAGGTTCTTAAGCTTTTAATTATAGACTTTAGAAGCTATATCTCGTTGCTTAACGACCTAGTAAGGTACTAAGTAGTTATTAATTATATAGATAAGGCTTTTATATAGGAGTTTTAAAATAACTTTAAATATCTTTTTATTTCTCTTTATAATATTAATAATAAGCTCCTTTAGTATTATATAGTAAATAAAGTATAACTAGACTATAGATTCTTCCTAGCTATTAAGTTATACCTTATACTATAGGTATAAATAGAGATTAAGCTATTTTATAACTCTTACGTAGAGAGATACGAGAAGTATATATAAAATGCATAAAGGTAAAAGTAGAAGTAAGGGGTTAGATAGGCAGGGCAGAGATGTTTGTATTGCCTTGATTGTCCTTCTTTCCTCTATCTAACGCCCCTCTTTATACCCGTCTAGCATCTCAATTAACAAAGAAGATCCTACTTAAAGAAGCTACTAATATCCTTTTAACTACCGAGCTTTTTACTGGTTTTTCCCTTCCTTTCTAGCCGTTACCGGTATATCCGTCTTATCTCTCGCTACCTCTATAGGAAGAAATCGCCACTTCTGCTTCCCGGGTTTTAGCCCTAGGCTCTTTTAGACCTACTTTAGGAAAAGGGGCCTTAAGGAGGAAATTAAGTCCTATAAGAAAGGGGGCTTCTCTAAGAATAAGTCCCTAAAAAGGGGGCCTTTAAGAAGAATAAGTCCTAATTAAGCTAGGGGCCCTCCTCTAGGATAAGTCCTAATTCCTCTCTTCGGCTATAGACGTCTCCTTCCTCCTACGTGCCATTAGCTCCTCTCGTAGACTCTTAAGGCGGGCTTCTAAGGATAGCTTCTCTCGAACGTCTTCTAGCCTAATTTGCTATAAAAAGATAGCTAGCTTCTACTTCGGTAGGGGCTTCGTAAGACCGTCGGCTTTTATTGATGCCGTTAGAACCTAACGGACGGAAATAAGTCCCCTTTAGACCTCTTAGCGTAACCAATGCTAGTGGATATCGATATGCCGTAGCCGGGTCGACAGCTTGCTATTTTCCTCCGTAAGAATTCGTATAGTCTGCGTGTTATCGCATTCTATAGCTAACGGGGACGGAATTTGCAGTCGTAACGATATTAGTAGCCGGCTAAGGAAAATCGCTTCTTTTAACGCTTCTAAAAGAGCTAGTAGCTCTGCCTCCGTACTAGAAGTTATAACGGTAGCCTGCTTCGAAGCTCTATAAGCAATAGTTCCTCTAAAAAGGGATATAATATACCCTTATAAGCTCTTTCTATCTAAGGAATTGTCCGCAAAGGACGAATCGCTCGAATAAAGGAAGATTTCGGCAGCTAATTTCTTTCTTTTCTGCCCTCCTAGGCGCAGACTATATAATCTCGTTAAATAGAGATAAAGGATAGCTCTATCTACTGCTTCTTAATGCCTAGGGCTAGGATTCTAGTTATGCCTAGCTAGCCGGGAGACCGTAAAAGAGATATCCGGTCTAGTAGAAATAGCTAAAAAAAGCAGGGAGCCTACCTTCTATTAATATTAGTGTTTCTCTTGCTCCCTAGCTTAAAAGGACGGATCAGGCAAAAGCTCTTCGTCTAATATAGGCGTAGAGGGAAGCTTCTTATCGAGGGAATTAAGGAGGAATTTATAAGCGACCTTATCGATATAGGCGTCTTAGGTAAGCTAGATAGTCCGTTAGGACCTATTCCTAAGGATTCGTATCCCTAGGAACTACTTTAGCTCCCCTAGCCTAGTTATCTTATACCTTTATTATAGGCCTCGTATAGCCTCCCTAGTAGTAGCCTCTTCCCCTTTTAGGTAGGCCTAGATAATATCGTCGACGTAGAAGAAGACCGTGATTTTACCCTTCTATATTATATACGGTTCCTAAGGGACTTTCTTAAAGCCTAGGGCTTCGAGGGAACCTATTAAATGCTGTTGCTGAAGAAGGGGTGATCTTCGTAGTCCGTATAGAGCTTTCCTAAGCCGTAGAACCTTTCCTAGCTATTAGAAGCTTAGTAGAAGGCGCATATAGATAACTTCTTCTTCCTCGAGTAGGCAGTTAATAAAGGCGTTAACTGCATCTATCTAATCGAGCTCGAGGTCGAATTCTACTACTATAGCTATAAGGGTCCGAAAAGACATCCTAGCTAGGGTGGTTGCCCTAGTAGGTAAATCCCCTTTTTCCTATTAATTCCTATAAATAACTAGCCGGGCCTTACACTTTTAAAGGAAGCCGTGTTTATTAGTCTTATAGATAAAGACCTACTTATAGCTAAGGACCTGTTTTCCTCTTGCTTTTTCCTTAAGGACCTCTTCGAAAGACCCTATCTCTTCGTATAAGGCTAGGTGGTCTTTCTAGGCCTAGAAAAACTAGTCTCTAAAGGGGTGTCTTTCTAGCTGCTTCTGGTTTGCTAGTAGGTCCGGGAGGTCTCTTTTATATACCTTCCTTGCTAATACTGGCTTAAAAAGCCGGCCTGCTATAAACGTCGTGGGAACCGTCTTATTAGCGTTAGGTAGAAGTCGGAAAAACGATCGAAATAGGGGAGAGGTTAGTCTTCTTTAGTATCCGTATCGGGCCCTATACCTTCCTTTGCTTCTCGAAGCAGGGATAAAAAGGCAGCCGGGTAATCCTTTAAGAGAGGTACCTTTCCTACCCCCTTAGGGGTCGAGACGGGAAGACTAACTAAAAAAGCTGCTTCTAGATCTTCTTCTTACGTAGGAGGAGGCGTAGGTAGGTAGGCGTATTCTAGCTCTACCGCTTTCCTATAGTCTCCTTCTTCGTCTAGATTATCTAATCTAATAGCTTCCTCTTCGAAGTCGGCGTTATCCTCGACTGCTCTCGACGTCGGTTTCTTCTTCCGTTTCCTTGTCTAGGACTTCTTCTTAAGACTATTAGGAAGGGGGGATTTAAATCTTCTAAATTAGCTAACGTTAAGAGAGTAAAAAGGGCTATTGATCCCTCTTTCCGTTAAAGAAGCTAAATTCGTCGAAAATCATATCCCTAGTTAAAATAACCTTCCGTAGAAGAGGGATCTAGATCCGGAAGATATTCGTAGAATTATAACTAACGAGGTAACCAATAAAGGCTCTAGGATTAAGCTTTCTTTTCTTCTTCCTTTTTAGCTATACATCGGCAGTTATTACATATGCCTTACAACCGTAGGCACGAAGGTAGGCTAGCGAGGCCCTCTTCTTCGTAAAGAGCTCGAGGGGGGATTTCTAGTCTATTCCTTAGTTTAGTCCCCTAGGGTCCTTTAGGTCTCTCGGGGTCCGGTTCCGTAGGTAATAGGCGGTCTCAACGACTTCCCTCTAAAGGTCGTGTGGAAGCCTTGCAGTAAGTCTCATCGTACGGGCCCTTTCTATCATAGCACCCCCTGATCTTTCTGCCCCTCCGTTCTAGGCCTAGGTATTCGGTGCTAACGGGAGGGGTAAAATGCCCCTTTTTTAAAGCTAATTTAAGATATCCTTCGTAAATAGCTCTCCGTTAGACCGTATCTTCTTTACCTCGTAGCTAAAGTAGGATTTTATCTAGTTAACGAAGTCCTAGAGGGCAGACTAGTTATGCTTGCTTAGGTAGGTCCGTAAGAAATAGGGGAAAACCATCCCTAAAAAAGCGTCTATAAAAAACATTACCCTAACGAAGCTTTCCTGATCCCTAGAGACGTCGGTCTAGTCGACCTAAATTTCCTTATATAGCTGGTCCGGCCGTAAAGGCGTTCGTCTAGAAATTCGTCTCCTAGTCTTTCCTTAGCCGTAGTGTTCGCATTCGACGGTCTTTAGGCCCCTTATTCGTACGCCTTATTATTAGCCTAGCTTATGCAAAGCTAGGGGGCCCGGGTGACTAAGTCGTGCGTGCTAAAGAATGCCGTCTCCTTAGGCTGCTAGAAGAGGGTCCTTTATAGTAGACCTATTCCTCCTAGTAGGGAAAGCTAACTTCTCGAGAGGTTCCTTCCTAGGGATAGGTCGGAATTCGAGAATAAATTAACCGAATTTTTCCTCGATAGGCCCGATAGTCTGATTCTTCTAGACTAGCCTCGTAGGCTTAGACGTCGTATCCTAGAAGATTCCTTCCTCTTAAAGAAGGCGGAAGGAAATTAGGCTCGTTAAAAATCGAGGGCAAAAAGCTACCCTTTTTCGTCGAAGAATTCGTATAGACCTATTAGGTAATTTTATCGTGAAATTCACCCTTCCGTACCCCTCTATCCGTACGGTTAATTCCCCGGCAATAAGGTATTCCCTCTATGCCTTCTTAAAGGACCGGAATCGTGAGAGTGTATTATAGATATCGAGGGAAGCACTAGAGTTAAGGATAGCTGATTTTCGTAGGGGATAATCGGAGGGTCCTAACGGTTAGTCTTGCTAATTCGTAGGGAAGACGAATGCCGGATTTGCTATACTAACGATTTTTCCTCGAATTTGCGGCTCGAATAAGGGCAGCGGCGTTAGTTACTATTTCTTAGCAACCCGAATCTCGTCTATCTTCTTCTACAACGAGGGGTCCTCCTTAAGAGACTGTTATATCGTTTCTTATAGCCTCTTTAAAGGGTTGAATCCTTCGGGTCGGTTTTCCTCGAAGACCTGCTAGCATTGTGATAATCGATGGCCTAGGGATTTATATGCTAGGCAGCCGTTTCGTTGTCTAGTCTTCTATTTCTTCGAGGAATCCTCGTCCCGATCCGGAAGGTCTGCTTAAAAACCCCCCCTTTTTACCCCTTATTACTAATGTTAACGAGGTTCGATTTCGACTAGTTCCCTGATTTTTCGACTAACGGACTAAAAGGTCTATTAGGGGACTAGTCAGGCCGGTCTAACTAACGGGACCGGGGCCGGGCCCGGAGCAAGAGTCGGAGCCGGGGCCGGGCCTAGGGCAGCCGTTAATAACGGTGTTAATGCTCTCGAGGGAGGAGGAGCCGAAGGAGCAATAGCCGCAGCAGCAGCAGCGGGAGCCGCAGCAACAGGGGCTGCAGCAGCTGCAGGGGCAGTAGGTCGAGCCGTCTAGGTCGAGTGCTAGCCACAAAGGAATAAGACTACTTACTATTATACTCTAGTAGCCTCTTCGTCTAGTTCCCGGCTAGCCTCTTAAAAGATAGTCGAGTAACCGTTACTAATAGGCTTTATTAGTAGAGATATATCCCGTAGCTACTAGCCGGAAAGAGCTTCTATAAGGAAGTATTAGTTAGCTTCCTTAAGGATTTCTTCCTACTTAGCTAGCCACGAAGAAGCTAGTAGGTTCCTAGCAGAAAAGGCTCCTAGGTAGGCCGTATAGGTCTTCCTAATACGGTTAGTTATATAGCCCCTTAAGGGAGCTGTCGAGGTCTCGAGCTTTAAAAGCCACTGCCTAGGAGTCTCTTCTTCTCGAAGAGTAATTAGCTTTACAGCACTAACGGATTCCGTTATCGCCGTGCGTATAGTAGTTAGCAACTTCGTCTCGTAAAGGTATTCCTTACGGTGACTCTCGTAGTTACCTAAGGCAGCAGAAAAAGCTCTCTGTTGTATAGAGGTTAGCTCGGAGAAGAGGGAAGCTCCCTCTATAAATTCCGTTGCCCTAGGACGAAGAGGGGGCTCGAGAGGGTCCTGCTTATTAGAGAAGACTAAATTATAGATAGTTCTGTCTATACGAGCCCGTAGCTCCTTTACCTACTTATCCTAATCTTAGGGCTCTATAAGAATCGTCCTATGGACCGTAGGGACGGTAGAGGAGTCGGTTTTCGTTATCGTTGCGGAAGAGGGGGGGCAGAAAAGTTAGGTATAAATCGGCTTTTCTAATAAGAGGGGTAAAAGGAAGCTACGAGGGATGCAAGAAAGGTGCCTTTTATAGCAGCCGGAAGGTATAGGAATACTATTCCTCCCGGGCTTATAACTCTCGCGTAGAGAGATACGAGAAGTGCATATAAAATGCACGAAGGTAAAAGTAGAAGTAAGGGGTTAGACAGGTAGGGCAGAGATATTTATATTGCCTTGATTGTCCTTCTTTCCTCTATCTAACGCCCCTCTTTATACCCGTCTAGCATCTTAATTAACAAAGAAGATCCTGCTTAAAGAAGCTACTAATGTCCTTTTAACTACCGAGCTTTTTGCCGGTTTTTCCCTTCCTTTCTAGCCGTTGCCGGCACATCCGTCTTATCTCTTACTACCTCTATAGGAAGCCATCGCCACTTCTGCTTCCCCTTATGCCCCCACCCTCCTTTCTATACCTCTTTTTAGCTCCTTCCTTAAAACCTGTTTTTTAGCTTCCTAGGTCCCTCGTGCTAAGGGATATCTCCGAGAACTGCGAAATCAGGCCACGCTTCGCGATAATAACTTCTATAATAGTCTTAGGCTTTTTAGTATTATAATAGTCTAAGTAGTTATTAGTAGTTTTTAGTTATTTAATATTATATATATAGTAGTATTAAAAGAGTTTCTTTTTTACTTCTTTTTAAGTAAGTTTATTTATAAGAATTTTAATAGTAAGGGCTTATATAAAGGAGATATAGACTTTAAGCTAGTTTATTTTATCCTTATATAAATATAGTTAATATATATCTTCCGTTTAAACTTCTTAAGGAATTTAGTTATATTTTTACTATTAAATTTACTAATAAGTAAGAGTTATAATTAATAGAGTCTTCCTATAAAGTTATCTTAGCTTTTAGTAAGTATATCTCTAAGTCTATTAGTAATCTTATTAATATATACCTTAATTTTCTTTATATTACTAGTAGTAAGATTAGATAATCCCTCTTAATAGCTAGCGTTTCTAGATATAGTATACCTATAGATTATAAGGTTATAAAATTTAAAGTTAGAGTTTTTAGAGTTAAAAGATATCTTATTATAACTATCTTATTACTTACTTTCTTATTTATTAGTAAGAAGTAAGCGTTCTCTATAAGCTACTATATAGAGGAGAGCTAAGGTTAAGGTTATTAAGGTATCCCTTATTAGTACTTATATTAGTATTATTAGTATATATATAAGTAAGATATCTTAGTAGGGTTTTAAAATAGTTTAGATTACGCTATTATCGTTATTTATATCTTTTAAAGTATTATATAAGGATTATAGTTTCTTAACTAAGTCGCTAGTATTAAGGGTTATAAGGCTAATAATAAGAGCTTAGGGTTTTTTAGTATTACCTTATTACTTTTCCTTTACTATTAGTAAAGGCATTATCTAATTATTTATTTCCTAGTAAGTTTATCGCCTTATTAAGTCTCTAACTCTAGCTATTAAGGTAGTTACTACTTTAATTATTAAATCCCTAGATTTTATTTTTTCTAAAAAATACCGCTATCCTTTAAATATTCTTAACTTTATAAAGCTACTTATTACTATATAAATAAAATAGAATAATAAGTTTACGCCTTAAAGACTAGTTTTAATAAGGATAAAGGTATATACTTAAAGTACGCGTAGTATATAGCTAAGGATTAGTAAAGTAATTAACTATATAATTATCTAAACGTTAATCCTATATATAGCCCTAAGGGTCTTAGGTTATAAATATAAGTCTTAGAGATTTCTTTACTTTATACCTCTTTATCTCTATTAAAGTCGCTTAACTAACGGCCTTTACTTTAAAAGGGAAAAATAAAAATTTAAATTAACTATAATTAAAGAAAGTACGTCCTTAGATAATTAAGGTCTTTATAAAGCCTTTAAGTATACTTAGAAGTAAGTTAGATAGGGAGTACTAAGGGTCTTATCCTTTTAACGGGCTAATATTTATAAGGGTACGATCTTACCTATTAAAGTACGCCTAATATCCCTTAGTATATCTTTTAAGACGAGGAGCTTTAACGCCTATAGGACTAGCTAGTAGTATAGGATAGTACGTATATAAGCGTACGCCGCGCTATAGAGGTAAGGGCGCGCTCCCTTAACTACGGCCTTAGGTTAAAAGTCTAAGTAAGCGACTACTATATCGACCCTTATAGCTACCTTCGCTATAAGGGCAAGCTATAGGTCCTAGGCGCGCCGGCGATAATAAAGGCTATAGCTAGGGCGGCCCCTTTAAAAGTTAAGGAGCGGGATAGGTTAAGAGGGCGGTTTATATAGATAATCTATAACTTAAGCGTAATCGGCTATCTTAGCCGTAAGGGCACGCTAGTAGCGATTAGCTAGGACTTCTACTAGCTATTTATAGTACTATATATCCGCTATTTCCTCTATAACTATAATATCTATAGCCGCTTAAAGATCTAATTAGCGCTTAAGAGGGGGCTATTAAAGTTACTACTAGTCCTTAACTAGTTTTATATATATATATAGATAGACTTTATTATAGACCTCTCTCTTATAGTAAGCGGTAACTATTATCTCTAAGTAATTAAGGACTATCTAAGTAAAGAGGTAGTACTAAAGCTAATATTATTTATAAAAGTAAAGGCTTATATTAAGCGCTTCCTTTAGTATTACGCTTACTTTTATTAATAGCTAGCCTTAATTACTAGTAATAAGGGTATTAATTAAACTAGCTACTTTTAGTAGTACCTTTATAAGCTACTTTAAGTTACTTAGTTACTAAGTATAGCCTACTACTTATAAACTAATAAGGGGCCTAAACGCCTTAACTAAAAAGTATAAGCTTACCTTTAAAAGGTAATAGCCTATAACTAAGCAGACTAAAATAAGTAGCTTCCTATAGCTTAGATAGCGCTTAATAGTAAGTTAAACTCCTTTATTAGTATATCCTTCTTCCTCGCGCTATATAAGTTTAAACCGCCGTTAGTATAGCCTATTACTATAGATATAGGTATAAAGCGCTACCTAGCTAGCTCCCTAAGAGGCAGGGCGTCTACTTTTATATAGAAGCTATAATAAGTTATAGAGTTCTATTAATTCTTAATAGCGTCTAAATAAGTTAAGGGATCCTATAAATAGGTTCGCGGTAAGGGATAAGGTTTAGCTAAACCTCTATAACTATAGGTTAATAAGGCTAATAAAGAAGCTTAACTAACTATACGCTAAGTATATAGTAAAGAAGGTACTAAGTTTATAGACTATAAAGCTAGAGGGGCTACCCTTTAATATCTACAGTACGATTAATATTAACCTCTTTTATTACGCTGCTATAAACCCCTTACTAGGCTAAGATATAGCGGATCCCTAACTAGCTACTATCTTTATTAAAGGGGAGGAGGAGTTCTTAGTAAAGGAGTTATAGGTAGCCTATTAAAAAAATATAGGCCGCGGTAAGAAGCGCGAAGTCCTTATTAAGTAGCGCGGCTACTAGGACCTAATATAAGAGCTAGCTTCTAAGTTTAAGGGCGCGGTAGCTCTAAATAAGTTTAAGGCCTTTTATAGGCTAGTAAAGTAAAATAATAGCTAGTTAAGAAAAGCTACCCCCTTAGTAGTAAAGCCGCTAGTACCTTAAGACGTAGGGGAGACTATAACTTACTCTTAAGAAAGTAGCGGGGTACTAAGCTCGCGGCGGTCGCTACGTTAGTATAAGCTATAAGTATATATTATAGATACTATAACTATAGATAATCGGTAGGGCGTACTTAGGTCGGCGGTAGTATAAATAAATTATATTAGCCCTTATAGGCGCGCTTAAAGGTATATAGACTAAGCTTAGTAGGCCTTTTTCTTTAGCGGGGTCTTAACTAATAAACGGTTATCCTTATCCTCTTACTTATCCTCCTCCTTATCCTCTTCCTTAGTATAAGGCGCGGCCCTAGCCTCGAGGGCGCGGATCCGGCCCTCTAGGCTACTGTCACGGGCTGTGCCCGGCTGGTGGACCCGGTTGTACCGGGTCCGGTGGGTCGTGCTCCGGTGGCAACACCGGCCCCGCTCCGCGGACCCAGAAGCTGCGAGAACATTCCGAGAAGGGTAATATAAGCTCGCACTCGAGGCTACGCCTCGAGTTCAGCTTCTTTCCTCCTTAGCTCTAGATAGACAACACCTAGGCACCTGCTTGTTGAATAAACTCCGGGCCAGCCTTTCACATATCTAGAGCTCCTTCTAAATACCGCAAGCTGCAGACTGCTCGTCAGGATGGACCAGCAGAGTGAGCCCAAGTCTCCAGCAGCAATGGATTGACCAACGCATTCAAGAAGCGGTCAATGCGACTCTCAGCCCTCTACAGGACCAACTTTCCTTGCTGATGGAGCAACTCGGGCGAGCGCAGCCGCAGAGCGCCGACTTGCAATCGCCGCCAGTGGCACGAGGATTGGGCGAGAGCACGCCTGGCTTGGGCACGCCCCTCCCCAAAACCTGCGGTACTGGAATGCGGAAACCGTTGCCCAACCCACCCAAGTATGACGGCTCACGGAAGAGCTACTCCGCCTGGGCCAGGCAGATGCGAGACAAGCTGGACCTTGATGCACACTACTACAGTGGAAATCGCGAACTTTGGTACCTCATCAACTCATGTTTGGACGAGCGACCACAGCAAGTGGTCGCTACCTTTTACGCCGCGGGAGGCCCTGGGGTAGCTACGACCCCAAGAGTTCATGCGATACCTCGACCGAACCTACCAGGACAGCAACATCCAATCCCGCGCTGCTGCCACGCTGAGAACTATGCGGCAGCGCGAAGACCAACCTCTCGCGTCCTTCCTTCCCCGATTCGAACAGGCATTAGCTGAAGCCGGGGGAGCAGACTGGCCGGACAGTGCAAAGATCGTATTTCTAGAGAACGCAATAAATGCACGCCTCCAAGAGAGTTTGGTCACAGCCGTCCTACCCGACGACTACCAGGGATGGCTTGCGAGAGTTCAGGAAATTGCGGGCAGATTGGAGAGACTGAAACCCGGTAGGCAGCCGACGTCGACTGAGCGGACGCCTCAACAGCTACCAAGGCAACGACCCAAGGAGGAACCGGAGGACCCCGACGGAGATGTTAAGATGACGGACATCAACCGTATTGGCCACGAGTCGAAGGGTCGTCGACATGTCGATAAGAAGCCGAAGGATGAGCGCCGCTGCTATCGCTGTGGTCGGACGGATCATCTTATCGTGGACTGCCCAGCCCAGGTGGTCTTTCCTGGCGAAGGGAAGCAACAGCGACCTAAAGCTGCGCGCATGAAGAAGCCCGATGCCGCAGATGATTCGGAATCAACCGCAGCATCCAGTGAGGACGAGTCGGCGGAAAAGACTAGCCCCGGGGCGAAAGCGGGCGCCGGGGCCTGCAAAGGCAGACATCCGGGACTGGGAAGCGTTCAAGCCACGAATGAATAGTCGGACTGTATTAGTCAACGCGCGGGTAAACCGAGGCTATCGAATACGCGCCCTTGTCGACTGTGGATGTGACTGCTATGCCGTGATCGACGAAGCCCTTGTTCGGAAGCTGCGGATACCCTTCGTCGACTCGAAACCACGAGAAATTGGGGGATTCTCAGAGTCAGCGAAGAGTGTCATATCCCCAGGGTCGTGGCTGTTGTGGTCGAGACAGCTGGATTTGACGAACGTGTCTTTGCATACGTGATCCCAAGCCTGGGCCAGGACATGTTCCTCGGCCGGCCTTGGATGGAGAGAAATCACGTCGTGTACGATGCTGCCAAGCAGCAGATGTACCATGGGAGGGCAGGTGTGACGATACGCCTCATTGGGCAGGAAGAGCCCGCCAAGATACGCGCGATTCGAAGCGCAAGACTCGTGTCGGCAGCCGTATTCACGGCGGAATGTCGACGCGCAAAGAGACGCAAGAAGTGCAACGCGATCTCGATTCATGCAATCAGTTTGTCGGATATAGAGGCGCTTCAGCCGAAGCCGCCAGTCGATCCGAGCGAGAAGGTCCCGGCAGAAGTGCTGAAAGAATTCCGCGACCTATTCTCACCAGGAGAGGCAATGAAGCTGCCGCCACATCGACCGGGTGTGGATCATGAAGTCAACCTGCAGCCTGACAAGAACGGCAACGAGCCACCCTTCCGTGGGGCCCACTCTACAACATGTCACGAGAAGAGCTGTTGGTCTTGCGAAAGACCCTGAAAGACCTGCTGGACAGAGGATTCATCCGAGCGAGTAGCTCAGCGGCTGCCGCGCCGGTGCTGTTCGTGCGGAAGCCGAATGGAGGGCTGCGATTTTGTTGCGACTACCGAGCGCTGAATGCAATCACCAAGCGCGACCGATACCCACTGCCCTCATCGCGGAGACCCTGCAGAATCTGGCCAAGGCTAAGTGGTTCACAAGTTGGACGTGGTGGCCGCTTTCCATAAGATCCGCATGGCTCCGGGACATGGGAAAGACTGCATTTCGCACGAGGTTTGGGCTCTACGAGTGGCTCGTGTGCCCTTTCGGCCTGAGCGGCGCCCCGGCATCATTCCAACGATACATGAACAGTGTATTGCGCGAATGGCTGGACGACTTTGTCACAGCGTACCTGGATGATGTACTGATCTACTCGAGCGGTTCGAAGGCGGATCATGAGGCTAAGGTGCGACGAGTTCTCCAAGCACTCGCCGACGCTGGGCTGCACCTAGACCCAGCGAAGTGCGAGTTTTCGGTACAAGAGGTCAAATACCTTGGGTTCATCGTCAACGCAGGGAAAGGAATCGCCTGCGACCCCGAAAAGCAGCGCGCCATCCGCGAATGGGAGGCCCGACCACGGTGAAGGGTGTCAGAAGCTTTCTGGGCTTCGCCAACTATTACCGGATCTTCATCCCCGACTATGCCAAGATCACGCAGTCTCTGGATGCCCTGCTTAAGAAGGAACTGCCTTTCATTGGGGACGAGCGGAGAACGAGGCGTTTCAGGAGCTGAAGCGACGATTTTGCGAGTCACCGGTGCTCAAGCAGTGGGACCCGAGCCTCCCGACCTTTTGGAGACGGATTGCTCAGGCTACGCATTGGGAGGCGTCCTGTCGCAGGAAGGCCCAGATGGACGTCGACACGCATGCGCCTTCTTCTCGAAGCGACTTTCGCCAGCGGAGTACAACTATCCCATTCACGACAAGGAGATGCTTGCCATCATGAGATGTCTCGACAACTGGAACGCCGAACTTAGGAGCTGCGGCCCATTTACAATCCTTACCGATCACCGCAACCTGGAGTATTTCATGACACGCCAGAAGCTCACGGAACGGCAGAGCCGTTGGGCAGCCGAATTGTCCCAGTTCGACTTCAAGCTCGAGTATCGACCGGGAAGCGAGGCTGTCGTGCCTGATGCGTTGTCCCGCCGTGAACAAGACAAGCCACAGGGCATTGACGACGAGCGGGAACAAGGAAGAATGATACAGTTGATACCGGATAGTGCCATTCCATCATCGACAAGAGCATGTATCAACGCGATGAGTTCTGACTGTTCAGAGGCATCCACCCTGCCGAAGATGAAGGTCTTCGAGGTAGCGGACCTGCAGCAACTCTGGGACGAAACGGTGGCGAAGGACTCGATATTCGGGCAGCCTATAAGGCAGTCCGCGATCGCGAGCGTGCCTTCCCGCCCTCGCTGGGCCTGAAGATCCAGATTTCAGAATGTGCGATCGACGCAGGCAAAAGGCTGACATTCAGAGACCGTATTTGGGTGCCGGGTGGATCCGGAGGAGGTAACCAGGAGGAAGCTGAGAAAGACCAGTTGAGAACCCGCATTGTGCAGCAGTCGCATGACTCTGTTGCGACCGGTCATCCCGGCAGGAAGGTACGCTGGCTATTGTGGCTCGGCGATTCTACTGGCCTGGGCAGTCCCAGCTGGTTCGCCGGTACGTAGCCAATTGCGACACCTGCGGCAGAGAACACATCTGGCGCCAGTCGAAGGGATTTCTCAAGCCTCTGCCGATTCCAGATCGACCCCGAAGCCATTTGTCCATGGACTTCATCACAGATCTGCCGCCTACTGGACCGAGCAAGGCAAGGTACCTGTGGGTGATTGTGGACAGACTGACAAAGGCTGTGACCCTCGAGGTGATGGACAACATGGAAGCTGAGCAGTGTGCAAACCGTTTTCTCCAGTGTCATTACCGATTTCACGGAATGCCACGGTCCATCGTCAGCGACCGCGGGAGCAACTGGCTAAGTAGGTTCTGGAAGAGGTTCTGCCGTCTTGCAGGTGTCACGCAGAAATTGAGCACGGCCTATCATCCTCAGACGGACGGAGGGCCAGAGAGAATGAACCAGGAGATCGAGGCCTACCTGAGAGCCTACGTGTCGTACGTGCAGGACGACTGGGAGAACTGCTCCCTGCCGCGCAGCTGGCACTCAACAATCGTGAATCCGCAGCGACCAAGATCAGCCCCTTTTCGCTGAGCATGGTTACCACGTCGATCCCATCAGCGTCGAGGAATCGGAAGAGCCACCGAGGCATAGAGAGGAAAGCAGAGCTGATAGCCTACTCAGTCGCCTGCAGGAGGTCAATGAGTACATGCAAGCAGTGATGGCCTCCTCACAGCAACAACAAGAAGAGGCTGCCAACGCAAAGCGACAGCCTGCGGAGCGATTTGAAGTTGGTGACAAGGTGTGGCTCTCGATGGCAAACTACAGATCGCCACGACCGTGCAAGAAGCTCGACTGGCTGCATCACAAGTACACAGTCACGAAGGTAATTAGTTCGCACGTTGTTGAGCTCGATGTTCGTGGCTCAATTTACCCGCGATTTCATGTTGACCTTTGCGGCGGGCGCATCAAGATCCGGCTCCTGGCCAAGGTAGATGACGCACAGCCACCACCGGTACAAGATGAGTCCGGCACGAATCTGTGGGATGTCGACGAGATTCTCTGCGCGAGATGGAAGAAGCGGGACGAGGGAATTCAGGCAAGCACTAGTGCGATGGACGGGCTACGCAGAGCCGACTTGGGAGCCAGTTGAGTGGTTGCAGGAACAATTGCGATGAAGGCATTCGAGGACAAGTACGGGCCAATCAAGACCAATGATGGCCCTAGGGAGAGGTACGAGACGCTGGCAGGAACGCAAGAACCCCGCAGACGCCGACCTGGTCGGAGGGGACAAGGGGGTAATGTCACGGGCTGTGCCCGGCTGGTGAACCCGGTTGTACCGGGTCCGGTGGGTCGTGCTCGGTGGCAACACCGGCGCTCCGCGGACCCAGAAGCTGCGAGAACATTCCGAGAAGGGTAATATAAGCTCGCACTCGAGGCTACGCCTCGAGTTCAGCTTCTTTTCCTCCTTAGCTCTAGATAGACAACACCTAGGCACCTGCTTGTTGAATAAACTCCGGGCCAGCCTTTCACAGCTACCTAGCTAACCGGCGACGGCGGCGGCGGTGCTAGTAGTAGTAGAAGCGGCGGTGGCGGCGGCGGCAAAGGTAGTAGGAGCGGCTAGGGCGGCGGCGATAGTGCCCTTAAGAGAGAGAGAGTTAGCGCTATAGGGAGTATAGGAAAAGGAGCTTATATACTTAGGTATAAGAGCGGCGCGCTTAAGGAACTATAAATTATAGTAGGCGGCGGCGGTAGTAGTTAAGGCGCGCTTAGCCTTATTCTAGTCCTTACCTAGCTCTATAATACTTTAAGCTATAGTAGTATAGGTAAGGACGGGCGGCGTAACCTTATAGGCGCGGCTAGCCTAGGTATATAAAAAGTAGCTACCTTAAGAGCGGCCGGCCTAGTCGGCGTAAGGGAGGGGCTATAAAGTATACTATATATAAGAGGAACCTTAGGTAGCGCCCTAAGCTATAGCGCGCTTATACTAGTATAAGGAGTTAGTAATACTTATAAGAATAAAGGTAAAGGGGCTTATAAAAGAGGGCGGCGAGGACTTATACTTATTATTATCGTTATTATCGTTATTATTATCGTCGTTATTATCGCGGCGGCCGGTAGCGGAGAGCGTAGCGGGGGCGGCGGTAGCGCGGGTAGTAAAGTTAACGGCCGAGAAGCTAGGTAGTAGGTAGCGCGGAGCGGCGGTAGGCGCGACTAAGGCGGCGGGGGCAGTAGGTAGGGTAGTAAGCGAGGCGAGGGCGCGATTAATAAAGTTATTAATCTTAGTAAAGAAGTAAGATAAGGTAAGGGAGGATATATTAAATTATTTAAATAACTAGTAAGGGTATAGGTTAGCTTATATATAGGCGGTAGTATATAGCTAAGCGCTAGGAGACTTATAGTTATAATTATAGCTACTATTATTAATACTAATAATAATAATATAGTTAAGAGGAAAGAGTAATAAGGGCGCGCTAGTAGGTTATTTACCTCCTAGCTACGCGCTAAGGTATAGGATTAACGTTATAAGGGACCGCTTATAGAGAGAGGGGTAGGGACCTTATATAAGGGTACTTACCTTTAGTATAGGTCTAGGTATTAGCCTAAACCTTAGCCGATAGCGTTATAGGGTAGGGTAAGCTATATATATAAATACGTATTTAGTAGTAGTAAGCGCGGCGTATAGTTAGATCTTATATAGCTTATTATTATAATATAATAAAAAGCACCTATAGTATAACCCTCTACCTACCTTATAATATAGGCCTAGGGTAAAGGTTAAAGCTAACTTATATTATTTATATAGGTATATTAATAGTTATAATACTACTTAGAGTAATATAGTATTATACTAAATAAGAGCTATTAATATATAACGACTAGTATTATTTTAAAGGGATAAACCTATTAAGGGGTTTATATTAGTAGATATAATAAGGTATAGTCTAAGTAATAATAAGTATATTATATTAGTAATTTTACTATTATAAAGAAATAATAAGTATAAGGAGGCTCTATAAAATAAGCTAGTAAAAAGAGGCTCTATAATATAATCTAAGGGAATAACCTTTAAAGATAAAGACCTTTACTAGATATTTATACCTTCTTTTAAGAAAAGTAGGTTAAGATAAGCCTATCTTAATAAAATAAAATATATATAAAATATATAAGTTAATTATAAGTAGAACGGATACCCTATTACCTATTTTAGCCTAGCGGTTCTAAAGATATCCGCGATACGAGAATAGGTAGGGCATAGAACATTCTAGTTAAATCTACTACTTATACTAGAACCTATAGTCTTATATTAACTATTATATTATAATTAGACTACCTACTAAGTTAGGAGGATATACTATAGATAAAGCTTTTTAGGTACTATAGAATATACTAGAAAGCTAACTAATTAGTCTATTAGTAAGCGAGCAATAGTCTATAAAAGATAAAGAATTTCCTTAGGAGTAGTAGATAAAATAAGTAAGTTTAAAAGTATCTTTTATAACGCTATTCTTTTAATATATTATTTAGCCCCTTATATACTCGTTATAAATTCCGGACGAAATCCTACCCTATACTTCTTCGACTAATCTTTCGGCTTTTATTATTAATTACCCGATCCTATACTTATTACTTATACCTTCTTAAAATTAGTAATAAGTTAAAAGTTATAGACTATAGACTATAACTAAGTAATTAAGTAATTAAAATTAAAGATAAGATTATAATAAAGATCGTAATAATTATAATATATTAAAAGCTATTAAGCTATTTATTTAAAGGAGTATTCCGTTCCTTCTTTATATATCTTAAGAGCTTCCTTAGATCGCTAAGAGCACTAAGTAATCCTATCGCCTAGGAGCGCTAGAGCGCTAGAGCGATCCTATAATCCTAGCCTTAGAGCGTTAGAGTACTAAAGTAACCTATCGCTCTAAACTTAATTAGCCTATTAGTTTATTTAATATTCCTTGCTCCCTAGATTATATATCCTTATAATATATACTAGTCCCCGCTATTTACTAGACCGTAGTTATAATATCTACTCCCTTTTATATAAGGCTATATAGGTACTTTCTTTTACTATAGTTATATTATATTAGCGGCCTTTTTATATCTTAGCTGCTTTCTTAGTCGCTATAGGTATATATCCTATTTATATAGTAGCTACTACTATATATAAAGGAACGCCGATAAAGCCTATAAAGGTATTACCAAGATTATATATTACTAAAGTTACTATTATTAAACCTAACTTCTTTTCTATCTTAGTATATATACCCTTTATAAGAATATACCCTTATATTCCTATTTTACTATTATAAAGAAATAATAGGCATAGGGAGGCTTTATAGAATAAGCTAGTAAAAAGAGGCTCTATAATACAGTCTAAGGGTCTACTAGATAACTATACCTTCCTCTAGGAAAGGCGGGTCAGATAAGCCTATCCTTACAAACAAAATATGCATAAAATGCATAAGTCAATTACGAGCAGAACGGATACCCTATTGCCTATTTTGGCCTAGCGGTTCCGAAGATATCCGCGATACGAGAATAGGTGGGGCATAGAACATTCTGGTTAAATCCACTACTTATACCAGAACCCATAGTCTTACGTCAACCATCACGCCACAATCAGACCACCTACTAAGTTAGGAAGATATACTATAGATAGAGCTTTTTAAGCACTATAGAATGTGCGAGAAAGCTGACTAATTGGTCTACTAGTGGGCGAGCAATGGTCTATAAAAGACGAAGGATTTCCCTAGGAGTAGTAGATAGAACAAGCAAGTTAGCAAGCATCTTTTGCAACGCTATTCTTTCAATATATTATTCATATGCTCGTTATAAATTCCGGACGAAATCCTACCCTATACTCCTTCGACCGATCTTTCCGCTTACGTTATCGATTACCCGATTCTGCGCTTATTACTTATACCTTCTTACACCCTTTTACTACTTAAAGTATATTTACCCGCGCTTCTTAGCGTAGGTACTTTAAAAACTAATAGGATTTACTACTATAGCTTATATAGCGACCCTCCTATTACTACTTCTTCTTATCCTTAGTCCTTAAGGTAAAGATAGAGATATTTATAGTATTATTTATATTATCTTCTTTTTATATTATAAAAGAAGATAAAAAAAACCTTATTACTATTAAGCTTATAAAGAAAGCGGATAAGATTAGTATATATATCTAGTAATATAGATCTTTTACTTAAATAAGTATACTAATCTATATTTAAGCTTATAATAAGGTAATTTTACTTTATTATATTAGGCTAGCTATATACGTTTACTTAATAAAGTACCTCTTTAAACTATATAAGGTAGGCCGAAATAGCTTTACTTTACTTTTAATAGAGTATTATAAGCTCTTAGCCTATTAAGTTAGCTATATTAACTTCGCTATAATTAATATAGAACTTATTAAAGAGGTCGGCTAGTCTATTTATACTAGTATATATAAATAGTAAGAGATACCTTTATAGGTATAGGGATAGGCTTATATAAAGATAGTTAAATTAAGCGTAGATATCCCTTATTATAGCGCTATTAGTATAGAACTTCGCTTTTATATAAAGTAGCTATAGCTCGAGCTCTATAAAGGAGCTATTAAACTTACTAAAGAATAATAGTACCGCTCTTAGTTATATAGAGCCCTATTATTATAAGAGGCTCTTAATTACCTAGGCGAACTAAGTATTATATTCGCTTTAATTTTATAACTATATAAATATAGATATTTTATATATATATATACTAGCGCGGGCGGTTTAACTAAACTAGGTAATTAAACGTTAGCTTTAAAGGTAGCTAAAAATAGTTATTTTATATATAGGGATATAAAGAGGGTAAAATAAAAGGTAGATTATACTATTATAAAGTAGGTATAAGTATAGGCTTAGGTATAGTCCGTTAAAAGAAGGTTAATAATCTATAAGGAGAAAAAAAAAGAAAAGTATAAGCTTAGCCTATATAAGTATAGAGGCCGCTTATATATAGACTTAGCCTAGACCTTAGTCTAGGCTTATATAAGGTAAAAGCCCTTATACCTAGCTACCTAAGCTGCCCTAAGATATTAATCTTATTAAAGGTCTTAGCCTTTATAATAAAGATATCGAGGATAAGGATCTTAAGGAGGTTAGGGACGCTTTAGGCTACTAGCTTAGTTTAGCTAGTAAGGAGGTTAGCCGATTTAATAGGTAACCCCTTAAAGTATAAGGACTAGTTATTACGCTACTTTAAAAGCTTCTTTATTATATAAGAGGCCTTTATTATTATAACTATATTACCCTTATTTAAAATTAATAGGGCTAATATAGCTAGTTCCCTTATAGCCTTATTAAGATTATTATAAAGAGCAATAGGGCTAATAATTAGGATTAATAATTCTTTCTTTAGCTTTAAGATAAGCTAGAAGTCTTCTTTTATATTTCTCTTAGCTAGGGGCTTAGCTAAGGCCTTAGCCGGGGCCTTAGGCGCCTTCTTTATAGTAACCTTAGCTTATAAGCTAGCTTTAAGATTTCCCTAAGTAGCTTTAAGCTACTAAGCGGCCTTAGGCTATTATAGGGGCTATTATAAGAGCTATTAGCGGTCCGAGGTCCCTATAGCTGCCTTCTTAAGACCTTTTATAAGGGTCTTATAAACGGGTTTAATTTTTTAGGCTTCCTTAAGAGCCTAGAAGGCCTATTAAAGGAAGCCCTAGGCCCGATCTTTAAGAAAGGGGTACTAAGGCTAGGTCTAAGTCTACTACTACTATAAGTATTAAAGTATAAGTTAGATAGGCGTAAAGCTAATAGGGCTACTAAGAGTAGCTCTCTTTTACCCTTTACTTTAAAAGCTAGTTAGGCTAAAAGTAGCTAGCTTAAGGTAGGGCTAGGCTAAGCCTAAAGAGGCTAGTCTTTAATATAATAAGCTTAGTATTATCTTTTATCTTAGTATCTTCTTAGTCTTAGTCTTAGGCCTTAGGCCTTTCTTCTAAGGTCTTTAAAGGGCGTTAGCCTTTTAAAGCTTCTTTTAAGCGGGCCCTAGCCTCTAAGGTACTTATTTTAGCCCTTAAGTTAAGAGGGGGGGGGGGTTAAAGGGGTCCGCCTTAGGCCTAGGCCGGGGTCCTAGGTCCGGGCTAGGTTCTATTAGTAAGGGGCGTATAGCTTTAGTTAGTAAGGGCAAGGAAAAGATTTCTACCTATATAAAAGAAAACCTTACTTTATTTATAATCTTTAGTAGTATATTATATACCTACTAGTAGCTATATAAGGCTATACTTAGGAGGGCGTAATTATAAGAGCTTTTACCTTATATAGGCCTAAACTAAGGTCTAGGCTAAGTCTATATATAAGCGGCCTCTATGCCTATATAGGCTAGGCCTATACTTCTCTTCCTTTTCCCCCTCGTAGATTATTAACCTTCTTTTAACGGACCGTACCTAAGCCTACGCCTCTACCTACTCCGTGATAGTAATATACTATTCGCGAGGGTTCTAAGCATATACTTTTTTTATATTTTAGGCTTAGTTTCGAAAAGTTAGCTAAAAAGATATAATAATGTTTTTTAAGTTATACCGCTATATAGTTAGTTATATTAAAGAATAATTAAGTTTTATATATATATTTTAAAAATAAGGCATAGCCGCTTTATATATATATTCTCGCCGTGTATTTAACATCGCTATATTATCCCCCTTTTATAGCGCATCCAACGATTCCAGACTTCTCAGGATTCAATTCGACAGCGTCCTAGCAGACCCCGGTCATGCAGTCGACATGTTTTGCCACCAGCTAACCCACTTACGCACTATACAAGGGCACCGTGGTCGATCTTCTCACCTAAGGCGATCAAGTCTGCCGTCTGGGCTCCACCTATAGATAGTTTCGGGGTCCGCGATTGATGGTACAAAGAATTGGCTTCATACATCACAGGTATGTAAAAGTGATCGGACGTGTGCTGAACAGTATATCGACTGGCAGCGCTCACAGTCACCAATGTCGATCGCAGTGGCGCTTGGGCACTCCGCAATAGCGCAGTCCCGGAATCTGAACATAACTGCTGTGACGGCCAAAGACCGACGACCACAATGGCAGTGGAAACCGGTGTTGGAGGTTATAGTGATGACGGAGAGTACTAGAGTTGGCAAGTGTGCAACGTGCGGCCACCGTGGACCGCTCTCCCTTCCATTTGCCTGCCGCTCGACTGGCAATGATTTAATAAAAGTGTCTGGTAAGAATTGGACGCCTGCATACTGTAAAGAGCGATTTGACACTCCTACGAAGTTTTCGAAGTAGGTTCGGGAGTCACCCCGAAACGCGAGGCAGCAGCGGAAAGCGGAGGTGCGTTGGTGGCGGCTACTATACATAAAAAGCCCAAGCCTGGCCCAATACCCAACAGACATGGTTTGATATCATTGAGTTGTGCGTTGGTTGCTCAATACTGAAGTTGACAGGCCTCGTTATAATCGGTTCAGGCTCGGTTATATCAAGGGATCAAAGGGGATAACGTCGAACGGTTGAGCGAAAAGTGTATCTGAAAAATGGCCCGACACTCTTCCGGTATCGTCAGGAATCCATCTCAGAGGGTTCTTAAGTAGACAAGATACAAACTGATACAAACTTGATCCCAGTCCAAGTCCTAATTCAAGTCCGCTAGCATTATGAACGCTAGCAAGCGTTGATTTTGACTCTTCGGACAATCGATCATTCTAACAACTCTTGAGTTCGTCTGTTGAATGTGCCATGCGCTTGGTGCCAAGCCTATGTAGAGCTGTGCCGGGGATACGGGGCGATGATACGAGAGCAGTCCACTCTCCCCATGACAAGGCCCGTTGTCTGGAGTACGGGGCCGAGGATACGTAAGGTGAAGCTAGGGACAGTGCACGATACCTGTTCGATGACGAGCGGCTCCGAAACAGGTCGATTGAACCCAGGGCGGGACTCTAGGCGCTTACTGTCAAAACCCCATTTAGAATACGTCTATTTTGGATCGTTCGTAGGGACATGCTTGGATATCAAGTCGAATCGCTAACAAGCCATGGCACGGCGAGGTAACAAGGGTAGATTGCGCTTTTCCGCTCTGGCCCGCAATAATGAACGATCAACTATACAAAGAGCCAAGTCAATGGACCAACCGAGACCCTTGGTATCCCAACAAGCCACAGGTACGAATGCCAGCATTTCGCGTGTATATCGGTGATAAGGCTCGAAGGGTCGATGGCGTTTATTTCTCGGTACCATGGCGCAAGTGTAGATGACAGGATAAAGTATTATGGATGGATGGGGATGGAGCGATGGATCAGGAGGCAAGGCTTACGCGAGAACAGACAAATATTATAAAGCCACCGTCTAACTGGAGACAGACTCGAATGCGAAAAAAGTGGACTCTGAGACTCAAATCTCGTAAACGCCTTCAGTCATAGTACCTTAAGACCTCTTGTCGCCGTTTAGCTGTTGCTTCTCACGCGTCGACTACCAATGGCGGATTTCGCCGGGCTTTATGCAAAGAGGTCGTAATTTATATGCTTATAGACTCTAGGTGGTGGAAAGGCTTTGAAAGTGTGTTTTACCGTAGTACACTAGAGACCCTTGGGATCCTCCACTTTACATTGGAGATCAACCAATCTTCTTCAGCTCGACGTCGCTGTTGCAGGCAAAGAAATCAGCAAGTGTTGATGGTCAACGGGGAAAAATAACAGCTTACAAGATCAAGCTCGAGTTGGGCGGGATAGCTCCAGGGAAGCCTCTGTGGTACAGCTTGTCAGCCATGATGCGCCGCTCTTATCAGGGGTCGCCAGCACGCACCGAGCGCCATAGCCATAGTCGGCGGTGATGTCGAGAGTCGCCTTTTCGCCGAGCTTCATCTGCGTGACGCCCTCGTCCCAGCCTGGAATTACAATCGATGTCAGCAATTGGTCGAGTAATGGCTGGTGCTGAACTGTACCCTTGATGACCTTGCCTGTGCCAATCGGGACGACAAAGTCGCCGCGTCCGACTGAGGAGTCAAACCTGAAGAGAGAGGGAGAGCGAGCAGGTCAGCGACAGATCTGCAACGTCCTGATGATGGCGGCGTACTGTGATCCCTTCTTGTCGGGCTTGGACTCGTCCTTCAGCCAGCCAGTGTACTCGATGGTGACGTTCTGGCCGACGGTCGGCACGGGGCCGTTGCCCTCCTTGATGACAGTCTTGGAGACACCCATGATGAGCCTTGTGTATTCGGCCGAGGGATTCGAGATCAGAGGGTTTGCTGGTGGACTGGAATTGTGACGCGTATTGTGCAAAGTTTGATGGCAGACAGCGTTTGGAGGGGTTCAGAGTGGGGTAATATATGAGGACCGCAATTATGTCATAGACGACCCCGCCTTGGATGCTGGATGCAGTTAAGAGGCTTTATTATGCGATCACGTGCCGGGCAATCATTCCTCACCATCGGCTTGAGAGTTGAGACGTGGACAAAATCTAGAGCATCCTGTGCTTTGCTCGGCGAGTGAACGCCGTGAACAACAAAGCATAGAACTCGTCTCGAGCATGGTATAGTTGAGCAGCCCGTCGACTTCTCCCTTGTCATGTCCAGCGCAGACAGCAACGCCCCCAAGGACGTCGTAATCCGCAAGCTCGTCACGGGCCTGTTCAAACTACCCGAGAGTAACCATACAATGGGTTGAAATGACGGCGTGGCTCCACACTCTGGGGCTATAAAACAGAGTGCGTTGCTATACACATGGTGGGAGACGCGTGCCTCCTGGAGACGCATGCCGGTTGCAACAGACCGAGTCGAGATGAGCAACTCAACCCCCTCTCCACCCCCTCCTTCGAGGAAACTCGAGACAGTGCCCTAGGGAAAGCGATTGATGGCTTACGGAGCTCCCAGTGTACTATTTGCGCTGTATCGTCTTGATACTTCAGGCCAAGCGTCAACAAGATGGAGCATTCATGGTATGGTATCAAAGTGAGAACTGGCCACAAATCGGAACTTTGAACAAATTCCATTACTTCTTTTAGCCAAGACTCAAAGAGGAAATCCCAAGAGCCCCTAGTCTACCGACAAGTGTAGCCACCGTCGATGACTATGTCATTACCGGTTGTATAGGTACTGGCGTCCGAGGCGAGGTAAACGTAGGCTCCCTTGAGCTCAACGGCGGTCCCATTGCGACCCATGGGGATCATGCTCCTCCAAAGTTCCTGAGTCTTGGGGTCGATGAAGTCGGATAGGCCCGTGTCGATGTATCCCGGCGAGATGCTGTTGACACGGGCAAAGTCGCGCCACTCGTTGGCGAGCGAGCGGGCCAAGTGGATGCAGCCAGCCTTGGCCACGTTGTACGAGGTCTGTTCTTGGGGATAGTTGGCGATATGGCCCGACATGGAGGCGGTGATGATGAAGGAGCCGGTGCCACGCTTCTTGAAGTGGGCGCCGACGACCTTGGCGCTGTAGGCCACCGAGTTCAAGTCCACCTGGATGACCTTGTCCCAGGCCTCGTGGGACCCGTCAATGACGCCTGCATCGGCCGTTGCACCAGCACTGGAGAGGTTGTCAGCAATCTAGGGTCTTCCAATGTGAAGCCTGCGCACGGGGCTAGATGAACAACGTACTTGGCGATGAAGGCGTCAATCTGGCCAAATTCCTTGATGACCTCGTTGACGAAACGCTCGACGTCGTTAAAGTCGGCGACATTGCACTTGTAGGCCTTAGCCTTGACGCCGTATTCCTTGACGAGCTCCTGAACATTCTTCTCGGCGCCCTCCTTGCGTGACGCGTAGGTAATGGCAACGGCAGCTCCCATCTCGGCGCACCCACGGGCAGCTTCAATGCCCATGCCGCGGGGGCCGGATGCGCCGGTGACGACGACGACCTTGCCCTTGAGGCTGAGGAGGTCGGTGAGACGAGTGGCCTTGGGAGCTAGCTGAGGCATGATGGCGACTGCGACGAATGCTGTTCTGCGGAGGAGGAGGAAGAGTCACTTCGAGCGAAGAGACGATTTGGAATGGAGGCAATGTAGGGACGAGAGGAAGCAGACGGCGAGGAGAGCGGGGGAGGGGGAAAGATAAGCTTCCGAGATCCGGCTTCTTCAGCTCGTGAAAAATGCCGCTAGACAAGGAGCGGCACACAGGCAAGCAGTACACGTGTCGGTAGGTACTCGGGTAGTTTACGGACGTGTGCGTTCGAGCTGGCATCAAGCTGAGCTGCTACTACGTTCGGAGCACACGGCGGCGGAGCGAAGACTCACGGGCCCACCAATGTCGTCACTTACACGGCGCGAGGGAGAGAAAAGCCAATGGCCGGGACACATGTTGTCACCGAGTGGATGTATGTGCATGGGTGATTAGATATGCATGTCGCTTTCGGACAGTCGCTTTGACCATCTGGAGCACGTTGAGGCATTAATGGCTCTTCAAGACATTGGGCCCTGATCGACGCGCAGAGCTGCTTGAGATCCGAGGGATGTCTCACCCTGTTTTTTGCCCCGCCGGCTGACGCTGTGGTACTCTCATCTTGCAGCTTACCTTGCACAAACGTAACATACCTGTCGGACTCTGGAAACAGCGGAGCCCGATTGCAAAGTTTATTCTGTTAGTCCTGTAGGGGCGGAGGCGGAAGCAGGAGCGGCGCTTTGTTCCGAATTCGGCGGGATGGTCGAGGACGGAACGGGGCGGAGGGCAGTTATACCTGCTGCTTGCTACTGGCTGGTCCGAGTCCCCTGTTTAAGTCTCAAGGCCGCAGGCGGAAGGGATCTGGACATGCCAGGCAGTTTCTGAGCGCGGCCGAAGATGCAGAGATCAGCTCGTGTTTCATTGCCCTGACATGGACACATGAGGCTCCAACACATGGCGTTCTCCCGACATTCGTGATGGCGGGACCGAGGTGGAGATGGCCGCCCTCAGACTCGGTGCAGCTGGCAACCAACATATGTTTTCGCTTCAAGGCAAAGTATCGCCTACCGTCGGCCGATCCAGGTTGGGCCAGTAATCTTTCAGCCCGTTGCAACGTGCTGGGCGCGGCAGACAGGCTTCCAGCAAAACGAAGCCAGCTTGGTTAACATTAATGTAGCCACACTAGGTTTCGCGCTCACCGACGGTCGCACATCAAACGCCAATTGTGCCATGAGGTTGCGGTCAAGGCCGTTACTGCGGCCGTCTCGCTGCATGCCGTCATACAGCACCTTATTTTTATTACTCATTTTCGACATTTCGTTCTGGTCAACGATATCTTGTCTTGTTATTCCGTGGTCGTGGACCAATGCGCTGGCCTGTGCTTACCGAGATGAGCGTCGGAGAACTTCTTGGAGAAAAAATATGTTCAGAGACACACACCATCCTCGAGCCGAGCCGCGCACGTACAAGGGTCGTGATTCAAGACGAGAATTCAGACTGACCAAAAAAATTATGACAATTCTCACTTTGTAGAGAATAATGGAATACAGTGTGTGCGTACAAGCAGGGGCAGTTGAGGGCAAGGGCTTCTTTCGCATGGAACCTTGACCGAAAATTTGAGGTACGAACTGCAACCGCTGTTATCTCTACTGCGGGGAGAATAACTGCCTCTCAACACCAAAGGCACGTCAGACGTCTCTACAGGTCATTAATTGTCAAAACCGAACGCTGCACAAGGCTGACACTCTCGATGAGGAGTCTTGGACTTGAACTAGCTAGCTACCATCCATGAGCCCGGAAACGATGAGCAGCTGACCGCCATAGTATAAGATCCAAACCGCATACTGCATCCAAACGTGATGCTTCGAGTCTGCAGGAAGCAGAAACTCCTCTGCCCCGAGCAAGCAGTCGGACAGGGCAAACAGGGTGGCGCCAGTGACCGTATGCTGGTGGGCAATAGTAAGCGCCGCAAATATCACGCAAAGCGAGACCGCCGAGTATACAGCAATTGGCAAACGTAGAGAAGGTCCGACTCTCGGTACCAGCACAAAGCCCATTATTGGTGCCAGTGCCAGCATGACAACGCCGAGAAGCTGTCGCCAACCCTCAGCCAGCACCAACTCCTTGCCATCGCCGAAACCTGCGAACAGTCGAACGTAGAACAGGTGGGCTATCAGAAAGCTGCCTAGGCCGCGGAGAAAGGCCGCTTCGCCGGGCCAAGCAAGGAATGCATCCCCAACCGCGCCGAAGGCTAGAGCTGCCACGAGCAGCCATGACTTCCCGTTTAGAGCGCAGAGCAGGGATAACGAAGCCGTTGACGTCGCCTTGAGAGTCGTGCGCAAGGAGTCCGACGGGGTGCGAATCCGCAAGCCGTAGAGAATGGCGGTGCTGAGTGATATTATCAGTATGGTGATGTCGAATGGGCCAAAACCCTGGAATGTCTTCATGTTGATGGGATGCCGACGAGTCGCGCCGCGCCACTTTCAGCTAAGTGCTAATGCACTGTCACGGCAAGTGAGGGCAATCAACACTCTTCTGGGGATGTCCTTGGCTGACTTTTAGCCTTGAGCTTGTGGCACGTCTTCTGTATTCGGCGTTTTTCGCGGCGAGAATGCACCAGATTCGTAGTTGAGATGTGAAGCAGAAATACAAGGCTCGGACGAGAACTTGTCGGCTTGCGGGATAGTGGCTCATGAGACTTCTCGAGGGTGGGAAGAGCGCGTCCTCTCGCTCTGTGTCGGCCAGCAACCCCAAGTGATTTCATGTGTAAAGTGCGCACTGGGGTTGCGTTGCACCGAGGCCGAGGATAAGGCGGTGGCGGAGAATGTGTCTTATGCATGTGACCGGGATTTTCAAACCTCCAGATCGTCGTCCGCAATCGAGGTTAATTCAGTACATTGCAAATCCGCCGCTTGCTGATACGACCTGCCCTGTAACCCAACGACTCTCTTCACTTGCCAACCACGCATCTATTTGAGCAATGTCGTCCGACGTTCCGACGCGCTTCTGCATTGGCGTTTGCAAGTTCTTTTGGAATGTTGTCCAGCATGTCGCTAGGGGTGATAGACGAAGGTGAAGATTTTGAAGATTTTGAATGAAGGATGAATCAAATGAATTGAATTTTTTGGATCTTGATTCAAAATCTTCAAGCTCCAATTTTCGCGATTCAAGTTGGGTTTGGGCCAATTCAGGCCATTCATGAATGGTTTGAAGGGATCCCCTAAACGAAGTGAATTTGGTGTGTACCTGAGCGATTGCAAAGATGCCTCAAAAACGCCAATAAGTAGTATATACCATGCCCCACCCCCCTTTCGGTAACACCCACCTTTCGGTAGCGCATTAGGAAATATCCCCACCAAAACCCATCAATTTCACTTACACCGATTCCAGCCAGCTTTGAAGATATTCACAAGCCGTCACTTGGAGTAGATAGAGGATTGAGATTCTACTTTTCGATGGTTGAATGTTTGTACAGGGGTCTGTGGCCTGTGCGTACCTTGCACGCGAAATTACCATCCAACCCCCTAATCTCCTTCCGCCTCCTGACGATGATTCTTCTCGTTATTCCTCCACCACATGACCAAAATGACCTTAAAGCGGCCTCGGAGTATTTATACGGAGGATATTATAGCTAATGCGATAATTGATGTCACAAAAACGGCTTGTCGCAGTACCGCGCAAAAGTATGACATACCTCAGCAGTCTATTTCCGACAGACTCAAAGGCCAGGTAGCCCTGGCTGATCAGATCCAGCCTCGTCAACTCTTGAGTAAGTCTCAGGAAGCTCGCTTGGTTTCTTGGATCCTCCGCCAAGAGTCTCTCGGCTATGCTCCCTCACAGTCAGATCCGCGCATGTGTGGAGGCTCTTGTAAACAACTGAACAACGAGCGGACAGTGGGGCGCTGGGTCTCTAAATTCATCAATCGCCATCCGGACATCAAGAACAAGCGTGGGAGACGTCAGGAAGCTAACCGATTTAATGCTTTTACGCCTCGTGCGGTTCACTGGTTCTTCGATATCAGGAAAGGAGTATGGATGGATTAAACCAGAAAATACCGTGAATGTTGACGAAGGCGGTATTATGTCTGGCTTTGGTGAGTATTTGGCTTGTCTTTCATTACTTTTACTAACCAGACTCTTTTTGCCAGGTTTGGATAGTCTTGTGGTTGGGTGCAGACCAAAACGGAAGGCCCTTCTGAAAGGGCCACAGTCCCGCAACTGGACCTCATTTATTGAAGCTATCACCGCGGACGGCCGTGTCCTTACCCTGGCATTATCTTTAAGGGCAAAGAACTTCAGAAACAGTGGTTCTTGACGGAATTCGGCAAAATAGCCGACTGGCATTATAACGTCGCCCAACGGATGGACGGACAACCATATCGCTATTGAGTGGCAGGAGGGTCTATTTGCCCCAGACGCGACCAGCCGATGCCTCAGATGCTAGACTGATCATATTAGATGGACATGGAAGTCATGCAACGGTGCGTTTCTTTATCCACCTCTGTAGGAATTACCGTTAACCGGGACCAGGATGCATGGATGGCCACATGCTTTTTGAACAACGTTTATTGCTGTTACCTTCCTGCCCACTGCTCTCATGGCCTCCAGCCGTTAGATAACGGTGTATTCAATGCCTCCAAGGCAGCTTACCGGAAAGAACTTCAGAAATTGACCTGTTTGACCGATTCTGCGCCTGTTCATAAGGTCAATTTTATACGGGCATATGCTAAAGCGCGCGAGGTTGGAATGACGGCAAAGAATATATTGTCCGGCTGGAGGGTCACTGGGAATGGCGATCTCACGATCCAAGGCATTGCGGCATCCAGAAATTCGCGGACATTGTAGAGACGTCTCCAAAGTCCGCGCCATTTTGGGTTCTGATGATACGCCAAGAAACAGCCACCAGATTCGCGATTTCGGAAAGAACAAGACTCCTGGCACCCGGAGACGATACGCCGTGATAGCTAGAGGCTTTGAAGCCCAAGAACAGACGCTTGCCGAGCACAGCAACAGAATCGCGAAGCTAGAGGAAGAAGTGGCCCGGCTGCAGAGAGGCAAGAAGAGGAGAGCAATTCCGAACCCGACAGACGGTTCATGACTCTCAGTGAAGCTTTGGTGGCTGAGGAAGCCATTCCCAAATTAAAAGCCAAGAGATAGCCGTTGTGCTGAATTCTGACACAGAGGAGGAGGCGGTCTCAGAGGTGGAGACAGCTTCAGTGATCGAAGTCAAGGTGGCAGAAGCCCTTCCAGTCACCACCAGATCCGGGCGAATGGTAAAAAGCGCCGGTACATATAAGAGCGTCCATTTCTCTACGGAATGATATAATTTTTGTGTTTATAATGTTAAGTTCTGATCATATTTCATGTAGTTCAAATGGTAGACTTTTGGTGGAGAATTTTTCAATTGCGCTACCGAAAGGTGGGTGTTACCGAAAGGGGGGTGGGGCATGGTAGTTTTAAGTTATAGCCTTCTAAGAAGTCGATAATCCCGAATACTACAAAAATTAACTTACATAAATACTGATCCGCCTGTCCTAGGCAAATCGACTGAAAATAAGCACTTTCAAAGCTCTGCCGAATCCTCAAAATACGTCGGTACAACGCGTTCAGATCCGCCACTGTACACGTACACTCTTAGAGCCCCAATCCTCCGAAGCCTCCATTGTATCTAGACAGGGGTTGATATCGCAGACTTATCGGCTTGGGATGCAGGAGGTTTGGGGTAGGGAGTGAGGGCCTCAGTGGGAGGAAGAGGTTGAGGAGGATTCTCGCCTGAACACAGATTAGCATATACCTACATATATAATGAGGTATATCCATACATACCATCTTCCAGCTTGCCCGGAATGTGGTCTGGTCTCCAAATAATACTATTGGCAAAGGGCAGGATGTCATACTCCATGGCCGCCTTGATCAACGCCTGATCGATCTTATCTTCCTGAGTATAAGCACTCCCGTGTTACTCGCACCGTATCTGCCTTCAAGGCGTGACGGCGGATACCGAATTCGTCTCTACAACCGCTGAAGAGGCGTTCCACGTCAACTTCAGAGCCAGAGACAGAGAAGATCACGCGCCGCCGCAGCCAAAAGTGGCCACTCGACCTTGTGTTCTTTCCACCACTTCAGTAGGAAGTCTGGAGACTTTGCAATAGACTCGTCGAACTCTATTCGAGGAGCTGCAAGCCACCGTTCAAGCTCCGAAATAGGGATCGCCGCGCCCGTCTCCGCCTCCTCGCCTTCTTCATTTGGATGGCTCTCCATTGCGCAATGGAGACTTGAGGAGACGCTCAGCTGGCCTGGATTGGCTCATAGTTGAGTTTGTGGCATTCAATGCTGCTAGCTCCGGCCACTCCGTTTTGAAATACTTCTTGACTTTAGCCATAATCTCAGAGTGATCCGGTATCATCATTTCCAATTGGTGAGTTTTATAACGCGGATCCAGGATGTGAGCTGCGAATAGCATCATTTGATCGTCAAGCTTCTTATATAAGTAACGTGTTTTGCTTTGCCCTTCGAGAGGCGTCTCGAATGGACATATCAAGGTCTGTAAAGTCGCCAACTCCTTCGACTACATCATCAAGGAGAGCTTCCAAATCCCAATAGATATCGAGACTTTGTGAGATCGGCGGCATAACTTCGGAGACTTTCAGAGTGTGGTCTTTAAACGGCTTCAGAACCTTCCACAGTTGATAGAGAGCGACAATCTCTTCTGATAAGGGCAGGAGGCACTTGACTTGCGGGTGAGTATCAACGAACTCAGTATACTCTGCCTCAAGCTCGAGGAATTGGTCAATCATGTCGTAGGCCGAATTCCAGCGAGTGTCGACATCGTAGGTTGGCTTCCGGTAGTGCGTGCGCGGCATGCTTTTGAAGTCTTGCTCCCTAGACCCGGATCTCAACATCCAGAGATTGAGGAGGCGGATTTGGCAATCCACTGACTAGAGTCTCCCGGAATGGTGTAGTTGTTGCTTTTATTCTCTTCGTCACTTGTCAAACATCTTCTTGGCTTCCTTCGCTGTGCCTGCTTTGAGATCTTGCAAGACGCCCTCACAAATGAGCGAGGTAATATGAGCTAGACAGCGGATCCAACTCTTCCTGCCGTGAAAGCGCATGCGGGGCCTCCCTATTGGGCTCACCTTGTCGTCGAATTTGGTCTTGAGAGAATCGTACAAAGACTGACAGAGCGTGCCGTTATTGCCGGCGTTGTCTCCCGTAATGGCGAGAAGCTTAGGCTTGAGCCTGAGCTCCTCAAGCGTCCTCTCAACTATCTCAGCTAATTGTTTGCCAGTGTGAGATCTTTTGAGCTCAATAAACTCAATAACTTCTCCTCTCCTCAAACTCCGGTGTAATCCAGTGCGCAATAATGGCGAAAATGGGCACCCGATTCGGTGCTCCAGATATCAAGGGTGAACGAGATGGTGGCACAATTGTACTCAAGCTCAATCTTCAGCTTCTCCTGCGTTCGACAAAGTCTGTATATATATGATTGCGTAACGTTATACGACTCCTGTACACACATGTTGTGTTGTGAGCCAAGAACATCTCTTGAAAAGCAGGAGTCTCGACAACAGAGAAGGGTTGTCGGTGTTTTACAAACCACCGGCGGATAGACTCCTTTGCCGTGAGTCTTGCTCTGCCTAGGTCGACCGCTCCATGCGTCTGCCTCTGTATAATCTCCTCCACCAATGGCGCGGCCGTATCCATTAATTCGAGCGTGGTGAGATTCCTTCGTAATACCGTGGATTTTTAAATGGTCTCCCATGCCAGAGTAACCCCTCGGTTCGATTCGAGGACCTGGAATCTCTTCCGAAGAGTATTGGGATTTTGAAGGCACTCTATACAAGTCCACCGGAACTCTTGGAAGATCTTCGGCCCATCCTTATCCTCTGAGTAAAAGCTTCTGTCTATAGCTTCCTCTGCATATACCAATAGACGTGGCTGTTCTTGTCTCTCTTCTTGCGAACATGCTTTTGTTTGTTGTCGGCCCACTTCTTGATAAGTCCGGCTTTCTCTGCGAGCGTCATATGACTACTGTTCAATGGCGGCTCTGGTGTATCCGCGTCGGGCATGTCATCATCTGACTACAGTCAGGATGACCCGGGGCGCGCAGACAATTGTATCTTCGCCAGTTGGAAGAGGAGAGGAAGGAGCCGGAGTTGCGCTAGAATCAGCGCGCGCGCGCAGTTCCGAGGTTGAATTGAGGACGTTCGATGCGGGCATAATTCTGCGTTGGCAATTTACGCCGGGTCCTTGAGCAAAGAAATTCGCTGCGGATGTTTTTGTTTCAGCAGGGGCATACTACGTATCATGTTATAATTAGCTATCCACTCGTAAGGTAATTAAATAAGGAGGGTAGATTGGAGGTAATGAAGTTTTACCTGATCTTGGCTGAAAGGCTCGAGAATGGACGCGACACAGGTAGTCGGAACGACACCAAATAAACCACAATAAAGTGTCAAGGAGTCGGGGTTGAACGGGTAGGATAGGTCGTCGGTCAGGGCGTTGATTCGGGGGCTGATCCGAAGCCGCTGTCGGAATATCGAAGCAGGAATTAGGCGAGGTCGTGGTAAAATAATGTCGTGGCAGTTGTCGCGAAGACCGTTGCGCCACGCAGGCAAAAGGTGGATGGGCTGACGACCCTGTCTTCCGACAGCAGTAGAATTAACAGGTGGTCAACTGAGCGGAAATAACGCGTCTGAACGCGGCTAGTTGGCACAATATATCCTTATCATGCAGATTTTTCGGGTACTTCCTGATCGGCTAATTTGTATGGACAAACAAGTAGCAGTCATATTGGGCTCGAGGGTAGATAAGTCCCTAACAGCCTCCAAATCGCGAGCTGACTCGATTCGTGTCACTTCAATTGTTCGCGCAGTATTGAGATGTTGAGGATCTGAACGCGTTTTCGAATCAGCTTGCTGGGGCTGTACAGCGGTATAATTATTATATTATATATCCAGAATATGGGTTGCCGAGCTTAATATGTGCTTGAAATGTAGTATTATTCCAGCAAAATGGGCTATCATTGATTGCCTTCAAGATGATGTGGCATT